>NW_026571133.1:15217203-15907203 GCF_026225935.1 Boleophthalmus pectinirostris | reverse complement strand
CTGCTCCATTAAATCAAACAAATCTCCGCACACTGTGAGATAGAAGATTTGCAAAAAAACAAAAACAGTATCCAATGCCAGCAATCCCTTCTGATAAAGGTGCATTATGTAACTTTTCTGATGGAGGGTTTACCACCTGCTATCTACAAAGAGGATATTATTTTCCCCAGAATATTCCACAGTGTGGCATTTAACATACCTGTCCGAAGGAGACAAGCCACCAGTATAAGTCTGTTGAGAAGTGACCCCACTCACAATAAGAAAGCTGCAAGCTTTGTGTGGTATTTAAGTAACACCTGCAATTGAATGCTGTTCAACATTCTGGGAAAATCAGTAAAATTTCCATGGAGACGAGCAGGACAGACCTCCTATTAGAAAAGTTACACAGTGCAGACAAAATCTTACAAGTCTTTAGTTTGGAAAAAAACAAAAAACAAAAAAAAACTGGGCTGTATTGTTGCTACAGCAAAAGGGAAAAAATACTACAGGAAGAATCAATGTAAACTAACAAAAAGTGTTCTTAGTTAAAGACATAAAGATGTTCAAAATCCAGTCGGTGGGATGGACCAGTTAAACCCCAAAGGCACCAAAATTTACCAAATAAATATACTTCATTGGTAATCTTTGTTGTAGCTGGCAAAATTGTAAATTAAATGGATAGACAAATTACTGCCATGGCATTATCAATACATCTATCTGAAAAAAAATATTTATTTAGATTTAATTTAGAAATTGGATTATATATATTATTTGTACCTATCTTAAACCTGTGTCAGTTTGAACCCAATTTCAACTCATTTAAGTCTATGGTGGTCAACATTGTCCTTCAATCCTTAAAACAATGGTGTCTAAAAATATAATAAAGAAAGTGGTCATTGCTGGCTTTGTACTTATATCAGATGAAAACAGCTTTTGTAAACTCACATTATTTCAACAAGCCTATAATTAAAGAAGCCCTTTGGATTTTTGGACAGATACTTCTCACTATGGCAGCACATTTAAATCACACAAAGACATTGAACAATATGAAAAAAGTATTTTTTTTTTTATTATCCAGCCCTATCTCCACTTGCCTATATTATAATTATGTGTATCTTCTTTCCCCCAGGACCATAAAGTACAAAAACATAGCCACTAGACGCACACACAACACATGCAGACACAGGGACGCGGTTAGCATAGCAGCGGGCAAAGTTTTTCAGTCATTCAGAAGAGTACCAGCCTCCTCTTTAAACTTTACCCAATGATAAAACAATTTCAAAGTCCTCCACTTCGTAGTAGAGACTTGACCAGTACCGAAACCCCAATAGCTAACCAGCGTATCATTCACTGTAGCTCCTCCCACAAGTGGAAATCAGCCAATCAGAGCTGGAGGCAGACAGAAGACTGGGAGGGGCTTGTGATAGGTATCTTCCAGTGCAGTTGAACCTTTAAAAGGCGTTGGGTCTACACCACAGACCCTTTCATAGTGAATTTAGTCAGTTGCTATGACGACAGTAGCCTACAGTTCAGCGCTGGACGGTGGTTTGCTCGTCGTCATTATCTTCATGTACTGAGTGAAGATGGCCTCGAACGCCTCGTCTCGATGGATCATGGCACCAAACACCAATGGCTAAAGAAAAAAGTGAGTTATTAGCGATTCATTATACAGATTAATCTAGTATTTACTCAGGAACATCTCAAATTGTTTATAGTAGTTTATAGTATGTTTATCTTCATCTTCACCTTCAGTTTCAGGGTATTTAAATTTGGGGATTAGGGATTTGAGATGTAACATTAACCAAAATATTGTGATATTGTATCGTCAAAAATCTAACAATAATATTGTGGATCATCACAATATATCAAGTTGCTTAAAGTCATTATTTTGGCTTAGATTAAAAAAAAATATTAATAAAATAAAAACAAAGGGAACTACATGAACCATGACCTTTTGATCTGTTTCAGTGCAGAGTACATGAAGAAATAACTGTTGTTAAACACTTTTAAATCTTAATCCTTTATATTTTGACAATAATACAGTCCAAAAGGCTTGTCAAGGCATTTTGAAAGGAATAAGTAGCATATTCACAATTCGGTTAGTATCCACAAAATATTCAGTCTGTTATTCCAATCAGTTTTAATGATTTATTGGTGGTACCGTCTCCCTAATTTAAGCAACACTGTGAGAAAGAGTAAAAAACATGAAGTTAAGAGAGGCCAAATTATATGATAATAATGTGAAAGTACAGTAATTATAAATACACTGATTGCTAGTCTGCTCCTACAACAAGTTGCTTTTACACCATCCTCATTTACTTTGCTTTATGGATTCCACTTAAGAAATGTCTAAAAATCTACTTACTAATCCAAGAATAAAATTATTTGAAATTTCAAAATAAAAATATAGCCAAAGGGACCAGGGGCTATTCTGATATTCCTGCCCATGTAACCATTGTTTTACCATAATTCTGTTAATTATATCAACTTTTTGCCGTTTAATTTTGGTACAGTACCTTTTGTGTGGAGGGTGTTGCTATAGAGATGCCCATCCCACTTCCTGGCAGCACTGACAGCACTTTATACTAAAAAGAGCAATAAAAAAATAAAAATAAAAATACAGCATTTGATACTGAACTATCGTCATGGTAGAAAGTACCCGAAGAATGAATTACCTTCTGTATGTCGGTGATATCGACCAGTTTGATCACTTTGTTTTTCTTTGACGCATTTGCCCTTGAGCTGGAGCTTTCAAAGCACAGATAGCTGCGAGACACAGACAGAAAAAAATACTTCTTCAGAACAAAATGTCAAAGAGTTGATATTTAAAAGTCTTTTCACAGAGATGCAGCCCAGGATTCATATTTGTATTTTCTAAGAATTTCAGTGCTGCAGTAGACTAGTTTGTTTTGACATTTTTGAGAGGCTTTTGAAGGTGGCTTTGGAAAAAATTATAATTTTTAGGAATAAATCAGAATGTTTCTCACTTTTCCGTGACGTAGAGGACACCGTTGCGGATGTAGTCTGTGGGCATCTTCCTGTCTCTGTTTATCAAGCAGCACCTCCAGCCATTCTCACAGACTGTAGACAAGAAAGGAAGAGGAAAAACATGAAAATCAATCTATACAAACAAACAAAGTCTTTTTGTTTTTCTCTAGGATCAGCAAGCCCAAGGTAAAATAATGACTACACCAATCAGGCATAACAATAGGACTACATGTGGCCTAATTTGCAAGAAACAACTATGCACTGTTTTCAATTTTATTTAGAGCCATTATAAAGTTCAGTGTTGATTGTGCTTTTACTGTTCTACTGCTGCCTTGGCCTTTTTGTGCTTTTTGACACTGCAATTTATCCATTGTCTGACAAAAAGGCTTTCGTTTTTAATTGATCTCATTTTGCAGTTCAAAGTAATTTTTCTGTCTAGTAGACTTGGCTGCTTCACTCATGGAGGGCTCAGTGCTGTTCTCATCATCGTAGCTCCAAAAAACTAGGCTGATAAAACACAAATGTTCTATTATACTTAAAACTAATCCACTTTGTTGAAAACATAACAAGTGCTTGATGACCAGTAATTTCCTGTGTGAAATTATTGCTCAGTGGTGTGACAGTACTTCAACACTGCAGTTTCAACAGACTTGTAGTGCAGCCACTCACCTGCCAGAGGGCGCTCTGACTCCGGCAGACTAAAGACCTCATGAAAGGCTCCCTTCTTGGTGCTGTGGGACCGGCCCGTCTCCTCCTCTCTGCTCACACCACAGGGGACAGTAGCGAGGCTTCCTCTGGACGCCACCGGCTGAATCTACACGGCACACCAAAGAGGAAGAGGAAGCGCAGGGGAAAAGGTCACAAAAAGTCATGGAGAGAGAGGGGGGCAGACAGTTGGTGCATTTATGTGTTTATAAATGACATCCCTTTGCAGTGCTTTAAAATTGGCCCTGTTTTCACATCTCTGCAGCAGACTCAGGTGGCACGTGCAAAGCAGAGTGGGGCCTTCATTCACTCATCCATGAAGAATTAGTTTGTGAGAGATCAGGGTCTTTCACTGCACAAGCATAACCTCATTGTTTAGTTAGTTCAGACCACTGGCTTGACTCAATCCTTATTTATATTCCCAAGGTGCAGAGGCAACAAGTGTCACTAAAGGGGAAACCTAAATATTATGGGAAAATACTGGCCCTGCTACTTTAATGTCATGGACGAAACAGTATCTTATATTTTCAGGCATAACTCTTCCAAATTGCATGAGTACTGTGTTAGTTGTAGATGCACATTTTGCAGACATGTTTAAACAATTCATCTTTCTAAAATATACATAAATACAGGATAAAACATTTTCAACAATTTGATTTCACTGTTCATCTAAGAGTGCAAAGGGAGAAAGGGGGCACTATTATACAGTACATACTGACTGACTAGACTAAGCTTCTACTCATTGGACACGGTGCTACTTTGCAGAGCATCTATGGTAATGGATTCAAAATGTCAACTTAGTTCAGTTAAAACATACTTAACAATATAAAAATGTTTATGCATTAAAAAAGGCAATGAAGGGTGACATTTTGATCCATTGCTGGGTCAAACACTGGCAGTTCTGAGGTGAGCAGAGCACACCAGGCACAGGCAGACCCTACCTTTTCAACGCCAGAGAGCTGAGAGAGAGAGACGAGCACAAGGTCACTCTAGGTCACACAAACTCTCACACAAGCACAACACATACGCACAACATATAAACTACAGCCCCCTGACATGGGGCTCAACAGTGGCCTCCTGCTCCTGTTCTGGAAATAAATTTTTACATTCATTTTTCCCATAGACATTTAAAAAAAAATCTAGTATTGCAAGTTCAAAGACATCACAGATGTTAACCAGGTATGTGGTAACTAATACCCATAACATAGTTGTTTTACGTCCAAAAGCACATTTAAATCTTAAGTCAACCTGGAGGTTCAGAAACAGATTAAATAAAAATGACAGGTCTTGTGGTCATTAATTACCACATAGCTGATTAGCCCTGAGCTAGCTTTCAAACTTTTCATAATATTTTTTTTGGAAAGTCTATTGAAAAAATTAATGAGAAATTTACTTCTGGAACTGAGGGGTGGGTGGTCACTGTTGAGCTTCATGGCACAGAGCATTTACCCCTGAACCAACCATCTACTATGAAAAGTAACACTGTAGTGTCAGAATGCTATAATAATAAAGAAGACAAAATTGTATCATATTGTGTCGCATTGGTCCCCTTGAACCTTTCTTCCCAGAGGCACCAGTAATAGCTAAGGCCCAATATGTTTAAAAAGTTCAGTTAACTTTTGTTCAGGTAGCACATTGTAAATAACAATAAGAGTTAGTATTTGAGAGAAAAGTACTATTCAGACGATTTAAAGAATCCAAAATGTTTCAGAACATTTTTGTAGAGGTCTAAACTAAAAGATACAGTATATTTTTCTATATTTTCATCACTTTGTTATCTAAATAATTGTAGTCATATTTTATAATGATAATGATGCAATGCCAACTAATTCGATATTGTCATATTCAATTTCAATATGTTGGATAGCCCTACTGGTAGCAGCAGTGCAAGTATATAAAGCCCTTAAGCTAACCATATACAATGGTCTTAATACTGAGGCCAGTGTCAGACTTTTATTGACAGAGCCTGAGGCATTTAAAACTATTGATGTAGTTTATACTTGGACTCTCCGCAGGGGGCACAGAGGTGGGTGATAGACCCCTGGTAACATCAAGCACTGTGTGACCTACAGCACCTAACACCACGGAGGCAGACAGACTGAATAATAGTATAAAGAGGGCCTATATATGTGACAGATATAAGAATAGACACTTGTTTTTCTTGGGCATGTTGGACCTGTGTCATGTTTGTCTCATTTAATTGGATTTGGACATGCTTTTTACTTCATGGTTCAGTTTAATTTTACTGTATTTATACTTTGCTTTGTTTCTGTCTCTGCTGGTACTTTTCCCCAACTCCTACTGATTCATTTGTTGCATACGACTTCTTATGTTTATCTCACTTCATCTGTCAAATTAATGTCCTCCTAATCTAATAATTATGATTCCTCTGCTCGATGCACTAATTTGACCTCTGTGAAATGCAGTTATTGTTTCCATGACAACTCTGTAGATTGTTGAAGAAAAACATTACATCATCCCCCGGACTTTTAAGAAGAACGCACAAACCATTTTGTTTTTTAATGAGAGATATTATATTGACTCAATGACGCAATAGAACCTACAGCCAAGTCCTAATTTGTATTTGTATTAATGAATGTGCGTTAATCAAGTCATAATAAACAAGTATAACAATTAAGAAATATTTCACAATTACAATGCTCAGACAGTTTGACATACAATAACTACGTATATAAATATCCTAGCATTGTCATTAATGTAAGTAATAGTTTCTTACTGTGACATTGCATCTACCTTTTCAAACTGAGATTAGGGTGACCAGTAGTAAGAAAAAAATAAATGAAATCAAATGAACCACTTTTAGGATTTTAAACATGAGAAAATGCCATTGTTTTTTTGATAAAGCCTTATAATTAACCAACTGATAGTTTTCACATGCTTTTCATTTGACCTTTCCTATTTGATATATATATAGAGAGAATTTTGTTTCAAACTGTTAAACAGTATGGCAATGATTCTAATATGTTATCATTGTGAAAACTTTGGATAGTAGATCAGATATTATATAATAATATGTATTTTGCTTACCCGTCTGGACACAGTGGCGTTAGTCCTCTCTTTGAGTTGGGGGTCTGTGGGGAGGCTGTTCCACACAATGTAAGGTGTGTCATACTTGTCCCTCAGTTTTGGGCAGCTCTTAAACAAGAAATCTATGATGAAGAACTTAATCCCAGCGTACAGACCTGAGAAAGACACAACAGACACAATCTATATTGAATAACAGTTTTATAATGGCCTTATTATGTGTAATGCTTTGTACACTCATTTGGTAGATTGAATTCAAACACATTATGACTGGCTCAGCTCTGTCCTTCTCCACTTAATTACTTAAAAACTTAATTAAAATGTTTCACGTTGAAAGGGAATATTTTGAATAGTTGAAGGACAATGGCAGCTGGCAAATGTCCATTAACAAGATGAATTTGCATTGGTGTCTAAAATATTTGCAAGAATTGTATAATACAGGCTACAGTATATGTAGCTGTGACGTCTTATTATGTTTTGAGTTAACAGTTGAAGGGCCCCTATTTTCTGATCTATGTTATACTGTTGTGTTTTGTTTCATTCACACATTTAAAACACACAAATCCTGTATATATACGCTGAGTTCTTCTCCAAAGCTCAAAATGCTCTGTACTTTTTGTTCAGTTGAGATCAGCAATTCCAGAGCAGAAATGATCCAAACAATTCTAGTGAACGTGTATCGAGTTTAAAAAGGCATTCGAGCACTTCTTCTATTACCCCATGACATCACAAGGTGGAACAGAGCATTTTGAGCTTTGGAGATGTAGACTAATAATAAATGGTTACTCAAATGTCTGAATGAAACAAAGCAGAACTTCAGGTTTGTTTTTGAGGTGGTAACAGCATTCTAACATGACTTCAAGCACAAAAATAATGTAAAAAAGGACGTTTAAATGTTATGCGCAGGGTAATGAATAAATAAATAGTTTCAAAAGCTATGAAGTAATAGTCACAAAAGGTACACGCAAATACAATTTTGGACTAAACCCAGAACCAAACCTGGACTAGCCCAGGACTGACCCAGGACTATAACAGGACCAAACCAAGCCTACATCAGGACTAAACTGGCCTCAAAGCAGGACTTATCTGAAAGCCCCATTATTGTCTCTGTCTTGCTTTTGTGAGAACATTTCTGTGAACTGTTTACATCTTTTACTGCAAGCTTCTAAAACAACTTCAATTAGAAAACATCAAGGGCAAAGATATTATTGACAAACTTGTGTAACAAACAAGACCCAGTGAATAGAAGCAGAACAATTGAGACTCTTTGGCAGTTACATAAGTGGGGATGAAAGCTTTTATTTGTCCAATTTTCATTGAACTAAGCATTTCAGACACCTTGTCTCTTACCCATCATGAAGCCCATTAGCTTGTATGGGAAGACACAGGAGGTGATGAACGCAATCCACAAACAAATGTAAAGTTTCCTGGTGCTCTCAGGCTGAACCCACATGAACAAGCTGCAAAATAACAAATACATTAATTCTACTTCTAAATAACGATGTTTTTATTTTCACTTGAAGTTATGGTGGCTTACTTCTTTATCTTCTCCAAAACATCTGCCATCTTACCAAATAGGTTCTGCAAGGAAAACAGTTGCAGTGTCAAAATATTAAGTCATTACCCCAATGTGTTACATAACCACTATCTGTGTTCCTTACATTCTTGCCTTAAAGAGGAGGTATTTTATTAAAATTTATTAAAATGCCATATTCCCCAAAAACAACGTATTAACATGTTTCACTTTCATTTTTGACAGTCTCCCCTCCCTTTGCTCCCCACATTAGGTTACTCCCCCTTCAGAGCACTATCACAACACAATCAGCATGCATCCCACTAATGAAACTACTGCGCACTGTATAAGGCTCATCAATTTGCTGTGTACAGTTTAGAATCATGTTTTTCTGTATTTATGGAGACATGTCGCGTGGGGGCATGATGTAGGTTTGTGGGCTGAGCATTTGGACAGAATCTTACAGCTAACCATGAGGAGGGTTTGAATAGAGCCCAGGAGAGATTGATAAAATGTTCAAAGATGCATGGAGAACAACATTCAAAACCTTTTCAGGCATAAAAAAATAAGAAATGATTTGCATAATGCCCGCCCTTTAAACATATCACACATCTATTTTCATTACTCAAATACAGACACATGACTTGTACGTCAGTAACTGGCTTTTGTAGGATATATTAAATACATTAACCTTACCCACTCTAAAACATCCAGATTAAGTTTAAAATTTTAATTTCCCACTCTGCCCCATTCCATAGATTTTGGTGATAGTGTATAAATGAATACATTTATGGTTTAAGTACCTGTGCTTTTTGTGCAACATCTAATACGAGCTGAAACTTCTCTGACACTGTGAGGTCTTCCTTTGGCGGCTCCTGCTGTAATTACATTCACAGATATAAAATAAATACAATGTAAGAGGTCAGAGGTCACATGAGCAGAGGGACAAAGGGGTGTGGTCTCACCAGTGGTTCAGAGATTTCAGGCACAATGCTCCACTGGATTCTCCAGCCTCTAAAACAGGAACAAGAGGACAAAGAAACAAGATCAGCATTTTAACAGGTTACAAACAGTCAAACAACTACATTAAAGTAACACAGTGTACTATAGACAATGCATCAGCTGTTTTGTATGTTGTCCTTGTTCGTCACCCTTTTTCATAGTCATATTAGAGGAATTACAGTGTTATTTACATGTGAAAATAAATTACTGGGAGTAAATGTAAATCAGAAAAGTTAGAATAGATGTGGTAAAAACGTATTAAAATGGTAAAATACAGCTTTTGTCCAATAAATAGTACAATGTTGTTTCTTGTCATTCCTTGTCATTGCACTTGGTACATAAACACAGGAGTGGGTTTACCTGGCAATGAGGTAATTCAAAGACAAACGCAGGATGGCCAGGAAGAGGAACATGGGAATGGCCCAGCCATGCCAAGCAGCATACATGTAGATCTGCAGACAGAGATACTGTTTAAATAACATGTAATATTCAACACGTCTTTCTAATACAGTGACTATACTTCCAATAGATATAAACAGATCCAGTGGAGATGGAGAGTACTACAGGCTGCAGTAAACTCACAGCTCAATCAGCTCTGGTCTGAGCTGATGGCTTTGGCCTTTTCCATCAAAGCTCAATCAGAAGGCCAAGTGTGATTCAGAGGTGCCCGGGCAGTGTGCAGTAATGTCATTGCAGACTTTACACAGCTATTTATTACAGTTACTGTTGTTACAGGGACATAGGGCACAGAGGCTAACAGTACCACATGTCTTACACAAGTTAGTTCATACTGCATACATTTTATATGTGAAATACTCACAATAAAGGCAATTGCAGACGTGTAGACAGAGTGCCAATTGGATAAGGCTGAAAGATTCCTTAAAAAATTTGTGACGGGTCGGGCTCCTCGCTCTGGAACACAAACAAACGTAAACATGTGTAAGGGCTGAGATATGGGCCATCGTTAACCTAAAATAAATCTTTTGTACAGGACTGAATATTTCCTGAAAAAGTATTTATGCACTTACTTAGCCGCCTCATATTTTCTGTCAACCTGCAGAGGAAGAGGAAGAAAAAGTGAAGGTCAGAACAGACGTAGGGAGACATACACAATAAAACTGAGCAGTGGAGGTGTGCAACGCAGGCCTTCAATACCTCCATGACTCATACCTTTTCATAGAAAATAAAATAAACGAGAACCACATTTTAGTCCTGCTTTAGTCCTGTTCTGTTCAAGATTAGTACTGGTATAGTCCTGATATCATCTCTGAAGCAGTTTGCATCATACTCAGAGAGGAGTTAATTGGTTCATGTTTGTGGTGAATGTATGAACTGTATACCGCAAGCTGTGTGCAATTTTGTTAGAGCTTTGCAAAATGAATGAAAAATGTGTCTTTTTCTTCTTGAAATTCCCCTGCTTTTGTTTAGTCAAGCATGGGAGTTAATTTTGATCTTTTCCTTTCTTTTTACCTAGAACATGTAGAATAAAACTGATTGTGGTGTAACCTTGTATGACTCATACTGCTGGACTTGAGGAGAAAATTAGAATTAATCTTCTCATTATAATGCTATGAATGTCTGCTCTGTACATGGTGCATTGATTTGAAATATTTTTGGTCCTGAAATCTGATGCTCCTCAGATATTATGAGCATATTGAGCGTACACCTGTGGAGCTCTCTGTAGCTGTTGTAGCATCAAATCTGTTTGATCATCCACATCAATACTTGGGCATTTCATGTACTATTCAAGGCTCCAGCCACCTTTCACTGCCGCAGTTCTAAGCCAAAGTTTTGCCTTAAGCTTAGACATATTTTAGATTTAAAATTATAAAGTTATGAGCTAATACCATTTTTAGAAATTAAACAAACACAAAATTTAACAAAGATGAATCTTTACAGCACAATATCAGGATAAAACCAAGACCAACACAAACATTTAAAACTCTAAACTTTTGATACAAAGTAAAAGGCTTCATGCTCAATGCCACTTTTGATGACAAACTACTCAAATAAGATAATGTGTGGGGTTTTTTACTAGTTTTGGTATAGTTCAAGACCATCATTTTGCTCTATTTATGTGATTTTTATAGAACCAATACTTCATTAGCATTTTGTTTAAATAAGGATTAATATCTGAGTATTGACAGTTTTGAACTTTCAACAACCCTACCATATTCAGGCAAATAGGATCAAACTATATCAAAGTAACAAAGTCTAAACTAACCAGGACCATATTCTGTACATCTGTATTGCTTTAAATGTCTCTTTAAGTTTAATAACCCGTTGATCGATCGGTTGGGAGAGGCACTTCATGTTGTATTGAACCGCACCCACCTTTTAGCACTTAGCGGCTCCTCTGCCTCCACGGTGCTCTCCTCCGGCTGGAACCGGAAATCTTCGAGGTAAACCCCAAATCGCTCATACAGCCACTTCTGAAGCCGCGAGCTCCACACCTCTCGGTGCTGCTTCTCTGCTGCAAAGAGCAAACAACAGATATAACATTGGATTTAGCATGTTCAACCAGTGACGTGTCTGCAGCAATATGTATTAATAATATAATATAATAATGCCTTACACTTTACTAATACACTTTACAGGATCTCAAAGAGCAACAATGCAGTCATTATTCATTCACTCCATAATGGTGGTATTTTCTATGGTAGTCACAGCTGCCCTGGCACAGACTGACTGGTCAATCTGCGCCATTGGCCCCTCAACCCGCAGCTCTAACCACTGGGCCTCTGTCCCATATTGTAATGTCCATAGCATCTTGACAGAATATTTTTCATTTAGATTATAAAATGTTGTAATTTTTCTTTTGCCTGCTTTTGCATAGGTACATTTAATTAGAAATACCAAAATGTTAATTATTAATCTTTGTATACTGCCTAATCTCTACAACACAAGGTCGTATCCACCAGACAAACCTTTACCATTTTATCATTCTGCTATTAACTGAACTAGACACTATGTAACTGAATATTGAAAAGTAAAACCTTGAAACTTGTGCTGTATTGGGCAATCAAAGTACACTTTTTCTTTACTAGATGATACTTCTGTGTATTTTAAAAACTTCATCAAAATAAATAACATTAATTTTACTGAAAAATGTGTAAAGTAAAAATGTTTGAACACGGTATCCCTTTAAGACACACCTCCAGCATTCAAGCAGCAGCACGTCTGCCCTAGATGAGGTGGTCTACAATTGTAGCCCATTTTCTAATATTAGTCCGTGTCCTTTTCCTCTTTCTACGCGCTCGAACTTCCCTCACTAGGTCACTATAGGTCAAGAAACTACCAGAAACACCATCGTCCCAAAGTAACACGAATGGGGCAACAACAAAAAGTATATACATGTCAAAATAAGGCACTGTCAGTCACCATTTGCCCTGCTTTTGAGCATAATCACATATTAGTGTTGTATTTTGTAAGGAGGAACACTGTTAGCTGTCATGCATGGCTCCCTGTCCAAGAATAGCCCCTATTTCCGACACAATGCCTACAGATCCCAGCACCACACACTTCCTACGCGACCACCATCCTCAGCAATCACGACTTTTCCTTTTCACTCACTTATACAGGTGTTATATAACAGTAGAAAAAGTTCTTACAGAAACTCTACATAACTCATTTTAATGCTGTAATAAAGTCTATAAATTTGAAATGAGAAATTTTATATTGGAGAGATTCAGACACTATTAAAATGTATTAGCACTGCTATACCTAAACATTTTTATTAAAAACTTTTAAGGTGCATTGTGTAACCAGACAAAGCAATGACATCTCCAAAAAAGAATTTGACATACCCTCCATCAGAAAAGTTACACAACGCACCTTTAAACTGTATGTATTGTTATCTGGTAGATTTTTGTCTCAACAACTTAGTATTCAAAGTACAAGTTTTAGTATCTTCGCATCTTTGAAATATTGAATGCACAAACAAAATGTAATAATTTATCATATGTGACTGCTCAAGTTTATACAGTAAAAATTCTTAGACCCATATATTATTTTCTTATAGTAAAAATGGTTTTGCCTCAGTGCAGATTTATTGTAAAAGCAAAATAAGACTTCTATCTGCATTCAATTATAAAGCATTTTAATGGCTGCAAACCAAGAAGTAATGCCAGTGTGCTGTTAGCATGCTAGTTGTTGGAACTCAGTGAAAGTGTTTTTACGTGTTTAATCAGTAATTTTAGCATTTTTATCAAGTAACAATCAGTTATCAGTTATCCTCTGCTTCTTGTGTTATACTCTGGGCAAGTCTCACCTGTGCCATTGTTGGAGGAGTTGGAGGGGGACTGCTGTTTTCGAGGGGGCTGCGGTGGAGAGTCCTCGAGCCTAAAGGGATAAACAGATGACAAATGAATCAAGTTTCTTTATTACCAGCCCCAGAGCTTGAGTGTTCATGCTAATATGTGGAGATGAGCCACAATGTACAAACTAACAACTAGAGGGAGAATGAAAAATGCATTAGTAACTAGTGAAAGAAAGAAGAGAACACCACAGAGGCTGAAGAACAGTAGAGTTTAAGTAATACAGCTGTTATTAAGATTATCATATGCATAACTGACCCAATATGATTATCTAAAGCTCATGTTTAATTAAGTTATACATAGGCCTGTCACGGTAACACATTTTGAAGTGTGATATATTGCTAAAGTAAATATAGATGATGAACTATAATAATGCTACTAATTTAACCCAAGAACAGATTTAAACCACAAAACTATTCTAAATCTACAATATCATAAAAAAATCATGAGGCAGAATGAAACGCTTTAGTACTTAATTTGCATATATAATGAGTCATGGAAGTTAATAATTAAACCATTTTCTGATTGTACCTAAAAAAATAACCAACAATTTTCCAGCATTGCAAAGATAAAAAATACACATGAATAATATAGTCCATATAGTAATTATCGTGACAAATATATATACTTGATATACTCACAGAAAAATCTACAACATGGCAAAACCAAAGCAGAAGTGGTTTATGACCTACTAAGCGTGACTTTGGTCTGACACAAAATGACCTAAATGATGATCTGTGGTTATCTCAGTCAGCAGATATTTTAACAGCCTTATGCTACTTTCAGACTCATGTGTGAGCTGTTTCATGCACTATCAAATAACTATATTAATACTAGAAGACTAATGCTTCTGACACAGTGGCAGAACTAGCACTAATTTAGTTAAACCAGGAGTAAACTAAACCAGGGAGTCATCAGTAGTACAAAAAAAAAAAAAAAAAAATAGATTCAATTACTAGTGCATGAATGTGTCAAAACAAAAGCAGTATCATTGGAGTGGTTATTTTTTCATAAAAAATAATAAAAATCTGGAAAAACAAAAAATCTTGGTACCACAACACAGTGACCTAGTAGTTAACATGTTAAAAGGCTTTATTGCGAGAGTAGCTGCTGTCTTTGTCTCTTCTCATTATCAGAGAAAATATCAGAGCCAGATAACACCTACATACCGTACATTTACGACATAAAGCCCCTCTTAAACTGTGTACTGGTCATGCCTTGGAGCTCCTGTGGAATTTCCCATTGGCAGCTATTGAACCATCTGATCACTTAAGACCCCAGTGTGATGCCAAAGGGGTGGATTTTTCCGCATAGCAGTGACTCCTGTATCACTGAGCATTTTGGCTGACCCCAAGCTCTCCTATGCCACTCTTTCCACCTCCCTAAAGACCCCCAAACACACCTCCAATGGGAATACCCTATCACAAGCTGCTAAGGTCTATATTTGTACACGCAGTAGCCCAGGGAATAGCAAAGAGATGGACGCAAACACCATCTGATATAAACCATCAAAATCTTTGCTGAAATGATTTGCTGCAAACAGCAACAGCTGTTCTTTCCAATGGTATTACTGAGCTGTCTATTTCCATGTATCACCACTCTTTGTTTATGGGAGACTGGGACGCTCATCACAATGTATTAAAGCTGTGGCACCTGATTTTCAAAAAGAGAAAGGATGGATTTAAAGGTGCATTGTGTCACATTTCTGATAGAGGGTCTGTTAAATGTTTTATGGAGATGTTATTGCTTGGTCTGAAATGTTTCACAGTATTTTATTAAGCCTTTCAATCTTCATGAAGACCAAACCAAGTTACAGGTCAAATCTGCGGAGAGGCAACATCCTCACAGTCAAAATGCCTATTTTTGTTGGTATTTATGAGCTGAATAAATGTAAGGTAGAGCTGCTTAATGTCATACTGTGGATCATTCCAGGCAGAACAATCCATAGACTCAACTAGGTGATGGACTCGCAACCAAAATGTTACATAGTACATTTAACTAGTATCTACCTAGTTCCTGGCTCTCACACACTTTTCTGTCACATTGTTAGTATTATTTACATGTATACATTATCAGATGTGTGTGCAGCTTTAGAATGGATATTTTTCACTATATTATTATCTGCAGAGACCTCATTTAGTCACAAAGACTGCTTTTACCATATAAAGAATAAAGTCAGGTACCCCAGCAGTTAAAAAAGTGCTACCACATAAAAAATTTCTATGGCACAATGTCAAATAAAATTAGACTCTATAAAATGAATGACAGCTGCTTTATAGAGCCCAATTACAAGTGTTGGTATCAATATGGACTACATTGAACTACTATTAAAAAACATTACTGAACCCATACAGTCTAAACTTAAATTTAAAACAGCATTATTCTTGGTTTCCCCATTTCCCATTTTGCCTTGCATGACTTATTTTTGTACCTGTTTTTGAGCAGATCGTTCATCTTCTGCTCCAGATCCAGTCTCTTGGTCCGCTCCCTGTCCAGCTCCTGTCGTATAGAGTCGACATTGGTCTCTTCTCGAAGTTTCCTCAGCTCCTCCTCTGAGAAAACACACAGTAGGAAAAGAAAGTTAAAATTAGCCTGAACAATATGTGATATAGGTCAGAGCGTAAAAAGTGACTCTATTTATACCAAGACAATAGCCAAGTCTCACTTTTGTCTCACAGAGGAAATTGCAGATGAAACTTTGAACAGAAGCCAAGGAAGCGTAATAGTTCTGTTTATTTTTTCCTTTCAGGTGTTGTGTCTTCAAATATTTTGTGCAAATACAACAAGCCTTAAAGCTACTATCAGTAATTAGATTGGGCAGCCCTGGTGTATTCTCAAATAACACCACCAGATGCTATCTACGTTACTGCAGTCAGATAATGTCCCAGCTTTGGTTTGACAGAAGAAGACCAGAGAGCACAGGTGAGCCTAAACAAAGGCCAGGTGAGGGGAGGGGTGGCAGGTTTCACATCTGCTATCTACAGGTAAAAAAAATAAAAATAAATAAATAAATCTAATAAACATACAGATGGTAGCTTTAATGTCATTTAAATCTTTTATTCAAAATTCAGAAATTGCATTTTGGAGTTCTGCTCCCATTCAGAATTTTTCTACAATTATTTTCCAATAGCCTTTGTGAGACATTTCTTTGAATAGACATTGGATATTCCAAGGGAAATCTGAAATAATAAAAGGACACTTTATAGGCAAAGCAATAGCATATCCATGGAGACAAGCTGTTACTGAGTAGAGCTTTAATCAAACCAAAGTAAAAGTAGAAATTTCTGTATTATTGTATTTTAAAACATTATTGTCCAGTTCACCTTCACCTGTCCCTTGTATTTCCTTCTGTCGGGTCAGCTCATCCAACAGACCCAGCTCAGGTATCAGCGCTTTCTAAAGCTGCAACATCAGCAGCATTTCCTCTCAGTTCATTGTCCTCGCTAAAGGGACACATGAATATTTAAGCACCGGCCACAATTAAAACCCAAAGACAATCATGAAAATACCTATAAGCATTTGCACAACCCCAGACGAGAAGATGGGAGAGGTCAGAGGGGTCTGACAGATCAATTTTATCAACATAATTCAAATTCAGCTCACAAAATTAGTAAATAACAGCTCAACAAGAAGGAGAGAAGGCAACAAATAACAAACTAAAATCTTACTTTTACTCTGATGATAAATTGTGAAAAAAAGACAAATAAATAACAAGAGAGAATAACATTTTCATATAACGCGGCTGTTGTGCTGGCCCTTTTCTTGTCCTAATCTCATATCTCACTGCATCCTTTATGCAAACCCATTTGAACTAATAAAACATTCATTACTATGGCCCCCTGCGGCTAATGAATAGGCCGTCATTTCTGCAGAAATCTATCACAGCAGTGGTTCTCAAAATCTGCAAAGGTCTACTAAAATATTTAACTTGTCAGTATAATTAGAAAGAACAATTTACCGAATAAGAACTAACCTAAGTCTAACGAAAACATATAATGTTTGGAAAAGGCAGAGCCGGACTGCTCCAAAATTAGAACCAAGCAGATCTAGACTATAAAGAATATTCTGGACTTAAATCAGGCCTAAAGGTGCATTGCTTGTCTCCATGAAGACATGGAGACATTATTTTGCCTGGAATGTTTCATAGTATGGCATTAAACATAGCTATCTTGCATTTATTCAACTACAGGTGTCAATACTGTGAGCTGGCTTGCATTTCCATAGATCTGACCTCCATCTAGGCTTGGTGGCCTGTTTGTCTCTGTGAAATGTAATAAGTGTGAGTGAGTAGAGTGAAACATTTTGGGCAAAGGAATAATAGCTCCATGGAAACATGCAGTTGTCAGAATCCCCTCTAGAAAACTTTATAAAGAATAATAGTCTTAAAATCCAGGACTAGGGTTAAACTAATGTGAACTAAACCTAAAATCAATCAATTATTAATTTGAATCCAAACATCAATAGAAAGAGCCAGAGTATCATAAGTGCGTCCCATACCACAGTTTGAGAACCACTAATCCTTTTTTATGTAATTATTATCTTAAAGTGCAGTATGTTTGTACAGGTAAACAAATACCCTGATATGATCATGTGCGTATGAGTCCACTTGAGGCTAGCCAAAGGTTGCACTGGACTAAGCAGCTTAGTGAAGTCTGTGCCAGGAGGTCCTGCACCAGCTGTAAACCTATTAGACAAATGCATAACAGCACCAGGCACAAAGCATACTGGGTAAAGTCGACACAATGGCCCGCAGCAATTAAAGATTTATGCCAATAAATTATGCCAAGGCACTTTCACTTGCATCTCATGTGTGTTGGCTGATCATTTTCATGCATGCAGTCTCTGACTGAAATGTTATCTTATAGGATCTTATATTTTATTATTTTATCTTATATATCTTATAGAAATATTGTATTGCAAAAATCAAAGCTAAAAATCTGAGAAGTATTCATTTTCAAATATAGATGGAGACTGGACAATATTGTAGCCCCCTTGTGTTTTTTTTTTTGTAATTTTAGAATTATATTTGGAGTCCAGGCACACTACAGCAATATGTCTTTTTAAGTACATATCCAAATTAACTTGTAATTGAGTCTATGATTTTATTTTCTATTCTCAGCCAAAGACACATAAATCTGAGTAGACTGTCAACCACCCACTCTCAAAATGATTCATACATGAAAACTCTTTCAGCCAATTACATAAATCATCAATACATTTCAAACAAAAACAATAAAGAAAGAAAAACATGTGGACAATTTTCCACCTTAAAAAACTTGTGATTAGTTGAGTTGCGTAATACACTTATACACAGACAGAAGTTTAACATCAGCCTCTGCCACTACATTGTCAACAACAGCGCTGCCCTGGTCCGTGGCTAAAATTACTGTGATACCATCTAAGTATAGCTCATGGCTCTGGGTTACGGTAGCACCGGACTGTCCACGCCATTCGCCAAGACGAATGTTTGTCCACAACACTGTGAGACAGGATTAACCAAAGGCCAAGCCATGACATGACACCATTACAAACAACTACCAACTCTCAAACTGATTATTGGGAAAAAATCTTAAAAAGTGAAGTTTAAAAGATCAAATAGGAGTGTTCCCAGCTGCAATAACTCTCACGGGCCTACCAGAAGAGTTTTTTTTTTTTTTTTATTTCTGCACTGTCCAGTTATCAAACATTCAATATTTTCACCTTATGGCTACAAATATATTGAGCCTAGAACTGAAGGAAAACAATTCTTTTCAGAAACTTTTGGAACTGACCAATGGCAAAATGTGTAATAAAGAAATATATTTAGTCATTGCTAACAGAAATTCAACTCAATCACTTTTTAATTGGCTGTTTATTTCCAACAGTCAATTAAAAGAATCAGAGAGTAGCAAAGATACTTTCAGTCAGATCAGTTTTCATCATCAGATTCATCAGTCTTATCCTTTATAACCATACAAGAAAAAAGTACGTCACAAGGGCACAATTTTAGTAATTTATACAGCAAACCATTCCAGTTTATTAATATACAATGACACATTGTGTAACTTTACTGGTGGAGGGTCAATCACCTGCTTGTTTTTATGTATGCATCATTGCTTTGCTTGGAATGTTCCACAGTATGACATTAAACAGCTCCACCTCACATTTATTCAATTAGAGGTTCTTTTACAGCTCAAAAATACATAGAAAATCAGGCATTCTGACTGTGATCAGGGTCGCCTTTCCACAGATCTGACCTGTAACTTGGTCAGGTTTGGTCTCCATGAAGATAGACATGTTTAATACCATACTGTGAAACATTCCAAACAAAGTAATAACATCTCCATGAATTCCATTTGATGGACCCTCCACCAGAAAAGTTACACAATGCACCTTTAAATATTGCACTTACTGATGTTAAGGTTCATTTTATGACTCTTGATCTTGTCCACTGTTCCACTGTAAAGCATCTCAAAACTATCAAAGGTGAAGTCCTCCATTTTGGGCAAACCCATTCTCCGGTGAAGGCGTCCGGTGCCTGGGGTCCCACCACACGAGCGAGATGGCAGAGTGGCCGCTTTGGGCAAGTCTTCAAATACAGCCATAGTTTTCAAATGTGTTTACAAAGATACACTTAGTATAGTTTCCATGCTGTAGGAATATTCCAATGACAGAAAACACTGCTCCTCTAAGATTACTCCTTAGAGCTGTAACTGAACTTGGTCTGACTGTAAGTTAGGAGGGTGAAAATGACAGGGTACGCAGAGGTGCATAGAGGTGGGACTGGGACAGGGGCCACAGGCTTAAGAAGGCTTGGAATCTGAGGCTTGAGCACATTGGCACATACCGAAAAATACACTGGCTGGGGTGTGGACATTTCTGTTGTTTGCTCTTCTATATTATATAAGGAGCCAGTCATGATAACAAAAATGACAAAGCATATGCAAATATAAAGGAAATGAAACAAGTAATATTAAGATTGCAATGATCTGGTACTTTAGAAGACGCTTAAAGTTGTGATAGGATAGTACATAATTTCACTAAGATGCCAACATATTTCTTTTATTACCAGCTTTTGTCTAAGAATCACTATGCAGGGCTTACAATTTAGACTTTGTTAATGCTCACAATAGATATTCATAAGTTCTGTTTTTAGTCAGCTTCATTCATAAAACAAAACAAAACAAGAAGTCTAAATACAGTAAATAATACGCAAGCAAAGCTAATCACATTCCAGTTATTCAAGCCAAGTTTTAAGGGCTCAGAGGAAAAGTACTGAGTGAGTTGTTCAATCCAGGACAAAGACAATGGGACCTTTCAGAGCAGTTTGGAGAGGGTCAGAGAGAGACAGACCGGTGCAGAGGAGAGGTTCCCATTGGTCTATCATTGTTACAGCGCTGATCTGATTCTGTGACAGCGCTGTGTGTGCAGACAGCAGGAGACAGACTGATTAGGGGATCAATAGTGTTAGACAACAGATTATAAGGTTGATATTGATATATTTTATGACTTTATAGAAAGGTTCACACCTTTAAGATAAGTTGTAGCAGATGATGGACTAATCACCTTTGTAAGCATGTACAAAATAGTAATATGTTGCATTTTTATAACAGTACAGCTACTTCTTCAGCTTCATTGCTCTTCTATTTCCATTTTACCTCACCTCTGATTAAAAAGGTACATCTAATCAACTGGACACAGAGTGTACCAGCCTATATTAGTCCTAAATATCTATAAAATATATATATATTTTTCAATATCCGATACACATTAACCCCAGATATTACTGATATCACTGCTAAACTGTGATGAAACTGAAATGAGAAAAGTGTCTCACAAGCAAAAGTCAAGAGGAAATTTGAGTCTTTAAGGTAACATGGGAGCACACAGGTTAAATGGGGTCACAGCTAAATTATACTGGACTACAGATTTATATATAACGCAAAAATATCACATATATAATGGACAGCAAATTTGACCCCAAAAGTGACACAGCAAGAAGGAACTAAACCCTAGTCCCAAACTGTCCTGAGCAAGATCTTAAAACAGTGGCTTCTGACATACAAGAAAAACTTTACTTTAATCTAATGTCCTTTTCCACGCTCTTTTTAAATTCAGGCATCATCTGAGCAAAGAAATAAAACTGCCGTAACTAATCCATCCACAATTAATGTCTCCTAATCCAATGCTGTGAGATGAGGCAGGATAACATCTGCTGTTTAATCACATCACAGATATCTGCTCAATGCTCTATGCACAGACACAAACACTTTCTGCAGGACTGCATAAGAAAAGTGCTGAAGGCAGGATTTACACTGGTGAAGATATGATGCAGACATCGACATAATCTGCACAGTTTTTAGTTTCATATTTGCCTAAGCAACAGCAGTTAGCCCAAGCACCTGTACAAGAAGCCATGCAGTGTTTTCCATTATTAGAAGGGACTACATCATGGGTTGGGAACCATTTTAGTTTAATTGTCAAATCAAGCTGTCTTAACATATGGTGTGTTTTATGTATTGTCATTAACCTTTAATGCTACTGTCTGTAATTACACTGGCTGACCCACCCCTGCTGTATTCTCATACTTCACCACCAGATGCTGTCTACGTTACTGCAGTCTGATAGTGTCCCAGCTTTGGTCTGAGAGAAGAAGACCAGAGAGCACAGGGGAGCCTGAACAAAGGCGAAATGAGCCTTCACTTCTGTCATCTACTGGTGAAAAAAAATCACAAATAGTAGGTAGGTAGGTAGATAGTAGACAGACAGTTTAAGTAAAAATATGCTTACTCAAGATATTTGTAATATATTGATCCAGTAAGAACTGCCTGTACCATCATACATTCAGCCATTTCTGTAGTATACACATGCATAGTAATGCACAGTCCAGTTGCTAAAAGGTCAGGCTGGATAAACTTGAAATAATATCACCTAAAACAAAATTGACCATTGAGATCATTTGTTCTCTTTGATGCAAGAATTCCTAATCTTGAGCCATCGCAGATGCACAATCCTCAATGCAGTTAATCCTGACATTTTGCAGCTTCACCATATTTAATTCCACAACTATTGATCAAACTAGCGAGAGGCCGTGTGGGACCGTACTGTTTAAGGTCATGTAGAATGGATCAATAGTGCCCTATCTGCTGCCCTGCTTCAAACTGAGTAAAGAGGAATGACAAAAAATGCTGAGATAGCCTGCAACAAGATTACCAAACAATTTACTTTAATTTGAAATGTTTGTAATGGTTCAGCTGAATAAATGAGCCACAGTTTGTAAATGTTCAATGCAGCATGTCTTATAAACTGCAGCTCTTTGGAAGAAAATGACATCTTTCAGTTTTGTTTAAGATAATTATGGCAGTGATTCTGGTTTTCTTCAGGAGTCATTACTCACAGTGGCTGTAAACACACGCTGCATAACAATGACTCAATCTCACCCTGAGTCTGGAAATAAGACAGCGGACAGGAAATTAATTTGTCAAGAGAAATGTTGAGGATTTGGAGCCACTTTGACCACGCCACACGAAGCAGAGGATAGTGCTAATGACAGGGCTGAGAACAAAATCATGGTCATCATTTTACACTGCGCATTCTTTAAATATTTTCTCTTTGACAATATCGTACTTCACACAGGAATATTACAGTATTTTGTTGTGTATTATATGTTGAATAGTCGTTTTGAAACACCCAAGGTTCAGTGCGTACAGGTATTACAAAATCCCTTTTACACAACCTCAGTCTTACACAGAAATATTTTGGTATTTTCTCAGAACAGGTGTGAACAGAGAGGAACACCAACTGTGCTGGTGTGAAGGGATGCAGGGACACTAACAGCAGCTTGACTGAATCCAAATTTCTCCTGATTAGAGTATTTTTAATAATGCGTACTTACCAAAACAAGGTCCAAAATAGCTATGTCAGGGTGTTAATAGAGATATATTTATTTGTCGATATATCAGCCTGATATTTTGACTTTACAGCTTTATTTGAACGTTTAAGTGCAAATAGATAACTGCTGAAACCGTAACTACACTTATTTCTTATTTCTTATTTTATTTATTTGTAAAGGGACAGTACATATTAATGAACATTAAAAATGTAAATATGCAAAGATTATAGCCAACACTGCTCTCTTATGGGTTTTTGGTGAAAACAGGGCTGTGTGGTAAGTCTTTTAGTAAATTTAAATCACATAATTTGAGGGAGAAAGTCAAAATCGAACCTACATATCGGCCCAAAAATATCGGCAGAGCTTATCGGCTATGGGTTGCTCTGGAAACAATTTCTATCAGCATTAGCCATGAAAAAAACAAGAACAAAAAATATATTGGGCAATCTCTACGTGATATGGCATATTTTTTCTTTTTTTCTTTTCTAAAACAAAATAAAAAGGCTGTCAATATTGGTTTCATGAACATGGACAAGACAGACCATTAATGATTGCCTTTTAACACAAAAACTGTCAAATTTCTTCAGCTCCAAAGTCTAAACTGCTCCAAACCACATGCTTTTTACACACAATTATTGGAAATGCCTGACTCTTGTTAAAATGTTATCCACTACCTACCCCTAAAACAATGTCCAGTCAACTCTAAATCATATTTCTAACAGAACAGTTTATGACTCTCTCTAAGATACAACAGTACAATTAAACAACAATTAACTTTTAACATGCTAACTGTATCTCTACTATGTCCAATCAAAACAGTTGTGAGTTATCTGGACTTGGTTATAGAGTTTCGCTTCTCCTCCCAAGAATAACAGTAAAAGGTATCAAGGTTCACGCCACAGACTTAACCCAATGAACACCAGCACAAGATAAATACACCGGAAAGCAGGGAGGGGGACATTAAGAGAAATTGTGCAATGAGTGTGAATGCATCAAGTCAACATTGATTTCCTCCAGCCATAAACCAGACATTATAGCAGCACAAAGGGGTCATTTCAGCTCTCCTCTGCCACTCCTGGGAACAATATAATGATGTATGCCTTCGACTTTACATGTGTTACTGTAATAATCATATAACAGTGACAGAAACATTAGTCATGGTTGCAGCTCTCCAGATGAAGCCATTGATTTCTGTCAGAAGAGCCATTGTGAAAAAGACTCAAAGCTGGGTTCAGTCAAAATGAACAATACAGTGTGCTGATTTCAACTTGAGTCATTCTCTGTTGAAACTCTGTTGATGAAGTAGTGAAAGGCAAATCAATATGTAATTTAAATTCTTTGGGACAGAAATAAAGTGACTTCAGCAGTCAATTCAGTGCCATTTCTGGTTTAAATTACTTATTTGTATTCAACTAACTTCATTCGACTGTCCTGTGCATCCATTAGTCAACTAAAAGTGGGTGTGGCATTAGCGAAAGCTCTCACTGCTCAAATCTCAATGAGCTACCCATGTTTGAACACCAACAAGACTAGAAAAGGTCTACAAGTGTATTTATATGTAAAACAGCAGAATTCAGTCATTGTTCATTGACAAATGACAGCCTAACTCACTCCATAACTTCTCCTCTATGCATTTTTTTTAAACAATCCCAAAAGATAATTGCTACTAAAAACAAAGGTTAGCTAAGACACAATCAATTGATAGACTCACATCTAAATTACTACAGCCCTACAAAGTTCATCACAAGTATGATTTTCAAAAAATAAAAAATCTAAGAAAAAATATACTAGTTCATACTAAAACGAGTATAGAAACTAACTTGATACTGGAAAAAATAATCTTTCATGAATAGATTTAGAATGCTGGGCTTGATCTATATTAAAACTAGTATAAGACCACATGATGATATTTAAGATAGCAAAATTATTTAGTGTTGAAAATCACATTGTTTTCAGATGAAAGTTTTTTTTTGTTTTTTTATCAAATTAATATTGAGACTTTTTATTAATATAAAAATTGGGTTTGAAATTTTTGTGTCCTAAGTTTACAAGATGCTTTGAAATCTTAATTGAAGAGAACCTCCCTACAGACACAAAACTGCCTCGTGCTCTTCACTGGCCCGGCACAGACACACGGGTGACACCAGGTGTGCTCAGTGAGACCAAACTAAAACACAAAACTCAGAGTAGATGATTTCTGTTTGAGGTTTTGGACTGAGGCGGTGGAGCTCATCTGGACAAAGCCAGGCTGTGTATTTATGTGAAGAGCACAGAAAGAAACATCAGTGCAAATGGTGACGGTGACATTATCACCTGGAAAATGAAATAAATGTGCAGTTTTGAAGTGGAACTATGGTGAATAGTGTTTTTGTTGAAAAAGATGTTGGAAAAATACCAAAATATGAAAGCTAAACATTATTTTGATCGATAATAATATAGCACACACCAGAAACAATGATTAAAATTCTGTTCAAAACTGTCACAAAACTAAACAAAAATAATACTACAAAAAAAAAAAAAATACCCAATACTAGTAATTTAGGGACTGTGAATTTAGAAAACTCTTTCCATAGATAATATAATTCTCTGTACAAAATATTAGTTTCTGTTGAATCCATATGGTCTTATATTAGATCAGCTATAAATAAAGAACTAAAACTGTTCAGAAAACATACAGTTTTATCCTATTTATGTGATTCTATCAATACTTCAAAAGATTTTCTAGCTCAATACTGATTTTAGTATTCATTTGTAACTAGGTATCAGCAACCCTTGCACTTCCTGTGAGCTTGTACCCACAACACACAGTTTGCAATCCCCTACTCTTACTGTTACTATTACTTTATCTCTGTAGCCTTACAATGTCATGTGTGGCCTGCATTATCCACTTGATATTGCACCCTGCCTGGAGATATAGTCACAAATTAACCAGCAAAGTGCCTCTGAAATAGCACAGCATGATCACACCGCATTGTGAGAATCAGCCTGGTCCACACACACCATCTGTAAGAGGAGACCCGCGCCTCCTGTCGTCACAGAGACAATGCACTGAGCAGCATGTTTGTTTGAGCTTACCGCGTGGGACCAGCTTATTTAGAAAAGCACAGCCAAAGACGTCAAAGAAAGAAGGAGGAGGGAGATCCACCCACAGACAATTCACGGAGTGTGAAAATGACAACGGCTACATTTCTGAGGGGAAAGTACTGAGGATGTATCCTTATTATACACTTACAATAAATTACTTCCTGCGATTTCCACCACCAGGTATTATGTTCATTTTGTGGAACAAGCCACTATAATATTACTTTCAATTCAATAAAAAATTACGATTTAAATCTGATATCAGATATCGGCACTGATTCTGAAACATTTGCTGATCGGATATCAGATTCCAAATATCAGTTGTGGTTGGCCATACAAAATGATGTTTAAGACTATTTATATAGTTGGCCCAGAAAGTCTTATAATGGTTGAAATCATATTCATATTAAGCTGATTTATTTTATTTAAAGGAAATAAAGGCTGTTTTCAGCTGGAGCAGTGCATCCTTAGTTGTCATGATACTGAAAAATCTAAAGATCACAAAAACTAGAAAAAGTCAGATTCTGTCCTAATTACGTAATTTAAACAGTAGCAATCAATCAATCAATTAGTCTTTACCTGTTTAAATGAATGTCTTTAAGTAACTGTGTGAAGCTCCATGGTGACAGCGGTTGTCATATTGGGCAGTACAAACATTAAATTGAACTGAAGAGAGCATCTCCATACAGCAAATGAAAACATGTTAGAGTTTTTTTTTTTTTTTTTTTTATCCATAGTGGTCAGAATCTAAATTGTGAATCTGGAAAAACTTAGAAACAGGCTTGTGTGGTCCAGTCCAACAGCTAATTACTGTCATAATATGGAGTGTAGGTGGTACTAATGCATAAGAAGGGTGTACAGAATTTGCAAACTAACTCTGTAACAAAATTAGCCTGCAGAACTCACCCATATGGCTGTTTGGCTGCCTCCTCGCCTCTCCTAAACTTATGGTGTCCAAGTCCATTTTAAGTAACACAATTAAGATCCATATCAAGAGCCAAAGATAAGTGTAATTGACTGCTTTTACCTCATTTGGCAGTGTGTTAGAATATATTTCTCATATCCTACAAAGCCTGGAGGAACGCCAGTCATTTTGGAGTTGTTTTCCCCATGGCAACATTTATTACTTTTGATCACATCTATCACAGACAATTTGCAACCAAAATCAAAGTGCTGTATTTGCTTGACCAGGGGGGCACTAGTGTTGCTCCAAACTACTAATGATTCAGCTGCTCAAGGCAGAATATTGATTTGTTTTTTTGTTTGTTTTTGGTTTTGTTTTTTGCATGCATGCATGCATGCATCTTATATTTATTGACAACAATGGTAAATAAAAAATGTGGATGTTTGATGAGTAACAGAAGCAAAAGAGGCATTACATCTTTTGCTTAAAACTACAAAAACAAAAAAAAGGTGACGCAATGCAATTTAGGCTGACTAATATATTTCATTAACTTAATAGTTACACTGTCTTGGAAGTATATGTATAATACTACAAGGGAGAGGTGGGGACTAGCAAATTGTGACTTGGACCCGAGTCAGACTTGAGTCACTATTTTTAGGACTTGAGACTTGACTTGATAAAATGGACTAAGACTTGGGACTTGACTCAGACTTGAGCCCTGTGACTTGAGAAGACTTGAGAAGCACTTTTAAATCTGAATTCTTTCTGTTCTGACTGTAATGATTCACACTAAGATCTTGTCAAAACATTTAAAAAGGAAAAAATTTACATTTCTACAACTCTTACACACTCTACAAATAGTCATATATAAATATACTATGATTTACTTAAGTACAATTTAGTTTAAAATTAATATAAATTCCAAAAATCTAAGCTATATTTGGTATTTTGGTTTAAAAACTTAAAATGACTTCAAGTTCAAAGCAAACGACTTGGACTTGACTTGGACTTATGAGCCAGTGACTCGAGACTCGACTTGGACTTGCCTGTATTTGACTTGGGACTTGACTCGGACTTGAGATCAAAGACTTGAAACTTACATGAGACTTGCAAAACAACGATTTGGTCCCACCTCTGCTACAAGGTACTTTATTTGCCATAGAAGTTGAACTACGAAACCTATATAAACACAGAGAAGCGCATGTTTTGAGGTACTTGATAGCACCAATCCACCTTTTTCAGTTCTGATACTGATTCTGATAATACAGCTTTAAGTAATTGCCCATACCCGATGCTAACCAATACCAGATGAGACTCAAAACAGCATTAATTTTCTTGAAACAAAAATGAAATAAGAGAGAAGTGATCCAAATGTGTTATGTCTCTCAAGTCACAGAACAACCTTGTGTTGTGTTGTGTCAAACAGTATGAGATATTCTGGGTCGACTATCAGTAAACAGTCTTATTACATCCATTTACGTCCTACCGGGATAATGTGCTGACCTAAGTGCACTGGTGTAGCCTTTTCCTCACTTCTTTTAAACCACATAGGCACATGTATCAGACTGCTGCTGTGGAGCTGATGTGAGCCTCAAAATGTGACAGGTAATAACTTCATGTGATTGCACTGCTCCTAACAATGTGACAGGGGCTTAAGTCAGCGCTAAGCAGATTCAATGTGACTTTTACCACATTCACATCACGGAGCACATGGGAAGTACAGAAGACCAAAAGTCCACCCAGAAATCAACTTACGAGTATAGACCTGTCACGATAACTATATAAGTGTAATAAATGACAGATGGAATAATTATTTTGAAGGGTCAATATTTATGGCAGGTACTTTTTTTTGTACTAGTGAGGATTACATACAAATGATAAGACTCAAGCTATAGAAAGTTTAATAAATAACTCCTATTGTATTTCATTTAGTTATCAGCTTTTTCAGTGGCATAATGACGTTCACTTTTATAGTTTATCGTGAATATTTCTTCAGCTATATATCGTACGTCAACATTTGTTCGTGACACGACTACTTAACAGCTAAGAGTTACATTGCATTCCTAATCTTTTATTGCGTTATTTTAATCAAGATCTTTCCTGTATACTCACTTTGTGCATCAGCAGCATGCTATAGTACACTTTAACACGTGTATGGAAATGACTGTTTTGCAAGTCAAATGAATTATAAAATATGTACACAAGGAGTGGGAATCTTGCTAAAGCTACAAGAAATCCACCAAAAGAAAAAAGTCTACTATAAAAATTAAGCGTATGGGGAAGCATATGAAATCTTGTAACAATAGAATATCAAAACAAATCAAAACGAGCAAAACACACATACAAATATACACAATACCCTGCAGTCCATAATTTACAATTCACAACAGTCTTTTCATGTTAAGCTGTTCATAAAATTCAGCTTGCTTCCTTCCTTCCTGATGCACACTGTGACCTCTGTTTTCATATTATGCTGAGTGCTTTTGCCTATAGCACCCATACCCCTCAAGCCCGGCTTACACAACACACAAATCCATGGTTACCAAACAACTAACCCTTTGTTCTGCCAAAGGTGATTATTAAATAACTGTAGTAGAGGGGAATACAATGAATGTTCCTCTCTCTCTTGCTATAAAAAGCTGAATGAAAGTGTCCTATTGTGTACAGCGCAATATGACACAGTAGTAAAAAGACTGAAAATATAGGGGTGGGAGGCACTAACAATAAATAAAGGTCCTATATTACGCAAAATAGACTCTTGTGTGTTTTAAGCCATGTTATAATGTAAAATGTACCTCCTCAGAAACATACCTGGAGTTGTGTTTTGTTTTGTTTCATTCACACATGTTTGATTAACTTTCATTACTTGATTAACCTTTGTCTACATCTCCAAAGCTCAAAACGCTCTGTTCCACAATGTGATGTCATGAACCAGTAGTCTTGAAATTAACACCCACTTTTTACTTTTTGTTTAGTACAGAAAGGAAATTCCAGGGCTAAAATTATCCAAATGATTCTGGTGAAGGTGTATAGGAGTTTAAAAACACAGTGGAGCACTTCCTTTATTACCACAAGAAAATAACTCATCCTAAATATTTAGTGTTTGCTGCCTGGACATGTTACCCACTAGATTTCTAAAGTCCGTCCTCAACAGTTTACTTTCACCACTCACTCACATAGTTAACATGTCACTTCAATCTGGAACATTCCCAAATGCGTTGAAAACTGCGGTCATTAAGCCTCTCCTAAAGAAGAGCAGTCTTGATGCCACAGTACTGAACAATTTCAGACCCATCTCAAATCTGCCGTTTTTTGGTAAAGTCCTTGAAAAAGCTGTTTACCAACAGCTTACGAACTTTCTCCAAATGAACAACTCCTTTGATGTTTTCCAGTCAGGTTTTAGAGCCCACCACAGCACTGAGACTGCTCTTATCAAGGTGACAAATGACATCCGCCTGAACACTGATGCAGGCAAAGTCTCAGTCTTGATCCTGTTAGATCTGAGTGCTGCTTTTGACACTGTCGATCATGGGATCCTCTTACAGAGACTAGAGGACTGGGTGGGCATCTCTGGTACTGTACTAAACTGGTTCAAGTCCTATCTAGAAGACAGGAAGTATTTTGTTGAAATTGGAAACTGTGTCTCAGATGACATGGCCCTGACCTGTGGGGTGCCTCAGGGGTCAATCCTGGGCCCCCTGTTGTTCAATCTCTACATGCTGCCATTAGGCCAGTTAATAAGCAGCAATAACGTGTCGTACCACAATTATGCAGATGACACTCAGATCTACGTCTCTCTGGCAGCAGGAGACTATGGACCAGTGGAGTCACTTGGTCACTGCATCCAACAGATCAGTGTGTGGATGCAAAACAACTTTCTCCAGCTAAACTCTGACAAGACTGAAGTCATAGTGTTTGGTCCACAGAAACAAAGGGACAGTGTCAGCAGTCACCTCCAGTCTCTCGCTCTAAAACCTTCAAATCAGGCAAGAAATCTAGGGGTAATAATGGACTCAGACTTGAACTTTAACAGTCACATAAAATCAATAACATCTGCAGCCTTTTACCATCTAAAAAACATAGCAAAAATCAAAGGTTTACTGTCTAAATCAGACTTGGAGAAATTATTACATGCGTTTGTCTCCAGTAGGTTAGACTACTGTAATGGTCTGCTCACTGGTCTTCCAAACGAGCTGTGAGACAGCTGCAGAACATCCAGAACGCTGCAGCTCGGGTCCTTACTCGAACTAGGAAGTACGAGCACATAAGTCCTGTGCTCAGGTCTCTGCACTGGCTTCCTGTGCCTCAGAGAATAGACTTTAAAGCAGCTCTGCTTGTGTACAAGTCTCTCCATGGCCGAGCACCAAAGTACATCTGTGACATGTTAGTGTCATATGAACCATCTCGCACTCTGAGGACCTCAGGGACCGGCCTCCTGCTGGTGCCCAGAGTCAGGACTAAACAAGGGGAGTCAGCGTTTCAGGTTCATGCAGCTAAAACCTGGAACAGTCTTCCTGAACATGTGAGACAGGCCTCTTCTGTGACGCTGTTTAAATCCAGACTCAAAACATTTCTGTTTAACTGTGCATATAACTGAAAGGTTTTCATTCCGCACTCTTGTCTTCAATTTATGTCTCTCTTTTTAAATTTTAATCTTCATGATTATTTATGTTTTGTTTTTATTGTGATTTTAATGTATTTCTTATTCTGTAAAGCACTTTGAATTACTTTGTGTACGAATTGTGCTATACAAATAAACTTGCCTTGCCTTGCCTTGCCTTGCCTTGTGTGTTAATGAAATGTGAATGAAACAAAAACAACTCCAGGTATGTTTTTGATAAGGAAAAAACATTATAACAGATCAGAAAACAGTGTAATATGGGCCCTTTAATATCTAGATTTTTTTCCTCCAAAGACAGTGTGTTAAGCTGTGCCTGTGGTTGGTCTGCTTCTACAATATCTGTATTGGCCAGGTACAAAATACATTTTACTCAGTGAACAAAAATGAGGTACTTCCCCTTTAGATAAGAGTATTCTTATGGAGTTGTGCAGGAATCCATTGACAGAAGGTGCATACAAGCAAACTAATGTAGCACACACACAAAAAAGAAAAAGAAAAACTAGTTTAGAGAAAGGTACCAAGAATGAACAATGAACACAATCAATAAGGAGGAGAGTTCACAGAATCACACGGCAGTAAAAAAGACTGCAAATGAGAATCCTATATAAAGTATAGGGCACTGAGCTTGGCCGCTATTAGGTCCTAATGGATTGTCACGCCTCAGAGGTCTCTGAAGAACAATTACGATACAACCAGAGATGAGACCAAAGATTTAACAGGAGAAAAATTGGCAACCACAGACTTGAACATGTTACAAGAAAAAGGCTTGTTGTAAATGTGATGAACAATATAACCCAGAGGCACCACTACCCTTTTACAATTACAACACAAACACACTATAGGCAATACGGCGATACAATAAAATGTCAAGTGAACACTTTGTCTGACCGAGCATGAATGAGAGGGAAACAGTTATGCAAAACAAGTTATAATGTTTCCTTTAGGGGAGGTCTGACTTACAACTATGTTATGTTCAGTATCATGTAAGGTGGATAAAATTATGCTTTTTGTTGTTTAATCTCTCTAACGCAGGCAGGGAGAGCAGACTAGAGGATACTGGGGTTGTAATAATACTCAACTTGAACAAACAATTCTGTGTGCTGGATTTACATGTGTCCCTCCATGTGTGCTGTGTTGTCTTCATTTTTGGTCCAGAAAGGACAAAAGGTGAAAACTGCCATCCTTTGCAGATACAGGAAGCAACAGTCTGTATCCACAAGTTTCCTCCCTACCTCCAAATATGCAGGTCAAGTTAACCCATAAAGGCAGCAAACGGGATTGAGACGCCTCAGGATTAACGAGTCATCTAAGCAACGCAAATTTATTCTACAACTTGATTTAAAAATTTTAACTTTTACCTTACTTTTAACATTTCTTTCACATAAGACAAGGTAGTGATAACAGTTACCAGTAAGTAAATAGGATCAGACAATGATCTAAAAATGAACAGTGCAATGATACAGAGGAGTTCAGCACTGTGCAACGTGCAGGACAGAGTCAAGAGAAGGTAAAACCATAAACCAAGGTATATTCTGGGACTTTTAGCTCATGCATGGGCACTATAAGAGCGGACATAGCCTGAGGTATTCCCTTTCAAACACACTCTCCCTCACTCACTCAGTCTAATAGACACACAGAGCTCGCGGGGAGGGGAAACTTCACAGCCCATTACCCATCACGGGACAGGCAACGTGCTGCAGGGACAGAACAACCAGTCCCAATCACCACAGACTGGGTCAGTGGGTGGACGAGAGACTGGTGATACAGGAGGTGAACATGGGGAGCGCTGCTACTTGGCCACAAGGACAGGACAACAAAAATAAGTCTGAAAGAGTTTAAGTCAAGATGCAACTACAGGCGAACTTTAATATTTTTGACACATTTAAAATTTTTGTCGTCCATTATTAATCCAGCCTCTCAACTTTAGTCAGTTAAATATGCCTGGCTCACTTTGTTGTGGTTAAAAGTTAATTATTTATAGAATTAAAAAAGACCCAAAGCATAAAGTTAAAACTATGTGCGCACGGTTTGACATCTCTCCGCTGTGTAATGGAAATAAAAAGTGACAGCATGCGTCACTGTCTGCTGACAGCGCTTTACAGAATCTGTCTCATCAACAAAACTCCCATATTATTAACTGCATTAAAGAAATATAGACATCAGTACAGCACAATGCATCTTTAAAAAACAGGTTTACCTTTTCTCCACCTGGTTTCATTCATTGAAAGAGGTAAAATATCAAACACAATAGGCATCAATAGCTTCCATCAGTTACTTCAGAATATAGCTCCAGCTTTCTTCCTTGCTTTATCTTCCTCATCAACTAAACTCAGCCCAGAGCCAGATTTATTAAGGAGAAGTAAAAAAAAACAAAAAAACACAATAACAAAGTGAAACTAGGAAGTAGACCTATATCACAAGACCTAAAGTTTCAAGCTGACACAGACATAGCCAAAGTTCACTATCGCACAAGACACAAACTGCATTTTAAAACGTGCACAACAGCAGAAAGAAACCAGCTTATCTTACATTTTTCATTTTCATTTGAGCTGCAAGAAATATGTTCAGTGCTCATCTGCGGTGAGCCCTGAGCAGTACAAGCACAGCATGAACCACAAACAATCAAACATTTTCTAACCTGAATAAAATAAAGCTTCCCCAAAGTCTTTTTCATTTAATCAAACGGCATATGATAATCATATTTTGTGATTTGTCATGATTGGGGGACATTATAATTATCAGTGTTGAGTGTACTCACGTAGAAAATGCTTCTCCAATAAGGCAATTTCCAGGTGTCCCTTGACTTCATTGAGCCGGTCTGACTCCGCCCTCTGAAAGTCCTGGATGGTGGTGGCCATGTTGGGAGACCCCGAACCCGCCTGTAGGAAAGAAAGCAAAACAGTCAATCATGTTAATCTACGTCAATAACCCCTGCACCTGTATTATAATTAATATAATAACCAGTGAGTGACAGAAAACTTTTAGACCAAGGAGGTGATATGATTGAAGTGTGACAATCAAAATCTGGAGATCAAGTAAAAATGACATCCAGTAAAAGCCATGTGTGCTAGGTCCATTAGTAAGACAATAATATGCGTCATTGCAGTCATGACTAGTTTGAGTTCAACATATCAACATAAACAAGCAGCATTAGCAGGAGTACTCCATCACTCAAACATACTAGCACATGCACTGACTCACGCTAATGTTTCCTGAACCCGATTTAGATCCGTCCAAAGCACAGGAGGCAAGTGAGAAAGAGGAGTCTCCTGTATTTGAACTGCATAGATGAATCACTCAACTCTAGCAATAGGGCTATACCCCAGCACACTGCAGGCGCGAAAAGTGTGTGTAGCTGGACAGCGTGGATGAAAAAGAGATAAAATGTGTGAGTGAATGACAGAAAAGAAGAGGTAAAAAAGGGCTAGCGCAAGATGTAGCATTGCAGCTGATCTCTATAGCTTTAAGAGAAGCCTCCCGCCAGGCGCAAACACACTGCAGCAGCGTTCTCCCTCAGGCAGCATGGTTTTCTGACTTCAGCTCTCCGCAACACAGAAGTACAGCCAAAGCGAACGGTCTAGTGTGGATGGGAGAGAGGAGAGATAGAGAGGAGAAAACTGACAGTGACCTGAAAAATGGTGCGTTGGAAGCGAGCCAAAAAATGAAGATGACGCAGAGGAATAAAGACTTCTAAGCAGACAAATGCAGAGCGCTTTTGATGTGTGCCATTGAAATCCAGTGAGAAGAAAGAATGAATGAATGAATGAAGTGCAAAAAACACAATGGACAATGATGAGACAGACTATTAGAGTAAGTAAAGGTGTTTGTTGCATTGTGGAGTTTCAATGGTGCTTGATTAGGTTCAGTTCTTCTGCAGCTCTTTGCAAATGTCAAATGGATAATGAAAGCACACCTTCACAGCGAGGAGAACATCCTGTTTGAGAAGTAGGGCATGTCCGAGTGACGTCACAATCCACAATTACAGCCTGATTAATTACTTGGGCCACCTCATGCTCGTGTATTTGAGAGTGCCTGTTTGGAGTGATGTAACTCCAATTTTAATCAACTTCTGGAGCATAATTTTAGACTTTATGCTCCAATTAAGGGTGCAATTGTGTAAAGGGTGTAAAAGGACCCTTGTTGACTTGGTGGCCAGTGCAGTTGTTGTATAAGCAACTCATTAACATATTGGAGTTTATCCAGTATCCAGATATTATGTCATTCCAACATAAATGTGCTTGAACATGCCTGTTTTAGTTAAGGTTTAAAGGTGCACTGCACAACTTTTCTGGTGCTTGTCTCCATGGAGATGTTATTGCTTTGCTTTGAATGTTCCATGAAGTGACTTTCAACATATCCATCTAGTAGGGGCGTAACAATAACAGAAATATTGTGATATCGTATCGACAGAGTTCTCACAATAATATCGTGGACTATCACAGTATCTTGAAATACAAGTCTCTTTGCTTGAATTCATTGTTATGGTGCAGCAGTAGCTAAAAAAAAAGACAGAGGGAACTACATAGACCATGATCCTTTGCGCCATTTCAGTGCAGACTACATGAAGAAATAACAGTTCTAAGCACTTTTAAGTCTTGTCAAGGTATTTTAAGAGGAAAAAGTAGCATATTAACAGTTTTGTTAGTCTCCACAAAATATCACAATAAATATCGTATATCATGTATATCATGTATATCATGAAAATATCAAACAGAGAGATTCGGATATTGTTACATCCCTAATCGTAAGCTTCCCCTCAATATCGTGAACTTTCCCACGATATTGCAATAAATATCGTACCTTGAGACTTGGATATTGTTACCCCCCTACTAGGGGTGGGCGATATATCGATATTTTAAATATATCGAGATAGTTTTTAAACTCGATATGAATTCTGACATATCGTATATATCGATATAATGCTTATATTAAATTTAGAATTCGCCGCTTCGCTTGTTTATCTTCTCTCTCGTCGCCTCCGCGCCCCCGCCTCCCTGATTTTGTTCGCTCGTGTCTCCTTCACTCCTCACTATCGCCTTGAACGCCGAAAGTTGGTGCTAGTGAAAAGCTTCAAGCACCACGAACCTTTTCAACCATTTACAGACAAGACCATCAGCAGCACATCCTCATGTTCCACCGAGTCGCGTCCTTTAGCCAGAAAGAAGCTAAACGAGCTGAGCTGCGTGAGAAGTGCGCTGTTTATGCAAATGAGCCATGAGCTTAAGTTTTGTTTCTGTAAAACGTAAACACACGTGCGCAAAACTGCATTAAACACATTATAATGTCAAAATGGCTGATGTGGCTCTAGAGTCGTTGTGCTTTATATATTGTAAAGTTTAGTAATGTAAAGTTTATTTATGGAGAAGATTTTAATGAATAATCTGCTGCAGTGTCACTTGTACAATAGTGTTTGGAAACGTTGGGTTTGATCTGCAGTGGATTGTGGGAAACTTCAGAACTCCTTACTGCTGGAACATGGATCTATTAAAATAAGGAACATCCTGAGTTTCTTCTGCTGAAGGAGCTCATGGTTCTGGTTCTGGTCTGGATAACAGAGTTAATGCAAAGATGAACTTGTCTTGAGTTGTTTTATCTATGAATGAAAAGAAGGAAATATGTATTATTTATTTTATTTTACAGTTAAATTATTATTTATGTAATTAGGTTTTTTTTGTAATCTTAAATGTTCCTATATGAACTGCCGACCTCTTACACTTCAATAAAAAAAAAGGACCTTGTGGAATTTGGCAGATTTGTTTTTGCAGTTTTCAGTTTTAGGGGATTATTTTTTCTTGAACATATATCGAGATATATATCGTATATCGAGATATAGCAAAATATATCGAGATATATTTTTTGATCCATATCGCCCAGCCCTAACCCCTACCATCTAGTATTTATTCATTACGGGCTGTTTTTATTACAATAATACAATAATTCCTTCTGTGAATGGGGGAAATTCTCCACAGATTTGAATTGTAATATACTGCTGTAACGTGCTGGCATAGTGACATATAGTTTTGATCTATAATGTGGAATATTCTAGACAAAGCTACAACATTTCCATGAAGACATCATCAGGTGGCATTAACCACAAAAGTGCAAAAATATTACTTTATAACCCTTGTTTACAATACAAGTTTTTCTTTTTTGTACAATGCTGAGATATACTCCATTTTCAAATTGTGAATATCTTCAGAACAACATTACTGATATTCTGACACATTGCCTTGCTCTTTTTGTGTGCATGTTTACTGGCTGAGTGTTTTAGGAAGTGGAGTGCCGTAGTGCATTTCCTGTGGATTAAAACAACAACAGCCATAATTGTCTGACCTGCAGTGTGTTCCATCAGTGAGTGGGCACTAAACACTGGTAACAAAACAAAACATTGGTAGCACAGCCAGAGAAGCAGGAAGTTAGAGGGAACTCAAGACTGTTAATCTCAATTCGTATCTGGGTTGTCAAAATAAATCAATACCCTATTAAAACTATACTAATTGAAGCGAGAACAATCACGGTTGACTTTGAGGGGCATAAAATATATATTTACCAAAAACAAGGCAGTAGATCTGTGAAATATGCGTGTGTATCCATAATGCATTGTCTCCATTTAGCCGACCTTGACTTGTGCTGTAGAGTCGGCAATCTGTTCTACTTTCAGTTACTCCCCCCTCCCTGCTCCGGTTTCCTGTAAATACAGTTTAATGCAACTGTCACAATCTTTGGCACTTTCCCCCCATTGGCTCAAAGAAAACTGAAGCAAAAAATAAATCAATGAAAAACAAAAATGTGTAGCTAGTGAGTTTTAAAAAGTAATAATATAGTGGGCATGAAGTCTGCTACAACAGTTGGCAAGACTAAGCCACTGCTATAATATAACAATATAACTCAACACCTGTCCATAGGGGAGTTTTAAAAGGTTAGTGTTCAGAAAGGAATGTTAGAATTTGTAAAAAATAAAATAAATAAATAAATAAATAATAAAAAATAATAATAATTAATTTGAACACGAGTCAAGGAGGTTTTGGATGGAAATATGGCCTGTTAGTTATTGCATATTAGGAGGCAGAAAAGACATTAAATAAAAAAAGTATAGTATAGAGTATAATAGAAGAGCTAGATATGAGACATTCGATAACTACTGGTATGTTTAGTATTGCAATTTACTATATTATTGTGATATTTTATTATACTTTTTGAAACAGTAAATCCTGTAAAACAAAACAAAAAATTGTACATGCCTTCATTTACTGCTCAAACTGGGTCAACATAAAATATTAACAAAGGCAAAACCAAGACCAACCCAAGCCCAATGTAGAATTTAGGAAAATCATGAATAAAATCTCTCTTTTTTTCCATTTTCATTTCCAAAAACAGTACATTTCTGGAAAATGGAGAAGTTGTGTTGTTGCGATACATTAATTTTCTTGCGATATCGGTTATTACAGCAGCCAATATTGAGATATGGTGATATATTGTGCAGCCCTAGCACATACATTGTAGGTATTATCAATGCAATGCAAGCTTTAATTACTCTAACCGTACTGTGCACATTATACACTGCATGGTAAATGATAAATTATTTAAGGAACATGACAAAGGACAAATCCATAGAGAGAGACCTGATCTAGAGGAGGCCAGCAGGTTACAGCAATGACTGAGCACCATCTGGACCACAGCGTTCAAGGGCTCTTTAGTATGGATGATACCGACTGTGGGGTCAGAAAGTATTTCTGCTGCTCAAGGGCGCAACTCGTCCTCATTTGAACAGATGAGATGATGAGACTCAGGTTTACAGGCAGGTTATATCAGGAAATTGATGATTGCTCCACATATAAAATATGTAGTGTTGTTGTGATACTAAAATTTCAAACTTGATTTTGATGGTAAGGAATAGTCTGATTTCGATACTACAACAATAATAGAAAACATTCAACATATTTTTTAGACAATAGAATGTCATTTTCAACATTGAATCATAATACCTTCTTCTATATTACCATGTGGTCTTATATCTGTGTAATCCCTCTCTCGACCAAGTATGGTTCATAGTAGTATATGTAGTATATGATAGTATACGTGTATATATGCAGCTCAAGATCATTCTATAGCTTTTCAGGAAAGGTTCATTTCTGTCCTGTGATTGTGATATTTTAGTATCATTACCTGCTCACATAAGCATCTAGCTCTGGTACTAGTTGAAGTATTGATTAGATCTGATTTTTATTGATTAAAGAAACACTGAGAGCATTTTTACTGGGGAAAGGATCACCATTCCAGAGATAACTGACTGATAACTAGGCCAAGTAGTTTATCTCTGGTAGTTTATCAATCAGAAAGATAGTTTATGCCATATGATTGTGGAACAATAACATCCTCATGGAGACAAGTAAAACCTTCCTCCAGAAAAGTGACATATTGTAAATAGTCATAAAAGAAAATTACGAAATTGAGCCGATAAATAAGACGGCATAAAAACACTAGTATTTGACAAGAATTAGAGCATTAAACGGCTGGTCCTAAGGGACATGTCCTGTCTCCTGTGATCAGAATTTGTAAGCAACATGTGAGTGACAGCTGACCAATGTGGCTTTGTCCAGATACTAGAAAGATACTGACCCTGACATTCTAGTCTGATTTACTGTGAGTATGCAGGTCAAAAGTAAAGGGTGGGTGCACTGCATGCTGGGGATGCTTTGACATATTCTGTGTGTCAAAGTGAGCGAGGAGTGTGCATGCAGGTCTCAGCAGGGATAAGAGTATCTTGCTCTATTTTAGGGTTCAGAAAGTGACTCAGAGCCATGATGTGGGCAATGGTTTCCCAGTGGGCTGGAGAAAGTACCACTCAAACACAAACAGACCTAACCATAAACAGACTCTATATATGTCACAAAATAACAATAAAGAAGGTCTAGATAGAGAGAGAAGCTAATGATATGAGAACAAAGAAGCGACGCCTGATCAGATGGCAGCTGTTTTTTTTACACTGCTTTAATGAGCATTGCCTGGTAAGTCCAGAATGAAATCTATTTTTTATTTTATTGTTTTATACAGAGATATCAGTCTGGACCCCACACACTCTGTTGCGCCTTGAGCCAGAACCAACATGATTGTGCAATCAGATTTGTTTATTTCAATGACGTATGTGAAACGAAAAGGCTCAATGGTCAGATTAACAGATCAGTCCCCCGTGATATTTTTTCCTTTCTTTTTTCCCATACTTGTTTTATATTTTACTAATCCACCTATCAATCGCATCTATCTGAACTCGGGGAGATTTACCAATGACCAGAGTTGCACCTTGGTAAAGTACTGGAGTGTGTATTTTGGATCCTAGGCAACATTTAGAATAAGCAAACAACAAAATATGCTCTCTCCATGGGGTCCTTCTGTGTATAAAACCTGCTAATGCTAACATTTAAGAATCTTCTCTCAGATGTCAACACTCCTGCTTGGGCACTCCTAAAATGCCCACCAATGACTACATTTTACATTTAAAAGATAAATAACAAATCTAAGTTCACTTGTAGCCAGATTTTTCTCCTTTTCAACCATACAACAAATATGTTACATACAACAAATCTTATCAATACCCACTAGGCTTGGGATGACCATTGTTCACTAAAATTGTTATGGATATGAATAAGTTGCATATATAATATTTAGTACTGCACTTTGTTATAAGTGAAAACAACAATGATCTAGAAGAAAACATCACGGATAAGTAGCTTTTTTTCTCCACATTCTTGTGATACAGTGGAGATAATTTTTGTTGGCGATTATTACAATTAGAGCCCGACCGATATGGATTTTGTTGTGGCCGATATGAAACTGATATAATGGGAGTTGGAGCTGCCGATAGCCGATATAATCGCCGATATATTTAGTGATGTAAAAATTCACTGTAAATCTTGAATTGTTTAAAAAACTTAGGTTTGGCTCTAATGGATTCTAAATTGGGTTTATTTAGGCAACATTTATTGTTATTCTGACTCTTTACATCATATTTACATACAGTAGATTGGCCTAATGGCATTTTTGCATCACATTCTAGCTACTAGTGATGGGTATTCCATTTTTTTTTTTTTTGGAGAACCGTCTCTTTTGGCTCGGCTCACTAAAGCAGCTGGCTCTTTCGGCTCCCAAGCGACTCTTGATTGTTTTGTTGCAAGCAGGACTAAACCAAAACTGAACCAGGACTGAAAAAGGACTAAACCAGGACTAAAACAGATTTAAACCATGTGTAAAACAGGACTAAACCAGAACTGAACCAGGACTGAGTGTCGGGACTCGGTCTCCATCTCTCTCTCAAGCCCAAGATTAGTCCTGCTTTATTCATTTTATGCTGAACTGCAGCCAAATATGCACCTTTTTTTTAATCCTATGCACACGCATATTTCTGAAAGTTTCGTTTTCAGCCGCTGCTGCTGTCAAACTACGGGTCTACATGCGGCTTGAAGAGAAAAAGTGAGAAAAAGAGAAAACACTGCTCCCAATAAGAAGCAGGCTCCTGTTGTTCACTTCAAAGAGCCAGATCTAAGAGCCGCTTCGATCGCGACCGACCCATAACTCCTAGCTAGTAAAGAAACTACCGCTATTAGCCTTTAGCCGTAAAAACGTGCGCACCGCGGTATTAATTATATGCATAAATGTGGATCATTCACACGTCTATTCACAGCTCATTTACATATCAATGCTGGTCCAGTAACAAATACACGGCCAATACAGTCACTTTACAATAGACCAATAGAAAACAGTCTGTTTATGTGCGGGAGCTACAGCAGCTAATCGCTAACAGATAACCTAAACTAGCTTCAAAGTCGATGTATTTCCAACACTCACACAGGCTCCTCCTCACATCACAAGTCTGCACTAATAAAAGTCCTTTTAATCCAGACTCAAGCCGATTGTTCGTAAAAAGAAAATAATCTCAGTGTTGCGCACCGCTGCGGGTGTAAACAAACACACGTGAGTGAAGTGACGTGACTCTGTGGTGTGTTCAGGGACAGTACGGACACAAATTACACCGCAAATAAATACTGATGCGGAGCCACATATTAGGACATTTATCTATCTATAAATTGGATTAAATGAACATAATGTAGAGAGTCTAAGCTTTATAACGAGGTATAACATGCCCACGTGAAATATCGGCCCATATCAGCAAGCATATCGGCCGATAGCCGATATGTCTCCAGGTGCCCATAATTGCCGATAATATCGGCCAGCCGATATATCGGTCGGGCTCTAATTACAATTATATAAAATGTCTAGTACTCTTTACATCATGATAAACGATATCATTGTTTATTGTCCCATCCCTAATACCCACACAAACCAATCTGCCAATTACTCAACGTGACACTGAAATGTAGCTCTGAGCAACAATTGGCGCCAACTCATGACGCACTCAGGCTGTCCCTAATTTCAATATAATGTCATTTCAGCATGCACTAACTTGACTGGATATGGTTTGTTAGAATGAAAAGTGCATTTGTTGTTGTTGTGGGAGTATCAGTGTGTCATTACTGATGCGAGGGGTGACATCAGCAGCGTGTTTTTATTGTACCAGAAGGACTGCAGATTTGATGAGAGCATTTCTGAGACAAGGCTGCTTCGGTGTGGGAGGATGTAGGCTCAAAAAACACAGCAGAGATTATTTTCCATGGTTCATTGCTGGTTAAACTTCTAATTTCTCACTTTTCCCTTGAGATACTCCCATCTTTGGCTTCTTGTTCACCTTATCAGCTCTCCTCTTTTTCCATTTCCTTCTTATTTGTATCTATCCATTCCTGCCGTGGTGCCTGATAGCCATCGTTGTGCCTTGTACTTGCTGAAAATATTTTATCTCTTACATTCCTTGTTGCACTGACGTGAGCCGCGTGTTCCCGGTTTACTGTACAAACAACTAAGATTACATAAACAACAAAGAATCATGTGAGACTGAGGAGGCTCCCAGATGTGTACAGGGGTTGCGCTTCATCACAGGGAATGCGTCATGACTTTATTCAAGCAACCTGCTGTAAATTTGTGTTGGATTTTTAAAGGGCCCATATCACGCTGTTTTGTGATCTATGTTACAATGTTGTTTCCTCAACAAAAACATACCTGGACTTGTGTTTTGTTTCATTCAACACACAAATCCTGCATATTTAGGCTGAGTTCTTTTAACAATCTGAACACAGTCTCTTACATCTTGTGAACCTCCATACACCTTCACTAGAATCATTTGGATAATAACAGAAAAAACAGAACTCCGGGTATGTTTTTGAGGAGGTAACAATATTATGAAATGGCTTAACGTTCACAAGAGTCAATTTAGCGTATTATATGGCCTTTAAAGAACAATGCTCCTTAGCTCCAATAGCTCACATTTTTTTAAGTATCGGTATCTGCAACAATCTAAACCACATCACCAATCCGATACCACTCTATATTTGTTTGAATGAAGACCCATAGATGCAAGCTGCCACTGTTAAAGGTCTGAGACTAGTTCTGCCATCTAAATATGGACTATGAAGACTCAAAAACTCAAAGTGAAGTCTTGCTATTCAATCCAGAAATCTAGAACAACAAAATATCAGAAGAATCCTGCTAAAAACTCTTAATCTAAGCAAATAAAAGTATATTTTAGCAGAATAAAGAATGAAAACAAACTAACAAAATTAAAGTGAAAATCCTTTAGTTCAGTGTGTCTTTTATAAAGTAAGTAGTGAAATGACATGTGATGGCCTTATGATGGTTCTTATGTTGTACAATTACAATTCAAGAAGTTCCAGTTTGCCAAATTTCATGTGAAAAGAACCATCGTGAGCACCAGTTCAAAGAAGTGAGCTGAAATATAGAATGAAAAACCACCTCAGATGAATAGGCATGTGCTGCTGACCTCAACCAAAAGCTTACTACTTGAAATGCTGTACAACAAATCGCAGTCACATCTTGAGTATTTTATTTTGATTGGTTTACTCACAGGGTCTCTGAGCAGGTCCTCCGTGTCCCTGGCTTTGGGCTTCAGCTGCACGTCATCGCTACATTCGTTGTCGGAGGCGGGCGGCGAATCTCCGAGATCCGGGAAGTCCTCTCTTGTCCTGGGGCCTCGGAAGCGGATCTTGTCCAGGCGCTTTAGCATGGTCAACACCGCGCAGCCAGGCTTTACCTTAACATGGCGGACGGCAACCCTGAGGAGACAAAAGACAATGCTTAAGTTAGTATTGTGAGAAACAAACATAGATATTATGAACAGGATTTCCACTTTTTTCACTGACAAAATTTCAAAACTTTTCCATGTCATTTTTATGACCTTTATGACTTTACGGCACCCTAAATATATATATAAGAGTCATGGAAATTGAAAATGTAATTTTCTAGCCCTGAAAAGTCATGGAATTTTATTATCTCTTTCACGGCGTTCTGTTAAGTTATCATTAGGCTACTATGATTATTTCCGAATAGAAGAGAAGAGATGACAATAAATGCATTGACAGTATCTTGAATGTTAAAAATCTATCATACCATACCATAAGTAAGAGTGGAATGGGTTAAAATTTCATATTTCGCCCTAAAAGTATGTTAAATTCTAAAGTAATTTAACATACTTTTAGGGCGAAATATGAAATTTGAAATTTTAACCCATTCCACTCTTACTTATGGTATGGTATGATAGATTTTTAACATTCAAGATACTGTCAATGCATTTATTGTCATCTCTTCTCTTCTATTCGGAAATAATCATAGTAGCCTAATGATAACTTAACAGAACGCTGTGAAAGAGATAATAAAATTCCATGACTTTTCAGGGCTAGAAAATTACATTTTCAATTTCCATGACTCTTTCAGGATTTCCATGACTATTGGAACCCTATGTAAAAAAAAATAAATAAATTGAGTCTGAGCTAAAGATGCTAAATATTAGAGTTAAATATTATGTGGTGTTGCTGAACAAATTCCATCTGCATTGTAAGGTAAAGGTATACATGACGACAGGCATAATGCACTCGTCTGCAAGTGTGCTCATGACTGATGGATGAGGATGGGACAAGAATTCAAACCTGCCACACAAAACTGGACACAAGAGAAAAATTATCTCATCATATTTTCTTTCCATGTGTTCCATGTGGATTGGACAAAAAGTAGCAAGTTACACCTCCTAGAGCTGTAGTTCCAAAACACAGCCCTATAATGACAACAAAACCGGAACTGAATTAGAATGGATGTTAAATAACAAATATAACTGGATAACAAATCTTTCAAAATCTTGCCTTGTCTTGTTCTTGTTGACTGAAACTTGTGTCTACTGACAGACATTATAATGTTCGTGCTACACCTTTTGCAGTTTGTGTTCCACTGTTTAGACATGTACACGGTGATACAGCCAAATTATTGACATTCAATGACGTACCAATAAAGAGACATATGAGACAAGTGAAAATTACACAGTATATGATGATTTAGATTCAAATCATCTGAACGAAAATCTATACCAAAAACAGTCTAGATCTATTTTCTACTTCTTTTGAAACTTGTCTGCAAACTCTGCACAGCCCACATCGGTTTCTGGTCCCCCTCTGCATGTTTCCTGATGACACTTTGACATTAAAAGTTGCTAATATTTACACTACCAACCAGAGATGAATCTTGACAACTGAAATGTCAAGAAAAGAGCATAATGTAGGTGTATGACTTCAGCGAGGGCAGAGAAATGAATACAGGATGAAGCTAGAAGTACACATTTTTCATTAAGCGCTGCTGAGAATAAACAGTTAATCCATCATTGCTGTGAGTTGCTCCGTGGCAGTGGTTATGGAGGGCCTAGGGTTTTAATGGAAATATTTTGGCAGCTCTTGATATATGAAAAGACAGACAGAGAAGAAGAGTTGTTATATTGCTATCAAACACAGACTGCAGCAGGCTCCCCTTATATTCAGCAGCGCATCCTGTCACTGCAGCAAACATGAGAGATAAATAATAGGATTTTGAGACAGGATTTATAGCTACAATAAAAGTATACACCAAGAAATTCTATACAAGCTAGCCAAAGTAACCACAGACTCCTTTACCACGAGATTTTAAGAACAACTTCCCATTTTATTCTATGACCCGTGACATAATTAATATTAAAACATATTAAATTATGTTCTTGTTCAGCCCAGTCAAATAGATTTACTGTTTTGGAAAGTACCCAAATAAAAGCTATTTGTTGCTGTTACATTTTTTTTCTTTTTCAAAATTCAAAGGATATATTTAGTTTTAAATTATTAGTTACTTTTTATTTCTTATAATCCTGAAACACATAATAGAAGCTCTGTGCAATATCACTGAACTGAAAAATACAGTTATACATTTCAAGCCAAAGTCATGATTTCATATATTTCATGTTTTCACACAAGACATTCTGGCATCATGCTGGGGGGGGGGTCTACATTTATGTCTGTGGTGGAATGTTCAGAAGTTAAAATGGTGACATAATGTGCACATTAGCAAACACTACCAAAAATAGTTTACGATAGTCAGAAAACTTAAGAAAAAATACAAAACAGCACAGTATTTTCAGGAGCCTGTCATCAATATAAGCATTAATGGTCCGGTCTTCATTTTTCAACAAAAAAGGTGAGAGTAACTAACTCAAAATCTGTTGGGTAGGTAATACTACTGCTTTTGACTGTAATTTTACATGAAAGAGATTTAATCAGTACAAATCAGCTCACTTGTCCATCTAAATCAGCTCTGCAATTGTGGTAAAACAAAGAACAGATTAAAATCTAACTTCAAACAGAGTTAAGCCTTCAGCTAGTGTCACACCCTCAGGAAATGTTGTTGACATCAGCTGCAAAGTATCAATTGCGAAGACCACAACAAATGTTCTTATTTCTCCTTGTTGATCCCCGTTTCTGCTCTGTTACCTGTTACCTTCAGGTGTTGCCAAAAGGACACATTTGCCTCTGTCCAAATACATCCAATATGTCAACTTTACCATCTTCAAATCAATACATCACTTTCCTCCTCTTCCTCTTTAGCTCTGCCTTAAGCACCACTGTGAAACATGGAAATTAGGAAGGTGCAAGAGTCTGGTTTATTGACAAAGGTTTATGGAGCCAAGTACTTTATTATAATACTTGGAAAGACGCCAGGTTGAGAGAAGTGCAAAGCCTGCCTATCAGAGTAAGTTTTAGATGAAGCAAGAGACTATGATGGACACAAGATAGAAAGCAGTGCATATTACAGGTCAGAAATGAGACACTTTAAACCTCCATAAAAATTGATTTGTAGTGACTGCAACAAAATCAAGACACTACTAAATTGCCAACCAGGGAAAACACTCTGACAGTTGCACCCACTCACTTTGCAAATATTTAGTTTAGGTATTTTGTAGAATTCCCCAATGTTCTTCCAGGATTACATGTTACTCCTTGGACCAATATTTGGACTTTTTAGCATATCAGATATTGGCCTTAAATCTCCAGCACATGCCAATATTTTGTTTTGTGTGACATGCAGCCTAAAATTCCCCATAAAGCTTTATTTGAACAATTAAGTGCAAATACAAAACGGCTGAAAACACAACTCTCTTACAGGTTTGTGATGAAAAAGAGGGCTGAAGGTGAGTTTTTAGTCAATTTTAATTACATAATTTGGGGAATCTAAATTGGCTCAACTATGCATTCTAAACAATAGGTATCATCATCTGCCATGAAAAAAACAACAACAACAACAACAACATATAAAATAAATATTGATGACTCTCTACTCCTTGGTCCAGTATTTGCTACAATTCTTCATAGCACTACATGATTTGGGACATCTGGTAAGTTCGGCGTATCTAAACAGCGCATGATTTTGTTGTTTTAAGGATCAGCCGTAGTTTTATAATGTAATCTGGATTCTAGAGTGATTACTAGAACAGCATCAGTTTGAGTATTCTCGGCCAGCTGTCTTCTAAACACAATGAAAAGGTCTAAAACTAAAAGCTTGGTATTTCCTCCTGGGGACTAGTACAAAATAAAGAAAATTGTCATAATTGCAGGAGAAATAAACAGACTAGACAAAAATTATACAGATAATGTTGATAAAGAAGGGGCAATATGAATAGAGCCTAGATCATGATTTTATCACAATTCATGCAGATATGGTATGATTATACTAGTATAGGTTATTAAAAAGTAACAACTGAGACAGTGTAATTGTTCATTCATCCAGGAGTGATTCAATGCATAGGAGGTTTCATCTGGGGTCATCTGGACTTTTCTGTGATCAAGACATTTTGGCTGCCATCCAGAAGCCATTTTCAATTGATGGTGCTGGCTTGAAGCACTGGGAATTCATCCTACTCTGAGTATCTTTAAGATGTCCAGATGACCACAGATGAAACGTCTCTACGTCACTGCAACTGGTTAAATTCTCATGTCATTAAGTCTGGCCACGACGAAGGCTTATCAATAAAAACAGCGGTTTGGGAAAAGTGTCTGTGTTACACCATGGAGCTGCAAATACAGACTTACTGAATCACAGTATACATCTAAAACAGCACAGCACACAGATAAGATCAATTTTTAGTACCCACCCAGTATCACCCAGCGCTATGATGATGATGAAGTAATTTTCATATTTATTACGCCAATGACGATCCAACTATAGCCCATTTTCACATATTGTCATGTCATTGCCTCAATAACAACACAACATGTTTTGTGACAAATGTTATCACCTAACAAAGAGCCTTAGAGCAAATTGGATACGGCAACAGAGCACCACAACACACATCAATCCTGTCATGAAGAACATAAAACTGAAACTATGATATACAACGCTTCATTGAATTCAAACAATAAAAGACCAAAATGTGTTGCGGTGTGAGGAGAAAAGTCCTGCAGTGATGTTCAGATGGCAGGGGGTCAAAATGTGGCACAAACATGAAAGAATCAGGCACAGACCATCTGGCACCAACAAACACTTCAGCAGGAAAAGCCATTCCACCTTTTCCATCTCATTTCCATCTTTCCAGACAATCAAAAATTTCGTATAGAACAGCAATTTGTGTCTGTAGTTTATATTGTTAGGCAGCAAGAGTTTATCACAATTTCTTTTCTCATCTTGATCATTCTTTTGCGTGTGCGTGTGTCTTGTCAAAAACTTAAAAATACACAAAAATGGCAGTTTAACTCAGAGGATCCAATGTAAACCTCTTGAGTAAAAATACCCAAACTTAACATTGGCTGTGTTTATATGCACAACAAAACCTGATTGATATCTGATGTAACCTACTGTATACGATTATTTAAATGACATGCTAACTCATAAATTTAATGTGAGTAATATGAGAACATGATCAGAAAGAAATCAGATGTTTTTTTATTTACATGTCATTTCATAATACACTTATAACTCCCACATTTCGAGTGTGCAGTGACGATTAGACATGACTGAAAGGGTTAGGGTTTCTGATTAAAATTTGAATAATTGCAAAGCCCTAACGGTGTTGAAAAAATGTTTAAGAAATACTTCAGAAAATCTTAAAGTTTGCAAGAAATGTCTAAATACTAACCACCAGCTGAAGAACTAGGGCTAACTGCTGGTACATTAAAAATGAAACTAGATAAAAACAAAGTCAAAGTTAATGTGTAGAATTACTGTAACATGCACAATTGAAATAAAAGAAACACTTCAGTATTCAGTATACAAAACCAGGCCACAGTACGGTTAAACGCTCAAAAATAATCAATGTAGCCCCCCATCTGTTCATGTTTAGGACTGACGTAGTGGATACAAAGCCTGATTGATCAGCCGGTTTAACTTTATGGAAATTGTCTAACCTCGCAGCATTAGGATTTGTTTGCTCGACTGTAGGCGAGTACTTTTTTTATTTAACCAATCGCTGCTATTTGGTCATGACATATGCAATGCGCCAAATCCTGTAGGAAGAAGGGCAATAATGTCTTTCCCCTTGATCAAATTCTCCAAACATTCTCTTTGTTCCGGCTTTAAATCCTTGATCTCTGGAATTGTTGCCAACACAGAATGTATGGCTTTGTCTACATCCATCTCGACCGCTTTGTTTACTGTTGTGATGTACCACAAAAGGGACCCAGACAGGCACTTGAGTTTGACGTCATGGCTTCACAGCTCTTTGCTGATTGGCCGGTGCGCGGTCTACAACCTCTGGGGTTCTTGCAAACCATCTAGTATATTCAGATTCCTGACCTAGTCGCCAGAGAAATGTGGAGGCACTAGGTTGAGCCAGCCTGGCTAGTGGGTACATACTGGCCGGTCATTCTCAGTATTCTTTCTACCCAATATGTGTCTAATAAATTTTTTTGTTAAGGATGCATTGTGCAACTTTTCTGGTAGAAGGTGCGCTACTTGTCTCCATGTAGATGTTATTGCTTTGCCTAGAATGTTTTATGGCTTGATATTAAACATATCTATCTAGCATTTATTCATATGGGTGTTTCTATTGCTCAAAAATACAATAATTCCTTCTGTGTTAAAAATATAATTTATTACCACTTGGTAATAAATTGATGTGTTAACTGTCAAATTTTGGGCATTGTCACAGACACATCACTACATTTGAGTTATTTTTATTGGTTTTGAAATAGCCAGAAATAGGCTGGCTCATCTCTCTATAGCTGAAGGCTGAGTGTACATTCAGTGACTGTCAGGTTAATAAGTGCTTCCTTTTTGCTCATCAAGACCGCTGTCAAAATTAAAACTCTGCTCACGGTGAACCCACACACAGCCGGCTCTACATTACAGCGGGTGAGTCATTGGTCAGATCGGGCTCTCAAAAAAATAAATAAATACATAAAATGGACAGAGAGTAAAGAGGATGACTAAACAAACAAATGGGCATCTGATAATTGAACTCCTGACAATCAAATGTGTGGGTTTTTGTCATACCTAGAGTTTTATGTTTCATTCACACACAAACACTGCCTATGTAGGCTGAGCTCTTCTCAAACAGTTCTTCTCTCTTTGTGATGTGTTTTTTAACTCCATACACCTTCACTACAATCATTTGGTCATTTGGATAAATTCAGACCTAGAATGTTATAAGGTTATGGGTACCACTATATGTTATTACAAGCTGGAACAGCATTTTGAGCTTTAGAGATGTAGACAGACTAATAATTAAGGGTTTAAACCTTTAACACTCAATATTTTTTGGTAGACAGCTGCTTGTCTCCATGAAGATATTATAGTTTGGCCTGAAATGTTACACATTATGGCTACCTTTCATTTATTTAACAGGTAAATTTAATGCTCAAAAATACCTTGAAAAACATGCATTCTCAAGCGGACTTACCTCTCCATAGATCTGACTTGGAACCTTGCCTGATATTGTGTTCATGGAGACAGGCAAATTTAATGCCATACTGTGGAACATGCCAGCCTATCATCTCTACAGAGAAAATATGTAAATGACAAATGGAAACTAGTACTGGAACGGCACTACTGTAATGCTGCCAAAACAATACAGATTCTGGTTCAGTTCAGTAAACAGGAGGTATGTGTCTTCTAACAGTCTGTGTTTGTGGCCTGTGGTTAACCAGCTACTCAGCTCGTGCATTATTAAAAGCATGTAGTGTAACGTTGTATACAATTGAAAAACAATGCAAACAAATGATCAAACCTATTACCACAGTTTCCAAACAGTGATCTAATTATTGGGACATCAGATTCAGTCTAGTTATCTGATTGATTATCTTTGTTTACAATATTAAGCTGTTTGTTTTAGCACAAGGAAAGGAGGAAAATAAAAACAAAGCATAAATATAGTGTCAGCTGTAATATTAAGCAAGAGTATTTTTGTGCACCTTTAATATGACACAATAAAATATATTTTAAAAATATATTTGTACTGGCCATGTATTTTTTATTTTTTATTTTTTGTTTTTTATTTAACTTTTATTTAACCAGGAAAGTTCCATTGAGATTCAAGGATCTCTTTTTCAAGAGGCAAGAGGCCAAGAGGCATCAACACTGCAACCCACAGACAAAACCATTGATAAAATAAATGGATCCACTGGTCTGTGGCTATGCCTGCTTATTGGAGATTAATAATTGAGTTGTTATAATAACATTTACTGCCCCTTTTGGGCTCTACCTGTTCACATCCAGCTCAGTTATATCACAATGATGAATTGCGTCATTAAACTGAATTGTGAGAGCCTTTGTCACAAACAGTCATCTTTGCTGCCAAATGATATTTATGTAACAAAAATACCACCTCAGGTTCAAGAGTGTTTTTCTAATTTGTCCTTTTTCTATCCTTTCTTTCACTGTCTGTTTTTCAGGCTAACACTGCCATTTATTTCCTTTTCACGCATTTCATCTTGCAGTCCAGGGGCACTTTGTGCCACACCACAGCTGAAAAACAGGGACAAAAAGATGAAAAGAAAAGACAGGAGGCACGGATCAGGCAGGAGCAGAAATAGTGGGTTTTTTGAGCCCAAAGCCCAATCTCCATATGAATAATACTACGAGAAACACACAAACTGCAGCTAATGTGACGCAGTTGGCTGGTTAAATAAGTGCAAACACAAAAACGCCTCCATTGAAGCAGAGCCGGCTGTAAGTCACTGAAAAAGACCTGTAGGAGGAGAGGGGCTGGTGGTAAGCTATAACAGAGGAAAAATACCAGCTGGGTGAGATTGTTTTAAAGTTCCACTGGGTAACTTTTCTGGTGGAGGGTCTGCCACCTGGTTGTTTCCATACAAATATTTAGCTTGAGTTTTCCACAGTAAAGCATTAATCCTACCTTATCAGCTACGACATAACCAAATAGAGTTTAAAGCCAAATGCCAATTGTAGTAAAACAAGCATCTCTGTTGTCTTTTTTTTCTCTTCCAATGATTGAACAAAACTTTTTTTTTTTTTTTTACTTTTAATTTTCCCCTACCTTCAATCGCTGAAACAATATGCCCATGAAAACAAAAATATAGACAATAAATAAAGCTAAATATAGATAATAAATAAAGCTTACAGTTTCATGTGCCATAAAAATAAACCTTGACAATAATTAGCTGTAATAAAAATTACTACGACCTCAAGTGGAGGAGTTCCAGTATCTCGGGGTCATGAGTGAGGGAAAGAGAGAGTAAGAGGTGGACTGATTTGCAATGATGCAGTGGCTGTATCGGACTGTTGTGGTGAAGAAGAAGCTGAGTCAAAAGGCAAAGTTCTCGTTCCTCTCTATGTTCCCACCTTCACCTGTGCTCAGGAGCTTATGGGAATAAGAGGAGCATGGCATCTGTTCTGGTTGCCTCCTGGATGCCTCCCTGGAGAAGTGTTCTGGACACAATCCAGGAGGAGGAGGCCCCGGGGAAGACCCAGAACTGGCCTTGGGATCCCTCCATAAGAGCTGGAGGAAGTGTGTGTGGAAAAGGAAGTCTGGGAGTCCTCACTCAGACTGCTGCCTTCACGACCCAGCCCCATATAAAGTGGAAGAAAATGGATAGATGGAAAAAAAAAAATTCCATTCACATTATTGTGCACTCATTACTGTCCTGCTGTCCAGACAACACAAGCTAATCACGTTTGTTTACCCGCGAGTACATTAGCAGAGCAGATTTACAGGCCTGGACAAGCCTGCACTGTGTGGTGCATGGGAACGCTTATGTGAGGTATAATCTCCTCTAATGACCCACAGTGACTGAGGTTACCGCTGGTTACACGGTCACACTCTGTGCATTAACCAGCACAGAGCTTCACAAACATGCCCTTTGGCCCACATCTAGTTTTACATGCACTAATTCAATCACACATTTACATCAATTAGACCTAACTCTTTGTGTAACATGGCTACATTGAGTATTGATCAGCATCAGGCTACAACTGTATTTTATTACTCATGAAAGAAAATCAGAAAAATTCATATTTGCAAGTTTAAACTGAGTGAAGTTATTTTAATACATTTGATTACACGGCTGTCTTGGTGCAGTGAAAATGTGTGAATATTGCAAAAGACACCTGACTGTTGCTTTGTCTGGAATGTTCCAGTGTGGTATAAAACTTGAGAGAAGCAGCTGGTGCCATCTGAAATAGAAATTTCAAACCATACTTTGGAAAATTGTCCATGGAGATAGATAAGTTGAATGTCATAATATGGAACATTATAGCCAAATACCATCCATTTCATCCATCCAATGAAAATAAAAGCATGATTTTCTTCTATTCTTCTGTCTATTTCTTTATGTATTGGCTAAAAAGTATTATGTGACTTAAGTGAACACCAACTTTCTATATATCTCACATTGTAAACATGGCTGTGTTTTTGAAGTTTGTCTCTGTGTGTTTACATCGTAATAATGAGAGTGTTCATTCATTCATAATTTATCCACCTCTGATCTAATTTCAATGTGATGATGGCCAAGCTAACATCTGACAAGACATTTGCTAATCCTTTTCTTCATTAATACAGTTTGAGTTTATTGTTTATATTGAACAAGTTTTGAAGACATGTAGCCTCCTGCTCGAAATTCACCATGGGCTATCAAAAAGAAGATGCTAGTTCAACACATGAGATAGCCTCTTCTAGTATTACGCCCTTGTATTGTATCTCCTATCAAGTGAGCTATGAGAGCAAAGGGCGGGGACTGGCAGTGAAAGCACTTAAACAGAGTATATGAGACAACAACAAGGGACAAAAGGGCTGCTTTGGATGTAACTTCTATGACACATTAAAGACACACACTGAGTAATTTTGTGTCTCACAGCGGGTCTGATACAAGGCTCTGGGCAAGACTCAAGCTAATTATCTCAGGTTCAGGGTCGAATGATTCACAGGTATCTTACAATGTGAAATAATGAGTAACACTGCAGTTCTTTTCACTAACACAGCCCTTATCTTGTAATATTCTGAATAAAATCCTTAAAAGGTGCTAGAATGCTTCTGGTGGAGGGTCAAACACCTGCTTGTCTACAAGGGGATGATGTTGCTTTGCTTATAATGTTCCACAGTATAGCATTAAGCATGTATTTATTTTGTCTGCCTTGTGTACCTTGAAAACGATTCATTCCTACTATGAGTGTGGTTGCCTTTCCACAGATCTGACCTGTAACATGGCCTGGTGATGCCTTCTTTTTGTCTCCATGAAGACAGAGGAGTTTAATGTCATATGATAGTGTGGAACAGTCCAGGCAAAACAACATGTGTGGAGACACACATGTAAATAAGTACTACCACAGCTACTTCATGCTTACTTTAATCTTAAAGGTGCAGTGTGTCATTTTTCTGGTGGAGGGTCAGTTAAAATCTTTTCTTCATGGAGATGTTATTACTTTGTCTGGAATGTTTCAGAGTATGGCATTAAACCGTTCTATTGTCAAGTCAGTCTGTGAAGAGGCAACCGTGCTCACTAGAAAAAGTTTTTCTAAATATTTTTTAGCTATAAAACCATCTGTAATTGAATAAAAGTAAGGCAGACCTGTTTAATGTTTAACTAGAACACACCAAGCAGAGCAGTGACACATCCATAGAAACAAGCAGGTAACCAAAAACTTTTTGTTATTATGAGAAATGCCACAATATGGCATCAGATAACTCCAGTGACTTAAAACAAAAAGGTTGTAAAATGAGTGTTCTTGTCATCATGTGTTACCTTGAGAGAAGCTGCGAGGCTATTCTTGGCTTCTGCATGTTTTATAAGACAATGAGGAATGTGCCAGACAGCTGCAAGTATTACATGATTATCTCATAATAGAGAATAGACCAGAGTGTTCACTGTTATATTTTTAAACTTCTAATTTTTTTAAACAACGACCAATTAGTACAAGATCTGAATAGGCCTACAGTGTTTCATTTAAGTGGAAAGGTATTCATGTTTTTTCTATTTATTAAAATAGAGGGAAGTTATGAAAAACCTCATATCTTTACTTATATCATCAACATAAAACTACATCCAAAATGCAGGGTTAATTTAAGCTCAAAGAAGGCATGTTTTCTGTTCATCTAACAAAACAAAGGTGCTATCATAAATTTGTGTTTGTCTTATCATATAACTATTGTGCAAAACTATTGTGCAGTTTAGCCTGTGTTAACATTATGGTTGCTACGTAAAGGTTTTGGAATTACCTCTTTGTATGTCATATCTGCATCTGTGTCAAACCAGAATGTAAAATTATAAACTTTATCAGAATAAAATATTTTTTAAAAAGACATAACCAAGTTTTTGGTTAAATCTTAAATATATTTACTATGTTTTAAACTGTCAAATGTATATAGGATTCTGAAGTAAAAATGCTCTCATAACATTGCCTTATGGGAGCCCTGCCAATGATAAGAGGAAACCAGACAAAGGGCAAACTTAATTACAAAGATTAAATGTGTTATTATGTCTCTGTTTTCAATTGGAAGTTAAACTGACATATAGTTATAGCCAAATATAGCTCAGCCAATTGTACAAGCCAACACTGCATGGAGGGAAGGGCAGGGGCAAGATAAGAGCACAGGCTTCGGTCCATCTATTATTGCCACCCTCTGGGCTCAGTGTCGTTGGATGAGGAAAAATAAAAAGCAGCCCGTATTTTTCACAGCCAAAATCCTGTCTGGCCCAGGTTAGTCCATCACAAAGATCCCACAGGAAGAAAGGATAGATTAGACCTGACAGGGAATAAAGACGTAGCTAAAATGGTTCATAAAAATGTCAACATTAGCTAAGTAATTCCCCATATGAGCTCAAAACAAAACAACAACTTTTAATTAAATCATGGCAAGGTTAAATGTGAAATTTTCTAAACAAAAATGGTTAAGTTATTAGACACTTGAGTGAGCTCTGGAAGTGCATAACAGAAAATAAAGAGACACAACATCTCATAAATACTGCTAGTAGGTCTGTCTATCTGTCACTTGTTTTAGCATTTTGAAGTACTGAAATATGACAGTGAAAGCAAAATAATCCCAGATCCCACTGATGTTGAAAGCTAGGGCTGAAAACCTAGCATTTTTTAGTTATGAGAAAGACTATATATTATACATTTTAGGTTGTAGAAGTTTTTAGGCAAGATTAATAGACTGCCATGGTCACAGAATATGAGGGAGGAGGATACACGCTGTTCATGATGCATATTTTGATTGTGACTAATCTTCCAGGTCAAATGCCACAAAATGAACATAACTTTATCAAATTCTGACCATCACATTTACATCATAGGCCATCGCAAAACAAACAATGATGAATCATTTCATTTAACAAACAATGAGAAATACCCATTCATGATAGCACACCGATTCAAAGAAATTACATGTCCTATATTATGCAAAATTGAGCTTTAAGCCATGTTATAATGTTGTTACCTCCTCAAAAACAAACCAGAAGTTATGTGTTGTTTCATTCACATGTTTGAGTAACCCTTTATTATTAATCTGTTTACATCTTTGAAGTTCAAAATGCTCTGTTCCACCTTGTGATGTCATGTAGTGATAGTTTTCAAGTTAACAGCTACATTTCACCTTTAGTTCAGTAGAGTTTGGCAATTCTAGGGCTGATATCATCCAAACAATTCTACTGAAGGTGTACGGACTTTAAAAACACATTGGAGTTCTTTTTCTATCCTGTACCGCATGACATCACTGGGAAGAACTGAGTTTGAGAGAAGAACTCTGCGTAGATATGCAGGATTTGTTTGTTAAACATGTGTGAATGAAACAAAAGAAAAACTCCAGGTATGTTTTTGATGAGGAAATAACATTATAGCATAGATCAGAAAATCTCGTAACATGATGCTGCACCAGAAAATTATTTGTGAACGCTGTGAGTATGTCTCCTATAAAAAGAAAAAAAATGTAGCCTGCATAATTCAGGTCTACAATCACATGACCCAACACCACATGATCCCACTGATAACAGCCTACCATCACACTCCAGCTACTACTCCACCACTGATTATATAAGCAGTGACACAAACTCAATATTTCATCCCCAATCGTCTGTATTGACCCTCTAAAATAGGATGTACAGTGTGAGCTGTGTCTGGGGTAAATGAGGAGAGATCAATTGAGGTCAGCGCGCAACTGCCAAACATCCACAGATGAATGGAACTTTGAAACCACAACACCATAACTTAGAAACAAATCATGTGGACAGAAGTTGGACACAATGCAAATTCCTGGAGTCTTAAAGGTGCACAACAATGTAACTTTTTCTGCTGGAGGATCATGGTTTGTCCAGAAAGTTCTCCAGTATGACATTAAACGTCATAGGGACAAACAGGTGACACAACTAAGCCAAGTTAGATGACCTTGCTCACAATCAGAATGCATGTTTTCTACTGAGGAACATTCCAGGCAAAGCAATAACATCTCCATGAAGACCACAGAAATGAAGGCAAGCATTTGGTGGAACCCACACCTGAAAAATGACACAGGGCACCTTTAAAATGTAAATCACAAATGAAAAGCATCTAAAAAAAAACCAGAAGTGCTTAATTTATTCATTTTTGCTTGTTTGTTTGTTTGTTTGAAAGCGTGGTAGCTCGGTTGTTTAGAGATAAAGAAATTGGATTGCTTGCTGATTGGTGAAAACGAAACCATAACATTTTTTTTATTTTAAGTTACGGAGAGACAAAACTATTACAACGACTTAACATTAAACCTAGATTAGCTATAAATAACCTGTTAAATTAGTTAATGCTGTGATCATGGGCATACACCAAACATAGAAAGCTAATAGACTACAGTGTGCAGTTTTCGGCCATGCGTAACATTTTAACCATTTCTATATAGCCTGAAATAATATTTTAACATTTTTATGTCGATTTGGACATGACCTGAAGCCTTGCTCTAAAATGAGAAACACAGTGAGAGGTATGTAAATATAGACAAGTTCATCTTTTCTTAATCAAACTTCATAATCATGTAAAAATAACTGTCTTTCTTACCCAGCACGTAAATCGTAGCAAAGTTTCATGAACACTGAGATTCCCGTTTATCCCTGGATACACCTGCTGCTCAGGACATCCACACTGCCTCGGTCAAAGCTATGCGTCCTATCCATCCATCACCAAAAATCCGCGTTTCTTTGGTTCAAATGTTGTCCTCTGCTTTGCTTGTTGTGTGAACACGGAGGGTAAAAAAGCGCTTTGCCTCGCCCCCTCCCTTTACTGTAAACGCCTGACCTAACCAGAGTCGTTGGCCCGGAGCGCGCAGATAGCTCCTCCGTCTCCCGTGTCTGTGGTCGATTTTCGGGGAAACCAAACGGACAGAGATCGGAACAGCGCCGAGGAAATGTCGTCAGTGCTGGGATGAGCTTTCTTAAAGGGGCCGCTGCGTCCTGGTGCTGAGACAGGAGGCGTGAGGACGGTGGAGCAGAGAGAGGAGAGACGCACTATGCGCAAAGACACTGCCCGTTTATGCGTCTCCTGAGTGCCATCGTGTGGCTTCGGCAAATAGCGCAACCTAATGCAGCAGCAGGTTCAATATATTAAAAAAAAATTAAGACATGAAACAAACTGAAACTGAAACTGAATGACCACAACCACAATGAGCGTGGTTTCTAAACATTATTACATTTATTTTAAAGTTAAATTAAAGCTCTCCTATTCATGGTTTTGCCTATGCATGGCATTATAAGGACTTTTTTATTGTTAATTGCCATGGCAACAGTCCTACATTTTCTTCATTTTATAGGGCTTATGTTGTTGTCTGTGCAAATCAATTATGATCCAAGATTTTGAAGCAACTAAATAAACAACAAAAATAATAATTAACAGACAGAAATTAGAATTGATAAATTGTCTTAATCATTTAGCAGTCTGTGTCAGAATCTTGAACAGACAATTTTCCATAGCAAGATTTCTATTTCACTTTGAATGCTGCATGTCGAAGGTAAAAATCTGTTATCTAGTCTATATTTATTGTTCTCTAGGAGAACAATATAGTATAGTTTATATTATATGTGTATAGTTTATGATGTTGTTATTGAAAAAAATGAGAGCATCTTTCAATGAGGAAAGTCAATAGTCTCTATTTAACAGTTAAAATTCACCATTAAAGCCTTATTTTTTATCAGCAATTTTGTAAACAAATTCATCCTATGACCCAGCCAATGCTTCATGCACACAGTTTTACAAATGTTACATATTTCCATAAAACAGTTTTTTTGTTGTTGTTGTTTTTTTGACAGGGTTTCTGTAATTTTGACTTTATTTGGTGGGATTATAAATATAATATAAATATAATATATTTGTAAGAAACAATTTGTGAAGAAAAGTTGAAAACATTATAGAGAAAATAGAGAGTTGTGTTTTAGAGTGCTCCATACTGACACATCACACATAAGAAGATTCCAACCAAAAGTTAAACAATTTACATGTGATAAACACATTTTTCCCCAATACTTTAAACATGGTTTTAACAAAGTAAAAGTGTTCTTATATTTTTATATGTCAGATAATAATCCCTGTGTACATTAGTTTTGGGCCGGTATAACATGGTTCTATAGGTAACAATTATAGAATTCCATAGTGTCAGTATTTTCATACAGGAAGTAAAATTTTAAATCTAAAAAAACTGGCCTACTGGGAAATATTTTAAGAAGTTTAGCAGAAATCTTAAATATGAGTTACCTGTCTTAACTGTGTTTTAGTAAAATGAGTAGTGTAACGTGTCATAGGCACTTTAAGCAGCACTGACCTTTGCATGTTGTCATTCAGGAGCATCTGTTGGTCTTCTGTGAATGAGAAAAAGTGTTAGCTGTATATCCACGCTACTGAACCACAGAACTACAGGATCATCATGGGTAAACAGAGAGAGAGAGAAAGAGGGAGGGAGGGAAAGAGAGTGAAACTAGAGTCAGCTGACTTCTGGCCCGTGTAGATGAGACCACAGATTACAGGGAAGTAATCACCAGTACTTTGTTTGTAGTCAGACTATCAATGAGGAGGCATGTCCCCGAACTGCTGTGTCCCCAATGAACTCACAGGCAATCTGTCTACCAGCTACATGAGAGTTTCGCTTGAAATTTGAAAGCATATTTATTTTAATTTACAGGTAGGCTGATTTCAGAATCTAAGAGGATTGTAGTAGTAGCAATAGAAGTAGCTGTACTTTATAGTAATATAGAATGGAAACAGGCGAGTAGTCTATTGCTGGATAAGTAGGCCTAGTGGTCAATTATTGTTTCCGAAGTGTGTCAAAGTACTGCATTTCATTAGTCTTCTTGAGTTGCTCTGTCTTATGACTTAAATTAAGGTAGTCTACTGCAAACTTTACCTCTGATACATATAACTCTGGCAGTATAGTGGAATGCATGAGCCATAACAGTAACAGTAACAGTGGCAATGATATAAGTCCTTTATACAAACTCACATAGTACATAGTAGTCTATGTACCTGCGTAGCACTAACCTGTAATAATTCTCCATCGAAAAATGTAAAGTTTATCTGTTACCGTCTTTGTGGATGTTGTGTTCTTGTGAGCTCTGAATCCATATTGCTGCTTCTCGCTTGTTGATGTAGAAACTGAAGCCAGTTTTGAAGAATCATTTGTTTAGGCAAATATCTCCTACTATGAACAGCACTGAGGTTTTCCTTTGTGTCTTTGTGATATTGTACATTGTAAAAATCATGTGAAATCAATTATAAATGGAGTAAATTAAAAGTAGCCTGAATTTTGCCTAGAGCTTAATCATGCACTTGACACCTACCACTCAAGCTACCTCCCAATTAAAGTAAGAAGTTAAAGACTCTCAATGGTTTATATAAGCCCCCAAACATGTATTAAACATGAGGGATTTCCTGCAGCAGTTAATTATAAACACATAATTCAACTTCAGATCTGCCTGATGTCTGTGGAGGTTTTCCCAAATCCTCCCTGTTCGCTGCTGGTTAATATCTTAATCCCAAACCAGCATTTTCTAGTGAGTTGCACAACACTCCCATTATGCAACAGTTTCAGAGTCGGTAAGGAGAAACGAGGGTGAAAACACAATACATCTGATTTACTTAAAGTGTTTGCCAGATGTTAAAGGTGCACTGTTTAACTTTCATGATGGGGGGTCTGCCAACTGCTTATCTCCATGAAGAGCTCAAAGCTTTGAAGGCTAAGAATGTTCTACATCAGGGGTGTCAAACTCAAATTCATAGACGGCCAAAATTAAAAACTGGGACTAAGTTGTGGGTCAAACTAAATATTTATTGAAAAATGTCAACAACATCTGCATGTTTTCACCACTTTTGAGATATTTAATGTTAAACATTTTCTTAAATGTTTAATAATAGTTTTGCTCAAACATTGAATCCAGAACAGGCACAATATAAAATAATAACAACATTTTAAATAAATAATGTCTCCATAGGCTATCTGTAGCCGGTGGGCCAGCTCTAATCCAGATGTGATATGAGTTTGCAGGCCAAATATAATTATATCGTGGGACAAATTTGGCCCCCAGGCCTGAGTTTGACATGTCTGTTCTACATTAGGACATTAAACATATATATCTCAGTGGAGACAAATATATTTAGATATATAACAGCAAAGCAATGACATCTCCAGCAGGTGACAAACTTGGAAATATATATTTATTAATTTCATTAGAGATGTTCAGATGTTCAATGTCCATTTAGTACACACATGCACACACAAACACCCGCACGCACTCCCTCACGCACTCACGCACACACACACCGCATTTTATACTCTATATATATATATATATATATATATATATATATATATATATATATATATATATATATATATATATATATATATCATATATCAATACCCCCCACGTACGTATGTATGTGGACACATGGATGCACGCACCCCCCCATATACATACATTCACACATATTTCCATTTTCAGTTCAAATCCATATTTATATTACATATGTTTATATTTTATATTATATTATTAGATATAATATAATTATATTATTAACATAATATTATAGTCTTATAGTGCACTTTTAATACTTGAATACTTTAACTTAATATGGATACCAAATACTGCCTCAAAACATATAAGCCACAACAACACAAAGGCACAAAATACTGCATGTGTGGTCAGCCAGTGATGAGAACATGCACCTGTTTTTGGTTTTTGTGTTTATGCACCGTTCCATGTTCACCGATAGATGGCGATGTTACACTGTCCTTCATGAGTGACCCGTGACTTCTCCATGTCCCGGGTGCCAACTGAGGTTCTCATAAACCTGAATTATTTAGAGGACTGGCTGTGATGGGACAGATAAAGGCCACGGTTCATGCTGATTATAAGAGTGTGGCGTGTCTCCTCACATTACAAGAAAAAAAAAAAAAATCATCCTAATCTAATTATCAATATTGTGGTTGCATCTTAATCCCACCCTTTCACGAACACTGTCTTCTTATATGTAGTGGTGAGTCGGCAGTTCTAGTAGGCAAGTGACAGCATGATCAACAAGTGGTTTTAGCATGAGTAGAATTATAGTAACAGTAAACAATGCGAACCTGTTTTCTTAAATTTACACCTAATTATTTATTAAGTTCTATTTTAGATACTGATTTAGAGTAGACCTTGCTCCTTGTTCTAATATCTTAACACTTTATGCCACTTGAGCGCAGGTCTGTCTTGGGTTGCCATGACAGCTAAGCACAATCAGCTCATGTGAAATCTGACTCCTCTTTCTAACCTTTCACTGGAGCTGCTCACAATAACTCACCTGGCAACCGCTACTCTGTTTGTGTGATAATGTCTTAGGTTCCTTTGTAAATCAGCCTTATCTGCACCAAAATATGTTGAGGGTTTATTGTGGGAGTTTAATGATTCTAGAGAACATAAAAATGCTTTCACTTCATGTTAAAATGTGTGTTGGTGTGTTGGTACCTCTCCCACAAATGCTGTTGTTGTGGGATTAAGTGTGAACCTGAGCCAGGATTTGTATAAATATTGGTAGAAAGCCTAATGCATAATATATAATGATGTAATTTATATACACAATTGTTTACAGTTGTATTTGAGTGGTTTTCCTCTTCTTTTCAAGCACATTTGTTACTATAGACTATATACTTCTACCTAAATATTTTGCAAGGGTTGTACTTTGCTGGTATTATGTTGTGTTGAAGTCCACCTCTTTGAACTCTTACTATAATACAAATTCCCTCAGAAAACATGAAAGTGAGTGTGTGAAGTGCATGGACTTACTTCAGGAATGCCAGATCCAAGTACAGCTCTCAGCTCTGAGCTTTGAGCTCTGAGCAAAGGAAAAATGTAAATAATGTGAGAAACCTTTAAGACCAGAGATTCAATTGGACAATTAAACTAAATAAAAGGTTTGAGCAGAAATTGGCTGTGGATTGTTTTCTTTTTACAGTCTTGAACAACAATTGGTCAATGTACCTTAGAATATGTCAGAAAGCTGGTTCAAGTTATTATTACAGATGCACATAAGTTCAACACATAATATTTAAACAGGATATTGCACAGCTAGGCCTATTCAAAATGTTATACTAAATACAACTGACTGCAAATGTGAAGCTTACTAGTGTCAAGATGTGTTCATTTGCTTTAAACATAGATTTGTTAAGATAATAAAAAGCTACTGAAATCACTCCATTGAACAGGAGACAATTACATGTTTAGTGTAAGTTTTGTTCATTGGCAAAGGCTAATTAAACAGTGAGAGCTAACACAGCTTAATTAACATGAGCATAGCAATGAATTATAGACCCTTTCTGTCCTGCTCTCGTTTAGATGAAATGTAAATGTAGCCTGAGTTGATGCCTGTATGCAGTCTTTGTAACAATAGTTCTTAACCCTGTTATAATGTACTCATTTTGGTCTTGGCATAATCCATGTTTTGTATTCTGAATTGAGCTATGATATCAAATATTATCTGGACAAAATTGTAATGACCAAAACACAACACACAATATAGATAAAAAGTCATGTCACCTTTAATTTTACAGTCACAATCATCTTTTGTTTCCAGTGTTTTTTTTTCTTTAAAACCATAAAAAATAAATATACATTATTTTACAAAAAAAAATTCCAGTGATCAATACAAAAAAAAATATCAACAGCATTGCATTAAGCCAAAACAATGTGGTCTGGACTGGAGTATAATTGGTGATAGCTGCAAGAAGCAAATAAGAGTTTATACTGTGGAAGACTTAAGAATTCTATATTAAGTATCAAGTATCAAAGCACTTGGTAAGTAAATACAATTTCTTTACTTTGTAAATAACTTAAAGGTCCTAAGTTATGCAAAAATTTACTCACTTGCAAACGTGAATCCATGTTCTAATGTGGTTACTCCACAAAAAAACATACCTTGATCTGTATTTTGTTTCATTTACACATGTTTGAGTAATGCCTTATTATTAGTCTGTCTACATCTCCAAAGTTCAAAATGCTCTTTGTGATGTCGTGTAGCAGTAGTTTTCACCCTTTACATTTTGTTCAGAACAGACTGGCAATTCCAGGGCTGAAATCATCCAAAAGATTCTAGTGAACGTTTAAAAACACAGTTTAAAAACACAGTGGAGCACTTCCTGTATCACGACATGACATCACATGGTGGAAAAGAGTAGTTTCTGTTTAAGTGAACTCAGCCTAAATATGCAGGCTTTGTGTGTTAAATATGTGTGAATATAACAAAACACAACTCCAGGTGTGTTAGTGATGTGGAAACATAACAGAGATCAGAAAATAACGTAGCACAGGACCTTTAAGTACATTTAAAATGTACTGTCAGTACTTCAATTTGAATATTGAAATCTGGGTACTGTTTTATCACAGATTTTTGTTTCAACAGGTGGACCACATGTTGTGAAGTTTTGAGGAGGAGAAATTCTTCTAAACTATAAACAAAAACTGTCTTTGTACATTTATTTCCTGCAGTTTGCGATGGGGAGTTTAAAAACACTGGACACTGGAAAAGAAGGCTTCAGATTCATAGTGCTTAAAAACAGAGGTTGGACTCACTGTACAACAATAGTGTTCATTTGGACTGTGTGTGTTACATTCATAGACAACAACACATGTGATACTTGTGTACGTAGATAGAACATAAGGGCTCTGTCTGTGATGAAGGCACACATCTGAGAGACTGATCCAAGACTGATCCATTTCACTTTACAACAACAGAAATGTGAATGTGTGCGGGATATGTCAACACTAATGCATTTTTATCACAGGAACATAAGGAGAACAGTCATTGTATGATCTGACTAAAAGGCGGAAAAAAGGGAAATAGTTTCACATTTTATCTTGAGGTGGGAGATATAGCAAAAGGAAATTATGTCACAATTGTTGTTTTGGAGATTTGGAGAATATCCTGAATACCATCTATAATAATGTGTTTCTATAATAAAGTAAAGTTTTGAATTAAATGAAAAATTAAATAAAAAAGGGCATTAAATGAAAAATAAAATAAATAAGGGCATCGAGTAATACAAATTTTTTGTATTTTTTTTGTATTAATCTTTAGAAGGATCTTTGGATGGGCTGTAATAATATCATCTTAATATTGTCGTTAGGATAATCCCCTCCAAACAAAAAAACAAAAAAACAAACAAACTATACATATACATTTTTGTCAGTATTGCCCGCCCCTAATTATGAACCATTTTATTTTCTATCATTTAATTTAATAGTTTATTTTAAGATGTTGGATCAGAAATTCCACCGGAATATTACGTATAGCACCAAACATGGAAAATGTGAACAGTTTAATACTGTCAACTGAAATGAGGATTCAATTATTATAAAAATGTGTTTTGTGAATGTTTACAAATTGTTGGTGTCACTAAACAACAATGACTTCAAATAATAAAAATGCATTAGTGTAGCCATAGCCACTGTGTGCACTTCCAAGTCCGGTTTTGTCCTCACATTTGCTGCTTATCAAAATAAATCTTCTTCAGTTTTAACAATATCTACAAGTTAATTACACTCTACATACACTTTAGTCCACAGAAGAGCACTGTGACAAACTACTGTATCTGAAGACATGCACAGTCAAGCAGTGTCCGAGCAGTGCACATATCTTGTCTCCCAAATGCTTTTAGCGACGTTGAGCATCGTCCTTGAAATATTTTTGTACCAAACTGATTTTCTTCATGAGAAAACTGAAGTTCTTAGTGTTAGTGCCACCACAGAAGAAGAGCATCAATCAGGGCTACTTCCTGTTAGCTGTCCGTCCATTTCCTGTAGCGATTTTGGCACGTCCTCTCTTAGTGCAGTCCCGAACAGCTTTCCCTTTATATTTTTTGCTTTCTTGATTCGTGCTCATTCAAGTCAATTAATACTGCTTTCCAAAGGGGAGCGTTGGCTGGATCTTGAAGCCAGTTTCGACCCAATTCTCAGCATCTCCTCCCCTTATTTCTTTAGTCTTCTGTACTCCTCCTTCCTCTCACAACGGCAGGCTGGTTTGAGTTTTCCTATTGGTTAGATTGAAGTCTCATTACTGCCACTGTTATGGTGTTATGGGGTGATGATTGGGGTGGAGATTGGGGCGCAGGGGAGGAGGGGCAGTGCAGGTGATCAGGAAGTAGGTTGCAAGGGAGGGAAAACAAAGGGAAGACATGCACGGTCAGTACAAACATAAGGGGTTATCATGCAGTGTGGACGTAAGACATAGACAGCAGGGGACCAGTAGACAATGGCACTCTATAGACTAAATTTACCTACTGATACTTTGCAACTGATGTCAACAACATTCCCTGAGGGTGTGATGCTAACTGGAGGCACCGCTCTGTCAGAGGTGTGTTAGACTTTAATTTGAGCATTATTTCAACATAATCTGAACAGAAAGAACTGACTTAGGTGGAACTACAACAGCTGATCTGACTTGTGCTCTTAAACAAGTCCCTCTCTCACACATAAAATTACACATTCTAGCTGGCATTAGTCAACAGTTTTTCAGTTATATTTCTGATTTTAGTTAGATTTTTGTTGAAAATCAAATGCCTAAACAAGAACATGAACACTCATATTGATCATAGGCTCCTGAAAATGTGTTATTTAAAGGTGCAGTGTATAACCTTTCTAGTGGAGGGTCCATCAAATGCTTTTCTCCATAGAGATATTATTGCTTTGTCTGGAATGTTTCACAGTATGGGATTAAATCTTTCTATTTTCATCTACACCAATCCAAACCAAGTTAAAGGTCAGATCTGTGGAGAGCCAACCTCATTACAGTCAAAATACCTGTTTTTCTAGGTATTTTTGAGCTATAAAACCTAAACGTAAGATAGAGCTGTTTAATGTCATACTGTGGAACATTCCAGGCAGAGCAGTAACATCTCCATGGAGACAAGCAGGTAATGGACCCTCCACCAGAAAAATTGCATAGTGTACCTTTAAATCTATTGTCTTAATTCTTGACAGTGTTTGCTAATATGTGCATTGAGTCACCATGGTAACTGCTGAACATTTCATCACATACAGATAGGTCTACATGTAGATCACCCCCAGAGTGATATCAATGCAAAGTATCAATACCTTACCTATAAAACCGCATGAATGGTCATAAAAACAATTGGAGTAAAAATAAATAATTTAAGTAGGAGAATGCAAATTTTGGTTTGTAAATGTAGGTTTAGTTAGAGTGGATTTCAGATTTAGTCAATGTCCATTTTGTTACATTAATATATCTAAAAGTCAGATTCCTGGAGTGGTTAATCAAAATAATGGCCAAAATTACTAATATAAATTATTTATTTTACGCGTGTAGCTTTTGCTTTCTCATATTTATCTTCAAACTACAATACATTTACTATTAAAAATGTAATTCTACAACAATGTAATAACAATTCAATAACACTTCATGGGCTTCAAGCATTGATCTTCTGCTTGTGCACAATTCAAATAAATATATGATATTTTTCTAATAAAAGGAAATGTTCTCAGAAAATCCTGTGTCTGAAATGTATGAATTTTTAATTATTAAAATATTAAACTTTGTCCACTGTTCTTCTGCTGTCTGTGAAGCACACAGAGTTTCACAATTCATGCTTATTTCATTAGATGACTTTACAATCAAACCAGTGCTTGTTAAATCAAAATGTTAATCCAAACTTACTCTGAGTCTGACTCATTGCCTCCGTTGACGGTCCCAGACTTCAAGTGCATGGCCACGCCCCCGTTTGTCTCCCTGTAAATGGCTGCCGGGGTGTGTCCTACCATAATCTGTGGCCGTGGGGCGACAGGGGGTTTGATCTTTGTGCTGTTGCCGTGGTTCCCCATGCTGATACTGTTACCATGGTTCCCTGTGCCGTTGTTCCCGGTGCTGATGCTGTTGTCGTGGTTACCTGGGCGCCCTGAATCGGAGGTGATGGAGGGCGTCCTGGAGGTGGGAGTCATGATGTTGACAGATGTGGGGAGAGACGTGCTGCTGTTGTTGTTGATGGGAGGGGGGGAGGTGATGGTGGGGGAGTTATAGTCACTGAGTTTCTCCCTCAAGCGATTCTTCATGTTTTTGTCCGACAGAGGAGGAGGGTAGCTGATCTTGTTCTTTAAGATACCTGGGAGTAAAAACACAGTTAAATAGGGTTCAGGAAAAATAGTGTCAATCACTGTAGTTTATTTCACTCAAAGCCCTTTATATCAGGGAGCCAATCACCCATTCACACACACATTCACACACCAGTATACACAGACAATGGGGTGTTTTGTTTTACATTATTGTATTTATGTATTTATTTATTTTCACAACATCGCTCTCAATAATTTATTAGCAATCTAATCTACTAGTTATTGAAAAATCTGAAAATCTTTCATGCAGGAGAGAGAGAGCTAACTGGAGAAATAAAATTATAATTTGACCGTGTTTGATTGCTATTTAATAATGACATCCAGCATTCACAATGAACATTCATACTGACTCCCTTTTAAAGACCAAATATAGTATAATATAGTATAATATCCAGACTGCATGATTACCTTTCCTCTGCTCCGGCTGGTGATTGCTGTTGACAGGTGCAGAGGGGGCAGCGGGGTCTTTGACAGGAGAGGGCTGTGGTGTGTCCCTGTCTCCTGTGTGGTTCAGTTTGTTTTCTGAATGAAGCTCCACGTTCACTTTAGTCTCCACTCGTAACCTGTCCGGACCCCCGGGATCCTCGCTGTCGCTGGCCGTGGTCATCTCTGTCGGCCAATAAGGCTTCACGTGATTCGAATCAGCTGTGACAATGTCAACACAAAATTTCAATCAGTCTTTATTTATAGACCAATTTGCTACATTAACGGTGCTAAAAGTGTGTTTCCAAAAAAATTAACAGTGCAGAAACATACAAAACATTAAAAACATCAGAATTTGTTAATGTAAATGATATGGTTGATTTTCTTCATAAGCAACAGTATTTTTAACACATATTTTAATCATTACAAGTTGGTTTTATGTTGAAAAAAATCAAGAGTTAAATTCTAAATATGCGTATTGACAGCAACTCTAGCTATGTTATAATATTGTTTCCATGTTAAAAACATACATAGAGTTGCATATAAAATTCACTGGAATACTTAACTACAAACAATTTTGAACTTTGGAGATGTAAACAAGACTAATAATAAAGGATTACTCAAACATGTGTGAATGAAACAAAGCACAATTCCAGGCACGTTTTTGAGGAGATAACAAGAAGTTCAAAAAGAGGCAATTTTGGATTGTATAGGACTGTTAAATGTGCGCAGTGTAACTTTTCAGGAAAATCTTTCTTTATTATTGTAGATATAAATGCTATATTTGTGTACCTTTGGGTGTGCTGTGAATGGGCCTCTCGTTGTTCCACTTGGGTTTGATGTCGATGTCGTCGTCTTCACTGTCTGATGAATGGGACGAGGCATAGGAGGAGCTGTTCTCATCTCCGGAAAGCTCACTGTCAGAGTCTGAGTCTGAAGTGAACAACAACACTAGAGTTAGTCAGATCAGAGTAAAGTTTTAAAGAGTTATAGATGCTGGTTGAACTTGAGATCCTTTAATTTAAAATCCAGTAAGACCTGCAATAAACGTATACATACATCTGAGGTGGATTTGTTTTACTACACATTCATTCTGTTATATTTTAGGACGACATTTATTTGAGATTTGTTTAATGTATTGATACTATGCAGCTTTCCTTGTGGGGGGTAAAAAAAAAATAATGTCCCTATATAAATCACTTGTTAGAGCCCGAAAGATAATTCTAAATAAACTCCTATGTTCATGTGTCTAAAGAATAGTGTTATCATTATCAGTTTGTTACCAAATTATACGATTCAAAACAGTAAACTCACCATCTCCCTTTGTCCCATTGCGGTGGAAGAGAGGTCCGTCCAGGTCTGTGTGTCCTTTAGCTGTTCCGGATGAGACACTGGGTTTCTGACCTGCCTCCTCCCTAAATACAGACAATGAATGGGAAAACGAAATGTGAAATGTGAAAATAATCCATACAGACATAATAAATGATACAGGGTTACTGAAACTGAAAAAGGATATCAAGTCTTTCCTTATCAAAATCAAGTTTGTAATTTGAGAGCTGTGACACAAAATATCCAGAAGTGCATCTATAAGGAAAAATCTGTCACAACATGAATTTATATTTTGTAATTTAACCATACATCATCTATACTTTTAACGGGCTAGACTAAGATTGCAAAGGAAAAGGTACGTAATCGGAGACTTTTCTGTTCTGTTTTTTTTAATTGAAATTAATGGAAATATCAGATTTGCTGCCAACAGCTGCAGAGACATGAACAGGTATGGTCCTATCTATAAATCACTGAAACTATTACAGAACTTCATATCTCTGGCCTGTTTTTGCCTTTAAGTGTCTCTGTGCGTGTTGTAGGGAGGGATTTGACCCCAGAGCGTGATCAGGTTACGCACTTGACAGTTTTATGAGCAGAGGCGCACAGTCAGACCTCACCTGGGACATGTTAAATGGGCTAAAACTACAGATACACCAGTGAAAACACACCTGTGGAGTGTTTCAATAGTGTTACAGTACAAATGTGGTGGCAGAAATTCTATGTTTTTGATAATGACTAACAACTTGCTTGACTAGATGAAAACATGACATGACAACACAAAAAATACATATGGTAATACAATAAAAAAAAATTTGATAATACATATTACCGACTATAATAATAATGATGAAAACAAACCAAACATAGGGGCTGTAGCTCACAATATTTTAGTTATTTACACAACATACATACAAAAAAAAGTTAAATATTGATGAAAATGCAACATTTTTTTTTATTCTATTTCGCCATTTTTGTTTTAATAGTGTCACTGTTCTGATAAAACATCTTTTGACTTGAGTTGAGTTTTAGAGTCTGTATTGATACTTTGCAACTGATGTCATCAACATTCGCTAAGGGTGTGATGCTAACTGGAAGCTCTGCTCTGTCTGAGGCTTTGTTAGACTTTAATATGAGCTTTATTTTAATACAGCCACATCCTAGATAGAATTAGACAACTGTTTTTTTTTGGTTTTTTTTTTTTTTAGTTAGTCACACTCACCTTTTCCAAACTTTGGAAAAAAATTATTAAAATTTTGAATTTTGTATTTTTCAGATTATCTTAAGTCTTTTTTGTCTGTGTTTGCTAATGTGTGGATGTGTGCAGATTCAACCAATATAGATACATGTAGAACACCCCCAGTGTGATGTCACTGCAAAGTAATTACTTGATGCAGCCTTTAATATTACATGGTATTTAACAAGAGATATGTCTGTGTATTTATGTGGTTTGTTGCCACCCAGCTTCATGCACCGCCCAACTTAAGCTTTGTCATTCATACAGGCAATCTCTGTGCTTATACACTACACGTCATTTGGACACACCCTCTCATTCAATGTTTTTTTTTTTTACTACCTTCTACATGGTAGATAAATACAGAAGAGATCAAATATATGAAGCAAGATATATGGAATTAAGTGGTAAAAAGAAAAAAAGTTTAATAAAAGTACTAAATATTTTTAAACAAAACAAAGGGTGGCAACTATAAAATATACATAAATACAAAAATATTGTAATAGCAATAGCAGTAACAGTAATTTAGCTTTTTTTCTTTACTACATAATTCCATATATCTTACTTCATATATATTTGATGTCTTCTGAATGTTTATAAGATGTAGAAAGTTGTAAAAAAAAAACAAAAAACAAAAAAACAACTGACTGAGATTAAGAATTTCCAGCACATTTGATTAAGTAGAAAATGGCTCAGAAGTGCAAAAATTTAGTTCTTCTATGTGTTGTATATTTTCCACTGTTAGTTAATGAGTTAGTGGATGCATTGGCATACATGCAAGAAATGGCAAAAGGAGAAATTCAATTTGTCAACTGGACAAAAAGTTTATTTGGTCAAATACGTTTCACAGATTATCCAAGATGCTTCTTCAGTTCTGGTCAGATTGCTGGTGGACACTGAAGGGAGGAGCTAACTACACTGAAACTACTCTGAAACTAACACACCTTCTTGTTTACAGTTTCAGTTAGTTAGGCCGATTGAACTTGCACTGAGTTTGGAGTCATATTAGCACAATCATTCAGGGCCTAACAGGTGCTTTCACATCCAGGATATACCAACACAGATGAGAGAGGCAGCAGTGGACCTCAGTCTGCCGTACATCTCCACCTAAAAGCCTCGGGCCACTCCTTTGAGGATAGTAAGGTACAGAGCTTAGACATGTTTAGACAAAGACTTGTTTGTGAGGGGAGTTAAAGAGACTGTTTATGTTAAGATAAATGGAGGACTCAGACATCATCTGTCTCCTATTTACAACTCCAACCTCCTCAAACTTAAATAAATATATTAATTATTATATTATTAATATATTAAATAAAGAAAACAATAGGTGTAGCCAGGTTAGAGCCACAGGTGTGAAAACTCTCATTTTGGGTCTCAATGAGTGTGCTAATATGACCCCACACTCAGAGCAAGTTCAATAGGCCTAGCTAACTAACAGAAACTGTAAACAAGTAGGTGTGTGAGTTTCAGAGTGTAGTTAGCTCCTCCCTTCAGGCAGATATAAAACAGTGTCCACCAGCAATCTGACCAGAAGTGAAGAAACAAGAAACATATTCGACCAAATAAACTTTTGTCCTGTTTACAAAATGAATTTCTTCTTTTGCCATGGTTTCTACCTGGATGATTTAGGAATTGTACATACATGCAAGAAAGGTAAAATAAAATGGAAACCCTAAGCAAAGCGATGCGCATTAACATAAACAAAAACAAAACAAATAGATATTGGTAGTAGAAGCAGCCATGCGGTCAGTGTTTTGTGTGGTACCTGAGTACGTATGCCAGGTAGCTGCTGTGGCTCTTGGCTGACCTGAGCGTACTGTCCAAAGAAACTGTGGATTCACCAAAACCAGAGCGGTACAGGCCGTCCTCGTGGTATGTGTTGTTACAGTTCAGAGAGCGCTGCAAGAAATGTACAACAGTTTTATTAAAAAGGAAAGCTGGATACGCCAAGATACTTTATGAATCAATCCAAGTTATTGCAGGATTTCAGACGGCATCACAATATTGGCGGTTTTCAGATTCTACAACGTGATAAGGATGCACTGATACAATACTGGTATCGGATATCGGATATATTTTCAGATATATCTGGATATCGGCTTCCAAGAGATCAGTTCAGCAATATTGGCCCAAAATGTCTCATAATATTAAACCTGTACTTTTCCTTGGACATTTTTTACCATATGCTGTTTCTGCTTAAAGGAAATGTATTATATTTTCAGTCTCTGCTCTGGTATCAGTTAATATTGGGAGATACTGAAGCCAAAGTATTGAGCTCAGTATCGGAACAGAAAAAGCTGGATCGGTACATGCCTTGAACTTGATGAGAGAGTTTTTTTCTATACATAACATTTTATTTCCAGTTCACTCACAGTGAGCAGAGAGGCCCGGGCTGTGCTGGCCTCATCAGGGATATTCTTCTTTCCTGTGAAGACGTTCTTGAGGTTTTTCCTGATCTCAGAGTTGAAGATCACAAAGAAGAAGAAGATAAACACTCCCTGCAAAATAAGGACACAAAATACAAAATGGCAATGTAAGTCTGTAATATATAAAAAGTACATGGACCTCCAGTTGTCTTTTAGTTACTTTAGACTTAGACAGATAGCTCACACATCACAACATACTATAAAAACAAACAGCAAAAATATAAATGATAATTAAAAAATAAGAAGCAAAAATAACAAGAGACTGGTGTCAATAAGGCATCATTATATAAATGTATATGTACAAGTAAAAAATAAAATATAGAAATATAATAATACAGTTCATAATAGGTGGGTAAGATGAATTAGTGATTGACATGACATAAGGATATCTATTACATAAGGGTGAGTTGTTGTACAGTTGTATGGAGTATGGTATGAATGTAGTCCTGTATCTTCATGTCTTGTGTAGTCATGTATTACCTGCAGACAGCTGAAGCCTGCAAACAGATAGTGGAAGATCATAACATCACTGTTCACGGCCATTAAACCCAACATCCAGGTGGCGCTAATGAGCAACAGCAGGAGGAATGCAGTACGGAGCGCAGGACTAGAGAAGAAGAAATGTGCACAGTCAAGGCACAAGTAAACTTTTGTACATATTTATACATTAACCAACATTAACCAACATTGTTAAAGTGTAAACTCACATAGCTCTTGATTTCTCTGCAGCCTTTTGTCTCCGCCCACAAGACGCTTTGGCAGCCAGGATGAAGATCACAATGTTCACCTGAATCAAAGGTGAAATATTTTTTAAAGGTGTTATCCTTATTTCTCACTTTTTAACACATTCCTAGCATCCTAATTATGCACTATGCTGAGTTTTTAAGCATGATGCCTAACTTTCAGGGGCTAGGACAGAGTTTATTACAACGCCACTGCTATCAATAACTAGTTAACGCTAATGGTGCAAACTTTACTTCCTGGTTTGCAGACAATGAAACGCTGCAATTAGATGCAGAAAGGACAAATCTGTCCCATTTTGAACCTGAAAGCTGCTTTACTTTGTTGCATGAAAAAATGTTGTACAGCCCAATATTAATATGATCTAATGTTTAGGAAAGATCTATGTTCGTTTTTTTCATATATTGAGGTACTTACCAAGACCACTACAAAAATGGGCCCTGCAAAGCTCCAGATCAGAGTATCGTGAACAGAGAGCCAGCAAAAGTCTGGGTTCCCATATCCCTGTGGGTCCAGTCCAACTGCAAGACCTAAAACATATAACATACAAAAATATATTACAAAAGCAAGTTCTGTTTAGTTTCAGAATCAAAGGTAAAGTCATATGGCATTAGAACAATCTGCAACAAGCCCACACAGCACTAAGCTTTTAATTCATGGCATTAATCTTGAAGTGGATCTAAGATGCACAAATAGTAGGAGACACTTTACTGTTTAGAGATATCAAATGAATGAGCTTTTAAGTCACTGTTAGATTTTGGGAATTAAAAAGAGCTGTACACACTCTTCTCGGGCCAGCAAATTATTTATAGGAGGCAAGCGCAGACAAGCTTTCATAACTGCTTAGTTCTGAGAGAAGTGTTTTTCAGGTATTACACATAAATAAAAAAACAACAGAGATATGATATAGCCCAGAGCCTTTTTATTCATTTTGAATGTAAGGTAAAAGCTTAATCATGAGCAGTGGTGGATGAAGTACTCAATTTTGTTACTTAAGTAAAAGTACAGATACATAGGCAAAAAATGACTCAAGTAAAATTATCAAGTGAAAAATCTAAGTAAAAGTATTAAAGTACTTGCTTAAAATGTACTTTAGGAGTAAAAAGAAAATGCAACAATTAAAGCATTTTGATAAAGAATTTAGCTGATTTTAAATGGTTCAATAGCTTTCTTAATTTTTCTAGCTGTTTTGTGTATTTGGTTGGCTCAAACTTGGGATGTTAACCCCAATTAATTGCAAAAATTCAGCGTTTTCAGCAGGTCTCAAACCATAAAGAAACATACTTTTTATTTTTCAGTCCAGATCTAAAGTGTAGTGGATTAGAAAGTACAGATACAGGCTTTCAAATGTAGTGAAGTAATTGTATAAATGATCTACTGTAAAACTTACTTAAATAAAGTACAGATACCTAAAAATTGTATTCATGTATTGTACTTTTACTTTGTACTTCATTACCTTCCACCACTGATTAAGAATATTGTTCAGGCCTGTACTAACTGGAAAACAACGTGTTTCTTTTGGCAGAATATAAATGAATTTGATTAGACTGTAACTTCTAATTTGACTTTAGACTTGATTCAAATTGTTCTGTGCAGTTTTGGTCCCAGACTCGATCAACTCTATTTCCCACGAGGATCAGTGTGTTTCCATGACACTCCAGTCCCAACATGTTTGTACCTAATGACACTGATTCAAGTGTCTCTCACCGGTGATGATGGCGGGGATGCCCCAGCCGATGGCGTAGTAGAAGCGCATGTGTCCGTGGTTTATGTTTCTCATTTCGGTCAGCATACGGTAAATGTGCAGCCCCTCCACAAACATCCAGGCAAACGTGCACATGTAGAAGTAGTGCAGCAGGATGGCTATGACCGTGCACACAAACTGAAAGAGAATACAAAAACAAACAAGGGAACAATATGGGGGGAAAGGGAAGAAACGTATTAGTAAAAACATTGACAAAAAAGTCTCAATGTGACTTTTGTGTCTCCATAAATCCAGGTTATACATTTATTCTGTCACAATTAGGGATGTCATGATATAACATTTTGTATTTTGAACCTTTTTTAATTGATTATTCACAATTATTTACCCCATAGCCAGTGAAATCCATTCCATTCACTTTATCTAGTATTCTATATAACCAGCTTCATGAAATTAGACTTTTGGAATGATAAAATAATGTTAATAAACAGCCAGATAATTCACACATAACATTTCGGTTAACTTTTTCAGTATAGACTAAAGTGTAAATACTTAATTTTGCTTCTAAGATTCTCACAATTAATATTCTTTGTTACTTTTCACAATTTAGGTTTAAACTGTGTCCACAAACATTGTAGGTTCTTGCCACTACAGATGTTGTTATTGCTCTTGTGAAATTACATCTGGCTCCTTACAAGAAGAGACGAGCCTAATTCTTTTTAAAGATTACATAAATACTTAGGATGACTAGTCGGGCTATAAAAAGATAAATGAAAGTACTTCTTAGTAAACCAAGATAAGTAAAAAAATTTGAAATGGCTTTGATCGTGTATATTACTTCTGAAGAGGAAACCATTTTTCATTCACAATTTAAAATTTCATAGATATAATATATCAACTAAACTGTACTCTACTCTGTGATTTAAACAATGTAAACTCCAATATTTCTTCTCTGGTCTGTTAACTCATACATGCTTGCCACACGTAAGTTACTGTATGTCTTTAATACGGTAATAATTCAGACCTCCTCTCTCTCCTTTTCTCTCTGTTATATATAGGAATGCAGCCTGCCAGGGAATGTCCCACATGTAGAGTTATATCAGAGTTTCTGTATTCTGGTGAAGGAGTGCGTTTGGTTTGGAGATCAGAGAGGAAAACTACCTCAACAAGAATATAAATCATACAGAGAGATGCCCCCGAGGTTACGCTGTCAACATTCCTCAATACTGACATACTGCCAGAACTGTTTTAAACACTAAACCTGATTAAGCCATGTTTAAATTAGCCAGTACAAATAAAAGGAGGAGACATTTAAGACCAACTACTCAAGGTATTGATAGTAAGATTATTCTTGGCATCTTGTGAAAACTATAAAATCAAAATCACGCCATTCATGTCAAACAGGTGACATCAGGTCTAAACCAGGGCTTGATCAGATGGTATATATTATTGGCATTGGTAACAAAATACATACATTCTCAACAGTCAAAACATTGTGAGTCACTTAACTGTTTTTAAGATAACTGTATAGGCAGCACATTTTTTGGTGGAGGTTACTACTTTGCCAAGAAGGTCCCTTAGTATCGCATTAAACTTATCTATCTCTATGGAAACAAGCAGGTTGTGCCATCAGGCCAAGTTACATGTCAAATTTATGCAGAGGCGACTCCACACTTGGTAATGCATAGATAACATATGTCATAGAGTAAACGTAAAGATCGATAAATTCAGTGCCCTATTGTGGAACATTCTTAGCCTGATTCATTTCACTTCATGGAAACCGTCTGACCTCGCAGATTAGGATTCGTTCACTCGATGGAAGGTGGATACTTTTTTTACTTAACCAATCCCTGCTATTTGGTCATGACGTATGTAGTGCGCCGCTACCTGGAATATTAAGCTTTTCCTAAATCTCGTAGGAAGAAAAGCAATAACACCTTCCCCCTTGATAAAATTCTCCAAACATTCTCTTTGTTCCTTGATCCTCGATCTCAGGAATCATTGCCAACACAGAATGTATGGCTTTGTATACATCCATCTCGACCACTTTGTTTACCCACAAAAAGGGACCCAGTCATGGCTGCACAGCTCTTCGCTGATTGGCCAGTGTACACTCTACAAGTTCTTGCAAACTGTCTCGTGTATTCCGATTCCTGACCTAGTCATTGGAGAGAAATTAAATTGAGCGGAGGCACTAGGTGGCGCCAGCCTGGCTAGAACATTCTAGGCAGAACAATAACAACTCCATGGATACAAGCAGGAATAATTTTGTTTCACACCCAAGCATGTGACTAGTGCCATCTCATAAAATCTATCAATATCAATGTTATTTCTGCTTCAACAGCTTTTACAACTACTGGAACTTTGACTAAATAGTTGGCCACTTTCCCAGAACATCTGTTAGTCTATTGTAGAGCAGAGCTCAGTCAGTGCCCCATGTGCATCACTGAGGATGTGGCAATACCTTTAACAATGTGGACATCTGGTTTAGTCTGACTAGTTAACACTGGCACACTTTCAAACAAGGCTCTTTCTATAAACTAGATCTGAACCAGAACTCAACCAGGATTACCCCGAGGGAAAAAGGAGTCTAAATAAATAAATACAAAGATAAACCTTAACCACACTAATTACATAAATAAACAGATACTAGGGATGCACTGATCCAGCTTTTTCAATTCCAATATCGATTTAGATACTATGGCTTTAAATGTATGCTGATACCCAATACCAGCCAATACCAGTGCAGAGACTGAAAACATTTCTTTCTTTAAAGCAAAAATTTACATAAAGGCAGCTGTTATTTTTGTCTTAAGTAACTAAAGAACAGCTTTGTATAAATAAACGTTCAAACATTATAAAACTTTCTGGGTCAACCTTGACCAATAAATAGTCTTGTTACATCAGTTTGTATGTTCAACCAGGATATCAGCTAATGCAAAATTTGGAAGCTGATATCTCTAGTAAATACATTAATTACAAAAATAAATGCCTAACTCCAGACTTAACTGAGCCAAACTCCTAATTAGTCAATATATATCTAAAGTACAACATTGAGACAAATAATTATAACAAAAAGGGGCTACACATTGTACCTACCCCACTACTTAAAAACTAATGCATTCGCCATATTAGTGAAGCTTGATGAACCACAGACATTTGAAGGATTTAAATGAAACTAAAAGGTTGTTGTGGGAAACAGTTGCCAAAAGCCCCGAGGTCAGAGACAGGCTCCAGTCACAGCATGTTTGTACTAGGGCTCTGTGTGGGTCCTAATCACTGTCAGGAGTTTTCACCACAATTAAATCACAATATATTTCAGTATTTTGTATCATTATATAACGTTAATTAGGCTGTCAGTGGTATTCAGTGAAAATGGAGTTTAATGTAGGCTGATATAGGTTGAGCTCTTGAATTACATTTGTATCTGTCAGTTGCGTTAACATGTGTGGTAACAGACTGAATTTCTTCGTTCTTATAGGAATCTTGGCTTCTACTTGTAGCATCACACACTTCACTGATCAAAAAAAGGGCCAAATCTACTATTAACTATAATAGCAATTATATTGCAATAAAGAATAGGTAATTCAAAATACCTTTACTACAATTTCTTTCTGAATGATTATACTTGTACTGTCTGCACACCTTAGTTCCAATTTTGTGGATTACAAAGCATGGAACTTATTGATCGTTTTGTGTTTTTTTCAATGGAATAGCCCTATGTTGACAGGTTTGAAACATGTATAGTTGCTACATTGCAACATAGGGGGATACTTAAGTACAAAAACAGTCATATACACTGATGGGTACTTTAATTCTGAACTCAAATGGCCTTGCATAGACTGTACATTGTTAATACATTAGTGATGCTAGATTGTGTACTCACCGGGTTGTCAGTCTGGTTGATTCCCAATAGAAAGACAAGTTCAGAGAAGAAAAGAGCGGCCACCAAGTTCTTGTGGATGGAATGAAGGTTTGAGCGAAGACGACGGAGGATACAGAGGAGAATGAAGGTGAGGAGGAGGAGGAACAGAGACACTGCCACTGTGGAGTAAGTGACGATCTTCAGAGGCATCACATCGCCATGCTGAAGGGGAGAGGGGAAAAAAGTCTATTCAAAATGCAGTATTTAAAGTAATTCTATATTACAATGAAGGGTCACTACACTAGTATTAATGCTCAAAAAACCTTTTCCAGCAGTGGTTATAAGAGTCACAATAATTATGATATAACAATTTTCTGTTCCACTTTAGAACAATTACATCTTAACTGGCCTTAATAAAACAACAACAAAAGCTAAATTTACAATTATTTTTTCCTTTTTTCTTGTCGATGTACTTTTGAAGATGCTCTGATCTAATCATTCATCTATCAACATTTGGCATGTTGACAATGTTTTCTAACTCATTTAACATCCCCTATTACCAGTAACTTGAATTAACTTAAGATCTAATTAGTGTATTCTTAATGCTGCATATACAGTAGTAGTTACACATGGTTTAGCCTCACCTCTCTCTTGGAAATGTCCATCAACACGGCAAAGCTGGTCATGTGATTACACTGACAGCTGATGTGAGTGTTGTTTCTGTTGAGCACCTCACAGCCTTTAGACGACCAGCCACCAGTCCCTCCAATACTGCACACAAAACACATGTCAAGGTCATGCAGTGGAGGAAGAAATGCTCAGTTTTGTTATTTAAGTAAAAGTACAGATGCTGGAGCAAAAAATAAAAGTAAAAGTAACATGAAAAATCTGTTTCCATTTAAAAATGTACTGAAAGAGTAAAAAGTAAAGTAATTTGCACAGAATTTCAGATCTATCAAAGCTTCAAGTGTAGAGATTTTAATAAAGATTTGTGCTGAATTTTGTTCAACAGAAAAAAATAGAAACAACCCCTTTACTCAAGCTACTTTTAATTGTATATTTTGGTGTGCACATAATATAACGTGTGCTATACTCACGGGATAGAGTGGTCCCAGTAGACGCAGACAGGCTTGGTCCTCTCCTCAGTCTCCAGGAGGGTGTACTGGAGGGTGATGGGGGGGTCAAGGACAGAGGGGAGAGGGCCGTCCTCTGAGTGGACTCTGGCACTCACTATAGCTGTGTTTATCACCGGACGGTTCGGCAACCTGTGGACATTAAGGTATCTCAATCAGCATATATTTTTTTCTATCAGTTGGCTAGTTCTCACATATTAAGACCATTTAATCATACCATTCACATCTCTTCTGCTATCATCTATCCTTATGTTATCTTTTATACCAATGCCAATTAGATAAATGAAAACCTCATATATTAGGTTACTGCAGAAAGTTCCAAATGCAAGAAATCAGTAAAAAAAAATTTCTTGTAATATTGACAGATTATACTATGTAAATGTAAATCATATTGTATTGTGTCTCTTTCACATGTTCATACCTGAGGCTCCTCCTGTCAGGGTCGTACTGCTCCGGTAAAAGATGTCCTAGTGACTTGTAGACGATCACCACGACAACCGGTAGAGGGGCCAAGGGTTCAAGATGGCGACGTCTGCGATTCATCTCTGTGTGGTCTTCATCTTGAGGAGCATCGGTCTGAGTTGGAGGAGCTGGAGTGGGATCAACTAAGGTAAACAAAAACAAGGAAAAACATATTACCAGTGGACATCAAATGTTAGAAACAGACCAATAACAATTGAACAATTAAATAAATTGAAAAAACCAAACACATACACATAATTTATCTACTTTCAAAAGTTAATGTGTAGAGATGTATATTTTCATTTATTGGTAATGTTTTATGATGTATGTTTTAAGAAAGACTTTTTAGACTAGACAAAATAATTTGCTACAAGTTTTGTGGTGCAAAACAGTTGCCACTATCATTGAGAAGAGAATATTATTAATTCATTATTTGTATGTCTAACTACCATACACTTTTTTTTTATTACAATTTAAATCAAATTACTTTATTTTAATAGGAAAACTAAAAATATACACACTCTGGTCACATTGATGTAAGATGTATACCATAATAGATTGGATAACACACATTTAATAACATTTCTTATCATTACAATAGCCTATTATTCTTGTATTCTTACCTCTGCTGGCTTGAGTGCGCTCTTTGAACTGAGGGAAGTGCACGGAGGATCCGAGCTCTTTGGGGAAAGGCTCCTGGATTTCCGGAAAATTAGGAAATGTGGCTCTGTCCGGAACTGTGACGTCCAAGTAGTCCACGGTCAGGACTACAGGGAGGCGCAGGGACAGGAAGTGGAGAGGACACAGACAGGAAGAGGGATGTTAGTATGAAGGTCGAAACTTATGGTGTGGGACAATGAGGTAAAATAAATCTAGAGAGACCATCTGCCCATAATATTCTACTAATATTCAAGACTTCATCACAAGATGGCGGCCAGAATTGCCATGCCAACAGCATGCAGATCTCTCTAGCCTTTACTAGACCTCGTTGGTGTGCCACATAACACTATGTTTGTCACTCACTCATGTTTTCTGTGACGATGGTGAAGGGTTTGAGGTAAGTTTTGCGGACATTTTGGGCCAGTGTGTTGGCGTATTCCTCAAAGTTCCTGAGCAGATTTGCAGTGCCTCCCTCTGTCTTCTGGATCTGGTCCCAGTGCTCTTTAGTGTTGGGGTCTAAAATGGCACTGCCCGCTCGCACCAAGTTCTGCAAAAACAATCAGCAATGTTAAGTTATCGATATATATTTCATTACTGCAAATTTGTTATCCCCTAATGAAAAAAACTGCGCACTTTTCTGGTAGGGGACTGCCAGCTGCTTTCCTCCACTGTTATATTATTTATTTGACTGGAATGGAAACTACCTAAAAACTGTCTATCTAGTAATTGGTAATTTACCCAATTACAGGTGTTTTTCTTGCTCAGTGATATTGTATCTTATCAAAACAAGTATTTTTGCAGTGTCCCCTCTCCACAGATCTGACTTGTCCTAGTGGACCTGGTTGTCTCTGGAGATAGATAAGTTTAATAACAATACCGTGGAAAATTCCAGGAAAAACAAAAAAAATCAAGATTTATTTGTTTGTTTATTATATTTTAATTTTTTTTTTTTTTTTTTCCACATATATCTGTGGTACATGATACCATACTTTTCTATCCCCTTGTCATGAATCATATGTTAAGAAGGTTATAATATATTTTGGGTAGCTAATTAAGTTAGTAGTAGAGTTTGGAGTGCATTGCTTGGTTAGAGACTAGAGAGACATAATTACTGGGTTCCATCCCAGCAACAATGTGTGTTAAAAATTCAAAAAGTTAATTTTGTCTTCTTTTGTACATTAACTTCTTTGAAGAAGACATCTAAAGACATCTCCTACTGTACTGTTTAAAAACAAACAAGAAGTTAATGTGTGTTCCAGTCTGATTATAACCCTGTTGTGTTTCTTCTCACCTCATTGAAATCTTCATTCTGGGCTGCGGTGAGGTCAAACCCGCTCTGTTGGCTCTCATACATCAGCACATGGTTCAGAAGCTGAGCGGCCGTCTTCACATCGTTCCCGTAGTACTCCCGTGTGCTGTCGGTGGCGCTGTGGAGCATGCGAACTATGGTCTTGGCATGTTCGTTGTTCATCCTGGAAGTGTTGCTCCGCAGGTCCTCATTCTACAGTAACAAAAAGAGAAATTCAGTAAATGACATGTCCTTCAGTTTCTTTGGCATTTCACTACATGCAATTTCATCAATCAATCTATTTAATTAAAAACTAAATTAGGACTAACCAATGGTGTGCGAGTACCACCAGACAAAGCGCTCATGTGCCACAGTTTGAAAACCAGTTGTACAACATCAGTGAATTAGAACAAGTGAAAAAGGCGCTCCTCATTCTACAATAGTATAACTTGTAGTAGAGTTAACGAGGGGGAAAGCTGAGAAGAAGGTGGTATGTAACAGAGCACAAACTGGTCAATCCTGGGATTAGTGAGGCTTTGTGAAGTTCAAGCCTTCAGTATTACGGTCCACGCAGGTTCAAATACAATCAGTGATATGTGATACTTCTGTGGGCGATCTCACACATTATCAAGTTACACAACACTGGTGGTGATGACAGACGCACTTACAACTCAAAACAAACCCACTTAACGCAAAACAATAAAATTATACATTTGTTTTCAGAAACCTACCAGTTTCTTCAGATGGGAGAAGGTCACTGTGGTGCAATTGAACAGCTCAGGGGCCAACCAGCCTTTGTCGTCACTGCAATGACGGATGGCAGTACCTGGAAAAAATACACACATTAATTAAAATTATAATTATTTTATTATTATTATAAGTAGTAGTAGTAGTAGTAGTAGTAGTAGTAGTATTTAACAGTACATTACATTTCAGTGATCCAAATATAAAGTTCTTTGAAAAGTGTATAGAAAAATTGTGTATAAAACCATAAACAAAAGTGTAAACAATGTAATATTAGACACATTAAAGCTTTTTATATTAACAGTATTAAACAGTATAACAATATTCACTTTAAACATATTCACTAGTCACTTTGGACACTGACTTGTAGTAGGGAAGAAAGAGAACAAGAGAAAAAATTCTGTCTGGGTGGTCAACAAAAAGGTTGTCATAGCAACCAGTGTGTAACCTGGAGTCCAAAGTCCAGAGGAGGGGCTCACCGTCAAGTACAAGTGTGCCCAAAGTGTGTATGGTGCGGTGAGCAAGGGAAAAGAATAATTGGCTAGTGACAAAAGCTTTATTTAACTTCCAGATTAAATACAGAGATTCTGAACTGATAGTGCAATAGTCATATACATGCTTTTAAAGTTGTTGTGTTTGAGAAATGAGCATATCAATACCAGAATAAGAAAAATGATCTAGATAGCTTTGTCTCTTAAATTTGCACTGTTTTTTTTTTCTATTGTTTTATTTTTTTACTATTTGATGAGAGTTCATTCTTGACCCCTTTTGAACCCAAACTTGAATGGACTGTTTTTATTTTGATCTTAAAGCAGGTCACTCCTTTTGTCTAATGAACTCAGATGCTGCAGTTGTTGTCATCAGTGGTGTTAAACTGCACTCACCGATGGATCCTTTGGGACAGTTCATGGCAGCAGGACGGCCAAACTCTGTCTTTGGCCACCAGATTCCCGCATCGAACGCTTTGGGACAGCCCGCGTACACCACTAGGGAGAAAGGAACAAGTAAAGTTAATGAAAATACAGCAGACAAAGAGAGAATCTACAGAAAATGAGCTCTGGCATTTAAAGGTGCACTATGTAACGTTTTGGTTTGGCTGATCGGTAGTTAATACATATAAATTATAACACTGTGAGTAAAGTAATCATAGTATTAATTTGTCAAAGTGTGGATTATATCGTCAGCATATGTTCATTTTATTTTGAGTTTTTCCATTTGTCTTCTATGTAACAACTTAATTTTCAACTTTTTTTTACAACCCAAATTATTCATGGCTTTCTGATTTCTTTTAAAGGCAACAGATTGAGGCATTTTCACCATTCAAAAGGCATATTTTGTTTTCTTCTTTTTTTCAATCCTGTGGCAACAATCCAAAATTTTCATCATTCTGAAATCTATGCATATTGGTCTACCAAGGATAAAGTTTGACAGCAAATCCAGTTCCCATAGTTTATCACAGACTTTGGCCCATTTATACCCCATCCACGTCTGTGTCTTTCCTTTGCAGTGACGTTGTTTTTTGGTGGGGGTCTCTGTGGTTTTGTGCCTCATTCATTTGTACTGTATAGTTTGTGTGAGGGTCCCAGAGTCAGTGTGGACTTGGCCAGACTGGGATCTTCTGGTTGAATGGACCGGGACAAAGACCAGATCTAGACCCCGAGCAGCACCAGCAGATGGGGGCAACACTGTTTGTCTGTGTTTGACACTTCAGCCAGTTCTCCAGACCACACTTTGTCAACCAGAAAATATTGTACTATTGTAGACGGGTCTTCAAGCTGCCCTATACATAATGAGAAGAGCCCGTACTTGCATTCTTTCAAACATAGAGCAGCTTTTCTTAAAAACAAACTGGATTTATATGAAGATATTTCAAAACCCTTTGCAGATATTGGTCCTTTTTTACATTAGTGGGTTCTTTCCTTGTATTTTTCTTCATCTTTTGATTCTTTGTGTCATGTTTATAAGATACCATGTAGGCTGTTTCATAAGTGAGAGTGGGTGGGATACATTTAAAGATAATGTCAAATTTTGTGTGGGATATAATACTGTTTGTATGCTGTTGCAGAAATCAAGAAAGTTGCAGTTGTACAGTAGTTTCTCTCTTGAACACATACCCTCACAGCCGGTGGCGGTGACCTCGGCAAAGGGATTGTCACACTGGTTACACTGACGGCCCACCACTCCTCCTTTACAGGGGCACTGTCCCGTTTGAGGATGACAGGTGCGTGATTCTGAGCCCAAGAAGAAGCAGTCACAGGGGTAACACATGTCCTCTCCAGCGGGGCGGTAGTGATTTTCCTACAAAGACATATTATTTTACTATAAATCCTATAACCTGTAATGTTAAATGGATTTGATAATTCTTATTTTGAACACATACAAATTATATAGTAATCAATCATAATGAAACAGGGAATACAGTGAATAGATTTCAGTATGTTCAAAACAGAAAATAGTCTTGGTAGTATTAATGTTTTTTACCTTGCAGCGGCACTCTCCAGTGGTTTTGTTACAGTCTTTGAAAAATCCTTTGTTGGTGTCACAGTTACAGGGGCCACACACAGGATTCCCCCACCAGCCGTTAGCACAGGGCTTCTTGGCTCTGCAATCACACACAAAAACAAAGTGTCAATTATTAATAAAAGCGCGAAAATAAATGCTCCTGTGTGTATTTTTCCACTGATGTTTTCACCACAGTTTTAAGAAATAATGAATTTGAGGGAGATGGGATTTAGTTTAGTTCTACTTTTTTTGAACCAATCCGATAAGCAGAAAACAAACCTCCATTGAGCCGTGGAAGGGGAACTCCACATATAGCAGAGAGGTCAGGAGTCAAGGGTTTCTACTTCAAGAGTGACTTGTATGTGGAATTGTGGATTAGATAGATGAATGCTGTCTACAGCCATTGCATACATATGAGCTGAGATGAGTTTTATTGAAGCAATATCATTACATTTAGTACAAGGTGAAATCTAGCAACTTTTCAAATGAAAGCCATGTACAAATAAGTTTTGACAGTATGATATGGTTGATTAAAGTGACCCTTACACATGCTCGCAGTACTGGCCATAGTAGTTCTCTTCACATTCACAGGTGTAGCCATGGGAGGAGCTGGGCTTTCGGACACAGGTGGAGACGTGTTCGCAAGGGTTCAGTTTACAGGCATCCACACAGTCTTTACCAAAATAACCTGAAAAAAGAACAAAATTTTTATTTTATTTTATCTATTATATACTATTTTATTGTTCATCCAAATGATTGTTGCTGTTGCCTATTCCAGCAAGTGGGATGTGTGTTCCACAGTATGGCATTAAACTAGTCTGTCTTGTGTGTATTCAGTTACAGGTGTTTTTTTTTTTTTTATTGCTATGAAATACCTGCATTCGTATTGTGAAATGGTGTCACCACTCCACAAATCTGACCTATATCTTGACCTAGTGCTAGAGCCTGATTAGTTTAATGCCATACTGTAGAATATACTAGGTAAAACAGTAACATCTAAATGGAGCCAAGCAAGTGGCAAAAGTTATATATTGCAACTTTAATTGGACATATTGGACATTTGGATATACATTAGAGAGATTACATAATAGCATAAAAAGTTTGATGTTTACTTAGATAAAGTGTGTCTGTGTTAGATGTGAATACCTGGGTCACAGACACAGGAGTGGGTGGTCCAGTCGTCGTTGCATTGGCTGTTGTCGGGGCAGATGGCGGAGTCACATGGGTCGGACACGTCACAGCCTTCCTCAACCCGAACCTTCATCCCCTGACCCATGTTCACATTGGACGCACTGGATGGAGTGTCTCCCACTCGTACTCCCTATAAGTAACAGCATTTATGTGTAATTATAATAGGCAGCTTTGTGTCATTGCTTAAATAGCATATGTAACAACAGTGATTGAAATTAGTTCAATAACAAAAGGAGGATTTGCCTCTTGTGCAAGTTCTAGGTTGACAAACAGTTGTTTCTTCACTCATATCTAGCATTATCTGAAAATCTCAGGAAAATCTGACTTTGACTTTATCAGCTTGTATCAATGTGGGCAATACACAAATTTTCCAACGTCAAAAAAATCCAAGATAAGAAAATATAAAGGAGACAAACCTGTATGCAGCCCACAAATCCTCTTTGGACGCGGTATTCTTTTCCGGGTAAACCACCAACATGAAGCGTCTGCAGCTTCAGCCCTGGGAGGTCATTACCGATCACCACAGACTTCTGTAAAAATAAAACACAACTGTATCCACCTGTGCCAGCTGTTTTACTGTATGAACCCACCTGGATCCACCCCCCTGTAATGATATCATACACCATCACTTGTACAGCAATACTCTGAAGTAACTTTACGTAGGATTTATTCTATTTATATACTGAACTGTAAACATAGTCATTGGCACTTATTGTACATAATAATCGTATCTTAACAGTTTTACACTTGCACTGTGATGTTGTTTTTTTTAAGTTTTTTTTTTTTAGGGTATGTGTGATAAACATGTGTGAATGAAACTAAACACAAGTCCCGGTATGTTTGAGATGAAGAAACATTATAACATAGCAAAATAGCATAATATAAGCCCTTTAATAGTTATTCATCTGTATTTTTATTGCATATATAACACTGGAATTTCTCCATTGTAGGACTGCTAAAAGTTCTCTTATGTCATTTTAAATATTGCAGGTGTATTTCTACCTTGTACATGCCATAGTCCAGAGATCCAGAAATGGTGTATTTGATGGCGTTGGCGTCCTTCACACTGCTCAGCTCCATCTGGATGTGGTGCCATTCTCCGTCATTCACTCGGATTTGAGAAAAACTCATTGAAGCCACAAGCTGCTGTTTGTGCAGGACCTCCAGACGCACATTCTGATCAGCCATCTGTAGGTAGGTATAAATAAATCATATATATAGGATGTAGGGTGATTTTATTTATTTATTTTTTCATCTTATAGGCACCTTATTTTGACTTAAACATAAATTATCTAAATATAGTGTATGAACTATCTATTGAACAAAGATGTTGAAAGATTATAAAATTGTAAAATAAAAATATTTAAAGTTCTATATTACACAAAATTGATTCTTGTGAGCTTTAAGCCATGTTAGAATATTGTTACCTCATCAAAAACATACCTGGAGTTGTCATTTACACATATTTGAGTATTCCTGCATTATTAGTCTGTCTATAGGTCCAAAACTCTAAATACTCTTTTCCACCTTTTGATGTCATGTAGTGGTAGTTTTCAAGTTGACATCCAAATTATTTTAATAAAGGTGTACGGAGTTTAAAAACATGTGTGAATGAAACAAAACACAACTCAAGGTATCTTTTTGAGGGGGAAAAAACATTACATAGACAAAATACAAAAAACATAGATGAAAATAGTCTACTATAGGCCCTTTAAACACTACGATCAAATATATATATATATGTAACTGTGCAACACTTAATAATATTCAGCTATCACTTCATAAGGATTACAGTAAGAAATAATTTAAAAACATATATGCTGCTACTAGGATATGCAAAGAATCTATGAAACGCATTATTCATTCAAAATATAGAATAAAATAGATAAAAGACTCTGATTAAATTGCATTTATGGGTCAGTAAATCACAAAACACATTTTAAAGTTTTGTTTGCGTAACAAAGGTGCACTACGTAATTTTTTTGCAACAATAAAATCACCGGTAGTTGAATAAATGTAGGATAGTTAAAAATAGATTAAAATGCTATACTGTGGAACATTTTAGGCAAAGCAATAATAACCCCCACCATTAGAAAAGTTGCATAATGCAGCTTTAATAGGGAAGAAAGTCTATGCATTTAAATGAAACATGTCTGGGCCTTTCCTGATGTGTAATACAGCACATTTACTAAACACTACTACTACTACTACTTTGAACACTATTACTCACTGCACATTGTAGTCATGCTTTATACATACAAAAGGCATGCAATAAAAAGACACCATCATTAACATAGCTTTGTTTGAACACGTGCATGAATGAATGAGTACCACAACCATTCACTACCAATGAGTGTGGTTATTATAATATGTTATTTACAATGAGGGGCATGGGAGCATTCCTTACATGCGTGACATTGGTGGTAGCTTCTATAATGACAACTGCACACCAGATACACATCCATAAAAAAGAGAGTGAGTGTTTACCATGAGGTTGATGGTGGAGGCAGGACCAGCGTTGGCCTGGAGCAGGATCCCGGAGCTCTGTCTGGTCCGAAACATGAGGCCCACGTACCAGGGGATCGCTACAGTGATGTCTGGTTCAGTCCAGGACACAAGAGCCTGTCCGTCAAAGAACTGAGGAGACGGCATCACTGAAGAGGAAAAAAAAAAAAGAAATTGTAAATATAGTGTAAAATTTAAAGGTAGCATATAAAATAGGAGTTATGTTATACTAAATATGGTAATCAAAATCAACCAGATACATTTGTGTAGCAATAAAACCAATATGAACTTCAAATCAGTCAAAACAAAAATAAATAAGAGATCCAGTATTACTTCAGCTGTGCATTACTTGAACTGTAGGCAATCTTTTGACTTAGATTTTGCTTAGACAACTTAAAAACATTAAATTCTGTGTTGTTTGTACAGGTATAAATTTTTACCATAAAACCAAAACATGTTATGATTTCCAGTAATTTACACTGTTAACTATTCACTAAGCTCCACTGACTTATAAGGACAAAATATTAAAAACTTAGCATCCCTCTATCAGCCGGATTTAGTAAAAAATATTTGGATGACAGTCTCCAAACTAAATGTGTCAAAATCATTACACTGTGGATAGGCAATGAATCGGATAGTACCTTATACGTTCACAAAACTATAAACTTGCTGTAAATTATGCAAATACTGTGTGTAATAGTTGGACAAACAAGTCTTACACTAATCTTGCTGACGTGACACATAGCTGAAACATTTTGCCTTTAAACTCAACTGATCCCAACTTTAATCCCATTTCCTCAAACTCAAACTAGAAGTCCTGTTTTTCAACACCGCACACAAACACGCAGTTTCCTTGTAGTCCGTGTGTATGATCTACATTGTAAGACCAAGGTCCCGGGGGCATGTAATTTAGCTGAAGTGTGCAAAAATACACTGTAATTACCAGACAAAGCACATATTTGTAGAAGGGGGGGATGTTTGGGGATGAACCACTTTCTCTCTTAAGTCTGAACTGAATATACCAATAGAAAATGAAGCAATATAGAAAGATTAACTATAGCTATAACTTAACATTTTTTCCTGACATTAAACGCTAAAAAATTAAGATGCTCACTTGTGAATATGGGCTAATATATTTACCTTGTGATGTTATGAGGCGGTAGTTTTGACATCACAAGGTGGCTTGGAGTGTTTTCTGCCTAAATATGCCTAAATTTCAGCCTAAATATGCAGAATTATTGTGTTGAATGAAAAAAAACAACAACTCCAGGTATGTTCTTGATGCGGAGACAACATTATAACTTAGATCACAAAATAGAGTAATTGAGGCCCTTTAATGATGGCCGAGAGAGAGAGAGAGAGAGAGAGAGAAAGTATTCTGTTTTCTAAAATGGGGACCCGATCTGATTAACAGAATACTCCTTTCATGTCTGTCCAATCTTATAGCTATGATAAGATCTTAAATAGCAGAGAATGAAATGACTAATGAGGCCTTACACCCAACGTGTCAACAACCAGAGAGGCAGCCAAAAGCCCTCTCTTAGACCGTTTGTGATCCGAGGATGGGTTCAGACACCGGATCTGGATCCTGGCACCGTCCGGCCTACCTCACAGGCCACAGGGCATCTCCGGACATTCACACCTTCACACATTGTCTGGACTCATGCCCCAAAGCAACAAATCAAAACTCTCTTCTTACACACGAGGAACCTGAACCTGCTTTAAACCTGACTGTAAATGACACACTGTTAGCAAACATCTCATAGATTTATTAGCACCACATTGAGCGTTCAAAGTATTTCCGTACTGTACGACACTGGAGGGATGACACAATAAAAGTGGCAATAAATCACAAAAATAAAAGGCAATTAAGTATGGTTTGTATTTGAGGAGTAGTGTAATGCAAGCCATACCACGTTAATATAATAAGGATTCAATTTGGATTAAATAAAAATGAAGACCTAAACCAGGACTACACTAGGACTAAACTAAACCAGTACTAAACCAAACTACTAAGAACTAATTGGACACAAGGCACAGCTTCTCAATCCAGATGTGGGACTGACCCAAATAGATACAATAAACTTGCAAATTTTCCTTAAAGCTGCACTGTGTAACTTTTTGGAAGGAGGATCCACCAACTGCTTGTATCCACGGAGAAGTTATTGTATGCCTGATATCTCCCACAGTATTGCATTAAACTTATCTTACTTGCATTCATTTAATTACAAGGGATTTTATTGTGTTGAAAAACATGCATTCTTATGGAGAGCAGGGTCAAATATCCACAGATCTGACATGTAATGTGGCCTAGCAGCATCCGCAGCTCGACTCCATGGAGGAAGATGTTTAATGCCAGACTATAGGACATTTCAGCAATAGCATTTCCAGACGAGCAGACGATCTTCCACCAGAAACATCAGTTGGGGGATACCGACTGAAACATTTCACATCAGTTCATTGCCAAAAGAGTAAGAACAGAGTGGTTGCTACTTGCTCAAACAACTCTGGAACATATGCTTTACTGTATGTTTGCTAATCCTTTACATTGGATCTGAATGAATGGGGATTAATTGGGTCTTATTCCCTTCACTGAAAACCTGAGGCCATGTTATTGTGTGAATAGAAGATACAGAGACTTCCCATTGTGTCTGTGGATCTGAGTCAGACTGAGTCACAGTGGAATATTTGATCTACGAAACTCCATCAAGGTAAAGATGCTCACTGTACCAAGATACCTAGTACTATAGTAGTATTAGCAAAGTGAATATTCATGTGCAATTAGACATACAGGGGGTGTCCACATTTTTTTTAATCAAGGCCCATATATTGAAAGATATTTGTATCGGAGGGCTCGGGGGTCACTACAGTTGGTTATTCAGATGGGAGCATTTCACACTATATACACATACTTTTAATAAGGCTTAGCTCAATAATTTTAGGACTGTATCATTAAGTAATCTTAAGTTATTGAGGTAGGTTAGGGGTAGAATTATTTATATTTGCAGTAAAAAGTACTGCCTTTGATCATTTTTGCCAATACAGCAGGAGGTCTGAGAGCCAACAATAATTGGTCTGAGTTTGGACGCCCCTGAGCTATTTTGTAGATTGAATCAAAACATCCAGATCATCATACCTCTGGGTTAATGTAGACATATAGCAATTACAAAGCGCTCTAATTAACATTAATATATGATGTCTTTTGTTTGTTCTTTATTATTATTAATTCATCTTTACCTTGTTCACAGTTTTTTCCTCCGTAGCCAGTGGGGCATTCGCAGCTGTACGTGTCCCATTTACTGTGGCACACTCCTCCGTTCTGACACACATCGATACTGCAGAAGTTCCTCTTTGCCGGACATCCTGGAATATAATATAGCAATTAGAGTTAGAGCACTTTTACTTTATCTATTATTCCAAAAGTTTGACTTGTTTTACACTAGAAATAACATTATGGTGTAACACAAAAACAACACAGTCTATTGAGTAGAAAACCAGAACTGCACTATAAATTAGACATGGCAACAACAGATCCTTTAAAGGTGCACATTGTAACTTTTCTAGCAGAGAGTCTCCATGGAGATTGTCTTATAATAACATGAGACAAAAAGGATGCAGGCCAATGTTTTGCAATGTTTTGAAATGGTATAAAATCAAGTACTAACACCATCGCACTAGTATTCAGTATATATTGGGCCAGACCTGCAGTGGTGCCATTGTTGGCGATGTATCCGTCCATGTCGATGGGTTTACTGTCGATGGTCAGGTTCCTCATGCAGCCCACGAAGTCCCTGTTTCTCACCGGGAAGTCCTCAGGCAAGTTTGGGACTCCGCCCAGCAGCAGGGGCCCAGTAAGGTCCAGAGATCTATGGGTCACACATGGACAATTTTATACTGTATAATACTTTGTACTTAATTTGTTAATTGTGCATGCATGATGGCACTCAACAATTACAATGCAAACAACTTCCACTTATATTTTCCCCACACTTCATTATTATTACTTATTATTCTTATATTTAAAAAAAAGCTTATTCAAGGTGTAGCTAAAAATTATTACCTTCACCGTTTGATTTTAATTAAGAAAAAATTGTCTAGGTGAGAGTTTTTGTGTCACTGAGCAAAATTATACAGAAAAATCCACGATGTGTATTCTATTTGAACTCAGAAGGCCATTTAAGGTAACTCCTGGTCACATGTGAACTCTCTAAAGTCATAATGAGGCGAGTTAAGGTTAGTGTAAAGAGAAGCTTACATTCTGAGCCACTCAAAACATGAAACAACAACAAACAATGTGAACCAATGTGATGTAATAGTTAAATCTGTGAATCTGTAAGGATGTGAATGCATTTGTCATTCAACTTTGAGATTCTGGAAGGCTTCACCATGGGAATTTAATTTGCAATAAAAATATAAGCAAACTGATAAATAATAATAGAAGCAGTAAATACAATATAAAATAGACACTACCTTCTTATAAAGATGATCAAACTGAAGGGAAAGGCATAAAGGAACAACACAACAACACATCTTTTTAGCATGTGTTGTTGTGTCCAGTGTTGTACTCACTTGTATCACTGTCTTTCTATTTCTTTTTGTGTGTTGTGTGTTAAAAGTCCTTTGAGGGACAAGTACTGTGAATTAGCTAGGAGCAGTATGGTAAACACATGGAGCTGCTATGCTACGCTAGTCAATGTTTTTTGTATCCGTCCTTATTCAAATAAACCAAATGAATAAATCCCACCCACACAAACCCAGAACACAATGATTTTTTTGAGTGATGTGAAAAAGAACATGTGATTACTTGTTTTGATTACCTTGATATATGTTACATACAGTATGTTGCATATAGTTGTTATTATAAGCAGATTAAAACTAGTAGTGTTGCAGTGTCAAGGTCTGTAGTGCCTAACCACACTGTCTGCAAATATATATGTCAGTATTAATAACATTAGTGGTACAGACAGAAGATCCACCTTGAAAGCCCCCTCTGGCCTCTGTGACCTGTGGGACTAGTTCTCGGAGGAATGTAACCTTATTAACTCCCTTGTGAAGCACCGCCCGCCCCTCCTCTGCCCTCTGCTCACTAAATCTGACTGCACACGCTATCTTCTCACTACAAACTATTTATTCAGAAACAACTGTCCTTTCATCTTTGTGTATTAGTACTTCTTATAGGAATGACAATTAGATAAAGATGATATAATGACTTGATAAGGTATAACTGATTCTAATCTCAATGTAAAGACTAATTCAGGTCTAAAGACAGGTCTAAACAAACACTAGTTCACCATGTCTGAGAATTTGGCAATTATGACCACAATTATGTAATTCTTACTTGTTTGTAAATGTTTTATGTGTCAAACTAAATGTTCACTTTCTGCAAAACACAGCCAGCTGATAAATAATGTATGTGTTTTAATTTGTTATCTGCCATATTATCTATAATTTGAGCTAAAAATATTCCATACTTTTTCTGTCCAGTCTGTGTTCCCTGTGCGGCGCAGGAGTAGTTTCCGATTCGTTTCCCGAAGCGGATAGCCATGGAGATGTCACAGTCGTCAACGGCAACCACAGCCACTTTCTCTCCAGACGGACCGTGAGGGAAGCCCAGGCGCCCGATGTTTGGCTGAAACACAAAATATCAACAGGTAAGTACATTACTTGTATGAGAAGTCCAGCTTTGGTTCGGAGTGCCAAAAGAGACAGAAAATACAAAAGATGACATTAACTCTCATGCACATGTGAGACAGAAATAACAGTGACTTTTTTCTTTTCAATTATATTTTCAGGTGTATCTCAACTATGGCACAATGGAAATAAATATGGTTTTGCTTACAATAATATAGTTGATTGAGGATTTATTTGCTGGTGCCCTTGAAATTTCCTTCTGGATTAGTAAAGTCTGTATCTATATCTATTTACACCAATCAACATCTGTCTATTTTTAATTTCAAAAGCTAATTCATCACAACACAACACAACTTTCGATATATACACTATTGAATACAAATGACTGAAAGCTAAATGATTGCTTTCTGCCTTTCCCTTCAGTTTGAGCAACTTGGCACTAAAACACAACAGCCCAAATGCCTTCTTCGGTTGTGTTTCCCATTTTTCCACAAACAAAGCCGCAGGACTCGGGGCAGTAGCCAGGAGACAGGAGTCAGGCCATAGAAAGGCCCTTTGTACCCAGCTCACACCCAGACATTACAAAGTGGGCTAATTCTTCCTTCAAGGCCTGCTGCCGACAAACATGAACATGCAGATCAGCTTAAGCAACAACAAAACCGCTTTAGATTTGTGAAATGTTTGAAATGAGACCAAAGTCCAAGAATTTCTATTATAGTGTAGTAATTCTCAAACATCAAAACAAGGAATGCGTGTATATGTGTGTGTTTAATATGTGATTATTTAGTCTAAACTAGGTATAAACCAGGATTTAAGTTCAGAACCAGAACTAAATCTGGTCTAAACAGGATAAATCAATCATACCATTCACACCTGCACACACATCACATTCAATTTTGACTTGCGTATTACGTGCAAAGCTTTGGAAACCATCTCGCTTATGAAATCTTCTATAACAATAAACTTGGGTGGGATTGGACTAAACCAGGACTAACCCAGGATAGGACCAAATCAAGTCTAAACCTGATAAGTTTATAAATCTGAACCAATTTACGCCAAAACATGGAGTTACTGTAACAAGAAATATGTAATCTTTGTACAAACTAGGATTAAACTGGGACTCAATAAGGACTAAGAACAAACCAGGACTTAATGAGAGAGTAAACATTTCTAGCATGACAGAAATGATCTTTTTCCAGAACTTGGGAGGGTGCGAATAGTATAATTTTTCAAAGGGCAAAGAACAGTCTGACAGCGATAAGTGGCTCACAATGGGTCCAAATGATTATATCTCTATGTTGCAGTTCTAACAAAAGCAAATCTTGTGACTATACAAACATTTGACAAAAAATCTACAGATCCCAGATTGGATCACACTTCACATGATTACACAGGACATGGGAGGGTTGATTAAACAGTAAACTCTGCAGAAAACATAAATTACATTACACAACACAAGTGAAATGGACAATTAAATACGATTTTTTTTTTTATTTTTTTTACCAAGACGTGAACTATAGGGGATGGCAAGAAAGACAATGGTGGCATTACATACATCGATTAGAGAAACAAGATATAATAGTATATAGTATAGTAATAATAGGCAATAGCAAATAAAAGAAATGCACTACAAAAACTAACATCTTTGTTGAAATGACTTGGAATTAATTACAGTTATAATACAAGTTTTATTGATTTGAGTAAATTTCACAAGTAAAATTACCAATGGAACAAGTCTTTTTGTAGTTGAAATAGGCAAATACACTTAAGTACACTGAAGACAAGAAAAACAACCACTCTTTGCACTTAAAATAAGAAACTAAATTGTATGTTGTTTGAATAAAGAAAAAAATGCTCATTGCATTGGTAGATTTACTTTATCGTTGCACTGTGTGGAAAACATGGAGAGGGAATACTAGGTTTAAACTAGAAGGCTGGACTGAACAGAAATTAGCTCCAAAACAGGAAATACATAAGGGAAATGGCTATATATATAGTTTTGATCAAAAGGGCACATTTTCCAGCCTGCATAGGTACTACCACTGACCTTCTATTAGTGGTGCATGGTCCTTTAAACCTGACCTTTTTCCAACTTCCAACTTTAAAAAAAATAAAATCAGTTGTTGTGTTGAATTACATTTCACATTCTATTGTACAGTTCTGCAGTCAAATTAAAATACAATTAAAACTAAATTAAACCAAAAACAAGTCCACCTTTCTAAGCAGAAAAAAAAAGTACATACAGTGTATATGTTTATATTCTGAGTATTTGGTTTATCAATTGCACTGATACTTGTACTGTTGTTTAATGCTCTTTTGTTGTTACTTGTGACAATGACAATAAATCCTTAAATCTTGCTTGCTATCTCAACGTAGAAAGGCATTGACCTACAGTTCTACCTGATCTTGTGTGTCCTTTGTTGGCCTGACATTAGGAATTTTGCCTGGAAGAAATAAAACGTCTGACTTTCCTATTGCCTCTAGGGGTCCTTCAATCAAACAAACTATAGATATGTAGCTGGTTAATATAAAAGAACAGGATTGTGTTACCGTAAGAAACGTATAAGGTGAACATTTTGAAACTGAGTCCTACATTGTCAAAAAAATTTATCTCATATGTCACTGTCATGGTTAGCAAACAGTTATTTATCTTTTATCAAAGAGTTTCAAAACTAAACATTATATATTTTAAAATTGGTTCTCAAAATGTCACCTAGTAGTTGAACCCCATGAGCAGAGCCATTACACCTAATAAACGAATATTGCTATTTTACTATCAAACTGTGTAACTTTAATTCTAAATTTACGATAAATTGCTCTTATTCTTGTCTGTTTTTTTCTCTCTCTCTGTGACCTATATTCAAAACTTTATTTTGCCTCTAACCAATTATCAGAATTTAATAGTTACACATGTAGCAATCCCAAACCAGGAAACCCCACCCATGTCAGTACCACCCTGCATCACTGTCCTAATCTCCCATAATCCCCCTCTCACAGTCACCACGGTAACGGTAGGCAGTGCACACTTCACCCAAATCCTGCCGGGAAAACGAAAGAACCGGACAAGTCAGAAGTTCATTGCCAAACCTGGGAAAACAGTTGTGATTTATGACAAGCAAAATACTAGAATGACATTATCTGAAGAGGGTAATATATTGCAATATAACTTTTGTTTCAGAAGAAAAGAATGCTTCTCGGCGGTAATACGTGGGTTTTAGAGAGATGAAATGAAATGTCGGGACTGCTGGCTTAGCATTGAATGTATTTAAAATAGTCAAAAGTCCTCAAAATGGTGCCTGTTAGCAAGAAGCTGAAACCAATGAGAAGTATTTTTGACATCAAACTTGTCAGTAGTCGCAGTTGCTGTAGTTGTAGCAGAAGCAGAAAACCGTTGTAATAAAAGAAGTAGCAGCAGTAGTTGAAGGTGCGTTATATTCCAATCACAACGGTACTAGTAGTCGGAACAGAAATATGGCATTACCCAGGTATACATTCTCATACATACACAGTTTAAGTTATGTAACCTTATGTATTGAAATAATGCACGTCACGGTATCTTAGATGGGGAAGTCTAGAGTGGCAGAGGTCCCCAAAGTAAACAAACGCAGTGTTCAAAGGCAAAGAATGGACAGAAGCCGAAGGAAAAGGAAACTCCAGAGGAAAGCACCACATGCACACAGCTGTGCTTAGTCCTTGCAGATACACCAGTACAAATTATAACGGGGGTTATTATTAGATTATATGATACACGACCAAAACAACTTGTGCAAATTCCTCCTGAATGAGATTATGAGGCAAAATAGAACCACTGTGCAAGTAACAAAATATTTAAAAAGTAGAAGAAACGTACAAAATGAATACTCAGAATTCAAACTTCAAAAGTCTCTGTTGTGTTGTGTTGCAAAATTGTTTGTTTCCAATAAATAATTCAAGTCAGCTATAGATGCATAGGCCTAAATTGGAAATGTATCCGTTATGATTTCTTATTTATCTAAGAAGGAAACAGTTTCATTTTTAGGTCTTTGCCTCAGAGGATCCTAATTTACATGTTTTTAGTGGAAATCTAAGCACCAAGAAGAAACACAGAAATATAAAGAAGATGCAAACTCCACACAAAAATGCCCCATCTGGTCCAGGAATTGAACTTGGGACCTTCTTGCTGTGAGGTTGATGTGGTAACCAATAAGAGAAATTATAATTGCAATTTAGCACACATTTAATAAAGGTCCCATATTATGCAAAATTTAAGCCATGTTGGGATGTTGTTACCTAGTCAAAAACATACCATGGAGTTGTGTTTTGTTTCATTCACACATGTTTGAGAAATCCTTTATTATTACTTTTTTTTTTTTTTTTTTTTTTTTATCTCCAAAGCTCTAAATGCTCTGTTTCACCTTGTCATATCCTGAAGCAGCAGTTTTCAAGGTAACAGCTACCCTTTACATTTACTTCAGTAGATATTGGCAATTCCAGGGCTGAAAGGATCCAAATGATTCTCGTGGAGGTGTATAGAGTTTAAAAACACAGTGGAGCACTTCCTGTATTACCGCATGACATCACAAGGTGGAACAGAGAAGAACTCAGCCAATGCAGGATTTGTGTGTTAAACATGTGTGAATGAAAAAACAAACAAACAAACAAACACAAAACAAAACTCCAGATACGTTTTAGATCACAAAATATTCTAATGCCTGGAGATTCTGAATCAGTCAACAGTGAGATTTGAGACTGACAGACCCACAGTCAAGACATAATGCAGCACTTGCTCCCGCTTAGTCTTGCAGCTGTTCCGGGCTAAATATTGACTAGCGTGGTCGCACATTCACGTTCAGAGAGGATCAGCCCTAACCCCATGTATTCAGAGCATGTGAGGGGTAATAAATTTGGGATAAGGGAGATTTAACCAACTGCAAAAGGACTTAGGGATGTACAGTAATGGAAATACACCAAACACTCAATAGTGCGCTTTTACAAATGTTCATCTCCTATTACATGTATGTGTTATGTACATGTCATGTATCTGTATTCATGTCAACATTTACAACCATGACCTTAGTTCAGGCTTCATATATAATCACTAACCTATTAGTAGAAGTGGCCTGGTTATTAGTGGCCCACCCAACTGAGTTTCACAAATAGAAAAGATAACATAGCTGGAGAATAGCTTGGTGACCTTACACATGTGTTCTTGTTTGTAATTCAGTACTATAAGACATTGAATCATCATTTCCTGTACATAATTGCTAATATACTCTGCAACAATGCAATGTCAAACCCTTACTATTAGATTACTGAGGTTAAAAGATATAATTTTCCTTGTAGCAGAGTAAAAGCAAGTTCAAACAAACAGTATATTCTGAACCTTTTTAAAGAACTGCAAACCTGAAAGTATGGACTTGTGGTTTGTTGTAGTAGCACACCATTGTTCATCTAATTGGCTGCTATGCTGTACTGGCTAAAACTCTGCAGGGGTCAATTCATAGGACTCCCATGATAACAGATTTTGAAGTGATATTAACGATAAACAATAATAGTGAAAATGATTTATGCCACTGACACAATAACCCAAGAGCAGATTTATACCTCAAAAATGATTCTAAATCTACAAAATTTACCTGGAAAAACAATAAATAAATAAATACAATGAAACACTTAGTTTTCATTATGCATCATAGAAGTTATTAATTCAGCCTTTTTCTGGTTCAAATTTCATCACATGATCAAACTTCAGAAAAAGTATACATGATAAATACTGATCCTAAGAAACATTGTTCTAGCATTCATATATTGTAAGTCAACAATTACCGTGGCAAGCCAACCGTTTCAGATTAATATTACAGAGTGAACTGTACTAGAGCTGTATTATATGTCTGGTTATAGATTTGTGAGAGCTAAAACAAGGCTTAAGAGTAGATATTTGAAGTTTGTATAGATGATGTAGTACAGTTTGACGTCAAGGTCAAAACTACAAAAGATCCTACCAATACCTGTTAATTCTTTGTGAATAAAAATGTGATTTTTTTATGCTGTTCAGTGATCAAAATAGCTCAGGATCAAACATGTAAAAGTTTATATTACTGGCCAGAGCTCTACAGTATCTTTTACTAGAGCAGAGTTTGTCATAGTAAAGTGTCCAATGCACTCATGCATAAGTAAGCCAACAGTCTGACTCCCCTTTGTCTAAAGTTGCAGCCTTTTTGTGACCTCTGTTTTAAAGTGCACTTGGCCTTCATTCTGCGGGGCCCCCTGAGAGAGTCCTGTTCAAACCTGGGCCCCGCTCAGACCCGCCGGACAATCCCCGTCGCTAAGGTCTTGTCTCTAAGGTGGTGTCTCTGGGGACGATAGGCTTGCTGTGGCTGCCATGGAAATGCATTTGATCCACACAAAAACACAGAACACTAAAAAATATAGAGGGCAGGAGATGCAAGGGCAAGGACACAGCTGTATTCAAGACTGCAACGGCTTCTAGAGATACTGGAACATAACGTAAAATCAACTAAACCAAGTGATACTATGCAGTGACATCATGTTGCAAATGGAAATTAACTGTAGCTAAATCTGTAAATCTGGTGTAAAGTATCTCTTCTTTTATGAGATGAATGTCTTTGCACATGGTCCATGTTAGAATAAACCAATAAACTAAACTAATATTTAAAAGTTACCAGCTCAGTCTAAAACTGTGTTCAGATTGGGGCATCAAAAAAACGCCCTGGACCCCTCTAGTTGGACGCCTTTGCATTTGAGTTTAGACGCCCCCAACGTGCGTCTTGGATGACGTAGACAAACGGAAGAGAAATACTTGACACAAATCCAGGGCATCCATTGCCCTGGAAACAAGTGCCATTTTCCCGGTGTCTTCCCAGAACGATGGCAGACCAGGCTGAGAGAGTTTAGTGTATTTATTACATAAACCCATCAGCGGAGGTGATCGGCTCAGCAGCTGCAGTGTGTATATATATCTATACTCCACTAATGACACACTAATGACACTGTTCCAGTCCTGGTTTAGACCTGGCTAAGTCCTGGTTTAGTCCTGGTTTAGTTCTGGTTTAGTCCTGGTTTAGTCCTGGTCCAGTCCTGGTTATGTCCTGGTTTAGACCTGGTTCAGTCCTGGTTCAGTCCTGTTTTAGTCCTGGTTTATATCTGGTCCAGTCCTGGTTTAGTCCTGGTTCCGTCCTGTTTTAGTCCTGGTTCAGTCCTGGTTCAGTCCTGTTCCAGTCCTGGTGGTTGTGGTTTTTGAGACTCTCGGGTCTTTCTCTTTCTTCTCCTTTTACTGGGTAATAATGTCAACATCCAACACCAGATTTGCACCATGCGTCCACATAGACTTTACGCGCAAACTGAACACTTTGACGCTCCGGTCTGAACGCAGCACAAGAGAACTTCAGACAGAGCAGTGCCTACAATTAGCATCACACCCTCAGGTAATGTTGATGACATCAGCTGCAAAGTATCAATCGACATTCTAACATGACAACTCCCTGAAGTCGTTTACCTTTTTAAATGGTTGTGGCTAATTTGTAATTTTTCAAATAATCTGTAATTTTTCAAATAGATATATGATTCTTCTGCCTCAACAAGGCTAAAGTTGAATGCCATTTTTAACCTAACTTGACCAGCTGTTAAAAATAGTTTTTTTCTTTCTAAATAACAGAGTTTACATTTTACTACACTGATTTTGCTTAAATTCATAGTATAAGAAACCTTCTGTTAAGTGCTATTAACAGAAACAGGTGCTTTCTGTGTAATACACCTATCTACATTTCCAAAGACAAGATTTTAATTTATTATTTTAAAAGTTGTTTTTTTTCCAGCCTCAGATGAGTTTCAACTTTTCTCTTCTTGCATGTAACCAGGCTGACTCACACCTGTCCTACCTCCATGCTGCTTGTCAAAACCAACATAGCCATCACACAATTACCCCTGCAGCTGGAATGAAAGCCTTGCTCTGGAGATTGCATTACACGCACCAACACAAGTCAAAAGCTTAGTCAAAATCTGTCAAAAAGAGCAGCTAATGACCGCCAAGAATGTGTGAGTTTGAATGAGTCAGGAAAACAGCAGTGATTTTGTGGAGAATGGGGGGATGTGGGCGATATGGGCGATATGGGCAAGAGACAGGAAGTGACCAGAGGACCTGCAGACGGTCGAACTGTTCGTTTTCATAATAAAGGAAATGGGGCACACGGCATGCTTTTATTGTGGAGGAAATGCCATTATGTCTCAGACGTGTGGTTGGTCAAAAACTACTTTCTATTCATATTTTACAACTGTGGTATTAGCAGTGGCACAAATTAAGCCAAAATATCCAAATGAGCCTGTTTGTCTTTCACTTAAACACATTTAATTTGTTTTTAATTTGAACAGAAAATGTCTCTTGTCTTATGAAGTTAGAAGCCATTAAATCAAATATGTATTCTTCCTTGAGTTTCAGAAGATCTTAAAACACTTTTACCTGTGTGTGCATTGTGTCAACATGGGAACTTCTGGACATTCTGCCAATAGAGATACATGTAAAATACCCCCAGCGTAATGCCACTGCAAAGTATCAATAAACAACTAAATAAAAAGCTCCAGGTTAATCATTGACAATTGGATCCTAATTCAATTAAAATTCTTTAAATTGTACAGCTCTAATACTTTGTTACAGAGGTTGGACCAAGTCTTAAGTAAGTCTCAAGTCTTTGAGATCAAGTCCGAGTCAAGTCCCAAATCAAATACAGGCAAGTAAGTCCAAGTCATCTGTTTTGAGCTTCAAGTCATTTCAAATCTTTAAACCAAAGTACCAAATATAGCTTTGATTTTTGCAATTTATATGATTTTTTAAAAGTAAATTGTACTTAAAAATCATAGTACATTTATATATGAGTATTTATAGTAAGAGCTGTAGAATAAGTAAATTTTACTTTTTAAATGTCTAGACAAGATCTTAGTGTGAATCATTACAGTCAGAATAGCAAATCTTCTTAAGTCACAGGCCTTAAGTCCGAGTCAAGTCCCAAGTCACTGACCTTCATGTCCAAGTTGAGTCCCAAGCCTTAGTCCATTTTATCAAGTCAGACCTTAAGTCCTAAAAATAGTGACTCAAGTCTGACTTGAGTCCAAGTCACAGATTGCAAGTCTCCACCTCTAGTATGTTATATACAATTGTAACTGTAAAATATATATAACATTTTCATGAACAACATTGAATAGAAACACCTAAATCTAAATCTCCATATCTTGGGACAAAGAATGCATAAAGATGACTTTTTTGACTGGTCATGTGGAGGCTCAGTGTCCTCTCCCCGCTGGCAGCAGCAGTCACATTCACGTCCACATGACCTAACCTACCCCACAGCCTGGAAACCCTAAACGTGTGAATTACTCAAACATGGATCGACAAAATGCCCCCAGCTCTAAACTCAAAGTCAGGTTCAATGATATTCCTTACTACTGTCCAATATCGCCTCCCAGCACTCACCGAGGAGATGGACAGCACCTTTTGTGATACTGTGTCTTATAAGGAACAAATGGCAAAAGTCTGAGGTAAGAGTAACCAAATCTTACTTGAAGGAGCTTGAGAAAATTCCTATTCAAAGTCTATGCATCTATCTGCCTATCTGGCCTTACATCAGAGGGACATGACCTTTACACCAATGGATCAAATGCTGTTAATGTAAAGAATAATGAACTTTGACCTTTCTGTAATTTTTCACCATCGCTTTGTGTTGTAAGGACATCAGATCACCTTAAAAGGTAAATTCCTTCTTTGATGGAGATGTTCCCGACGAACACAGCATTACATAGTGAACTTTTGCTTTTTCACAACTAACTTATAAGGGCAAAGCACCAGTTTCATTTGTTCCCGTTCTGGTCTTGGCAATTGCCATAATATTCTGATTATGCTACTTCACAATTGAACTTGTCACATTGCGATTCTTTTTGTTATCTCTATTGATTTACACAGAGCAGTAAAGCCATTACAGTGATAACTACAGTAGAGCAATATAGCAGGTTTTCACAGGGATGACAGGAGAGATAAGAAAAGTAAACAGGAAAACAGATAAGACACTTTATATGGCCACACTTCTTTCATCTTACTATGAGATGAAGTTATTGTTTGGGTCATGCTTGGTTAGCTGTGTAAAATCTCTTCCTGTTGGTGGCTCATACACACTGTATGCGTGTAGCCTGAGTATAATAAAATACAAGTGTTGTAGATGCAGTGGTAGAACATAAAGTAAAAGCTGAAAAGTACTATATTTCAGGAAAAATTTAAGGTATCTGTACTTTACTTAAGTACATTTTACAGTGGATACCTTTTGCTTTTACTTCACCACATTTGAAGGGAGGTGTATGTACTTTCTGCAGGTACTTTAATACTTTTATTTGGATTTTTTCTTTTTTTTTTTTTTTGCTCAGGTACCTGTGTTTTTACTTAAGTAGCAAAAATGACTACTTCTTCCACCACTGTGTAGATGCAGTGATAGTACGAGCTGCAGGAGGTGGACCGTGATGACAGATTTATCAGATACTGCTCCAGTTCCCAACAATATAAACTTCAACATACCCTCCTTCACTACAGATGCATTAGTCATGTGGGCCCAGGTGGCATTTTTCAAATTAACATCCAGTGACACACAACTGTTGTAACTCGAGGCATAAGATCTGATTGTAGATTGTGTTGTTGATCATTCAAAGCAAAATTATTATTTGTTTGACTCATTCATGGTAAAAAGTATAAGTTATTCCATGTATAATCTACCAAAAGTACATTTCAGCTTCACATTTTATTTTAATATTTTAGTTAAAGATGCACTATGTGACTTTTTGTAGAGATATTAGTGCTTTCTCTGGGCAACTGATATTTTTTGACATTTATTCAGTAACACAAACTTTTATTGCTACAAACGTCTCCACAGATCTGACCATTAACTTGGCCTGGTGGTGTTAGATAAGCCTGGATAAGTGTAATGTCCTATTGTGGAACTTGCATCTCCAAAATAACATCTCCACAGACACAAGTTGGCAGACTCTCCACCAGAAAAGTGTTGTAGAGCACCTTCAGTTAAAGGAGTAAATTGTTCATTCACATTTCAGTGCATGTTTATATCAGGTGCTGCTGTGGATCCACCCATCATGTGTGACTATGAGCTCAATTTACTGTCACTAATCTTTGTATTGAGATTATTAAAAGCAATTAAAGGCTTACAAACCAAAACTGAGCTTAAACTGAACTAAATTACTGTCAATAGAAGACAACGGAGGAGATACATCCACATTATTTAGACTCATCGTGGGTGACTTCTGCCTGATCCTTGCAGACATGGTGAGTCTAAAGAGAGGCGTTGCCAATAAAAACAAGGATTATCTGATAAAGGCTTCGTGTCTGAGGGCTGTTCAAGCGCCGATGTTCAAACATGTTTATTTCACGTTTACACTTAAATAGTCGAGCAGAGGTGCTTACTAAGAAATAAGTGGTTCGATTTTTAATTGTGAAGATACATTAAACCTGTTCTATTAGTTTGGAAAGTTAACGGTTGACTAGAGACTTTGAGTATATGTCTTATTAAAGGCCTGCTCCAAGTGGAAGATCTTTTCTTTGTGACTGTGACTCAAACTATGCCAAATATGCTTTTTAACCAAACAATTAATTGTGATACACTTATAAACTTGTACGTACTTTTTCGAAACGCAAAATTAATCAACCATTAACCAAAGCAATACTATTTTTTGCATTGTTTATGGTTTGAGTGAAGTGTTTGAAGTGTAATAAAAAAATAAAATCAAAATAAAACAGTCCAGATATTCCATGTTATAAAAACACACATATTAATACAGTGAATGAAAAAGTGTTAAATTCTCAACCATAATTAATCAAGTAACCAATAATTTGTTATGATAAATCAAAAATCTCCACCAACATTTCAGAAGAGGGAAAGGAAAAATATAGGTCTACACACTAATGCAAACTGCACAGACCACTAAGTCCAGATCAAGACCCAGCAGACCCTACTAGTTCCTCGTACAGCCCCTGGTTCATCCATGTTACCTCTGTGTGAGAGAGGTAAGCATGCGGAGTTAGTCCTATAGAAAAACACTACACCAGAAACAGGAGAAACACCACGGGACTAAAAGCTAACGGTTACCTCCTTCAGATAGAGCTCCAGCCAGGCCGTATAGAAAGGGAGGCGCACTGCCCCACTGGAGTCCACCAGACTCCCCCCGTCCTGGGACAGACACCGAGGGAGAGAGGGTTAGACCAGGCCCACAGCCAACAACAGTGCATATTACTACAACTACATTAGCAGACTCTACTTAGGAAGATTTATTTGGCTGTAGATAAATCTATGACTTCTACTATTACCACAGTGGAAAAGTTGGTAGGAGCATGCAGGGCAAACAATAAATGGAAAAGATGAAATTTAGAAAGGGCCATTCTTGCTGGAGTGAGTTAAGCTGATGCTGTGAAATGGCTTCTAAATGACGTGGGTCGCAAATATAATGTATAAATTCTCTACAAGTTATACAAACATGTATAACTTGTATAACAACATGTATAACAACAACATTTGCATTCCCACCATGAATAACTGAGTTTGACTTTTTTTATTGATACAACAACTATAAAACCCTTTGAATTATTGCATTAGCTGTGTATAAAATGTGCTAAAAAAACATTGCCTTACCTATAATGCTGAAAATAATAAAACGTATTCAACTACATATTGTTTATTATACAAAACATGTGTGACAATGAATAGGAAATGTACAGCGCACTGCCCAGATAGAATAAATTAAAAAGGAAATACCATGCTCTTCCTCTTTCTTATGCCTGTCAGATTTCAACAAAAGTCTCATAAAACTACAACTATGGGTCACTGATTTACTGCTCTGTAAATCACTTTGAATTACTTTGTGTACGAATTGTGCTATACAAATAAATCTGCCTTGCCTTGTCTGAGTAAAAAGAGTTACCGGTAACTAACTTAACAAATACATTCAGGTTTCTATGTCTATGCATGCTCCCAACAAAAGAACAGATGCTAACATATAATGCACTTCCTTGCATTTAACAGCATGTTTTGGTGAGAGGATAACCTAAAGTGGTAGAGGTTTCTGGCTATCAGCTTTAGGGCTAACAAAAACACAGACAGTTCCTCTTGCCTCACGCCCTGTACGGGAATGCACAGAAGAGTGGCACCTCACTTCCAAAATACCAATTAACCTCTCAGACAGCAAAAGCAAGCGATCAGACACAGGACTTTGTGGGATGGGTACCTATTGTAACATAAGACGGCATCAATTTGTGCAGCTATCCTCACTAAAATGCACCTGCCAGTCATTCAGTCTATTAAAGTCAACATACAAGATTGTTATCATCTGACAATTTGTGTTATTTTTAGAGCTTTTAACTAAATCAAGCTATAAAATGTCACTGGAGAAGAGACAGTGAGGGAGTAGACAAGAACACAAAACATTACTTGATACTTAATATTATAACTGGAACAGATCAACTCTTTGAAGAAGACAAGTTAAGTGCATAAACAATACCAGCTGTTAAAAGTGAGTGTCATGCCTCCTCTTGTGCTAATCCAGATACTCAGGTTACATAAATAAAAAGTGATTGGCATTGGTTACGAAATAGTTTTGACGATATTAATAACACTTAATAATGTGGTTCACTGTTTACTGGTAAATAAGATAAAAGGAAAAGATTACATAGGCATAGACAATGACATTTGAGCCCTTGTTTACAGTAAAAACAAATATAACATGCAAAATTGTTTATACTTTCTCATAATTTATTCAATATTTTTATGGAGACAGATATATATCTGCAAAAAAAAAAAAAAAGTGGTTAATTTTAAAATGCACAAACTTTCCTGGTGGAGGGTCTCACAATTCTTTCAGACCAGGTCAGTGAGCATTTAGGTGACTCCGCACACAGGAAGAAAACATGTTTTTAGCAATAACACATACCAGCCAAAAGTTTGGACACACCCTATGTTTTTTATTGTTTACTGCTTTCTACATTTAATACCCATACATCAAATATATGAAGTAAGATATATGGAATTATGTAGCAAAGAAAACAGAAGTTAAGTAACTCTACTAAATATATGTTTAATATTTTATAACTGAATCCTCAAATTAGCCACCTTTTGCTTTGTTGAAAAAATATTTAGTAAATATTTTTGTCTAAACTTTTGACCCGTGCTGTTTAAACATACATGACCAGTCAAAACTCTCATTCACTGTTTTGTCTGTTTTTGTTTCTTTTTTTTTCTTACTGCTTTCTACAGTTTATATACACACAGAAGGCATCAAATATATGAAGCAAAATATATAGAATTGTTTAGTAAAGTTTAATAACTTTGCTAAATATTCATCGGCAAAGCAAAGAGTGGCCAATTTGAGGGTTTGGTAATAAAATATATTTTTAAAATGTAGAGTTATTTAACCCTTTTTTCATAATTCCATTTTCATAATTCCATATATCTTACTTCAGATATTTGATGTCTTCTGTATGTATATAAAATGCAGAGAGTAGTAAACATATAGAAAAAAACAATGAATAAGAGGGTGTGTCCAAACTTTTGACTGGTAGTGTACAATTATATGATGTCATGCTGCGTCACTCAGTTCCCATTGCATTATCAAAACGTCAACTTTGTATTTTATGTATTCAGTGAAGTAGTGAATGCAGTGGCTAAAGTGTGCAGTGATGTATTGCTAAGTGAGTGGTATTAGTGTTGAGGTCAAGTTAAAGTGAAATCCAAAAATACATGTGTCTAGGATTGAAACTCACTTTGAGCTGAGCCGTGAAGTCATTTACACATCGGTCTGAGACTCAAGAGTGTAGTAAACAAAACAGAGCAATGGATACTAATGCTAGAGAGATGCCCTGGTGATAAGAAGCAGCTAAACATGCCATGGTAATCTGTCTACATGTCCAGAAAATACAGTGCCTTATGTGAACACCGTACAGAGTGGCATTATGGGGATTTGAGTTTGGAAGTGTAGCGTGATATGGACTATGGGAAACGCTTACGCATCAGCTTAAGTACAGAACATTTTTTCATTTATGGGTGGATTTAGAATGCACTAAAGCACTAAACCTACGCTATGCTATCACAATAAAGATTTCAGGTTTAAGGAGAAAATAAAATTCCCTATCATGCAGTATGTTCTGTTACACTGGAGTAACCTCACTACTTATCTAACATCACTATGCCAAGTTACGGGACAGATTTTACAAGAAGTAAGCGCACTCACAGTAGAAATGCATGTTTCTCAAGATATTTTCACATCTATTTTTGACATATTTCAAGCTATATTAACACATGTATGAAATAAATACTAGTTAGATAGATCTTTAATGTCACACCATCCATGTATAGCAATCACATCTGCATTGTGATAAGCAGGTGGTGAATGCTCCATCAGAAAAGCTACGCGCCTTTAATCATAATAACAAATCCTCCCTTATGTCAGACAAAACCACACCATTTCCTCCAACACATGTGCATTTCCTACGGTGCGCCACATCTACTTCCTGTTTACTCTATATCCTGAGATGGACTGGGCCTTGAGTTGTCCTGATGTGGAATCCCAAAAATGTGTTTGCACTGCTCATTTTCATTGTCACTTCCAAAAGACAAGGGTCCCATAGGCATCCAAGCCCAAAACCACCCCCTGTTGATACCCCAAGCTTTCAAACTGCCCCAGATCAGTGCAAAAGCATCAGGTTCGTAAGCTGTTGTCATGCCAGCTCTCTCGTCACCTTTGACCTTTGTTTTTCAGACTGGAGGCTCCCCGCTTGGAAAGAATAGAACAGCTTTGAAAAGAGGCAGTCTTATGCTCCAGCACGCCCTCAACCGCCTCATCATTTGACCTAATAAATCACTTTGTGTGTAGAGGGTGTGCCATGACAACAAGTAAACTCTGGTTCAGTGTAAGTGTAGAGACAATCCTGTTTTTGTCAAATACTAAAATTTATTGTCTTTCCAAAACAGGAGATTAAAAGAGAAGATTAAAATATTAGACATACTAAAATAATAATACTTGCGTGATGTAAGTTAAAGGTTGGCATGTTAATTTGATGACACACAGTTGTACAAAACCCACAAAAGGTTTAATTAAAGACTACTACACCAAGCAACAATTTTAATATTTGATAAGTCTGGATATCCCCGATCGATTTAAAGGTGCGCTGTGTCACTTTTCTGGAGAGGGTTTGCCTCCATGGAAATATTCATGCTTTGGTTAAAATTTTCCACAGTATTTTATAGTATTAAACAAATTTGTCTTGAATTTATTAAACTAAAGATTTTTATGGCTTAAACATATCCTTAAAAAAACAAAACATTAACTCTTATTCTGAGTGGGGCTGCTTATCCACAAATTTAACCTGAAATTCATCTTGCAAGTCTCCATAGAGATTCATAAGTTTATGGCCATACTGTGGAACATTTTAGGCAAATTTCCATGGAGACAAGCAGGTGACAGACCCTCCATCAGATAAATTACAGAGTGCAATGAAAACAGTTGAAGCTAAACTTGTTTTGGAATTTATAGTGCTGACTGACATATTTGTAGTAAAATGTGTAATTTATTCCAAGCAGTTTCTGATAATGTTGAGAATGAAATTGTAAACTACCAGTATATCATGCATCTATGTATCTTTTTAGCTGAAATATGACTCTACATTACATCACAGTTTAAGTATGTGTCTTCAGTGACTCTTTTTGACAAAGACGAATGCTGCCTCTTTCAAACACAGCCAATCCTTCTGAAACTCCATTCAAATGTCAATATTTCCACACCATGAGAGCACATCACTGTTATATCCAGATAATTTTACCCCTGCAGCGCTTCATATAGAATTAAGTTACATTTAGTCATCACTACTTCTGATCAGTCAGCATAGAAACTCACTTTGTGCCACTGCTAGACAGGCAGGTCCTCGGGGTAATTTAAAGGTATATGCAAGCCAGACTGACATGATGAAGAATTATTAGGGGAAAAAAATCTTTAGACGGTAATAAAAGAAAGTTATGGGTATATTTGTGTAATTGTAGGACAAAAACTGAAACTATAAAGCTGCACTTTTCTAGTGAGGGTCTGACACCTGCTTGTTTGCTTTATTGCTTTGCCTCGAATGTTACACAGAAAGTCATCAAACTTGTCTACCTTGCATGAAAAACATTCAGTCGACTTTCTAAAGATTCAACCTGTAACTTGGCTGGTCTCTGTGGTAATGCCAAGCTTAATATATGTGTAGTAATATCTGGGAAGGCTTTTGTTATATTTCAGCCATGAATGTAGACTAGTGACGTCCGTCAAAAGCCAGAATTAGGAATTTCCAATATTCAATTGTTACTTAAGTCTTGTCAAGCTGATTAACGAGCTTTTTCCTACATGCGTCTGCTTGTCCTAAAAGAATAAAACAGATAGGATAAAACTGAGGGGAAAAAATGATGCCGTCATGCAGAAATTAATCTTATTTTCCCAGTGGCTGCACATCAAAAAATCTTTATGAACCAAGCTGAGCAAACATTACAAAGTATGTATTTTATAACAATAGACTACCTGCAGGTCTTACCTCCTTCAACAAAGCCTTACAAGGTTTAAATTATTATGTCGCTCATTGTGATCCAGTTTGAAGTTCATGTTGTAAAGATGGGGGACAGGACCTAAACAATGGCATCCCTGGAGCTAACCTGCTAAGAGAGCTTTAGCGTCTATGATTCATCACGGCTGTCAGAGCAAGCATGTACGTAAGTTTTCTGCTCAATAGCACAAGCAGCAGATGAACAAGCTGTGAAACGTGAGAGGAGACGCTTTGTGAGGGGCTGCTCCTGTTAACAAGGCAAAAACACAACAGCCAGGTGTCTGAAATCTGATGCTACATGTCTTAGGTCAGAGCAGAGATGCTGAGGTGTTCGGTCCTGGGTAAAGGGAGGGGTGACGTGCAAAAGCTCAAGTCAAAATCATATTACTGAGAGCTAGTATTTATTTATTTTTATTGTATTTAAATTATTGGTTCATATTTATTAGTATGATGATGATGATGATGATGATGATGATGATGATGATTGATTATTATTATTATTATTATTATTATTATTATTACAATGATGATTATTATAATTTTCATATTCTTATTTGTATGTACATTTTTTGTAAACAAATCTGTGTACATATATTTTGTGACGTATATGATAAAAGCACAGAATAAATAGCTAATTAAAAAAAACTGTCAGAAGTCAATAATAGTTTTCAAAAGTTCATTGGAAAGTGCAAGTTCACATTATAAAATGGCCGTTAAGTTGCACAACAAAAGGATTACAGAAACTGAATCAATCAGGTTCTTCGGAGAGCTGCTACTTGTTTTTCAAAATAAATAAATAAAATAAAATAAAACTGAGGACGCATTCAAATTTGCAGACAAATCAGAGGCAATGTGGAACAAAACTTGGACACAACATGAAACTAGACCTGGAAAAAACCTGGATTACTAGAAAAACAGAACTAGACCAAATCTACATCATTACTAAACAGGGCTTAAACCAGGATCAAACTAGTACAATAGTGCACGCTAAGAGAGTTAAGCATTTCCATAAATCTGACAAAATAGATATATTTTGTCAGATTTATGGATAGAAATATTTATATAAAAATATGTTGGTTTTAAAAATGATTTACTGTAATAGCAGGTTACACTTTTCACCCTTACCAACCTGCCCCACTGGTAAAAGTATAGGCTTATTCATTGTAGTAAGCAAGGAGAAAACACAACACATTTGGGATCATGACCTATAATAATACCTCTCCACTAAAGAGTATCTAATCATACTTCCTGTACAACTTAAAAACAGATAACTATTACATAATAGTATTAAAACATCTATTAGTTTCGAGTCTGTCTCAATGTTAGAGGACCCTTGTCTGCAAGAGGTTTACAGCAAAATAACACCACAAATAGACGAGCTTCGCCATGAGCCTCTCAAATATAAAATTACAACTAAAGTGGATATTTGAGCTGGCTTGAGAAATAACCGGTGCCTCTTCACTGAGATTACATCCAGACGACATGCAAGAGAAACACCGTGGGAACGTCGTGATAAATCGAAATTTTACCAGAAAGTGTTACGCAAGCAGTGGATCACAAGTGCCAGTGTTTTGATACCAACCATTCCTTTTTCTAGACAATAAAATGCTTTAGCTAAGTAAACAGCGTGGGTGGGTGAATGACCTTTTGAACTGAACCCACAAAACAACGCAACTAAAATTTATAGGCAAGCTTTTGTAAGTAGCACCAGAGACTAATAAATGAAAAGGTAGATAAAGACAGTATAAAGCAATATTTAAGAACTAAATTGTATTACCAGATACAGATCTTTTGTTTGAACCTTACCTTGTTGTAGTAATGAAGTTGTACCGAATGCCACTGTCCGTCACTAACTCCTCCAGGAATGTATGGGGCCACTGTGGTTTTAGTTTCACCTGGAATTAAACAAAACACAAATATTATATAAAAGTTGTAAGAAATGGAAAATATACTGGGGGCAGTGGCAATGAGTATACAAAGATATGAAAATGGTACACAGACAAACTCTATGGCTCTACAAGGGCAATTATTTGGACACAATATCTCACATATATCACATACAATATCACAATATATTATAATAATAAAGAGCAAAAATATAAATGGCAATAATAAATTCTAAATAAGTAGAAACATAGCAAGAGACTGGTGTCAAATAAGGCATAATTATATAAATCTATATGTAGTAAAAAAGTTTAAAATGTTTCAAATGCGCATGAAAACTGGCCATCTAAACTGCATTTTCTGCAAGTATTTTGAGACAGTATTGTAAGATCTATGCCTCACTGTCCATTATTGCAGCAAGTTGCAAGTTTGTCACATCTTGCAAGAATCCAACTAACTTCTTAATGCTGGCAAGTCAACAAGAGATAGACACAGCATTTGGCTTTGCTTTGTAACAACAAACCCAAGAAGTACTACATATGGTAAGGCACGGTTATATAGGCTCTAATGTGGTTTAAATGTAAAGTGGAAAGAATATTACCAGATTACCATTCTATTAAACTTGAAATAAATAGCTAATCTTACATGTTTGGAAAGCTTGTAACCAAACTTCCCCTTAACAGCTGCCTCATAAATCACCTGTGCATGTTAGTCCTCCCTGACTGTAGCACAATGGCTTCAGATTGACTTGGGCTTTAGTGTATTTGTTAAAGGCAGAGGCAGCAAGAATCCACTGGTTTCTCATCAGTCTGAATGTTGAGCTGCACTCACAAGACAAGTGTGTTTCTTTGTCCGAAGGCCAAAAGAGCCCAGGCTGTTTTATTGTGAAAATGCCACAGTGACATATGTGGAAACTATTGAACCTTATAATTCGCAGCTTTATAACAAGAGGTGTGCAGATCAGGCCGAGGGTGTTTTCAAGGTTTGAGTATTACCAGTGACTTAAAGGTGCTCTATGCAACTTTTCTGGTTGAGGTTTCACCAGCTGCTTGTCTCCATGGAGATGTTATTGCAAACTAATAACAAGACCATTAAGCTCTCCTAAGTAGCATTTACTTTATTACAATGCTTTTATTGTTTGAACATACCTTGAAAAACAAAAGCATTCACTACAAAGAGCGAAGTAACCTCTCCACAGAGCTGACCTGTAACTTTGCCTGGTTGCGTCACCTGCTTGTCTTCATGGGCAAAGAAACCCTAACCCTAACCCTCCCAAGCAATTTACATAATGAACCTTTAACAGAAAAAATAATTATGTAAAAAAGAAAATGAATATTTGGTCATTATTCATAAAGTAAATGAATACATCTTTAATCGTTTATTAAATGCAGTAGTGATTATTTGATGATTCATACATTCAATATTCTGATCTGAGCTAGACTTCAAGGACTAGAACTTGGCCGAGATCCCAAAAGAGGATCCTCCCTGCAGCTCGGCATCATGGGAAACTCTTTGAAAAACAGCAACAATTCAGCAGTTACTACAGTTACAAAGGGTGTATTTGTTTACACAGAAAAATGCTACTGTGAACAGCAAGAAGTACTGTGATATATGTGTCTATACTTTACTATAATGTCATGTAATTGTTACAGGTAAAGTATGTTCCATGGTAAGATGTTGTTATTAAGTCTAGATTTTTTTTCAAATTTAGTTTCAAATTAGTTTCAAACAAGTTCCCCAAAAATGATTTTAGACCTCACAATGATCCAAATCTGAATATAGAATTATTTATTTCAGGGATGAGAGCATCAAGAGGCTGCGTAATCTTTGAACTTTTGAACCCAGACCATCATGCTGGTAAGTGACCTAAAGATAAAGTCATTGTTAAGTTTTTGTAAAAGCTACAAAAGTGTGGCTAAATACTATTTCTGTTTTTATATTCAAATAAAGTCACATGTTTACTGCATTTTGTCTTATCCTGCTAACAGCCAAAAAAACATGCCCTGCCTTTTTGGTAGAAATCACAAATCACGCAGGTAATGGGTGCACTTAGCACATGCATTATCTGAACACATGTTATCTAACCTTGAGATGTGTGAGTTATTTACATTATACTTACAGTTAAAGTCATTCCTACTTGCCCCACACAAATATTACATCAGATAATTTGAAGTCCTAACCTCCAGAGAAGGTGAGCTGGATCTGCTCGTCAATGATCTCCAAGGCGATGAAGTCGTGTTTCTCATTGAAGCGGCCGTTGTAAAGCAACAAAGCGTTCCTCTCTCTAGTGGCAAACCTGAGAGAAATACACAAACATTTGAGCAGGATTAACAATGTAAAAATGTATATAGGTTTGTTCGTCACATTGACTTTCAATGCTTAAAACAACGCTTCTCAGTAAAATATGAAGATAAGATTTAAGATAATATTTGTTGTAATTACACATGCACAAGTACAGTGCAACAAAATACAGTTTAGCATCTATCTACAAGCATCTCAGTACAATGAAGTGAGCGTATATTACAATATTTACCGGGTATCATGTTTTGATGCTACTTCTACTGCTATATATATACAAAATAATTATAATTCATGGCCTATACTGCACACAGCTATTAGTTGAATTTATGTTTTCAAATTTTCCAGAAGGGTTTGTACATGAAAGTACTTTTTATCTTTGCTTTGTCGTATTTCTTCTGTTTAATAATGTCAGGGGTGTCTTTTCTAGTAACCCTGGCCTTTAGTAGCACACATCCAAGGAAGTTGAAAGCCTGACAAAGGGCCTCCCTGAGAATTTTACTTTGACAACTAAAATGATTTCACAAGCCCTTGTGAGAAAATTACACAACTTTTTTTGTTATAGTTCAGTCCAACCCAAACAAAAGCAGCACTACTGCGTGAAGACCTTAAAGATAACCTCAGCACAAGCGTCTGGCTGCGTTACAAACATTCCCACAGTGACAACAGACAGGATGTGAAAACTCCTGCATTCAAGACACAACATAGAAGTGATGGAGGTACTGACTTGAACAAAAGCCTTACTTTCATATACTTTAGTGTTTTAAGTTTGCATACCTACAGTACATCTGTGTTTTGATGAGGTAGTGGAGGGCAGAGGAGTCACAGAGCAGATGACGGTAAAACTAGGAAATCAGGAAACCAGGATGGACTACGATAAGGGGAACTCATCAAAGCTTTTCCTGTTTTTACTGCATTACAAACCCCACCGCTGAGCTACTGCTATACGCATATCAAATACCTTTATCTCACCTATTAAGAGTGAGTAGTGCATAATATTTACCACTGGATAAACTCCTTGAACTTGACCTGTGGCAGAGTATGTGTGTGAGAGAACGAGAGGAGAGATTGGTGAGGTGAACAGTAACTAACTGAGTTTCAGACATTTGTAGAATAATTAATGAACTCTTTCAAAATATTTTGTAGTTTTGAATAGTTAATTGGTAATCTATTGTTATATTTTCATTCCTTGAAACCATAAAAGAGCTGTCCTGTTTGGCTTAGACTTAGACCTTATTGATCTACAAGGGAAATTATTTAGAAATATAGTTACAGTTTTGAGGTTGCATATTTATACTAACTTGATTCAGAAACTATGTTATGACCGGAAAAACAGACATTAACAACTGATAGATATAGTATATAGTCAGGCCAGTTGACAGAAATTTGGGGGCCCAGGGCATGAAGGCTCTAGTATGGTGCATCAACCAGTTTCTCTTTGTGGAAACCGTCTGATCTCACAGCACCAGGATTCGTTCGCTCGATAGCAGGCAGGTACTTTTTTCATTTAACCAATCACTGCTATTTTGGTTTGGTATATTAAGCTTTTCCCAAATCCCATAGGAAGAATGGCAATAACGTCTTTCCCCTTGACAAAATTCACCAAACATTCTCTTTGTTCCGGTTTTAAATCCTCGATCTTGGGAATCGTTGCCAACACAGAATGTATGGCTTCGTCTACATCCATCTGGACCGCTTTGTTTACTGTTGTGCTCTACCACAAAATGGGACCCAGACAGGCGCTTGAGTTTGACGTCATGGCTTCACAGCTCTTTGCTGATTGGCCAGTGCGCGATCTACAAATTCCGGGGTTCTTGCAAACTGTCTAGTGTATTTTGATTCCTGGTCTAATCGCTGGAGCGAAATTAAATTGAGTGGAGGCACTAGGTTGCGCCAGCCTCACCCTCTAATATTAATTAATAGGCAGAGGTTCTAATTTTGAAACGCTGAGGCCTGGAACAACAGACCCCTCTGTTCCCCTCTGTCGACTCCCCTGTATATAGTAGCTTATTAATGAACAATAATGAAGCAGACATAACAATAGTAGCAGCTGTTGACTACATGCTATATGAAGCAGCATTAGTACAGTATTTTTTGTTCATGTACCTTAATACTTCTATATTTATTTTCTGGAATAGAGTTACTTCAACTTTAAACATATCTAACAGTATCAAATTTATTTAGGTATAACTTATTTAGGTATAGCTACTCCTTCCTCTGTATCATAATGCTTAATAATAGGTGCATGACAGTTTATTGTGAACAGGAGCAGCTCAAACAGACAATAGACACTGTTTTCAGGTCTGGACACGCCTCAGTGACACAGTTTAAACTAAAGTACATTTGTTTGTGTGGATCTAAATTGCAGTTTACAACTTCTGATACTTGAGTAGAAGTGCTGAGAGGAAATGAGATGAGTTTAAAACATGTTGGAAATAAATAAACTGTGCAAACATTAAACTAGAATCAACCATTAATCAGAATTCCTCATACGCATCGCATTCCCCATAAAAGTTAATGGTTCATGATGTTGTCTGTGAACTTGACAAAATATAAATTATTAATGCCACAATTTTCATAGAAGAGGCAATGCTGGATGGTTAGAAATATAGAACAGGTACAAAAAAAGTTTACAAGCACTGAACTGAGATCCTGCACTATTCTGTGTTCCAAATAATCTTCGCATTTTTTTATAGGACATAGTTTAGTTTCTACCTATAACTGACATAAATTGTCAGGTGCCCATCAATAAGTAGGTCCACACCCACACACACACATATGTATTACCAACCTCCCATAACTCAACATACCCAAGCCGGTCTCAATAATTACTATATCAACTTATGGTTCAGTACATGTCCGATGGAACAATAATTTTTGGGAGTCAATATTTACTGTGTGTAGTGGGTACTTTTTCTTTGTACTAGTGGGAAACGTTTGTTATTTTTCTGTACTATGTTGAAATTTGAGCTGTAGAAGATTACATTGTGAACTTCTATGACTCATTATGAACACAAACTAACTAATGAAGTGTTGCATTCTATTATTTATTTATTGCAGCTCATAACAATATTTAACAACATTGTATGCTTAGAATATTTGAGAGCTAATTCTGCTTTATGGTTGGGTTTCAATATTATCATTTATCGTCATTTATCGTAAAAATGTGTCAGTTTTCAAAAAATCCGGGGTTATGTACTCACATGAATGAAATGGTGAAGTGGAATCTTTGCCTGAGCCCTCTGAAGGTGACAAAGGACTGTCCGGGGAAGCTTCTCGTGGTCATTTCGCAGTACGGCGTTTCGTACTCTCCGTGCGGACAACTGCAGCTGAAGCCTCCATTCGTTTTGTTCACACACTTTCCTCCATTTTTACACACTCCAGGTACACAGTGGTCTGAGGAGGCGTCCAGCTCACAGTGATCACCTGCAGAGGAAAATACACGGGGTTATGCAGAGTCAATATTGTTTGAAATGTAATGCTGTTTTACTTGTGTTTATTTAAAGGTGCATTGAGTAATTTTTCTGGTGGAGGGTCCATCACCTGCTTGTTGTCTCCATGGAAATATTATTGCTTTGTTTGGAATGTTCCACACTACAGACTAAACCTACCCATCATGAGGAAGACAAGCAGGTAACAGTACTACACTACTTTTTGAGCAATAGAAACACCCATATGAATTAATGCTAGATGACCATGTTGAATACTGGCTCGAGCGTCCCCCTGGAATGAAAGTCCCAGCTAGAGCGTCCCATTCTCTCAGCAGTAACATCCCCCTTCTCCCTCCAGGTGCCCCCTTCTCTTGGGCGACACATGGGTAACTGCTGTGCACAGGAGAGGGGATACGTTATCGCTGGCCTTTAGCATGTGATGTATTGAGTTAGAAAATCAGCATTCTATATCTAATATATAATAAAATATATAATAATAATATATAATATATATAATAAAATTAAATGTGAAGGTAGCCAGACCAAATGTCAGACCTTGTTTATGTCATTTTACCAATCTTCACAAAGTGGCACACATTTTTTCAGTATGTAATATCAATATAATCCTCATTTGCTCGTAGACGTTTACTATGAAATCGTATTTTAAATATTTTCTTCTTGTTCCCCATGTCCTATAGCTTCTGTAACTGTTGATTATTTCCTTACCTGTTTGCCATGAACATAATTTGTAAGCAGCGCAACACAAGAAACTTAAAAAGCTACAGAATTTGTTCAGAATTATTCAGAATCACTTTTAGATAGGTCTTAGCTATGTCTTTCATTGAAATATGTAAAATAAAATCCTGAAAAAGTTGTGGCACATTTATTGAGAACACAATAGTTTCTCAGGAAGTGTGCCTCACTGGTGGACTATTTCACAGGAGTAATTTCACACACTGTATTTACTATTTGTGTCTGTTTGAGGCTAGATAATTTTTGCATGTTTTGTTGGTATGAGTGAACAAATGTGTTGAGATATATTGTTACTTGTGTGTGAAATTATTACAGTATCATGATTTATTTATTTATTTTTATGTATATAGATTAACTAGCTTTTATAAAGGGTATAATTCAGGGGGACTTTACAGCTTGGGGACCTTCCAGCCGGGGGACTTTCCAGCTGATTCCTAGTATGTCACATCATGGAACATTCCAGGCAAAGCAATAACATTTCCATGGAGAGGTAGCGTAGGTAGAGGAGCCTCCACCAGAAATTTGCACAGTGCACCTTTAAGTTTCCTAAAATAAATAATTTATATATTAATTAAAAGTACCATGAAGCGAATGTGCTATCACCTATTTGATTTGGATTTGAAAATGCTATGATTTTGGCATATGCAACAGCTGAAAAGGCTTGCATTTGCATCTTTTGAGAAATAATATGAGCATAAATAGACAACTAAATTAATCTAAAAATAAATTGGGAGTATTTTATTTCATATGTGCTTCAGTTTCGGTTGGAATCAAAACTCACAGGATTAATCACATTAAGACGCCTCTTTCAAAAACTAAATCTACCACTTCATTCATTTTTCATTTTTGAAAGCTACAGCATTAATCTAATCACCCCAGATGATCTTTGGGATCTCAGATATGTTGTCTTAACCGCTGTCATTGACAAATTGCTTCTAATAATCCTCATATTTGATTTTGTCTGTCATGCATGCCGTTTCTTTAACACACTTTGAATCATCTGCCTGGTATTCACTTGCTTTAATAAGAAATATGTGATTTCCAGTCATGCGCAGTAATCCCCATATTAACGTTTGACCTGGTCGAAGGCTTACAACCACTTAAAGCACAACTGTTTAAGAAGAGCCCACTTTAATCTCAAGAAACACAGTTCTGTTTATAGACTTCAATGGGATGCTCCAAACCAAGAGTCCATTTAGCCTTTTATGGAGAAAACAACGAAAAGATCAGAAGAGGAGGGTTAAGATACAAGCTTTTAAAATATATGAAGAGAGTATACACTTAGATATGTGACTTGTGTGAGCATAAATCTCTAAGAAGCTAGATTTATGTTAAAAGCTCCAAAACATTAATTACAACCAGAAAATATTTGGAAAAAATCATATTCCTTTTTGGTCCCTTTAAAAATTTATTGATTGTTGGTTGCTGACAGCAATCTAATAATTCCCTGGATTAGCAATCCAACAGAAGGTACCACAAAGATATTCCTAAAATACATACTGCTGAGGTAGGTGTGGTATATAAGTAGGAAAATCATGTGCCAGTCCCAAGATTAAGTAAATAAAGGCATGTGAAGCAAAAAGAGAGGATTAAGTTGTTTGATAATGTCATATAAAGAATACCCCATTTACAAAAAGAGCTTGGAAATTTGAACAATAAGAAATTTATTTGACTTGTTGAAGTTTAAAAAACTAAAATGAAACATAATTCTAATGTTTTGCATTTACGAATTTCCAGAATATATCTTGCATTATTCTTCACTCACTCATCATCTTACCCAACATGAATATTCGTCTCCAATTTCACATATTTCTTTCTTCCATTTATTATATTTGCTCCAGACAGTGACATGTACCCCAACTCTGTACTCTACGCTGGAACCAGCTAATAGTCCTTCTCTCTACAGTGTAATCCTTGTTTTTTTTGGTGAGGAATTAGCCATATCTATTTCCCCCTATAATGTCGGTAACCTTAGCTTCCCACTTGTCAACAGCCACATAATGGTTCCTGATGGGGCCTGACTATCTGAGCTTGAACTTTGACCTTCAAAGGAGAGGCAGGTATAAGGAAATATGGCGTTGGGGCAGAAAAAGTGGGTTGTTGAGTGAAAGGGCAGGGCTAATCGGGTAATTACATCAGATACACAGAGGAAGAGGAGGAGATGAAGGCTGTCAGGGGCAGGTAATGGGGCAGGAGACAGGAGAGGGGACAGTGGGTATAAAATATCAAGTGAATAGAACAGGGGAAGTATTCCATCTCCATAATATGGAATATTTGTGAAATATTTTGTGTGGGAATTATGAAAAAATGTTGAAAGGAGGTGAATATATAGCAAAAATTGTGGGTCCACTTTCAATTGTTATTTTATGCTGCGTTCATACTTGTCCTGGTTTGGTTTGCTGATGCTATTACAAGTAAAAGTCCTATATTAGGCAGAATAAACTCTTAATAGCCATGTTATAATGTTGTCATCAAAAACATACCTGATGTTGTGCTTCATTTCATTCATATATGCTTGAGTAATCCTTTATTATTTTTCTGTCTACATCTCCAAATGCTTAAATTGAGCTGTTCCGCCTTGTGATGGCTTAAAGTGGTAGTTTTCAAGTTAACATCTACCTTTTACCTTTAGTTCAGTACAGACTGGCAAATCCAGAATCAAAATCATCCAAATGATTCTTGTGGAGGTGTATGGAGTTTAAAAACAAACTAGAGCAATTCCTGCATTACTATGTGACATCACAAGGTGCAACAGAGTGTTTTCAGTTTTAGAAAAGAACAGAATTATATACCATAAATATTCTAAAAAAAATTCTAACTTCTGAATGGTGAAACCTAAGCAAAATGATGCCCATAAAAAAAGAACCACAAAGCCATTAATACTTTTCTTTCCATTACAGTGACCTACCTAGGAATAAAATGCATTTATAAAACATTGCATAATGTCTTTTTAGAGGTATACAGTGTGTACGTGCATCAGCATGTTTGCACTCAGGTGTTTTTGAGGCAGGTTTCATGTCAGTGAGGCAGATGGCTGGTCTTGCTGAACCAGTCACGTCAGACCATAAATTTTCTGTCTCTCTATAGGTGTTCTACCTACAAATGCCTGTCTGCACTGGGGTTGAACTTTCATGGCTGTTATGTGCTGCTCATTCACAGTCCAAACACAAGTTAAGATTAAAGGTGCTCTACATAACCTTTCCTGGTAAAGGGTCCACCACCTGCTGGTTTCCATGGAGATGTCATTGCTTTGTATGGAATGCTCCACAACATGGCATTAACTTATTACTTTCCATGTAGATAAGAAGGTGATACTATGAGACAGAGTTACATGTCAGAGATATGTGGGTAACTGGATAAATGCAAAACAGAAAAGCTTGTGAACCATTCCAGGCAAAGCATACACGTACGTCTCCAGTGGGCCCACCAATAGAAAAGTGACACAAAGCACCTTTAAATTATATTTTGGATTTTGAGTCTTGTACATTGAATAACTTCTGACTAATCTGCAATTTTCAAATGATTAAAAACATATTTTAACATATTTTAAAAGTACATGGCACCTTCAACAGGAAAATACCATGTCCCTGAAACCTATGAAGGGTACTGATGCAGTCTCTTATTTTTGTGTATAAGCAGAGCATCAGAACACAACCATCCCTTCACTATGACCCACCCCTCTGGCACTCACCGGTGAAGTCGTCCTGGCACTCACAACTGTAGCCCCCCTCTCTGCTGCGACACCGGCCATTGTTCTTACAGGGTCCAGAGAAGCACAGGTCGATCTCAGTCTCACAGTACTCCCCAGTGAAGCCCACGGGACAGCGGCAGCGCAGCCCATTTATTGGGTGGATGGGTCTGAAGAGGACGGTGTCAGAGGAGATGAACGGAGGAGAGCTGTCGAACTTCAGCACAGACACACACTTCATGTAGTTCTCACAGGGCTCACGCAGGCAGATGTTGTCATCAAATGGCAACACCTGGAATGAGAAAATATATTCATCGTCCAGTTTGATTGTTTGTTTGACACTAATACTTTAAAAACTTTATTGATCCACAAGGGAAATTATTTGGATAATATAATATAATATAATAATATCATATAATTCATATCATATCATATCATAACAAAGCAAAAACAAACAATAACAAAAAGCAAAAATCATACTGAATACATACTGAATTTGACATTGTTGTGTTGGTCTTATTTTGTTCACTGTTTTTATTGTTTTACTGACTGGTGAGGCAAAAGTCACAAATATTTGCCACATAATTGTTTTTTTATATCAACAATGGAAGCAGTCTTCATCACTGGTTGAAAAGATAGTCTTGGTCTTTCACTGCTCTGTTCGTATCATACCACTCTTGTGTAATAAATAACTATTTTGCCTCATAAACTGTAATACAAAAAAGTTTTTAAATTACTGTGAATTGGGATCCAAATTAGTATGTGCCAAGATAACAGATGCCAGTAGCTTAGAGAAATAACAGCAATTTCTTCAGAGGAAAGACACCGGGGGTGTACTGACAGAGGGTGGTTGGATGATTGTGTAAATGTATTTTTATGTTCTTTTGACGTTTGACATTATGTTACATGTGCTTATGTGTTTTGTTACCTCCTGTGAGGATATGAGCCGGAGCAGGGTCCTGTTGAGGTAGATCTGTTCCTGTAGCTCCTCTGAGGGGAAGAAGGCACCCCTGCCCGTCCCACTGTGAGGCTGACGGGCCGAGAAGGTCACGTTGAGGATGGATCCCTGGACATCTGTGTCATTCTGGATGTTAAAGACAAAGACTGCCTCTCGCTTGGTGGACAGGACCGCAGCCACGCCTTCCACAAAGAGCCCGAGCAGAGGGGAGAGGAAGCGCTCCTGAGACATGTTCTCCAGACGCACCGTGATGCTGTTGGTCAACATGTCGTCTGTGATGATGGTCACACGCAGAGTGCACTGGGCTACCACTGAATGAAGACCGTCTGCGAGAAAGAAAGAAAGAAAGAAAGAAAGAGAAAGTCGAGATGTTAGTGACTTTTATGTTTACTGAGATCAATATTAGCATTTGAAGCACTTAATGTACATAATATACTGTATAGCAATAGTTCAAATTATGGTACTTCTACTGTTTGTGGTATTCAGGTAAAACAAAGACTAATAAATAACAGAATATATTATTTTTTTAAATGAGAGACAATTCACATCATTCTTGGTCTAAGTTACTGTTGCCGTTTGTTAAACCTTTTTTTTTTATTTATTTGGATTTATTCTTGCTCTGACAAAGTGCTGCTTGAAGGATATTGACTTCAAGAGAGCACAGTGGACTTGAATCCTATTACACTTTTAACAGCATGTCAGCATGAACAGAAACTGAAAGATGGGACAGCCACTCCCATTTCCAAGACAATAATGGCAAATCTTCAAATGAATGTTTAGTATATTACATACAAGTAGTTATTATGTTACCAAGCAATCCACCCAACTATTCAGTCCAATCACGTGAAGCTGTTAGGTAAGAAATAACAACAATGAAGTTAACCTAAATTTATAATAGGAGCACTTACAAATAGGAAATGTTGGACCTCAATGCAAAGAATAGCTACAAATACAAAGGTACAATGTTTGTTCCAGTGTATAACATGACACATAAGGTCAACAAATGCATCAATCACCACTTAAGAACAGAGAGGCTTTATCATGTAATCTACAGAAGATGATCAGGTGACCCAAGACAACGCAGTTCACTCAGAGTTGAGGTCAAGAGTTGAAGTGTTGACAACATCTACTGTACACCACTGTAGTGTCAGAGCTAATACTTGTACTACAAAACTCTTTTATCTTTATGTTAAACAGCGTTCACGTTTCTCCCACTCTGTTCCTCTCCACTATCGTCTTACAATGCAGGCATCACAGATGTGGTGGCCATATTGTCTTCACTTCCTGCTCCTCCTTCATCACTATCACCTTATCAAAGGGGTCATACAGCTTTTACTGGGTCAAGCTCAAGTAGCTTTAGGAAACATTGAAGGCTGGATGTCTTGTAACTTTAAAGTGCACTGTCACTTTTTGGGGGAGACCTGCTTGTCTTTATGAAGATATAATTGTTTTGGCTGTGATTTTCCACAATGAAAAAAATTACCTTTTCTTCCCTGCATTTATGCCTTGGTAATTCTATTGCTCAAAATATATTGAAAAACATAAATTTTCACTTATTTATTTAATGTACTGGTTAGGGCATACAAAAAAAAAAAGGTTCAGGTTTGGTCATGATATACAGTAATATAAGCACAGGATAATAAAGACTGTCATGTACTTCAAACATCACACATAATATATTCAAATGTGCAATTGCCAGTATATATATCGGTATAGAGTTTTATGGTCCTACTTTATCACCTTACCACCATCAAGTGTCTATCACTTCACTTCAAAACACATTCCTCCCTCTGCACCATTTTAACTTGATCCTGTCTCCCATAGTGACTGCTCCATCTCTCTTTACAGCAGTTAAACATCTCAACTGTTTTACTGGGGAACACTTTTGCCGCTAGATTGAATTAAGTCGGGGCAGAGTTGGTTTGATTCTTGCCCAGTACGGGGGTAATTGGATCAGGGTTGAATTTCTGCCCCAAGGGAGGGCTGGGCTAATACTGTTGGGGTTGTAGTAGAGGCATGTACTATATGTAGTGAAGTCTATGGGAAATCTGCACTGTGATATACACTGTAGAACCAATTATTACAGTTATCATCAGTGTGTTTGTTTACTACTTTTTATTATATTATCATAACTACTACTACAGTGGCTAAAGTATCTATCACTGCTACCACCTTCACCAGGTTTAAAAACATACAGGGAGTATCTTAGTTTTACTGGTCTTGTTTTGCAAAAGTAAAAATAGAGGTAAATGTAACTGTAACTGAAATGAAAACATTTCAGCATGCTAGTAGTTTTTAGCAAGGCTGGCGCCAACTAGTGCCTCCACTCAATTTAATTTCTCTCGAGCAACTAGGTCAGGAATCAGAATAAATAGATTAGATGGTTCAGCCAATCAGTGAAGAGCCATACATTCTGTGCTGGCAATTCCTGAGATCGAGGATTTGAAGCTGGAACATTTGAATATGTAAATGAAAGGCTGAACTTATTTTTCAAACTGACTTCTGACTAAACTGTCTGTACATCACGTTGGAGATGGTTCATGTTTTCAGAGATCATATGTGTGCAGGTTTAGCGCAGCTCTTTATTTCACAGTCATTTCACTCACTTTATTTATGTTGGTAACTTTATTTATTTTGGCTACTGTTGTGATGAAAAGACTGAAAAATGTTTGTCTTTTGGATACATGTGCACTCAACTTTATGTTGCAGTAACCAGGATACTGTGTTTACATGCACCATGACGAAACCGGGATACTCAAAAAACCTGATCATACCCGGGACACTGATGTGCATTTAAGTGCATTCAGTGAGTGGTACAATGATCTCCAAGGAGGTGCCAGAGCTGAAACGTGGGGCCTGAGGCCGCAACTCCAGTGATTGCACTTTCAGACGCAGCCTTGTTTCCTTACGCACGCTACGCGCAGCAACCTACACTCAGTTTGTAGCAGCAACTGGTTAAATTTAAAAAAGTACCCGCCAACCATCGAGCGAACGAATCCTAATGCTGCGGGGTCAGATGGTGCTGTAGCGGACACTTGTACATAGAGATTTCCTGGCTTTGTCTGGAATGTTCCACAGTGCAGCATTAAATATAGCATTAAACCTGGCATTTAGTTTTTGGATGTCACAAAAATATCTTGAAAACATGCAGTCTTAATGTGAGCAGGGTTGCCTCTGCCCAGGCCTGAGTTGTAACTTTGCCTGGTCTCCATTCAGAAAGATTATTCAAATGCCATACTGTGGAACCTTCTAGGAAAGTCTTAACTTCTCCATGGAGATGGAAACATTATACAGAGCATCTTTACAACCCTCGTAGTATATAGATTCCAATTTGTAGTGAATGAATGGACTGGGTTTTATAGTGCGGTGAGTTACAGCTATCGACAGGTGGTGAGGCCAGATGAGTGTGGGGGTAATATGGTTGAACTGGGGCAGGAGGAGTCCGGTTGCACAGGACGGTCCCATACAGAGGACAGAGACAGGGGTGCATGTGAAGATTTAGGGGTGAAGGAGTCAAGTTGAGGGGTGGGCACAGGTGTGGGACCCCAAACTCCCATGGGGTAGACAGGGGGACGGTCAATCACAGGCAGGGTGTGGACAGGACACATAACCAAACCCGACCACGGCAAAGTGCTAATCGGACAGAGGTCAACTTCAACAGCACCGAAGAGTGACAGGGACAAGAGTAAAGAGAGGGCATGCACTCTGAGGATCTCGACGCAAGTAAACAACTGAAACATTGTAAATATACACTAGTATTTGCTGACCTATAGTTATCAGTATAGCAATACTGCTTCTATATATTAGCTGTGCAATTTTTCAGACCGGAGAGCTCTATAGCAACAAAAGGTTTCAAAAAAGTAGGAATCTGGACTTGGCAAAATCACTTCAGCTATACTATACAATACAAATGGTATAGCCTTTGGAAACATGTGGTTGTTAAGGGTTTATAAAGTTTAGAAGTGTTTCAATAAATCAATCAATTTTTATCAGAGCCCTTTACAACACTCAATGTGCTTCAAGGTGCTTTTCAATATAGAAACATGTAAAATATTAAAAACAACTGTAATATAAAAACAAATCATGCATTACTGAGTGTTAAAAGCCAGTCTGAATAGAGAGTTTGGAGTTTTGAGATATAAAGTCTGTAATGGTGCTCATGCACGTCTGGGGTCAGTGTATCTAGAGTCTGGGGCCAGAGACATATTGAACCCAATTTCATTTATTCAATAAAATTGCCTGCTTTTCCCCAGAGAAAAACAAATTTAATGCAGTACTGAGGGGCATTATAGACAAAGGACTACTCTAACATCTCCATGAAGACAAAGAAGTGGTGAACCCTCTACCAGAAAAGTTACATTGAGCACTTTTAAACATAAGTGGAGTTTCAGGCTTTTGTGCAGACGCTCAGACAAGTATAAGCAAAGCACTTTTACTCCACGTCTGTCACACTGGCATCAAAGGATCAAGATCTCGACAACATCTGTTAACACTGGTCTTAAGACAGCAGCCTCCCACTACTACACTTTTGTACAGACAGTATTCTCAAACAGGGATAGACTAAGGGCCAAAACATCCAGGAGCTCAGAGAGGATCCCTCAGACCCCCCTGATCCAAAGTGATGGAGCGTGACAGGGAAGATCACAGGAGCAGACAGAAGTGAAGGATTTATGAGACAGAGAAGCCAATTCAAACTGCACTGCCCCATGTGAGCTGTGTGCAGGGGCCAGAGAGGAGTTTGGTGTCATCTGACAAGTCAAAAAACTCATGGGTTTTAGTTTCCTCATAGGCAACATATTGAGGTCTTTTCACCACTGACACAACGTAATGTTTTGTAATAAACTGTGAACTGGTATGGCAACAGTCCTAATTTCTCATCATCCTCGTTCATTCAAACCCATGGATGGTGAGGCAAGTACTTTGAAAACGTTATTTATTTTTTTCATACTGGAAAAATGTATCAAGTTTAAGCAGGACCTTAAGGCAACAAAAATTTGACAGTAGAAGATAAAAAAAAACACTCACAAGGTAAATGTTCATTGGATGTTTGACAGTAAAACTTTTAGATAATTAATTGTCAATAAAAAGGTAATATAGCAACAAAAGTTTTGTTTTTATTTCAGACCAAATACCATATGCATCCACTAGATATTTTACATACACAGCTCAGTAGTTTAAGTTAAGTTAACTCTAAGCAAACTTAAGCTTCAGTAGTGTTTTACAATACACAATTTATGTTCAGGACCACCCTATATGCCCCTCTGTTGTCTCTCAGTAAAGCATTCGATCATTTACTCTATATATAGGCCTACAGCTGCTGGTCACACACAGACAAGGATGAGCAGGGGAAAGGGTGCGGTCAGCCGAAATGGAAAAACTATGGTAAGCCACTTTCTCTGGACTGTCCAAAACAACCAAACGATAAAAACAAATTACACCTTTAGTGTAATAGTCATTATTGTGCATGATATAGCTGAACATAAGGCAGTGAGATAAATCAAATTTTAATTCAGTCAATTCAAACATCAATGGGAATTTAAAAATAGGGACAAAATGTGGTGATTATTCCTTTTGTATTTAGTTTTAAAAAGCCATATTTTAGAGATCAGTATGGCTTGGATTTAACAGGAATCAATCATCAATCATCATGTGTGTTCAGATTACACACAGAAATGTTCACTCAGTATTAACACATACGTAATAAAAATTATCACTTTATATTTACAACCCCAGTACTACCCAAAAGTCACAAATCTCCAAAAAAAAATTCAGATCACACACAAATGGCAACCACATTTTTTACATAGGAGCAGCTCTGGGGGCTATTTGGGTGATAAAAGTTGTTAATGAGCTGAAAATGACTTGTTTATGTTTGTCAGTGGGGCAGATGACCACACACACACACACACAAATTAGTTAGTTGTGACGTGGTAACACAAGTTTAAGCAGCTCAAATGCCCGCGGACAACTGCTGATTTGAGTGACAGCTAACAACAGTTAGATGAATTCAAGCTGACATAAAGCCCAAGCAGTTCACAAGCTAAAAACGATGGTGAGGTAGAATATCCAGAGACATGAAATTAATGACACTGTGTTGTTGTTGATAGCAGTCAGGCTAACAGCTTGTTCTATCTGCAGTGCTGACTCTTCTCAGTTCACATGAGCTGTGCATGAAGACTGTCACTGTGAGGAAACTCGAGCTCTGATGGGCTATCTTACATTGAAAGGTGCAATGTGTAACTTTTCTGGTGGAGGGTCTGTCAAATCCTTTTCTCCATAAAGATGTTGTTGCATTGTCTGGAATGTTTCACAGTATGGCATTAAACCTTTCTATCTTGAGAAAAGACTTAGGCTATGTTTATATGATGACAGTCTGAACAGAAGATGCAAAAGTGGTGTTGCGTCTTCACTTTTTATTCGGCGTTTAGACAAGAGTTTTTGGGAAGAAATCCACATGCTTACGGTGACGCAATTGGGTATACATGCCAGGCAGCTAGGTGATGACGCTGGTATGTGACATAAACACGTACGCAACGTGAGCAGATCTGAACAGTTTTGCATCTTGGGTAGTGTAGACGGAAACGCTACGGCAGAGCGTATTAAACTTTTCCACTCTGGAGGGTGGTTTCAGATTTTTGCGTTTTTAAGCCCCCAAAAACGCCTTCACCATCTAAACAAAAGACACTTCTGATAAAATATTTTGTCATTTTTACCTGCAAGCGTTCTTGTGTAAACAGAGAAGAATGCCTGTTTTTCTAGTTTTTTTTTTTTTTTTTTTTGAGCTATAAAACCACCTGTAATTGAATAAATATAAGGTAGAGCTGTTTAATGTCATACTGCAGTCAGTTCATTCCAACCAGAGCAATGACTTATCCATAGAAAAAAGCAGGTGACGACCCCCCAAAAGTTACCCCCCAGACTGCCATTATTTAGATTATCCAAAAAAAAAACAGCTAAAAAAACACATTCTATCTTTTTTATTTGTTCTAACATAGGGATTTCCGGCATTCATTTTACTGTTTATATTTCATTTGGTTACAATTTACATTCAAAACAGAATTGTACTTTTTAAACATAGCAGGAAACACTAATTATAATACAATATAATACAATTGTGCAGCCCTATTTTTTAGCTGATTAAAAATGTCAACAGAATACCTGACTCTCTAAAACTTGCCCAGCTAAACCTTTCAACCTGCGTTTTTTACAATGTTTTGAATACACATCAGACTTCCATTGTGGTGGTGGGTCCATGGCGTGAAAGCGTTAACTTGTTTATTCAGTCAGTGAGAGGGGCGTTAGCAAAACAACTGAAAACGAACACATTTGCAGTTTTTGGCAAGTTTCATTGGGGTAACAGGACCACCACTGAGCAAAACCTTTTACTACATTAGATTCACTACTGTTTTTTAAGAACAAGAATTATTATTATTATCACATAAGTTACCCATTTACTTGTATAACAGAGCTTACTATTAAACTATCTTGCATTGCATCAAAGTGGTAAAAGGGATAGAGTTAAGAAAAACAGTAGGCAGCCAATAGAAATGAATCAAAGTTGTTCTGCCCATACTGTACATTTTGTAATTGCACAAAGTACTTTTATTTACCTTATTTGGATGTATACCCTTATCTTTATTTTATCATTTTATTCTATCATAGTTTAGATTATTATGTTGCATCTCACTACTGAAGTGAATTTTGTTCACTGACCATGGCAATAAAACTTAAAGTCACTGCAATCATAAACAGGTCTTATCCTAGTACATTGATAACATATATTATAATCCCATGCCAGCTGGACAAGTCAATAAAGTAGTTTTAAAATAAGAAATTAAGAAAAATAACACTCCCTTCCCTAATTAGCATTTAGACACGGGCGAAGCTGTTAACTGTTACAACCTCAGGGAGAGCCTCAATTCAGAAGCAGGAAGTTCACTGCAGTAAAGTTTTCTCAGTTAAACTTTTACAACACCACAGCTAATGAAATCTAGTCAGGTGCAGCTACTTGCAACGCTCTCCTTCTGGCTCTCCTTCTCTACCTCTTTCTCGCTCTCTCTCTCCCCCTCTCCTCTATGGGTGTGTTTTATGTCATTGAATAAGCCCTGCCTTTACCCCCTCTGTCTCTGCTTTCATTTCAACATTCAAAAACCACAAAGACTGTAACTGGAGTGGCTGTCGGCCAATCAACGATAAGCACTTAAATATCTGCCCAATAAGAAACAGCAAACAAACTTGTGTGTCTTGGGTTTAAGTATCACAAAAAAGAGAAAAGAAAAAATCAAAATCTGGACTGAACGAGGACTATATCAGGGTAAATCAACAGAGCATGTTTATGTCAAAACCAAGCAAAGAGTACACAGTACATGTTTTTAATCTTGTGTTATTTTTATATGATTAATGATGTTTGGATTGTTTTCATTTTGTTTTGAAGAAAGTATTATCCAACTAAGTTTCTGTTGATCTCAGTCCAATAAACTGTCAGGCCCATCTATCTATGTGTTTCTGATGTTTTTTCACTGATTCAGATCATATATCAGGAGCCTGCAGTCGTCTGGAGACACATCCTGCACTGAACTCTGGGAAATGACAGGTGTGACCCGGCACTGGTGAAGACAAACGCACCGTCAGAGCAGTGTCAGGGCAGGTAGGAGACATTAACATGAGGAGTTGGGTTAAATCCAATCCACTCCAATCGTCTTTATTTCTATAGAGCAAACAAATGCTGTTTCCAAAGTGCTGCACATAAAAAAAATTAAAATCTACAATTTAATGCAATAAAAACAGAATAAAACAACAGAAAGCAAATAACCAATGGATGGACTCCTCACTTGAATTGTTTTGATTTCTCACTGGAGTTTGTATTTTGTCCTTATGGAGTGGAATTCTGTTCAAGCCACCAATATGTTCAGTATATATATAATATATTGATCCATAAAATAAACTATGAATATTGACAGACTGATAAACAATAATACTCAAGATCCTTCATGGTGCTAATGTTTTAACTCTATAGCAAAAAAAAAATCCCATTTTTCTCCTACAAAATGTATACCCATAAATAATTAGCTGCAATAAATAAATGTTCCAAAACACAATGTATTTTGTGTAAAACCATGTTATAATAGTTAATCAATATAATAATCTTTTGACCCAAGACAAAAAATATAGTTAATTCTGTCATGTTATTGAACTAAGACCACAGTCTCTTCTTTGTTTCATATTTGTAGAGTTCATTTGCAAAAAAAACAAGTGCCATTTGAAAAAGTCATTAGATGCTTGTAGTTTTACTCTTAGTACAGTAATATTTTCAAAACAGCCAAATATATTTCACTACTATCAAAATATTGTTTATCCCTTCTTGATAAAAATCTACTATACATTATTTTTATTGATAATATCTGTAGAAAATTGAGATGTTTTTGCTATTAAACTCTTTACATAGAGAGAAAAGGAAAAAAAACTATCACTTTTGTTTAACATGAACAGAAATCTAAATAGCACAGATGACTCAAAGTAAAAAAGTGCATCCCAGTTTGCAGTTGGTTCAACTTGAAGGAATGCTGTACTTCACACTGCCACATTGTCATGTGTCATCATTTAAATCTGTTCAAACAAATTACAAATCCAAAGCCAAGACTGTGGACCTCATAAAAGAGTTCATCTGTGTGTGTACGTCACCCTCATACACCCCCAGCTGTTGTTGTCCAATCTCCCCCGACACCTGTGGCTCTCCATGGGGCCGGCAGCAGCCCCTATCCCCCCTCCACGCTCCACTGTCCAGTGCTGACCACACTATTAGGATTATACCTCCCTCTTGTTCTCTCTTATTGGGGAAAGAGCACCAACACAATAGCCCCCTTTCACCCGTGCAGAGGGGGGCGGGGCTGGGGCTGGGAGTGCCATGATAACATCCTGCCCACAGCTCAGGAACAGGTGGGATTACAGTCACAGACACATCGAGTGGAGCAGGATCAAGGAGCGGACACCAACAGCCAACAGGTGCAAGACACGCTCTGATATGGGCTGGAGACAGGGCTCTGCTACAAACCCGCTTCATACAATAGTTACATTATAATAAAGCACAACATGTTTAACAAATTGTGTCTCAGAGTCCGGTAAGTCAAACATTGCAAAGTTGGAATGTAAATAATGTCTAAAACGATGAACTGCATTTGACTTCAGGAAGATATTTACAGCCAAGAAAACACAAACTGCCCCAATCATCTTATTGACATATGAAGTTTATTTTTGTATTTTGTGAAAACCTTGAACAATCACTGAGGGAATTATGCTACAAGGTTAACGATAAAATTATTGGGATTTGTGAAAGAAAACCTTAAAGGTGCACTATGTGATTTTTCTGGTGGAGGGTAACCCAAATGCTTTGTTTCACAGTATGGTATTAAACCTTTCTATCTTCATGGAGACCAAACCAGACCAAGTTACAGGTCAGATCTGTGGAGAGGCAAACCTGCTCATAGTCAGAATGCCTGTTTTTCTAGGTATTTTTGAGCTATAAAACCACCTGTAATTTCATAAATGTAAAGGACGGAGCTGTTTAATGTCATATTGTGGAACATTCCATGCAGAGCAATGACATATCCACAGAAGAAAAGTTACAAATGCACTTTTAAGGGAAAGATTTGTAGTTTGTGTCTTCCAAAAAGTGTTACAACGTCTGTCTGCAAAACAAATACATACATATTTTACTACTTCTGATTTTACCTTGCACAAAAACTAAGAATTGATGTGTGATATTTGTGAGTTTACAAAAATATATGAACCCCTACAGCTCCAGATTGATAATGTGCAGAACTAGACTCAAGAATGCACTTTTGTCTTCTGTCACTTTAAACCTGATGGACGTTTTTAATCCTGATAAACCTCTTGATTCATTTGGACATAACACTGGCACAGTTTGAGTTTTGGCTTTACGTTGAGATATCAAAAATCTGGCACCACACCAAGCACTCGTGGCTCAGAGTCACTCAAAACACTGGTAAATCCTTCTTGGCAACAGTTAGCAACGCCACATATAACTGCCTAACAGCTGGCATCATCGGAGCTTATAGCCTCCAACATACATGATCCGCATCAAACAATAACTGCAACATCTGTCCTGGTAACACATTTTGAGCACAGCAAGAGATGCATAATTACAGAGAAATACTGTGATAAACGATAATACTGAAACAACTTTATGCCACCGACACAAAGCATGACAATCCCAGTAAACACATTTCTGAATATACTGTATCATTAAAAGGCATTAGGCAACAAATAAGTAGCAGAATGAACCTATAATTAGCCATAGAATTTGTGTATTCTACCCTCTCCAGCTCAAATCTTATACTAGCAGTACTTCATAAAAATGGCAAAAATCTCCCCACTTTTGCAAAGACGTTGTATACACAATAAAAACTGAGACCTAAAATATATTGTTCTAGCTGTCATATATTGAATGATAAGTCCATATAGTAATTATTGTCTTTTTATTGTCTTCTTAATGTCTAATTATTATCTTCCACTCCTCAAACTGCGCTGACACATTTCTGCTAACTGTATCTGTACAGTAGCCAGGCTGGCGCCACCTAGTGCCTTCACTAAATTTCATTTCTCTCCAGCGACTAGGTCAGGAAACGGAATACACTAGAAGATTTGCAAAAACCAGGGAAGTTTGAGTCCGGGCACCAGCTAATCAGGAAAGAGCCATACATTCTGTGTTGGCAACGATTCTCTAGACTGAGGATTTAAATACAGAATAAAGAGAATGTTTGATGAATTTTATTAAGGGGAAAGACGTTATTGCTCTTCTTCCTACGGGATTTTGGAAAAGCTTAATATACCTGTTAGTCCCGTTAGCGGCGCATTACATACATCACGACCAAATAGCAGCAATTGGTTACATTTAAAAACAGTACCCGCCTAACAAATTTTAACACTGCGAGGTCAAACGTTTTCCACAAAGTGAAACCAGCTGATGAATCAGGCTAGTGTATTCTACCCTCTACAGCTCAAATCTTATACTAGTAGTGCATAAAAATGGCAGAAATCTCTCCACCTTCGTAAAGAAGCTGTACACACGATAAAAACTGAGCCCTAAATATTGTTCCAGCTTTCATATACTATAAAGTTAAGTGTGTTGATACACATCTGCTGACTGTACCTCACTAGTCCTCCTGTTAAACTTTCCAATTGTAACAATGTTATTCCAGCTCATGCATGTGTCGTTATAGATTCTTTTGAACTAAAACAATACAGTCGCATTCTCTTTGGAGCCAGCTCTCTGCTCTGGCCTGTGCCCTCCACCACCAAACATCCCACCACAAGTACCCTTAGAGCCACACTTAAGCTGGGCACTCAGGGGCTTCCAGTGCCAGTCCAACCACTCACTCGGCTTGGATATCCTCGCCCCATTTAGGATCCCTGGGAGAGACACAGGCGCAGAATGGGCCCTCTGTTCTTGGGATAGACAATACTGACGCAGCCCGGATGAAGCGGACAGACAATGCAAATCGAGCCTAAATGACTGACCAAGTTGTCCCAGAGCCAAGAGGAGACTGTGACCACCGCACTTGATAGCTCATCATCTCCTAAGTATCTCCAAAGGGTCATTAATGATAGCGGAGTATCTCTTACAAGCTTGTCTCTTCAGATAATCTTTGACATTTCTAATTACACCGCTGCTGAAAGCTGTGAATTAAGTGGTTTCAGGCAGAAAGGAGGCTTTAGCATCTGTGTACTCAAAGTATTGCAAGGTGGTGTGCTGCTAACTGTACTGATCTGTCCGATTGCCACTAAACACACACTTTCATTCAACACATAATCTTGCATCTCCGGTTATGTTTTTGATTATAAACTAAAACTTTTAAATTAACAAAACAAGCAAAATGTCTCCCCTCCTCTTTATGCAGTTCACAAAATCCAGGTGTTTGGATTTGTTTCCGCCCAACCAAGTGATGCGTTAAACACTAAGTCCTCAAGCAAATACCCTGTACAGACAGAGGCAAGTTATAATGATCTATGAGACATTTCCTCGTCCATTGAAGACATTACAGCAAAATGTAATCCATCCATCATACTTAATTACACTAGTTTCACTACAGTTTGGTCTGTACAAGCTGCTACAACTCACATCCGCTTCTCTGGAGGCAATTTTGTGTAAAATCTTGAAGGCATGTCATCGTATTGTCTAAGATAATAATAGGGCACTACAATAAACTACACATTTTCTATATGCTAAATGTGATCACTGTTTCAAGCACAGTCAGCCATTATTTTACACAACCCTTTATTATCAATCTGTCTACATCTCCAAAGCTCAAAATGCTCTATTCCACCTTGTGATGTCATGAAGTGGTAGTTTTGAAGTTAACAGCTACCTTTTACCTTTAGAGATTGGTAATTCCAGAGCTGAAATCATACAAATGATTCTAGTGAAGATGTATGGAGTTTACAAACAGTGGAGCACTTTCTGGCATGGCAACACAAATCCAGGTATGTTTGTGATGAGAAAACATTATAACGCAATATGGGCCTTTTAAGCAAATGTATGGACAATGCTTCAGACATAGCTTGTGTCTTTAGTCCTGTCACTATGGAGCGTGGGGGCCCTCATGTTTGTGTGTGGTCGGCAGATTAGTATGGGCACAATTAGATCCCGGGCAAATCCCTATTCATGAGATCACAAAAAGGTGAAGAGTCAAACAGGCTTTTTCTGATGCAGAGTCACTGGAGGAGAACCAAGAACCGAGTGTATGTTCACACAACACACTGGTCTGTCACACACACACACACACACATATTGAAGTGACAAATGCTAAACATGATCTGAAGTCACTGTTTAATCTATTACTCATCATCTGTGACTCACTGATAACTTAATAACAACATTTATCAAAGACTGGATAAGAAGTCTAATTCTAATACAAATAAGGCTTACATAAATATACAAAAGCAATAACTAGGGCTGGGCAAAAGGGCAAAAAGTCAATCAGAATTCATTTCTTATGCTGACTGATCACAGTATACCTTTTTTCCTTAGACAACATGTATTGTATTTAGACTTAGACAACATGTATTGATTGATTTGGACAGAGTAGCTCATACCTCACAATATAATATAATATAATAAATATGATAAATATAATATAATATCATGTCATATAACATAATATCATATCATATTAATAAAGTGCAGCAATATAAATGGTAATAATACATTTAACAGAAGTAGTAAAAATAGCAAGAGCCTGGTGTCAAATAAGGACTACATTTTCTAAAGAAATATGACTTTGTAAAAATAAGCTTCATGAATACAGACAAGGTAGTCTTGTTAAAGTGGCACTTGGAGAGTTCACCATCTGCTTGTCTCCATGGAGATTGCTTTGTCTGAAATGTTGCAGTGTGTGGCATTAAACTATCCCTTGGAGACAAGCAGGTGATAGTACAGGTCAAGTTACAGGTCAAATCTGGCAACCCTTACAGTTAGAATGCATGATTTTCAAGGTATTTTTGAGCAATAAAAACCTGTGATCTAATAAATGCAAAACAGATAAGTTTAGTGCAATACAGTGGAACATTGCAAACCATCTAGGCCAACAAATAGGTAAGGCAACATCCAATTACCATCTTTTCACTCACATTTATGATTTGTAGATAATCATTTTAAATCAGGATCTCTTTAATAAATGAGATAAACAAAAGGAGACACTGCAGCATCTCATTGCGTTAATAGTGGACAAACTGCTGGTGTGGGGGGTGAGAACTGCTCAAAGGCCTCTTTACAGGTCGACCCATGGTGCTCTGTTTAGCCACCCAACCCAGCCATAAACCAGAGTATCCATTACCCACATACCAGATAGTCTTACTCTGTTTGTGACGCTACACCTAAACCATTCACTCAATCACATTCAAGTAGCATTATCCAGGATTGCTTAAATAGCCCAGTCTGTGGTTGACCTGACAAAAAATGTCACCATTGCTATAGTGATTAACAATAAACAAAATAGTATACATTTTGACTGGTGAATAGTACTCAAAATTGTGCTTATACACGGGAAGCAGAAATCAATAAAACAATGAATGGATGATGAAATAAAATTGATCATCCAGTAAGCACTAACCAAGTAAACAGTATGGCAACAAATAATTATTCAGATTTTGGCATTTATTTTTTGCAATTTCCAGTGTAATGATTATAATTTAACATTTGTGCAGTGATACACATGTGCCCTACACAAACAACTTTCACATTCTGGCATTTTGTGAAATACAATATTGTACAATAGAAGTAGATGACCCCCTCCTTGGAACTTTCTCCTGTGTTTTTTCTTCTTTTCTACTTTCCAGACTCTACTTTGGTCTTTTCACTCACGGTGTCAGGTTACAGTTATTGTTGCTGCTGGTTACTGATAAATAGGTTGCCCAGTTACTGTTCTGGCGAGTGATTGGCTCTTTTGAACAAAAAACACACACACGATTGGTTCTTTTCAACAAAACCCCCCAAGGATGGGGCAAGTTTAAAAGGGGGTCGCCGGGGAAACGGTGAGACTTGTGTCAATTTAAATAAAGTTGGGACAAATCCCCTTCTGCTGGGGCATTTGTGTGAGTGGACTCAGTGATGGGACAGAAGAAGGGGGGGTGGATGGAGGGGTACTAACCCATCCCAAAAGCCTAAATACCCCACTGACACCTGCTGAATGCCTGCTTAGCAAACCCGCCACACCCGAATACTGGCATTATGTCATCAAATTACCTTGCAGACAACACCTACTTTAATAAACCCAAGATTACAAACTGCTCAAGATACTTTCTATATTTCAGTGTTTTCTATATCATTTTCACAGCAGTGCATGCACTGTGTTTAAAAAAAAATATTGTCTTCTCCAGTCTCAAGTAAAATATAAATTCAATTTCGACAACCATGAATTTTTTTTTTTCAAAATGCCTGTGTAAATCTTGTTTGGTAAAACTGGATTAATAACCAAAATAATTGCATGCAATAAAATCAACTGAGCAATAAATAGATAAGATAAAAATACATAAATGTATTTGAGTTAATGTAAGTTTGCATAGCATTGGTTTGTTAAGGTAAAATTGTGAAGTTGCTTAAAACATAAGGCCCATTGTTGCCAAACCATGGTCAGTTAGTGGTTTCAGATTTCCGAGTGTAGTAGTGTCTTACTGCCAGGAAATTGTCTATAGATTGCATTGTACTTGGAAATAAAATATCTAATATCTAATAGATACCTTCACAAATTTTGTCGTGACAACTTCTATTAGTGACTTGATCCTAGAACTCATTGTATTACAACAAAATTTTGTTGTTGTGATGTTATGTTAATGTGTACAATAGGCCTGTCATGATAAATGTGATATTAACTTATCGGGGATCTCTTTCTTTGCATTGCTGAGAAGTGTTTGGTTATTTTTTGGCATTTGAATATGTTTTAAACAGAAAAAGGTTGAATTAATAACTTCTATGACAGATGCAAACTGAGAACTAAAATGTTTCAATCTGCTGTTTAGTTTTTATGTTTTAAATCTGCTCTTGTATTATTGTGTCAATGGCATAACCTAGTTTCAGTATCATCTTTTATCATCTATATTTACTTCACAATACAATATATCTCACATAAAAAAAAATTTATTGTGACAGGTCTAGTGTACAATGGAAACACTAATTAACAGCACAGAGCGCTCCAAAATATAATTTCTAACACCTTCATGGAAACACAGCTCCTGTTACTGGTCACATTGCTAACATAGCCCTGTACAAGTGTGACTGTAACATATATTTGACCTTGCCTGTTAAACTGCCCCTAAGCAAGACACATACCAGCCATTCCTGTCTTTAAGAGCACCATCAGCCCACCGTGAGATGGTACCAGCATCAAACACGACGTATGTTTCACAAAAGTACATAATTGTGGCTCTCGTCTAAATTAGCCACAGTAAAGCCTCTCTCTGTTTGAGCTGGTCTTTGTTTGACTGTGGAGTTTTCAAGGCCTGGAGGGCACAGCTTTCAGACCTGCTGTCAACTCCAGGAAGTCTATGAAACACTACGAAATAAATACATTAGTCATATTGCTGCGTGAAAGTGAAAGCTAACAATTATCACGAGACAACTTTATTGCATTTGTCAGGCATAATGCAGTTTTTGAAAGGGTCCATAGGCTATTTTCTCAACTATGTTCTGGTGTTCTAATTTCTTGTTCCCACTAAAATGTTTACTTGCACAAAAAACAAACAAACAAAAAAACTGGCATTGTGTTCTGTTTAATAGATAACTAACATATGCTGCATTTTTAGGCTGTTTACAATGAACACTCTGAACAGAATCCTACTTTTCATACATAAATTGCTAATCTAACAGGAAAGCAACAATCCTTATTTGTCATCATTCTGGACGCATGGATTTCTGGTGCTCGACTAATCCTTAAGTTTACATGTTGTCAAAGGGGCCAAAGACGATACCAAACACTGCATCTACTGTACATAATAGACATGTAAATCCCTCCCTCTGTCTGCTTGTCCAGGGCCAGTTGGTCATCTCCCTGAGCCTTTGTTAAATTAATGGGTCATACATAAGTCCATTCAAACATGTAATTAATCGCTGTGTCCGGTCACTGCTCCGCTCAAGCGTTTACTTCCACAGGAGCACCAGCCAATCAGTGGGCACTGCCGAACAATGTCCCTGTTTGCAGACACAGATGTCTGGGTAGAGTCCAGCACCGGACCCCTGCCCACCTGGAGCTGCTGTCTGCCAGATGACCTCTTGATGTTTCAATCCTTCCTTTGGCTCAATGCCGGTAACACAGCCACTGTAATTGTGTTTTTGCTAAAGAGGATTTAAAAAGTAGGCTAAAAAGTAGGCTTAAGGTATAAGTAACTACTCTACTGAAAGTGTTAATGAATGTGGCAAAACTCACCTCTAAAACACCGGGCTATCTTAAACTATTTTATTTTAAGATGCTAAGATATATTAAAGGTGCACTGTGTAAGTTTTCTGGTGGAGAGTCAGTTCATGAAAATGTTTTTGCTTTGTCTAGTCGAGTGTTTCACAGTATATAATTTCATAATTTAATTCAATTTTCTCTATGAAGAGTACCAAATTTCATGCCTTTTTGTTAAACATTCCAAGCAAAAAACAAAAAAAAACAAAAAAACTCTCCATGGAAACAAGACGGTTCCAGACCCTCCTTCTAAAACTGATGTATCTGACTTAAACATTATTCATTTACATTATTTATCTTGATTTAGTCCCAATTTTGATGTGCTGAATGTAGTGTGAACTTAATCACATTATCTATCCTTGAGTGGTTCTTAGATTGTGCTGAAGGTACCGTTATAATATTTTAAAACGGTTTTTATTTATTCAGTGCTCCTTTTATGGGCCAATAGACATTTTTATTCCGGGTATTATCTTGGCTTTGTTGTGGCTTAGTCCTGGTTTAGACTTGGGGTAGCCTTCTCGCAATTTAAGCCTTTTTAAAAGCCAAAAGTTTTCTGGGGTTCAACTTGGTGCATGCGAATATTTTTGCCAATGACTCTCTCACCAGTTCGTCCTCCCTCCCATTGCGGTCCGAGGGTCAGATTGGTGTCAGTGCTTTGTGTTTGGTGACAGGATGGTAAGAATGGTGTGTGATAATGAGTCAGCTCTAAGACACAACAGAGGGAGGGCAGTGGAAGGATCAGTTACTGTCAGCGGGACGGGGAATCTCCCTACACCCCTGCTGCTGCTCTGTGTCCCACATAGGTACAATAAAGGCAGATTACAGGGTGGTTAAACAGAAGGTATGCCACTGTTTACCAGAGAGGAAAGCGGTTACGTCAGAGGAGACTTCTATGAATTAAAATGATCTTATAGCAAACAATGGCATGGTTTTAAAGGTGAGACAAAACAGGCTTGTATTGAGGAGATATGAATATATGTATTCTACTGAATGCACGCTCACCTCTCCACAAATCGGACCTGTAAATTGGTTTGTTGCTTCATGGAAATAGAGATGTTTAATATCAAAGTGAAAAATTCCACACAAAGCAACAACATCTCCATGATGGTGGACCCTCCATCCGAAAAGTGACACAGTGCACCTTTAACTATTAAACTAACCAATCAATGGATTTCTGATAAAGGTCTAAATTGTTAACATCATTCTTTTTCATTGCAATGTGCAGAAATATGTTTACTGAAACACCAAGAAATACTAGTATGTACTGCTACTACATACCTCTGTCGTACTAAATCAGGCCTCCCCCTTTGTCCTGCTGTGCACTTTCTTTTCCAAAGCCGTTATTACAGAGTGAATTGTAACTGTCTAAACTTGCAGAGACATGACCCAGACTTCACACAGGGATCACAGTGGACCCCTGGAGTTACACTGAGTTACAGTCTGAAGTGCACCTCCATCAATCTCATGTACAGTAGGAAGCACGCTCTGTGGGGGATTCAGCTGACAGGGCCAAATGAAGATGGATGAGAGGTGTTATAAGACAAATACTGCAAAAAATACAGAATTTGAATATTAACAATCATATTAAAAATCAGTACTAAAATACTGTAAAATTTGTCAAATCATCAGCACCCTAATATAGTAGTGAGAACTATGCATTGCACTATGCACTATGTACTGGGAAAAACTACAGCAAACAAATGAGAGTGTGGGAGTATGAGCCCATTTACAATTTTATGCATAGACTTTTTTTATGCTAAATGGTCATATTTTTATATACAGCATTTCCACCTTCAAGGCACCTAAAGCACTTTATATCAAGGAACCACTCACCCATTCACACACACTCATTCATCTGTGGGAGCTGGAATCACACTGCCAACCTGTGGGTGAGCAGCTGCTCTCCCAATGATGTTTATGTTGAGAGCAGAATTTTTGCCAACCAACCTTCTTTACTTTTTCACCTTCAGTTTTATCTACAAAATGTCCTTAAAAATGTCAGAAACACAGGACAATATTTTCTCTTTCCACAGCTTTGCACATAAGAGCATAACCCACAATCAAAATGCTTTAATTTATAGAACATACGAAGCCTTTAAGACTGACATAACCGACTAATGCATCAACACCAGTATGAGGCACCCGAGCAATTTCATCAGCTCAATTAACACATTTTAAAGCAGTCCTCTGACAGAGTTTTCTCATAAACCCTCTGTACATTGATATGGAGACAGATTCTTGTTGTTTTTTCTGCAGGTGAAGGCGTTCCTGTGGCTGGGGCAGGAATGTGGAGTAATAAGGGTGACAAGTTTGTGGACTCTTTCCAAATCTGTGGACTGAATTTGCTGCAATAGCTGCTTTATCATCACTCAAGGATCCAGATGTCTGTGCTATATGTAAAAAATGTTTTGGTTTTCAGTTGCTATACAAACAAAATGATAAACTTCTGAATTTTCAGGCCAAATCTCCACACACAGCCACATACTCAAAACTGGTACTACATGGGACTAAACCTGGAACTAAACTAGATCTTGAACAAGTTTCACCCAAATCTACATTAGGACTTAACTGGTTTAAATCCAGGACAAATCCAGGACAAATGTGACTCAGCTGTCAACCTATACGACACAATGATCCAATGTTGTTATGAAATTTTATTTTCCGGTTAAAATATCTTCCCCTCTCCCTCTTGAACTTTTGGTGCAGTGGTCCGTGTGATGTGGAAGCAGAGTCAAGTACAGTGGTTGAAATATTTGCCACAGTTTGAGCCCTGCCGCTGTTTCTGTCATCGCGTCCCTAATAACAGACCACTTCTGCTGGAGGAGCCTCGAGCCAGTCAACCCAAGTGGGAGTACAAAGGAATTAGATAGGCTTATGAGGGTAATTGTTCGTCTATGCAGTTTCAGTGTGTATGTGTGTGTGTGTGAGAGAGGGTGAGCTCTAAACCCAGGTCCCCCAAAGCTAAACCACAGCTAACCGCAGTATCTATCTGCCTAATTTTACTGAAACTGTCAAAAAAGACTGGCACTTAGACCAGTGTTCTCAAATACAACTGCCAGAAATAAAAAAGCATCAAAATGGTCCATGGAGCTTAATTTCAAACTATGCAAAAAATCAGGAAACTGTAAAGAAGTGGACTAAGGGAGTGCGATGTCATCCATAGGATTCAGCTCCAGTCAAATGAAGGTCACGAGGCCAGCAGTTATAGGAGCCGAGTTCCTTAGAATAAACAAAAACACCAGGGTCATGTAGCGGAGGTTAATACAAACATGTTAAGATCCAAATGTTGAGGGTCACAGCAGCAGTTACTGACAGAAGGGTGGCAATGTTTCAATGTAAAGTCAACGGGAACCAGTGCTTCCGGCTCCGCTAGCTCCCTATTTGGAACGCCGCAGCTAGTGGGTTAGCTATGTCCATTTATATATACAGTCTATTGTACAACCCTAATGTGGGTGTTTATGATAACAGAAATTATTCAAGTGGAGAAAATCAAGTAACTAAGTACCACCAAAGGAAATATGTGGCTTCCTGAGTACCACCAGATATTTAATGGTACTAGGTCTAAATGAGGTCTAAATTTGGACTACACCATTGCTCCACTAGTTGTCAGAGACAGAAGAGAGAGCCAAAAGAAAAGGACAACTCAAAATTAAACAAATATAAGAACTTTAAAAGACCATGTGTATCTCTAGGGGGGGCTCCTGAACCACCAGTGTAACACGCACCACTGTTTAATAAACACTGATCTAATACTTTGTCAGTTCACTCATTCTCATATTAAACTTGCATGTAGTAGTATGTAGAATCACTCATTTCAAGATTCATGGTAGAACCCCAGAGACAACCAACTGCAACACAGGGAGGACATACCTTGATCTTATTCCCTCTGCCCATACTGCCCATACTACTCATCACTGCTTACATGTATCACTGTTTCTTTACCCGTGATGGATGTTGTTGGGGCAACCAGCTGTCGACTAAGGAATCTACAGAAAACTGAACCCACCCATTCCTCACATTTCTACGTGGTCCAACTTCAGTTCGGTCCAAGTATCACAGTCCCCCCAGACCTAGCTCAGATGCATGACACAGAAGTTACGAAAACAACACGCGTGACATACCTGAGCCACTGCACTGAGAGGGCACTGTGTACTGGGAAATATAAGGCAACACAAACTACAACCATAGGTGCACTATGTAACTTTTTGGGTGGGGCTGGAATATTCTAGCTTGATTCATCAGCTGGTTTCACTTTGTGGAAACGATCTGACTTCGCAGCATTAGGATTCGTTCCCTTGATGGTAGGCAGGTACTTTTTTAACCAACTGCTGCTATTTGGTTGTGATGTACGCAATGCACCGCTAATGGGGCTAATTGGTATTTTAAGCTATTTCCAAATCCCGTAGGAAGAAGGGCAATAATGTCTTTCCCCTTGATAAAATTCACCAAACATTCTCCTTTGTTCTGGCTTTAAATCTCAGGTATCGTTGCCAACACAGAATGTATGACCGGACTCGCACTTCTGGGGTTCTTGCAAACTGTCTAGTGTATTCCGATTCCTGACCTAGTCACTGGAGATAAATGAAATTGAGTGGAGGTACTAGGCTAGGTATGTTCCACAGTGTGACATTAAACAGCTCTACCTTGCAATGAATAAATTACTGGTGGTTTTATAGCTCAATAATACCTAAAAAAAAAAAAAAAAACAGGTGCTTGGACTGTGAGGGGGTTGCCTCTCCACAGATCTGACCTGTAACTGTGTCTGGTTTGGTCTCTATGAAGATAGAGAGGTTTAGTGCCATACTAAGACACATTCCAGACAAAGCAATAATGTCTCCATGGAGAAAAGCAATTGATGATGGAAAGTTACACAAGGCACCTTAAACGAAATAAAAAAAAAATTATAAGACAATTCCAGAAGAAGTTGTACATTATTTCAATATGGTGGATAGTTATTTAAGCCATAGAAATGCTGTAAGTTCTTTTCATAAATTATTGTAAACTAGTATCTATAATATCTATAATCTAGAATGCAACCCATATTCTAAGATTTAACACGTCCCATTGACAGCTTGTGTGAATATTGGCACCTTCAAACAATCACTTCAAAATTACACTTCACAACAAGAGCAAGGTAATGTAATAAAAATATTTCAACTTGTTAATATGCAAATCTTCCAACTCTATTGATATCTCTACTTGTGAAAAAACAGTTGTGGTTAACTTTGGCTTTGGTTTTGGTCACATAAAATAACCAAATTTGCTCGTATGTGCCCCTGCTGTAAAGTGCAAGCCGCTATCAAACTTCATTGTGAAACATATCAATGTTCCACAACATTAATGCACTATAAATCCTAATCTATTATTTATATTTGCTAATGCACCAAAGATATTCTGCTATGCTCAAACAAATCGGAAACAAAACAAACAGCTAATGGAAGATAACAATGCTTTGGTCAATCAATAACTTCTGTACCAGAACAAATATTAGCCCTGATTGGAAAATAGCATTAACTCCTATTCTCAAACAGTGCAATAAGCGAGAGACCACTTTTAACGCCCTGTATTATGTAAAATTGACTCTTGTGAGCTTTAAGCCATGTTGTGTTTTGTTTCATTCACACATGTTTGAAGAACTCTTTATTATTAGTCTGTCATCTCCAAAGCTCAAAATGCTCTGTCCCACCTTGTGATGTCATGTAGTGGTAGTTTTCAGGTTAACAACTACCCTTTACTTTTTTTCAGTAGAGACTGGCAAATCTAGGTTGAAATTACCTAAATGATTCTAGTGAAGGTGTATGGAGTTTAAAAATACAGTGGAGCACTTCCCATATTACCACATGATATCACAAGGTGGAACAGAGTTTTCAGTTTGAGAGAAGAACTGTGTGTTAAACATGTGTGAATGAAACAACACACCTCTGGGTATGGGTAACATTTTCAATCAGAAAATCAGAAAATAGCCTAATCAAACAGATAATAAAAACACTATCTTTCAACCACAGATGCTAACAATGTCAATGACCCCGCAGTGTTGCTATTGCTTTTGTCAGAGGTGAAAGGTCAGATGGCCATAACCTTGGGTCAAAAGCACTTCTGTTCTGTCTCAAAGTCTAATTTTCACTTAAGGAGTTGACATGCGTTGGCGTGTTCAAAACACATGTTGCTAAAGCTGGGAGTACTGATAATGATAAAGGTATGTTTTGTTAAATAGAGGGTACAATGACATTATTCAGAACCACAGTCACCGCACTGACCAAGTAACCAAACTGCTGAATACATAGTGGCTCTGATCATTCTTTAATTTTCAACAAAGAGAAATATACTGTTGACTTTGTCTTGCTCTTTATGGCTACTTCAAATGATATGCTCCGAGCTATTAGTTTAAACTGTGCAAAATGCATGATAAAGCAATTACCATCATCTCTCTGAACAAAGAAAGGCATTTCACATAGAGAGAAAGAGCAAAATGGGACTTTTTGTTTGTCAAGACATCAGGTCATAAAATAGCAAACAAAATGTGTATTTGTCAAGCAATACACTTACAGATACATTACCGCAGTGGTGGAAGAAGTGCTCAATTTTGTTACTTAAGTAAAAGCATAGATACTGGAGCAAACAAATACTTAAGAAAAAGTAAAAGTATCCAACGAAAGAACACATTTAAGTATTAAAGTACCTATCCGTTTAAAAATGTACATATAGAGTAAAAAGTCAAAGTATTTTGCAAACATTTTGAGGTTTAATAATGCAGTGATTTTACAGATTTGTGCTGAATTTTGTTCAACAAAATCAACTGAAATTATGTTTTGTTTCTAGCTGGTTTTATTTGTGTATTTTTGTTAGCTCAAACAGATGTGTTAAAAATAAAACTTTTCACCAGGTCTCAAACTGTAATAAAAAATATTTAGAAATACTAAAATTGCCAAGGATAATTGATGACAAATATTTGTTTTTTTGTGATCCTCACCATTAAGTATGAATGAAGATGAGTAATCAAAATAGAAATTATAACTTGCCAAGCTGACAGTACTCTCTTAGTGAATTATACAGTAATGAGAATCACCACATTCCAGTACAGTGAGGGATTATAACAACCTGATCCAAATGTGTACTTAAAATTCAGAACTATGACTATGAGTTTCAGCATTATGGCACTATGGATTTAAGTATCTTTTTGACAGCTCACTTTGCTGCAATTCACAACAATCTCTTCAACCAGAACAGACAGAGGACAAAGGGTCAAGTGGAGGTCACTGGGGTTAAAGTTCAAGTCTCTATATCTAGTTACAAGCTAATCCTTCCACTCAAAACTAACCCTCATGATTCAACAGACAAACAGAGAAACACGCTTAAGTTCCCACAGATTTTGATTACGTAGTTTATTTTTCACACTCTGGACCTCACAGCTCACCTCTGTATCCGATAATTCAATACGTCCAGACCAGCAGCGTGCATGTAATTTCCAAGCATCACATGGGAAAGGACAGAGAGGGGCATTGTGGGTAAAGCAGAATCATCGCCACCTCCTTAGTGCATTTTTAGAACACTAGTGCCCTGGAAAAAGTAGCTATTGACTTTGATAGACATGTAAGCTATTTAGAAGGGTTAGTGTTGTGTTAAGTTTTATATAAGGGGATTTGATTGACGTTTGACTTGCAGTTGAAGAAAATAGTTTATCTGAAAACACATACAGTCTTGATCAAAGTTAGTGGTGGGTGAAGTGTCTGGCCAAAGACACAGTGGCAGAGTCTAGTGATAAACTCCCAATGAGTGCCCAATACAATACATTTTCACAGTTTTACAATGGCAGTTAAACTCTCAACATATTGTGGAGGCAAATGTGTTAATTTTTTATGACCGGACACGTGTGGGTGTTGTTTGGTGCTAGTAGAAGTTAGGTTTAAGCTATGGGTCACTTCAGGTACAACAAAATCTGTCTCTAAAAGACTGTATATTTTGTGCAGTGGGACTATTCGGGGTGTAGTGGGGATACGCCATTGACCCACTTCTCCCGACGTAAGATATAAAAAATAACAAATGTCAAACTGAAGCTATTGGCAATAATGAAAACAACCTGCATAGGCTCATGAGATCTGCAGTACTGTCCTATAGTAACCTGAGACATGAGGGACCAGGACTAAACCAGGACTAAACCAGGATTAAAACAGGTCTAAACTAAGTCTAAACCAGAACTAAACCAGACCTAAACCAGGATTGACTGTCGGGACAGGCTCTGAGGTGCGCCCACGTAGACTGTCGGGTGACCACAGGTGAAAGGACCGGCACAGAGCTCCGCGCCTCATGGAGCTAAGCACAGCCATCATCTGATCGCACTTTGCAGACACTCTGTTCTGCGGGTTCAGGGTTCTCTCTCTCTTTCAAGTCCAAGATTAGTCCTGGTTTAGTCCTGATTTATACCTGGTTTAGGCCTGGTTTAGACCTGGTGTAGTCCTGGTTTAGTCCTCCTGATTCAGTCACGAATCGCTTACCCCCACTTAAAAAATTCATACTACACCACTGGACATATTACTGTCTAATCACAGCCTTTGCCATTTGCTAAGTGTGCTACCTCAAATCTCACTTCAATTCAATACCGACATATCGTGCAGCCCTGTTTATCAACTTTGCTATCATCTACTGAGAAACTGGAAATATTATAACAGCTTCCGATTTCAAATCACAGTACATCACAGGACACCATCCAGCAAAAGTAAAGTTTATCCTCCTCTTGCCCTGCACATCTCTGTATCTGTGTACATGTTAACAGACTAGGCCGCGAGCGATGCAAAAAATACACTTCAATCCTCACGTCTTACTCAGAGTCTTTGAAATGTTACCATGGCCTAAGCTTTGCCCCGAGCTGCCAATGGTGTACCGCAAACTGCAAAAAAGCCTGTGTGTGGTAAGAGGAAGTATCAGGATGCAAAATCTATATATAAGTAATTTAACATGTTGTGAGGATTTGTAAACAGAGACATGGGACGGTTGCTAAGGCTAAAAGTGATTGACACAAAGGAATAAAGGTATAATCTAAATAACTGCCCGTTAGCTATGCATTTTAACCTCTCATGACAGTAAAGATCCAGGTCATAAACACTGCCTAAAGCTTGATCGGGGTTTAGCTTAGAAACTGAGAATTGTTACTGACTTCACACGCTCTTTGACAGGGGAAAAACATGCATGATGCTATTATTGACTGATACATATTTTTGAAGGCAAGAAATTCCAGTAAAAAGCACTAGGGATGGGACAAGATCTCACAACCACATGACTGATTGAAGAAAGTTATCTTGTGACATTTTTTTTTGTGTGCATGTTTTTATGTTTAGATTGAATTAAAAAAAAAATGTTGTTAAGTAAAGGAAAGTAAAAATTTTTTGAGAAGCTCTAGTCCTGAAAAACAGTGCTACAATGAGAGCAGAAATATGAAATAACATAAATCAAAATGGTGAGGCTAAAACTGTGAACTAGCAATTTACTATAAATAATGTCAAAATCTCATCTTGTTCTCTCTCGTGGATACAATCTTGTGTCTTGTCTCATCTTGTGGAGATTGTATGTCTAAAAAGCACAAATGTTTATTCAGTGCATTCCTTGTGAAAAAGTTAAAACAGGTTTGATTGCATCTTAATGAATTTTACTCCCACTTTTAGGTCTTGTCTGACACAGACATCACGAAACTAACATAAAGCAGACAACAAGGCAATAAAGACACAACTTGAACAAGCATGTAATTAAAAGTTGAAACGGTAACCATGTGATTCACAAAAGAAAAGTCAAGTGCTTTTTGACAGACACTGAGAACCCAAACGGACATCAAACCAAGGCCAAACGTGCATCGACAGGTTCATTCACAGAGGATTAACTGTCAGACGACACCTGTCACTGTTCATGCCCGGCATCTGAGCAACACCTGACACTTCTGAGAAACAATTGTATTTACATAACCAACTTAAAAGTATCTGCAATTTTAAATGGAGCAGTTCATTGGTAACCTTCACTTAATACTACCACAAAATTTCATGTACAAACAATCTTATGCTTATTAAACTAATCTTATTATTACTCAGGAGGGAGTTACTTCTACGATTTTTACTACTACTTACTACCTCTTTGCTATTTGCTATTGCCAGTGCTTCTGCTGCTACTGCTACAATTGCTAGTACTATTATGGCTACTACTGCTGGACTTTTATTATCATGATAGATCACAAAAGCTTACAAAACACTGCAAAACAATTTACAGATGGCTGCAGATAAAAGTAGAGATTGAATGAGATGTTTATCTTGACACGCCTATGGTCGATAAGGTCTGCTGTCTTTTTTGGGTCGATGTGCATGGGCAATTTTGATTACCGCTATTTTCCCCAAATTATATGATTTATATTTATCACCCAAAGCCTTTTTTTTACGATAAACCCATAAAAGAGATGTGGAGTGAGTTTTGTGCAGTTATATTTTTACACTGAACTGTTCTAATTAGGTTTTATGCATTTTCTTTAGACTGCAGGTCGGCCAAAACAAAGCATCGGCCTGTGCTGTGGATTTAAGACTGATAACTGATACGCTGAAAAGTGCAAATATCGGCCAACCAATGTTTCAACAAACAAAAGCTTAGAAGTTTGTTGTTCTCTGTTACAGGCTTTGATAATGTGATAAAGTGAACTCCTAATTTTATAACCAGGCAACTAAAATTACAACAGCTTAAATTAAACAAGTCCACGACCACACACACTTCACACAATATGCAATTACTACCACAATCACACTACTACTGCACTACAAAAGTATGTCATCATAATCAACCCGATCTACTACCAAGGTCAAAATGTACTGTGAGACTAAGACTATGAAATATAAATTTAAATTTATGAAAATGGAAAATAGAAAAAAAAAAACTTCTGTTGTTACAATCATAAAAATTTCCTGTAAACTAAATCCATTTAAGCAGTTTGTTATTTCATCCTAATTCTTGTATTGTTAGTACAGTTGCCAGGTCTTGATAGCTGGAGGATTGCTGCTCAGTACATTACATACTGGCCTGTGACACAAAGGAACAAGGCTCTGGTCCTAATAATGGCGGGGATACGGTTACATACTCAAATTAATAGAGCTGAAGTTCAGGTTTTCAGGCTTCCTCGGCAATTACAATGTCCTGGATAAGGTTACTATTGAAGAGGGAAATCTGGCGAGTTTTGGAGCCAAATATTCTATGCGTATATTTTTAAAACAAACAAAAAACATTAAAGTTGTGTTTTGTAGATTCACTTTTTGCATAACATAACACACCATAAAAAAGCAGTTCAGTGTGCATATATTGCTCTGTTATAAATAGATAGATAACATTGCTGAATTGCAATGTGTTTTTGTTGGTTAACTTTGAAGGAATTGCCATGACGATAACATGATGCATCTTGTCATTCACACAAGACAAAACAGTAGCCGCTGCTAGCATGAGTAAGCTAAAGAAGAGTGGGATTTGTGACTTCATGATTGCGCATTGGCATCTGGCAGGTCTGCACAGGTTTGCCTATTAGATCCCACACAATCAGATAGGAGACGTAATTAGTAAGTATACAGCCCTGCGGTATGAACAGGGCCCAAGCCACGCCATGCTTCCTCTTTACACTATCATTTTAAATGTCTTTCAGTTACATGCAGGGTGGAAAGTAACTACCTAATTAGAAATGCTCATGTTACTGTAATTGAGTTTTTTGGTTGTCTCTGTAATCTCTCACTCGTCCAGGTAGGACCCACAGCAAAAGAAAATTTTATTCTGTCAACTGGAGAAACATTTGTAGAAAGGTTTTCACTCAAAAAAAAACTTTAGTCCAGTTGACAGAATTTAATTGTCTTTTGGTATAGTTTTCTTTTAGAGTAATTGTAATTTTTGAGGAGATGTTTAAACCTGCATTTATAATTGTAAATGAGTAAAGTTTTAACCATGTAATTATTATAATTTAGCTACACTTTAAATCGCTGGCGTTACTGAGTAAAGCCAAAAGTCCCAATCATCAGAAAGTATCTCACTTAAGTACAATTTTGACCTCAGTACTTAAGTAACTGAGTACATTTTAGACATGTAAATTGTACTTTGATTTTAATAAATTTTCAGAACTCTTTCCACCACTGGTTATGTGTGTCTCTCACCCAAATCAACAAGAGCCTTAGCCAAGCCTCAAACACTTAACATTTAGCAGCTGGTCAGCCTCTGCAGTGTAATATTAACCACAGGAGCCATAAGGCCACAGCACTGAAGCAAACAAAGACAAGTATTGTGTTATCTGAAGGAGAATAAAAAGTGAGGGAGCAGGAGAGGTGTGTAGGGTTACAACCAGGACCCCTCCCCCAAAAGCGTAGTGAGAGTGCTGAAATCACTGTCCTGTAGTTTGCTGACAACAGATAATGCTGATATGAGTGAGGGGGTAATGGAGCGAGGAGGGTCACAGAAGAGGATGGGAACTAACCTATAAAACCACGATCAGGTTTATGATGGCAAATTTGATCATAATAAGAATTACTTATGCATACTATATATATATATATATATATATATATATATATATATATATATATATATAGTATATATTACAATAAGTATAATTACAAAGTTACATTTTAAAGGTAAATTATCTATTGTGAGTATTACCAATGCCACTGACAAAATTTGGGTATAAAAAAGGGCGTTTTTAGCTCAGGTGCACCCAAATATTTGCCAAATCAAAGTTACTTTAATGTCACAAAGGGAAATTTGTGTAGGGCAATATCCTGACACTGCAAACACAAGTGTGAATAGCCAACTGTCCCCATCATATACATACAGTAGAGACAGCTTCAACTGGAAAATGCCGACACCTTTCACAGAATTCGGCATGTTTGCCTTTTTTATCAGCTGTTGCTTACAAGTAAACAAGACAACTCTCCAGTCACATCCTGCTGCTGTTTCTACAATAACAGCCTTCACAATAGGGCTGCACTCAAAATACTGATACAGCAATATATTGTGACAGACTTCTTAACAAGATGCATATTGATACAGTGACACTTTATCACGATACTTCACAAAATTAACTGGTGAGTGTGTACATATAAAAATCCCAATTTTGTTATTTTGCACATTAAAAACAGTTTAGTGGAACTGACTTTTTAAGGGTATTAGTTGGATATGTACTGTATTGTGAGATTCTTGGCAATACACACAGAATTGAGAATGACTAATAAAGAGGAACAAGTAAAAAAAAATAGAGAGGTAAACAACTCTGACAATTCTTTATATTTAAGCCATGGATAGCTTCTTATAGTTCAAAAGTAGTCAAATGTGCACAACAACACCCGTCTCATACTTGCCAGACACACAGCCTCAGGTCGTGTGGTTAGTGGCCTATAATTTGGAGACTTGAATGGACTCGAACCATTGACCAACGCTGATCCCAGATACTTATACTTCAAACTGCTGTCTACAGCCCCAAGGTGCATGGACCACGACATTAAAGCTATCGAAGAACAAGTCAAGCCTCAATGCAGATCCTCCTCCCTATACAAATACAGACTGTTGTTACACCTGCTCAGACTCTCTCTTCCGCAGCAGAATTGAGAGGGGTAATACAATAGAATAATAATAATAATATTGAACTACTATCCTCTAAATGCAGAAAGTATTGCTTTGACATTACAATTAAAAATGAAGTTGCATCTTACAGACTTAACTGACCCTAGGAAAGAAGAAATCAATGAGCAATAACAAGGAGAAAACAGATGAACCAGGCCATAAAGTAAAACAAAGGTCTTTCTGAATCTAGTCAATGCAATGAAAACATATACTCAGGCCTATAGTGTTTTTGTCTCTTTTTTAAGTTTATACAGGTAAATAACATTATTACATCATTGTGCAAGGAAGTAAAATGATTACACATTAATTCAAGAAAATAACATCACATTCTTGTATGGCCATGTACCCCATTTGAACTATGACTCATTGGTTCAGTTTGAATTATTAAGAACATTTCGGTATAAAGACTTTGAAGAGGTTATCTAATGCATTTCCTTGACCGCTATGGACAGATTTAGATCTACAAACATGCTGCAAAATGGAAACACTTTCCAGGCACATGGTCCAGCGGTGAGGCATTATTGTAGCAAATACCAGTGCAGATAAAGAAGTGGAGCCAGAAGAAAGACGCAATGAGACAAAGTATGTGTGTGTGCATGTGTGAAAGAGAGAGAGAGAGAAAGAGAGACAGAGAGGGGCAGAGAGAGAGAGAGAGAGAGAGACAGAGAGCTAAAGAAAGAGAGGCAGAGACAGAGAGCAGGGGAGAGAGACAAGGAGAGGGAGAGACAGAAAAAGGGGGGAGAGAGAGAGAAAGATAGGAAGAGAGACGAGGAGAGATAGTGTGAGAGAGAGAGAGGGAGATAGACAAAGAGAGAGAGACAGAGAGAGAGACCTAAAGAGGGGAGTGGGCAGGAGGGGTGTGGGGTTAAAACTACTGTGTGGGATATCTAAGGAATGAATGGGATCTATGAATATCAGTTACTCAAGGAGCCAAACCCAGCTATGGCAACATGTGTGAGGGGCAGCAGGAAAGACATGGGCAGAGCTAGATATGGATTGGCACCAGGATTTTTAAAGAGTGGGGGGAGAAACAGGATAAAATAGTCACCTAAGCAAGTCTGAAACAAAAAAACAACAAAAAGTTACAAATTACGGGAAGTAAGTTGGTTAGTTGGTAAGTAAATTATGCCTTTCTTGCCTTTCTTAAAGCTAGTAATGGTTTTGTGAAGCCAGGGTGACTCTCCCGAGCATGTGAAGTAGAAAAGATTATGACAGAGAAGGCATCCAGCAAAGTAAAACTAATTATAATACTACCTCTATGCTGAAACAAGTCAAGCAAGGTTTCTGTCTGCAGATTGTATAGTTGAAAATGTTACATGAAACATCAAAGACACAAGTGCAAATAAGCCTGTCACAACAATTACTAAATGGACTTATTGTTCAATAGATGATAGCAGGACCAGGCGTTTTTCAGGATCAGTATTTATCAAAGGTACTTTTGCACTTCTTCACACTTTGCACAAGTCTTTGGTTATTTTTCTGCAATATAATAAGATCTGATCCAAACTTCTATGACTCATTACAGGTGCGAACTATGTCCTAAAGGGTTTTATTCTTCTTTTTATTTATTGCAGCTCGTGTTTTTTTTTTTTTTTTTTTTTTCTTCTTTTAAACAATGTTATATCAGAAACGTTTAAAAAGAGTTTGAGGAAATGTTTGATAATCTTTCAATTGTGGGATGTTTCATTGTATTTTAATCCATGTTTGAATGTATTAATCTAAGGTGTGTAAATGTATTTTTTTTAGTAATGCACAACAATAATGTTCAATTTTAATGTATTCACAAGGTGGAGGCTTTAATATAAGCCCATTTTGGTCTTTTACCTCTTCCTTTTTTTTTTTTTTTTTTTTTATGTTATATATGTGCAAAATAAATAAATAAAAACAATAATGTAGATTTAGAGCAAGTCTGCTCTTGGGTATTGTTTGTTTCAATGTTATTGTTTATATTTATTTCAGTGTTTTTTCACATTTCAGAATTTGTTATCATGTTAGACTTTAGTGCAAAGCATGAAATAACCCATATAAGCATGCAATAGCTACCGGGTGGTCCTACTTGTAAAGCTCTAACTTTCTCGTAACTCTGTATGATTCACTGCGTACTGTTCATTAGCAAATGTTCAAAGAAACAACAACCGTCTTTTGGGGCTAAATGTGTCACCCACAATTACAACTACTACATGACTGCGGATCACTAGAAAGAGAACTGACTGACTCTGATACAATAATTTTGATTCAGTCATTGGCTTTAAATAGTGTGAGTACAAAAGATGAAAGAGAACAATTAGACAAAGCTCAAACAGTAGAAATAACTGCACATTTCCTTTTCAGTACAGAGCTATCGTTTGTAAAACTCAAAGCCAGTATCTGATCTGCTGTCAGTTCAATTTTAATTTGATTCAGTGCACATCCCTATTAATACTTTGCTGCTACTGTCATTTCCTGGGGGTGTGATGCTAACTGTAGGCACTGCTCTGTCTGAGGCTTCATTAGACATTAGTTGGTGCTTTATTTTAATGCCATCTGACCATAAAGAACTGACTTAGCTGGAACTACAACAAGTGAGATGATTTGTGCTCTTAAACAAGTCTCTCACAAGTACTCACAATTTTTTTTCAAACCAAACACCTAAACAGATGCATGGATGCTTGTATTGATCACAGACTCCTTAAAATATATTTTCATACAGTTTGAAAATGTTCTTGAATTTTCTTTTTTGACTGTGTTTACTAATGTCTACATTATGTCACCATGGGGACTCCTAAACATTCCACCATGAGAAACACATGTAGAAAACCCCCAGCATGTCACTGCTAAGTATCAATATTATAACAGCAATACATGGATGCCACACACCAGGTTACCAAAGTACACCCAAATAAGCATTGTACACCAACACAAAACAGCAGAGAGGATCATTTGTCCCAGTTCGTCCATTGTTGTAAGTGTCTGCCCTGTCTTTGATCTGGGAGTTAAGATGACGTCACCCCTGTGTCTCTCTGTGTCTAGTGGTGTACCTGCTTCACACCTGCGCTGCACTCACACTCGGGGTCGTGTTACTCGCGTGTTCAGCAGACTTCACAGAAAACTCCAGCACAAAGATGTCTGTCCCCTGACTCATCCGGGACCTCCTGTTTGTCACTGGGTCATTTGTTTTCCTCAACATGTTTTTGTGTACGGCCAGGACATGTCTGGGGAAGATATAATAGGTCCTAAACATACCAAAGAGATAGAGGGTACACAGCAAATAACAGGGTAATTTATGTTTCAAAACAATAGAGGATAGCATTATAGCCTCTCAAATAAGTGTAATAAGAAAACGCACAAGTGGATTCAAGAAGGAACTTCTAAATCAAGCCAAATTTGGAGACAAGCAGTTTGCAAAAAAAAAGTTACATAGCACCATTTTAAAGCAGGCCTATTCTGCAAAATCGACTTTTGAGAGCTCGTAACCATGTTATAGTTGTTTCCCTCATCATTTCCTCTTCGAAAAATTGTATTTGGAGTGATTTGTGTATGTGTGCGCAAGTTTTAATCGCTTATTTTCAAGATGCCATTTTGCTAATCAACTCCTGTTTTCACTGCCACTGTTACACCCTTCATCTCTGTACTTTCATTATTCTCCAATTATTATTTTTTTAACTTGTGATACATTTTGGTAAAAATTAAGACGAAAAAAAAAAAAAAAAGTATCTATTGCTACTTCCAACTATCCACTGGATGTGCCGACAACTTCATGGCTTCACTGTGATGATGTTGACTGCAACGTCAGAACCCATTAGAGACTGCAGTTTTCTAAAGCAGAAGTCAGTGGATTTTTAAGTCCCTTTAGATGAATGTGATTTAAAATATCCAAATTATAAAATAATGATCGAAGGGAGCAATTGTAACGATATAGCAAACAAGCACCTCTTCATTATGCAGTGTGCTGTTTTAATGAATATAAATTAGTTTTGATTTTAGCTTAAGCCACCAACCAAAAGCATGATAGTTGTGTAAAAGCCCTGTGGGGGTAAAGACAGAGGAGGGGGTGTGGGCCACTGCATGTAACAGCATGCTACTCTCTCTCAGTCTGTGTTCAAGAGATCACAGCTGAGTGGGAAAAAGATGACAAGGCATCAATCATTTTAATAATTTAAGCAACAACCAGCCTCTCTGCATTATTTTATGATATACTCCATCGACTCGATCCAGTTTGTGCTTGTCTTCATAAGCAGCTGGAAACACATCCTCATGCCAAATGCATTCTGGAAACTACCTACAGACGATTTAATGGAAGCTTTAATGTTTTTAAAAAGGAGACACATTGACCTGATACTACTATCCCATCTGAGAAACTTTCTGAAGTCAGAGATTGAAAAAGAAAAGTAAATTTGACCTTAACAACGTCAAGGTCTTTCTAAAATAAATTTTACACTGGACAATAAGCGTCATATAGAAACCTATGTGAAAACTGAAGCTCACATGTATTTTAGCAACAAGAATGTCAAAATAATCCCTCAAATATAAGCTGTATAAGGACAGTAATGAACATTTAATCAGTCGACCAAAAGGGGGTATGGAATTAGCAAAAGTTCTGACCAAAGATACCCTGACAAGAAAAGTACTTGTATATTATGCATTTGTATGAATTTACTATTCATTCCCAAATCTCCAGCCAACTGACTCCATGCCTTCTCCTTTCTGCTTTGGTTGAAAATTATTAGTTGACTACTGCAAACTTTGGTAAAATACACAACTGACAAAATACCTAAAGGTTCACAGTGCTAATGCTGAATACTAGTGCATTTTACGACCCTTTTTTGCTATTACATGTTACAAGGTGCATTGTGTAACGTTCCTAGTGAAGGTTTGGTCATATGCTGTCTCCATGGAAATGTTATAGCTTTATCTAGAATGTTCCACAGTGTAGATCTATCACAAGGAAGACAAGCAGCTACATTACAGTTTAGACCTGTGGAGAGTCACCAATATTCACAGAAGGAATTAGTGAATTTTTGATCAATAGAAAGGCCTGTAATGAATAAATGCTAAATGGATATGTTGGAACATCCCAAAGAAAACAATAGCATCTCCATGGAAACAAGTCAGTAGCCAGCCCTCCAACAGAAAAGTTTTACTTGTTACTAAGCAAGTTGGGATAGCAACAGTATATCCTCTACTGTTGCTGTATTGTAGGATACACCTGTTGAGCCGATAAGAATGAAGAGAACGTGGTCTATATTACACCTCAAATACCTCTGTCCCGTGAAGCAGTCGGCAAAAACTGTTAGATACTCATCTTTGAGAGAGCAAAGGTAGAACCCCGAAGGTTTTTAGTGAAATCGGACGAGTTCAGATAAGACGCCGGTACAATGGGAACACACAGGCCCCGACCATGGGACCGTCCTGTACACAGACACACGGAGAGGGGTGTTGTGGCTACTGCAGCGTGTAGGGCAGAGCATCTTGAGAGACTTATCAGACTTAGCTAGTGTTACAGACCCATAGAGAGAAAGAGAGAGGCATTCCCCAGTCTGCACTGTCCCAAATGAGCACCTGGACATGGAAACAGGCCAGAAGAAACAACACATGTCTTCATTTATAACATTTAGATTATTTACCTGTCCGGCCAGAACCACATGCTTTGACATAATTATACAAAAGGTCTGGGGCCACATCCTGTCTCCCTGATTTCAGAGGGCGCAACTGATAGACTGATTAACCAATTGAAAAAATGCAATGTTCGCATCATAGAAAAAAAACAAAAACAAAACATTGCTACTTACACATAAAAAATGAGAAAATCTAGGACTGAGAAACAGACTGGATTTTTACAGAATCAACAATCAAAGCACCAAACTATTACTTATTTCAGGTAAAAGCTATATATATTTGTTCTATTTACTTAGGAGATATTTTCACACTCTGTCCAGTTCCAGTCCCTTCTAGATTCAAACAGAATGTAGAAGTGACTGGTTGGTCAGGCAACTTGAACTATGATCCATATGCTATAATGTAATTAGATTTTCCAGGCAGGATAAGTAACAACAATGAAATGCACTGCCTGTTTCCAACATTACTCAAAAGGTCAAAAGGTTATGAGGAGAGGGAAAGGTTCAATCTGTACACAGCTTTGAAAACCCAGCTTCTTCTAAAATTGTCTAGTCACAATTTGCATGAAGAAATCAATACTTCCGTTTTTTGGGGTATTGATCCTTCGTGGAGTCAGGAAAGTGCTAATGCATTCTAATCAGTGTAAAGAGGTAGAGACCATTAAAGTTTATGGAGGGACACAGCAGGCCCAGTCTTAAGGGCATCTAAGGGCAGGGAGGTAAACCTGTTATAGAGCACACTGTAAATAGGAATATGGTCAGTATTTAAATGATAATCTGTAATTGCTCAAAAATTATATATTAACAGTCAGTCATATTAATACCACATATTTTCTTTATATTTGAAGCATATATCAATAAACATCAGAAATGCCAAAAAGGCTACACATCAACCAGTGTATTTTGAAAGGGAGATTTTTTTTGTGGGACAGGCTTACAATCACAGGCTTGTCCTTTACTGCCTGTTATTGTGCTCTGAGCCTACAATCCCCTCAGGTCTTCCCCTCCCAAAAAGCTGGGGTCAAGGGTCAAGACATCAGCAGTAATGGCTACCTAACACTTGACATCAGGGTGAAGCAATGAAAACAGAGGATTGCTATGTTTCTGAAGAGCGAGTTTGCACCCGATTATGCATGTATTTGTCTGTCAAATTATTGCACTCCCATTGGGATGGTGATCCGGTCAGTGGGACATCAGCTGTTAAATAATATAAATACTCAACAGTGATAAAGTATTTGCTGAAAGTATAACGGGCCTGTCATGATACCTACTTATCGTGCAATGTATGAAAGCTGCAAAATTATTCTTTTTTGGTCAATATTTATTGTGAGGACATTTTTTTTTTTTGGCACTGCAGCAGCTCCAGAGTCCCACAATGCAAGTACGCAGGGGAGAGAGTTTGGATGGGCCGCGACAGAACTGGCCGAACACTCACCCTCTAAATCTGTTTCACTATTATCAACTATATTTTCTTCAACAATTCATCGCACTTTGAAATTTGTTATCATGATAGGACTAAAGTAAAGGCTCAGAAACACAAATGCATATATGTAAAAACTCTATCCACAGGTTAATAAAGCAGTTAAAACTGTACACAAGATAATAAGTATCATGCAAGTATAACCACTACCTGCCAAGCACAATAAGGGAGTATGGTGTAATTAAGGATAGCAGGACAGGCAGTAATTCTAACAAACTACTATCTAACTACTATTGTGTGAAAATATAAGCACAAGTTCAACAATAAAACTGCAAGAGGAGTGCCTTGTAAGAACACATATTTAAAAGAATTATTTGTAAGTGTACATGTAGGTGGTACACTGTATTCACTTACATTTATCCATTATGAAATATGCGATTGGTACAAGAATCAAATCCAATTCAGATTTTTACCCTAATGCTATATTTGTCTCAAACACTATTATGACTTATTGTTCAATACATGATAGATACAATACTTCTTGGGGGTAAATATTTATCATGGGTGCTTTTTCTTTGTACTAATGGAGGGACTTTTCTTATTTGTCTGAACTATGGTACGATTTGAGCTGTACAGGGTTGAATTATGAACTTCTATGACTTTATATTACAGTTTACATTAGTTAGTTACAACTAACAACAAGCGTTGCATTTTCTTATTTATTTATTACAGCTCAAGCTTTTTTAACAATACAGTATTGTACATTTAGAATATGTCTGGATCATTCTGCTTTATGGTTTGGTTTCCACATTACTGTTTATTGTCTATATTCAACAGTATCTCGTACTTTTAAAAAAAAACACTTCTTTTTTTTTCGTAAAAGGCCTTATTGCAGCCATAGCTCTTTCAATATAGTTTATTCAGCTTTGGATATGAGTGTGATAATCTTGAAAGGGAATGGAGCAATTGCTGGATTTCAGATGGCATCACAGCATTCTATAGGACAATATTATTTTGTGTGTATGTGTATTCAATTTTAATACTTTTGCCCCCCATCTGGGAGTATGACATCATCACACTCACACTGAAAAACACCAATGGTCTGTCAATATGCAACTTTCTGGTTATTCTGTGAGCGATTGAGCGTTCCTGTTTCACTGCTGATTAATATCCCACACTCTCTCTCTACTAAAAGAATGTGCCTTTGTGGAAGTCCGTTTAGGTGTGAATTTGTAAGTGTTTGCATACAGTCTAATCTTTAACTTTTAAGAACAAAGTCTGCTTCTGTGGTAACTAAGGAAAGCCAGAAGAATTCCTCATCCATGACCTTCAGGTTGAACTATGCAAAAACGACTACGTGAAATGTAGACTTCACTTTACTGTTTATGTAGTTTACAGCTAGCAACACACGCTGAAGAAGAAGAAAGGGTTTCTAAATTTTCCAAGTTTCATTCCTGGCCATTTTAATTTCTCTGCTATTACTGTATTACAACTACTAGCATGTCACTGAACTGAACAAAACAAGACTTTAAAGAGTTAAAAAACATACCCCAAAACATTAAATTTGCAATGTATTTCTGATTACTTCTTACTAATATTAAATTAAAATAAGCAGAACATGTTAACTTGAAATTCATTACTCATTTGCCTTGCACAATGCGCAGTTGCTGGCAGTGCAGGTATGTGGTGGTTTATGGCAGAACCCACAAATCCTGAACAACAAAGAAGCCTATAGTTATACGGGTGCCCTCCTGATGGCACTTCTTTATTACCTCAACCAACCACCTCCAAACAATTCATTTATTAGCACAAAAGCAGCTCAACCGGATCGGATGAGAGCCTCAAGCAAACAGAGCAGAGTCAACACCAGCTGAAACCAGCCTCATGTCCACATGCACCAAAGTGTTACAGTAAATGATGTAAAATACCGACTTATAAATGCATACCCTGCATGCCCTGACTTCTGACTAAGATGTCACTCAGGGACTCAAGACTAACATGTAGATTTTGTTAGTATTCGTTTTTTTCATACGATTTCGCATTTCACTTCAAACCCTAAAAGCACATAGGCCTAAAAAGTTACAATATTTAAATTCACTGATTTTTTTTTTCTCACTGTAACATTGTTTAATAATAAATAATACAAAAATGTGTCTTAGAAATTACTGGATCGTGAATAGCAATATTCCAAATGACATATTCTGAAGTTAAAGTCAGATTAACACATGTGATAACCACACTAATTTTCAACAACTTTCTTACTTTCAAACTCAAAATATGCTGTGTTTAAAGTTTAAATTAATTCAAATTTTAGTATTTTTTTTTTTTAAGTATAATGAACTTAAAGGGCCAGTATTACACCATTTTCTGATCTTTGCTATAATGTTGTTTCCTCATCACAAACATACCTAGAGTTTAGTGTTAGTGCTTTGTGTTTCATTCACACATTATTATTAACACATGTCCCACATATTTAGGCTTCTTCTCTCAAACAGAAAACACTTAAACTCCATACACCTTCACTAGAATTATTTGGAGCATTTAAGCCCTGGAATTGCCAAACTTTGCTCAACAAAACGTAACCTGAAAACTACTGCTTCATGACATAACGTGGAACAAAACATTTTGGACTTTGGAGATGTAGACAGACTAAAAGGGTTACTCAAAACATGTGTGAATGAAACATAACACAACTCCAGGTACTGATGAGGTAACAACATCATAACATGGCTAACAAGGGTCAGTTTTGCGTAATATAGGACCTTTAATTGCTTTGGTTTATATTTCTATACTTAAACATATTCATTGGGATATTTTTCAACTAATGCAAATTTTACAAAACAAAATAGCCCTTACCTGTTACCGAGATGGTCATAGGGGCCTCCAGCGCTCTGTCATTGTCCAGGTCTCGACTCAGCCTCAAATCCCCAGTGTGTTCATTTAATATAAGTAAATTCAACTCATTTCCAGACACAAACTTGTACTTCAGTTTATCCGCCACGTCCGGGTCATGAGCAGGCACCTTCCCAATAATCCCAGTTGGAAAGCTGTTGGATTTGTTTGTGACATAGTTGTTGAAAATAATTTCAAAATTTTGCAGTTGTGGTCTGTTGTCATTTAAGTCTACCAAGCATATATGGACAGTGGCACGGCTAACTAAGGGGGCAGAAGTGGCTTGTACTACAATGACATACTCCTTTTTCTTCTCATAATCCAGCTCAGTGAGTGAAGTAAGATCTCCATTGAATAAGTCCAATTGGAAAACTTCTGGGAAATTTCCTTCGACAATTTGGTACATGATTTGGGCGTTTGTTCCTTCATCTGGATCGGTAGCAGTGATTCTAGCCACCACTGACCCTACAGGGCTATTTTCCTCAACTTTAATAAACAGCTCATCCTTTTCAAAAACTGGTGCATTGTCATTGATGTCTTGGACTACAATGTGGATGTTTACACCTGTTTTAAGTGGAGGTATGCCTTTATCCACTGCAAATGCTCTGAGATTATAGGTATGGACATTTTCACGGTCAAGTTTCCTCAATGTTCTAATAATTCCAGTGGATCCCTCAATATAAAAATCCCCATCTCCATCATCTCCACCAGCAAAAGTATAGGTCACTCGCCCATTTAATCCTGAATCACGATCCGAAGCTGATATTTGAAGTACACTGGTGTAGACTGGTGCATCCTCAAATACACTACCTTGGTACATATCGCGGATAAATTGTGGTTCATTATCATTGGCATCCTGGATCATAATATCTACATGTGTCGTACCAGTCTTCTGAGGAATGCCATTATCTTTAGCGATTATGGCCAAGGTATAGGATGCTTGGTCTTCATAGTCTATTTCCATTTGAGTTGTGATAACCCCTGTATCTGGATCTATCTTAAACTGGGGAACATTGTCCTCCATCATATAAGTTACACGTGCATTTTCACCTGTATCCTCATCTGTGGCAGTTATGTTCATTACTGTGGTCCCTATAGGTTTGTCCTCACTTAGCATCACCTGATAGTTAGTGTTTGGGAAGATGGGTGCATTTGTGTTAGCATCTGTAACATTGATATACACTTGTGTGGTATCATATCTTGTACCATCACTAGCTGTAACTGTTAGTACATATTGCCGCTCTTGTTTGTAGTCTAGTGGCAAAGCTAGCGTTATGAGACCACCTCCACTTTGGCTTGTGATCGCAAACCTATTTCTTGTGTTCCCACTGGAGATCTGATAGGTCACTACACTGTTGACATCTCGGTCTATAGCCGTCACAGTCAGAACACTTGTCCCCATCACTGCATCTTCATTGATTTTTTGCGAATAAACTTCTTCAGTAAATGTTGGTACATTATCGTTAACATCTAGCACTGTTATGGAAATACTGGCTGATGAGGACATGGATGGCACGCCATGGTCTCTAGCCTCAACTCCAAATGTATAAAACTCAGTAGCCTCTCTGTCCAATTCCAAACTGACTGTAATCCAACCTGTGCTGTTATTGATTGTAAAGGGAAATCCTGGAGTTGTGCCAGTTAACCTATATTCCAAACGTGAATTTTCTCCTGAATCGGCATCATTGGCTTGGATGTGTATGACCGAGTGACCTATTGCAACATTCTCCAGAACACTAGCTTGGAAAGGAGTGCTAACAAACATTGGTGGATTGTCATTAACATCCACAACTTGGATTACTACCATCCCTGTTACATTTATAAGAGGAGGCCTACCACCATCTTGAGCTTTGATTCCCAAATTGTATTCCCTGTTGGTCTCATAGTCCAAACGGTTAATTACATCTATGACACCAGTTGGAGAGTGGATGTAAAATTGTCCCCTTACATTGCCTCTAATGATGCTATAATGAACTTTGGCATTATTCCCTTCATCTTTATCTGTAGCTTCAACTTGGATAATTTTGGTGTTAACTCCAATATTTTCAGGGACTTGGACAACATATTTCTTTTCGCTAAACTGTGGGTAGTTGTCATTCTCGTCTTCAATATTAATATGCACAACGGCAGTAGCTGTTAGGGGCTTTGGGTCTTTGCCTTGGTCATTGGCTTCAACAATAAGTGTGTACTGGGCTCTGGTCTCTCTGTCTGGTTTTTCTCTTATCCTAACCAAGCCATTTCGGGGGTCAATTTCAAAAACAGAGCCAACTTCTTCTTCATTCACTATTCTGTAGATCATGTTGGCATTTGATGGAGCATCCCCATCTGTGGCCCGGACGGTCATGACTTCAAACCCGACTTCCATGTTCTCCCTTATGTTAACGCGATATTGGGTTTGTTCAAAAACTGGGCTGTGGTCATTGGTATCGCTGACAGTAATAGTGAGGACAGAGATAACTGATCTTTTAGGAGTGCCATTGTCATTGACTGTAACTTTGAAAACATGCGTGTCTTTGAACTCCCTGTCCAGAGCCTGAAGCGTGGAAATGCTGCCAGTTTGGGAGTCTATGGTGAAATAGTCGTTGGACCTGCTGTCTAACAAGGCTTCCATGGAGTACACCAGCCTGCCCGCCTCTCCATCATCTGGGTCAGTGGCTTTGAGTGTGATCACCCGGGTCCCAGCGGGCTCGTTCTCGGGCACAGACACCTGATAGCTGGGCAGCTGGAACTGGGGAGACGTGTTTACCTGCCGCTTGTATCGGTGAAACGACTTAACAGACTTTTCCTGGACGGTTTCTGGCAAATATCCATCAGACACAAGCGTCAGACTGAGCAGCACAGAGAGCCTACCTCCTGGGCGGCTGTGGAGAGCGCAGTGCACATTAACTTCTCCGCGTTCAAGACAAAACTCACTGGCCAAGACTAAACTCCCGTGTATAAACACTGAAGCCAGTTCTTTGTCAGCACAGAAGGGGTCAGAGTAGTCGATACTGTGCGTAAAAGTGGGCAGCAGTTCTGTTACATTCAGTAGCACTTTACCTGCGTGTAAGCAGGAAGTTGGCTCCAGTCTGGAGTTATGTTTAATGCTAACATCGTGCTTACCTGAGGCACTCTTTCTCTTGTATTTAATATAACAGTCCTGTCCGTGGACAAACACGTTAAAACGTGTCACAACAGTGTCTTCAGATGACAAGGAACCTGTCGTAAAGTACACAGGCGCAGGGTTTCTCAGCGTGGACGCACACTGAACGCTGCGAGACAGGCGGACAACCCCATCGTGTTTCCCAATTTGAATTAAGTTTTGAAGAAACATGGGAGTTAAAGTCCTGTCCAGTTTGTACATCCATCCCGGACCAAGTGACAAGTTTGCCAAAATCGTCCCGGGCTGTAAAGTGTCCAAAAGGTGTATTTCCAAAGCAAGCGGCGCACTGAACAAGGCACACAACCATATCCAATACAGTAAACGTTCCATGCTTGTTACCCAACAAAATCTCACAAAACTTGAAGAAAGTCATCCAGAAGAGCGTTAACTCTCCCTCTCCCAACAACGCGCGTTACTTTTGTTCCTCATTGTAAAGTTTCAAAGTGGAAAAAGTCGCCCGCGTATCCATAGTGCCAGAGGATCCACAGTGCGCAGCGGCGGCGTTCACTAAGTTTAAAATGAGTACAAAATGGCTCCGCGGCTCTCCTCCTCCTCCTGCTCTCCTCCTCAGAGGCTGATTACCATAAACCTGCTGCGTCCCCCTCTGGGACGCTTTCGCAGGGGGGCAGTTTTTTTTTTTCTCATGGAGATTTAGGAAGTGGTGCTGACCGGGTGACCAATGCGCGCAGATCTATTGTCATTGTAATAGAGTGAGAGTGAGTAAGATTCCTAATGCACGTTTGATACACGCTCTCTTTCAGCTTTTGTGTGCTAATGTTAAGTGTCAAAGTAGAGTGTCAACACTGACAACAACCACAGGGACCACTGTCATTTTACAAATAACATTTTCACTTCAGAATGAGATCCTACATGAAACAACCTGACTAGTAATTTGTCTACCCATGAATCAACATTGCCATCCCAGATTCATATTAGTGCATTTAAAGCTAAACTCAACTGCAAGTCCTAATACGCATCTTTTTAGATTCCATACTTGCCTTATTACGCATGATCTACTTATTTACATTGCCACTTAAAATATGAGAAGGCAATAACCTATAGGTTGCATTGATTGCTATTTTAATTTGATCGATCAATAATTTCAATTGCAAGGTGAGCATTAGATATTTTCAGTCAAAATGTTGGCGTCTCATATGCGCTACTAAACTGAGACATCTTACCATAAGTCCTATAGCACCTCTTGGTGGATATGGAATGTACAACAGCAATTTCAATCCCATTTATCATCACGCATTAGATAAAATGAATAATGTTAAAAAGCATTTAAAAAAGGCACAACAAGTATGTTTATTTAGGTCTTAATTGTAATACGACGTACATTTAGACAAACTTTAGCAATCCTAGGGAAATTATTTTGATGACCCAAGGCACAGGCATTATATCCTTAAATTATAAATATTTGTTATAAAACATTTAAAAGTACTATTTTCTATTTACAGTAAATTTAGCTGGATTTACGTGTCATTCTTAAGAGAACAACTATTTAGGGGCCAACATCTTTAAGGTAGTACAAGACAAAGGCAAGATTGGAACAGTCTAAATTAAATTACGTTGTCCAGTTTGAAAACAGATTTTAGCATCTGATAAAATACTTCTGTGTAATGAAGTCAGTGGTTTCTGTTTTTGAAAAATAGCAAAACAGTTAAGTTCAGCAACTCCAGTGGTTTTTTATATGAAGTGAAAACGATTGTCCAAGCTCAGGTAGAAGCCCTTTGTAGCTAATGTAGGTCCATCAGATGTTGTTTATAATAACAGCAGACTTCTATTTTTAAAAAAAGTTATGGCTCTATAAAAAGGATGCACCAGTCATTGTTTCGGATGTTTTGCAGAAATGCATTAGATGGAAACAGTCCTGGAGCCAGTGCCCGTTTTAGATACTGAAGCACTTAAACTGGCTCCACTGGCCTCAGGCTGGACAACCAACGAACACAATGCACCTCAGTGGTTCCTGGGGCTCTTCTCCTCAGCTGACCGGCTCTGGACTGGGCTCTTTAAGTCGTGTGGCCGCTAACAGCCGCTCCCGACCACGCTGCAGAGTGAACTGACTTGGACCAAGCTGGAGGATCTTTCCACTGCCCAGACATTCATCACCTTTGTACAGCACTGCAAACTATAAAATGAAAACAACATCTCAATGAAGTGAATAAAAACAAATAGGCAAGATTTCAAGCCACGATTTTTTGCCAAGAGATATATATATATTTTTTTTTTTACATTTAGACAAGGAACAGTTAAGTGCAGGTGAATCACATATTTTGTGGCATTGTAATTCACAATCAGTAAAATTAATCAAAATAATGCAAACCCAGAACTGAAATTAATTGCACAATCAATTAAAACATTATGTCAGAATATTGAAATATTGTTTTGTCCCACCACCAATTTATGGATTACCTGTCCCGGTGTAAGAGCTCTGACAGGTTCAGGCAGTGAGATCCAAACAGTACCATCCATATTCAGAGTCACAGTGCACCGGACTGTGGAACACAGGATATGTGTTTATTATACATCATATATAATATTGGTGCTGAATTGTCCTTAGTGAAATGAAAACATACTGAGTGGCATTTGATGAATGAATCGGAAATGACACTCCATCATCTTGGTCTGGGCCAATTCACGAGGTGGCTCCATCGTGATCCAGTGAAAACGATCTGTCTTTAATGTGTCCCGAAAAAGAGCAGGGTGATTGGTGGTTGGAGCCTTGAGAGAAATAAAAAGTTATCTGAGACTTGCACATACAAATGTTGCTGAAAAAAAATATATATATATTTGTGGAGTGGAGTTAAATTTCTCACCACCATCACATCTCCTGTAGTTATGTCTTTGTCCACAACAAACCAGGGGTCCCTCTGGCCTCCTATTCTTGCTCTCTGTCCCAGTGTAAAAGTAAACCAGCCTGAGAGAAAAAAAAAAGAGTGGAAACAAACACAAATGCAAGTTACAAGTGGCATTATGGGTAGATAATAAAAATACACGTTGAAACAAACCTTTATGTTTTCCTTTTACTGAACTATCTTCAATAGATACAAAGTTTCCTGGTTTAGGCTCAAGATACTGCAATAATAATAGTATTCTTTAAATTCATTGATTTGTTCACTAAAGTCAGTGTAGGGCACACAGTGATTTTCTTACTCACCTCTAAAATAAAAGTTTCAAAATCCCTTTCTCCAATAAAGCAGATGCCCATACTCTGCAAGAAAATTACCATAAGTTTGGTGCTGTCTCATATACACAGACTTATTCAGGGATGTACAGACACAGCCTTAGATACACAACCATGTAATGACATAAGATTACCCCACCTCTTTCTTTTTTAGCACATGGTGGAGACCTGCCTCAGCAGCAATTTTTCTGACAAAGTCTTTGGTGAGTCCAGCCAGTGGGAACATGGTGTGTCTGAGTGCGTCCTGTGGGATTTGACTTAGGAAGAAGGTTTGATCTTTGAAGAGGTCTGCTCCTTGGTGCAACCTAACAGCTGGACACAATAACAATAATCCCATAATCTGCAAGTCTTTAAATTAATATAGTGACCGAGTAGAGTCACAGAGGCATCCTTACGATTTCTGATCTCAAATCTGTCCCTGAACAGTTTGGTAGGAGGAGAGGAGAACATCTGTTGAAATACTTCTTCATCTTCTTGGGAGGTCCTAGCATAATGTCCGGTTGCCATTGCATCAGCACCTTCCATGGCAGAAAACAAATTATAAACTTGTGTCCAGTAGTAATATTTTCTTTTTAAGTATGAATGGTTTACAAAAGAAGATAAAACTAACCTAAAGTGTCTATAGCATATTTGTAGAAATGGTTGAACTTAATATGTTTATTGCACATAATGTCTGGATTTGGAGTTCTTCCTTTTTGGTATTCCTTCAACAAATTACTGAAAGAAAAATGAAAGTCAATATAAAGGTCAAATTAAGGTCAACCTCTGCACAAGACAAAAGGAAAAACAGTACATCACAAACAGGTTTTGAGAAAGGCAAAGTACGTATTTTTTAATCCTGTGTTTTGGAAACCAACTCAGTAATGCATGCAAAAAGTTGTTGATATCCACGTTTTTTGAATCCTCATCATATTATATTGTAACATAGAACACACGACAAAGTGAAGAAGCATTTATTCTTGATACTCACGTAAACACCTCATGCCAGTACTCTTTGACGTAGGACACTTGGTGAAAGGGGATGTCTAGTGTTTGACACACTCTGTAGGCATCTTCACAGTCCTTATCTGACGTACACACTCCAGACTCGTCCAAAGAGTCCCAATTCTTCATAAACACTCCTGTCACACTATAACCTTAAAGGCAATAATTGTATAAGATATTATTTGCTTGAACATTGCTCATGAAAATTCAATGAATGCGTGAGTTTTGGTGTCGCCTCACCTCGTCTCTTCAATAACAGCGCGGCCACGGAGCTGTCAACGCCTCCTGACATGGCACACACGACGTGCCTTAAGAGTCCCATGTTTTTTGAAGCTGTGAGATTTGTCTATCAAATCATTTTGGCAGCTGCTTCGATTAACGTTTTGGTTTCAGCTTTGACAACTTTATCTAAGGCGCCATGTTTGCGATCCGTCTGTAAAAAGTGTCCGTGCGGAAACAGTTCTTTAACCTGAGCCACACAACGCACCACAAGCATCGATGACCACAACCAACGTGGACGAGCTCCCATCTCCGTTTTCTAGTGATTGGGAAAAACGAATAATTTCCTGGTAAGTTGGAGAATCACCGGTTATACTTCCTGCAATATAAGATAAGACAAGCCTTAAACCTAAGTCTACTTTGAAAATTAAATTACCTTCAGTCACATGCGCTGGACATGAGCAGATCAAGGGTCACCTAGAATCTTTTCTATTTGGATTTTATGTTTGAGCTTGATGTGTTGGATCCAGCAATAAAGACAAAATAACTAATTAAAGATGTACCACTGTGTATTTTTTTCTGGTGGAGGGTCTGCCACCTGGTTGTCTCCTAGAAGGTGTTCTTGCTTTGCCTGGTGTGTACCACAATATGGCAATAAACATATCTGACTGTACTAGGCCTAGTTACAGGTCATATCTGTGGAGAGGCCAGCCTGCTCACCCTGAATGTTTTTGATTATATTTCCTTTTTTTTTTTTTTTTTTTTTTTCAGTAAAACATATAAATGAATAAATGCAGAATAGCCTGAAAAACTTTATTGTCATACTACGGACTGTCCAAGGCAAAGCAGTAACATGTAAATGGAGACGAGCCTGTGGCAGACCGTCCACCAGAAAAATTTTATAGTGCACCTTTACAATACAAACATAAACCAAAGCCATCCAAAGTACTTGCAAACTACCTTTAATTCTTTATTATCCAGATGGCCCAAGTTTCTGCACATAAAGTGACTCTGGAGCTGCTCAGAGAGGCCTGGGAGGTGGTGAAAAGCAGTCCACTCGGGGTCATCCAAACTCCCATGATTCCCTGGGCCCAGACCACCCTCCCACCAACTATCAACTGTGACATCCACATCAAACTGGAAAACATGCAGAGAACCGGTCAGTATCAACATTTATTCCCGTTTGCATCATGTTTTATAAGCGCTGTGTATGTGAATGTGTTTGACAGGCTCCTTTAAGATTCGAGGCGTTGCGCACCAGTTTGCTCAAAGACAAAAAGGTGGCCATTTTGTCACTATGTCTGCTGGGAACTATGGAAAGTCTTTTGCATATGCTACAAAGCACTACGGGACAAAGGGGAAAGTGGTGATGCCAGAGACTGCCCCAGTGTCCAGGTCTATTTTAATACAGGTAAGAATTCATATGACTTTTTTTGTGTTTTAAAATTTAAAATGAAAAGTTCACATACCAGACTTCTGTTTTTCCTTATTCAGCCAATCACATGTGTCAGAGTGCAAATGCAGGACATTCATAACACAGACACAAGAGCAAGGCCAGAGTCTTGCCCATGGATATAACAGCAGTCTACATTTGTGGCAGAGGGAATCAAACTACCATCTTGCAAACAATATACCTACTGAGTCTCTGCTCCCATTTTATTTAGAATATCATACATTTGTATGTCACTAACTAATTAATTGATGGAAATTATGTTTTCTTTATTTATTTTTACTCTGTGTCTTCAGAGTTTTGGAGTTGAAGTTGAGCGAGTTCCTACCTCGTGTCTGATGAATGTGGTGAACCGCTGTGTTCAAGAGGAAAACATGACATTTCTACACTCATACGATGATCTGGATCTCATAGCCGGACACGCAAGGTACTGTGTTTAAAATGTATTTATGTCAATATGTCAGTATGCAGTTTTACTTATATTATCTTGTTTTGTTGTTTTTGTGCTCAGTCTTGGCCTGGAGTTACTGGATGTGTTGCCGGACCCTGATGTTGTGGTGGTCTGCTGTGGTGGAGGGGGGCTACTGGCTGGTGTAGCTGCTGCCATTAAACTGTCAGGATGTGAAAAGACCAGGATATATGGTGTGGAGCCACAGGGAGGTCAGGGATGGACCAAAAGAGTTTTTCATTCATTCTTTCTAAGATGACTGGAGTCATGCTTACCTCTCATTTCAGCCTGTACCATGTTCCAAAGTTTCATTGAGAAGAAGCCGGTGGGCATGGATGCAAAGAGTGTAGCAGGACTCGCACCACCTTTTGCAGGTATAAGGGTTGGTCAATATCATTCTGTACAAAGCCTCTGAATGAAATTGCTGAAGTGTAATGAAAGATGCACTATGCAACTTTTCTGGCGGCAATGGGTGTTAGTGCTATAAAGACAAGCAGGTAACACTACCAAGCAAAGTTACAGGTCACATCTGTGGAAAGGTGGGCCCGCTCACAGCAACAGTGCTTTTTTCTATGTATTTGTGACCAATTATAATTTTGTGCCATATTGTGGAGCATTCCAGGCAAAGCCATAATATCTCCCTGGAGACAAACAGATGGCGAACCCTCCACCAGAAGAGTTACAAAGTGTGTCTTTAAGGCCTTGTTTAACCCTTCATATTAGTGGATTTCAAATTAAACATGCCTTTAAATGAATTAATAACAAAAATAATACTTTTAAATGTTGTAGGTAAATTGCCTTTTGATTTGTGCCAGCGTTTTGTGGAGGGGATTGTCCTTGTGAGCGATGAGGAAATCAAATCAGCCGTGTCCACTCTCTACAAAGCAGGGCTGGTGGTGGAGCCCTCGGGATCAGCTGCCTTTGCTGCTGTTGTTAATAATAAAATCCCTGATCTGGAGGGAAAAAGAGTGGTCTGCATCCTCAGTGGAGGCAACATTGGAAAAGATGAATTTATGAACTTCCCAGATTAAGAACAGAAATTATGTTGGATTGAGATTGAAAAAATATCTGTAATTATGCATATACTGTAGTGTCAACATCTTTTGTTTACTGGAATGTAAACATAATGTAATAAATACATTTAATATGTCAAATATTTTTTATACTTTTTAATACACTAATATTCATGCAATGTAAAATGTGGATGTGTCAGGCATTCTTAATTTTAACTTTTGTGCAATTTCTCAATAAAGTGAATTTTAAAATGAATAAGTCTTTAAAGTTAAAAACAGATCTTTTTTATTTATTTTTTTACATACATGTACAAAATCAAACCAGACAGAAAAGTTATATTTAACCATACTCAGAACCATTTTACACTATGTATAAAACTCTTTTAAAAGTTACAGTACATCTTTAATGGCCATTCTGCACACAACTGCATCCAACAGTGTCCCAATCTTCTCCTCCTGTGGAGTGATTTTAAAGAACTGCAGCACAAAACACCAAGTTAGTAACAATCAAGATGAATTATGGGGAAAAGCAACGTAACATGTTAGAGTAAATAAAGAAGTAAACCTTTTTTATTTTGGCTGTGTCTGACAGGGATGATAGGTCATCGACTAAGACCTGCTGTCCATTCACTCGACTCACGATGTCTGACAAAGGCGGGGTTTCATCTTTGTTATGAACTAAAACCACCAAAATTGAGCTATCTCCATCCGAAATACCAAACCTTTTAAAGGCTTCTGAGATCTGCAACAGAAAATACATTAGATCTGAAAACAATAATGGAAACAATTATTTAAAATTGATCTATCTTAACTACTTACATTATTAGTGGGTGAAAAGTTGAAAATGATCTCTGAAAACAGACTTCTTGTTTTCATTTTACCAATCTTCTGTAAATGTACTGCTTTATTTGCTGCTACGAGCACCTGGAAAGGGCTCACCACCTGTAAAGCACAGAAAACATATTATATATTTTTTTTTTACCCACATTTAGAAGTGCTGTAGTATCATATCATGGGATTCCATAAATACTATAATAACAGTTTATATTAGAGTTATTATATGTTTTTATTAAGCCAGATCGCAGATGTAGTTGTGTTTGTTTTTAATTCCATAAACATACATGCATATTCTTGTAAACATCAAAGTTTTCCTTTCCAGTGACTTACCAAAGTAGGACTGATCAAGGCGCCATTGAATTTACCCTCAACGGCGCTTTGCCTTAGTTCGGCGGCATTTTTAACATTCTTGAACAATAGTTGGGTGACTTTATAATCCGGGTATAATTCTAAATCTTGTGTTAGATGCATAGTTGGAAATTTAACTGAGTAAACAACACGTTTTTACTACCGCGCTTCTTCACGTGAATGCATGCGCAGGGGGAACCATAACACAGTGACACCATTCAAAATAAAATATAACACAAATAATGAATAGCTGCGCCAAAAAAAGTATAATTTATCAGTGGTTGCATTGCTTGGTAATATTACGATTTTCTACGTTTAAAAGGAGCGTACTTAAACCTTTATTTTAGTACAGGAACCTTTATAATCTCATGGCGTTCAACATCGAGCGATTAAGCAAAGCGCACCGCCAGCTGTCAAATATCAAACTCTTCCGCTCAATACCTTCTCTCCACTCCAAATATAACAACAAATCGGCGCAGGATTGCCTTTTAAATCGTGCCGTGATGCGTTTCAAGCCTGTTCAAAGCTAATCTTTTTTGAACTGAGTTTTAAATCGAGCCTCGTTATAGGATAAATCATGGAGAAATTTGAAGGCTACATCTTCACAGCACTTTGCAGCACCAACTTTTTCATCTCCTGCCTTGTCTTCTCCAGAGTGACCCGAGAGCAGAGAGAGCCCTATATGGACGAGATTTTTCACGTCCCACAGGCTCAGAAATACTGCCAAGGGAAATTCAATGAGGTAAAATGTCGCGGATTTTTCTAAACACGAGTGTACAAATTAATGCATTGTTGGTGGAGGGATTAGGAAACAGCAGTTCACTTAATGATGGCACAAAGCCCCTTTTAAGCCCATAGTCTCACATAACAGCGATGCTAGCTAGGATTCAGCAGATTTGTCTTGCAGAAAACATTTTGCAGTGTCTTATCGATGAACTGTCTATGGTAAAGTTTAAAGTGTATGTGTTTGTTTTAAGTATGAGTTGCAGCAATAGTAGGGTGACCAGATGTCCCTTTTTACCCGGGACAGTCCCAGTTTTGTGCCCTCTGTCCCTGCAGATTTGTCCAAAACCACTGATTTGTCCCAGTTTTATACAACAGATGTCCCAGGTGTCCCTATTTTGACCACTTTGATACCCACCAACAGTAAAGAGGGGGATATATTATCATTTGTTTAGCTAAAATGCAGAACATTTAGTTTGAAAATGACCATAAGAAATAAAAAATGCACCATCAGAAGTCCCTCAGATTATGACTGACCCACAAAGTAAGTTGTGAATGGACAGTTAGTTACAGTTAGGCTCTCTTTTCACAATTTTGTTCATACCAACCTGGATGTGTCCCAGTTTTGAATTTTGAAAATCTGGTCAACTTAAGCAATAGTAGTTGTAGTGTTCTTAAATTATTAGAATTAGGGTTTTCATTCGTAGATGCAGATGACAGCATTTTGATCATAAAACATAAATAAATAAGCCTAAGATATATCTGTTTAATGCAGTACTGTGAAGCTTTCCAGGCACATCAAGTACATCTCCATGAAGACAAACGGGTAGCGGACCCTCCATCAAAATATTTGCATAGCACATTTTATTGATAATATCTCAACATTGCTCTACTGATTAGTTGCCACTTGTAGAGCTCAAAACTGAAGAACCAGTAACAATCTTTTATTTAATCTGGCCACCCGATCTTCCACATATAAAACTTAAAGGTTCACTATGTAACTTTTTGATTGGAGGTCTGTCACCTGCTTGTTTCTATTGATGTGCCATTGCACTGCCTGGACTGTTCCACAGTATGACATTGACAGCTCAAAAAATGTCTAGATAAATAGCCATTTTGACTGTGAGCAGGGTCGCCTCTCGACAGATCTGACCTGTAATTTGGTCTGGTTTGGTCTCCATGAAGATAGAAAAGTTTAATAATATACTGCAAAACAAACAGACAAACCAATAGCATGTCCATGGAGAAAAGCATTTGACGGGCCCTCCACTAGAAAAGTTACACAGTTCTCTTTTAAACCACATGAATAATACCTGAGTAACATTAGCATTATCTGTCATTCCTACAGTGGGACCCTATGATCACCACCCTCCCCGGCCTGTACCTCGCCTCTGTGGGGGTCATTAAGCCGATCGTGTGGCTGGCCGACCTGAGCGGTGATGTGGTCTGTTCCACTGCCATGCTGCGATTCATCAACTTGCTCTTCAACTGTGGCAACCTCTATCTCCTCTACCTGCTCATCTGCAAACTACACCAACGGGAGAAGGTAGAATAGTGTTAATGGGCATTTTAGCATACCACAAATTACCTGTTGCATCCTAATAGACTATTATCACGCTGATACGTAGTACTTCCGCATTCAGTGACCTTTGTGCACGCCTACTTCCGGTGAATTGTCACTCTGGTGATTGAACTCATGATGTACGAAGTTGTTTACATAGACTACATCCCTTATAAATTTACTGAAAATATCCTTTTCCTACGTACATCGTCTCATTGATCAACATTGAATCACAGCCCGCTCCAAAGTGGACAACGGACACAGTTTATTTTTTGAAAATTTTACCTACGACTATGAAGGTGAGTGGCTACTAGCTAACATAACTTTACAGTTGCCGATCCGACATACCATCACTCCGATATTGACGTGTTATTGTCAGAGTAGCGGCATTTCCATTTATTATCAAACGTCCCTGCACTCCGACGTTTCTTTATCTTTTGGTCGGAGTGGCAGAATCCTATTGTTGAAGGCGCACCACTGTGCGTAAAGGTCCTGGTGCTGTGAGTGCAGCCGAGCAGCGCAGCTACAAGGGACAGATGCGTAAGAATTTGGAACTTTATGAATGAAGAGGTTATGGGGTGTTACCTGACACTGCAGGTGGAAGCGCGCGGTGACGCGCATTTGGCTCAAGGCGCAATGATACGGCCAAGTAGAGAAACTGCGAAAACTGAATTGTGTGACAGTTTGAACATTTTTGTAAATGGACAGGAGCAGGAGACATTCATTACCTATTGGCAAAGACTAGGGTGCACGAGAATGGGCTGTAAAGCTCAGTGTGTTGCAACAGTGAACCGGTGCCGGGCTTGCAGTCAGATAGACACTAAAAAGATCAATGATTTAGGAATCTGGATATTTTCATGAATAAGGGCTAAAATATTAGAATTATACCTGGTCATAGAGGACAGAGCAGCTTACACAGGGACCCAGAAATGCGTCGGTCCCTTATAAACTCATAAAAGTTTATAAAGAGGCGGCTGCAGCTCGCATTCTCCTCGTGCGCGCACTTAAAGTTGTGGACTTTTACGCACTCGTTAACCTGGCACCTCCATGCGCTCTCACCTGCAGGAGGTCAGGCATATGTGGCCCCCTCTCGTGACAGAGCAGCGTGCGTAAAGCTCTGCGTGCTCTAATGGCACAGAGCTTTACGCCAAATACCCTCCAATACGGGATGGCGGTTCTGTCTCTTTTTCTCTCTTTCATTCAAGATTAGTCCTGGTTTAGTCCTGGTTCATTGGTGTCGGAATGGGGGCATGTCGGGGTGGTCTGCTTTAACCAGGCTTTCTCGGTGCTTTGTTTTCTCAAAGCACCGTGAGGTTTCAATGGACTTTACGATGCTATGAGAAAATAAAAAAGACAGAGCGAGAACATCTGTTTGAAGCAGACTTTTTTCCTCCTTTTGTGTCTGATACATTTGTCCTGCTCCCGCTGTGGAGCTTTAACTGGTCCCAGTAACTTCTTTTGCCAATTATAAAGCTATTACAAAGTATTTACAAAAAATATGCATTGATCCTACTGATTATTTCATAATTTAAAAAGAGCAGTGACTTCTAGACATCGTTTGAGCCATTGTTGTTGTTGCGCCGGAAGTGGAAGTGCACAAAGTAGATAAACCCCACCCACAAAACCCGGAAGCGTGATAATAGTCTATAGCTAAAGCAAACCAAATGTTTATGTCACATTAATTCTGAGTCCATTTGTCAATTAATGAAAGATGTAGCACACCAGCACATATTTTTAGGATATAAATTGCAAAGCATTAAATGATAAACATTATGCTTTACGTGCCAGTTTACAATTTCCATTAGTGACAGTGACTAATTTAGGTCTAACATATTCACTCAGGCATTTTCATTACTGAAAATTTAATTTACAAAACGGACATCTCCATTTTGAAAAGTTTATTATTATTATTATTATTATTATTATTATTATTATTAAAACCGATATAGTTGAGTGGATTTTCTCAAGGAGAGATTTTAATTGCAAATTGGTTTTGCTGTTTGAAAATACTGCTATAAAAACAGTAAATAATCTGCATTTGCACGTTGATTTTGTAGTATGAAAACTTGCTTTAATTGTATTTAGAAAAGTTTTAGGTCAAAGGTTGAAATGCCTCCTCTATTAAAAAATAAACAAAATGAACCACTGAATAGCAACTGAAAAGCTATTAGCATTTAATAGCTCACTCTCTCACTCCGCTCTGTGTTTTTCAGAGTCGCACAGCCTCACGTCGCATCCTCTCCGCTCTTTCTCTCTCCACATTCCCAGTGCTGTACTTCTTCAATTTCTTATACTACACAGACGCCGGATCTACTTTCTTCATCCTCTTCACATACCTTATGACACTGTATGGTTGTCACAAGGCCTCGGCACTCCTGGGCATTTGTGCCATACTCTTCCGCCAAACCAACATCATCTGGGTGGCTTTTTGTGCTGGATCTTTAGTTGCTGCCAAAATGGATGAAACCTGGAGGGTGGAGCACACCAAGAAGAAAGATGAGCTGAAATCACAAGTTCCTCTGAATTTTAGCGGAGTGAAAAAAGTACTGACTTTCACATTGGAGTTTGTGACTAACCCTGCGCATATCAAGTCTGTATTACTCTTAGTGTGGCCTTATGTTCTTGTAGCTATTGGATTCCTCCTTTTCATATTCCTAAATGATGGCATAGTAGTTGGTGATAGAACAAGTCATGAAGCTTGCCTTAACTTCCCACAATTATTCTATTTTTTCTCTTTTACTCTGTTCTTTGCCCTACCCCTCACAGTTTGCTACTATCGTGTTGTGCGATTTCTTCAAGGGTTGAAAAGGCAGCCATTTTTCTTTCTGGTTGTGACAGCTCTCATATTGCTTCTTGTTTGGAAGTTCACTTTTATCCACAAGTACCTTTTGGCAGACAATCGACATTACCCTTTCTATGTTTGGAAGAAAGTTTTCCAGAGGCATGAATGAATTGGTCCGATATCTCCTGGTTCCAGCTTATGTTTTTGCTGGTTGGAGTTTTTTGGACTCAGTTAAGTATAGGTCACTGTTTTGGATCTTAGCGTTACTGGTATGTATTATGGCTGCTACCATTCCCCAAAAACTGCTTGAATTCAGGTACTTTATCATTCCATATTTGATGTACCGCTTGCATATGCCACTCCCATCTCTCCCTAGACTAATCATAGAGTTTCTTCTGTACACTGTGGTGAATGTGGCAACCATTTATATTTTTATTAGTAAGACGTTTCAATGGCCAGACAGTAATGTCAAACAGAGGTTTATGTGGTGAATGCAGTGTGATGAAGATCTCTGCTAAGATTTAACAAATTTTCAGTTTTCTGCAAAAAGAGGTAAAATTGGGCAAAGCAGCTGTTTTTTTTTTCTTTACATCACAAATAGGCCAGAATTTGTGCATGTTTCATTACATGCATCAATCAGGTATAATTACCATGGGAACATGAATTACACACACATTATTTTTCACTTTCTACCATAGACTGTATAAAGAAAAAATATATACAGTCTATGCCTTATACTAGTGGGTTTACAGACTTGTTAAAGGTGCACTATGTAACTTTTCCAGTTGGGGTTTCGCTACCATTTGTATTTTTGTTACTTACTCATCTTACTCAACTAAAAACATGTTTTTAAGTAAGCGGCATCAACTCATCATAAAGATGACTCCTAACTTGGTGTGGTGGTGGCATCTTCTGCTTGTCTCTATGGAGATGGATAAATTTAATTCTGTACTGTGGAACATTCCTGGCACAATAATACAATTCATATGGAAACATAAGATGGCATGCTCTCTACCAAAAGCATTGGTGCATCTTTAAGACATGATGGAGAAAGAAAAAACATCAAATTTGAAAGCACACATTTTACTTATTACCCCTGAATGGCCGTTGTGTTTATGGACAGAACTGTAAATATCTAATGTAACAACAACATTTAAAACAATGCAAGGGTCTGTTTACAACATTGTTCAACACTTTAAATCCTAAATCCACAGAATGTTCATAAAGAATATTGTTGCTTTGTAAAATATGGCTGTACCACAAATGTATAAAGCCAAACGACCAAATGAGAAGACATAGCCATATTGTCTATTTTGTATTATGCTTTTTTTGTAATTATGATTATAAAATGTGATGATCATTGAGCATCATATGTGAAATGGTTACCAAGGGCAACGCTTTTTTCATGTTATTTGATGTATTTTTTTGCTTTGTGCACTGTGATCCATACGTGATGTGAACATATGTTATCTGTCTTGTCCACTGGGTTTTTATATTTGTGAGTGGCCGCATTTCATTTTCTTTGGAACATTGATCAATCATTTTAAATGCATAATTCTTAAAGTTATATCGCTTGTGTTTACTACAAACTGGGAGTGGGATGGCAATGCACTTACTGTACTTTCTTTCCTGTAGATTCTGTAGATTTTTGGTTATGTCTGATGAGTGCCCATTGAGTATTTCCTAAATATGTTCCACTTTTCATTGGACCCACTGTAAATCTGTCTTGTTTTGTTTCCCTGCAATAATAAATTGAATAGATTTTGTACAAAGTGCCTTTTTATCTGATTTTTTTGTTTTGTTTTGTTTTGTGGGTATCTCTAGTCAGCCACTAGGAGGAGCTCTTTATCTTAATTTGTATCAATTCAACTGTCAATCAACAAAACAAAACTGAGCTTTTTGGCACTGAATAAAAGAATGTGGAAATTTCATCTTTCATTCCCGAAAGTCTAAAGTGGGTTTAGAGAGAGGATTTTTCTTTCTCAATTTTTTGCTTTTAGGTTTGAGAGGAGTATTTGAGGAGCTTATGAAATCAAAGTTGTGATTACTCAATATGCTGTGAGTTTTTAACATCTAAAAAACTCCTACTTTGTATTCAGATGATATCTTCTGCAGATGATTCATGACAAGACTAAACGGTACTAAGAGGCTATGCTTTAATAATGTTGGCCTTTGCTGACCTTTTATGGCAGGGTTTTAATATGTCCATAACTGTGATTAACATTAGGCAAAGTAACTTTATTTGTACATTAAGTAATTTGATGTGTTTCACAGAACAAAAAGTCTGTGCAAAATACATGATTTACAGTTTAAAACTGAATAAAACAAACAGTATTATAAAAGAAATAGTGCTAATGAAATTCTTTCTGGTCACTGTGTAGTTTTCATGTATACATCAGGGACAACCAAAGACAATTCTAAAGCAAATCATATCTCAGGTATTTTTCTTATTAGCAATAATAGTTTAAGAGCGAACTGGTGTTTAATAAAAAGCAACTGAAAAATAAACCAGTGCAGAGATAACAATATTATACAATTCAGAAGTCTAAAGTCTAAAGCAAATGTGAACTTTATTTCTTCCTTGGGGTGAAAAAGGTTTATTTAGAGTTTAATTTATTCAAGATTTGCAAGTGCTTGGCAGAGTCTTACAAAGTTGGTCTTATAAAGTTAAACAATTGCTCCAGCAAACCAAACGCCTACAGCCCCAGTCCTACTGTATGCATTTCCATCCACACAAGCCAAACACAATGTCATCTTAAACAACAGTATAGATATATCTTTGCTTTGTAAACAAGCCTAATCTGACTTAGTAGTTGGATGGGAGACCACTGAGGGGCGCCAGTGCCAAAAACAGTTGTTGTGTCCTTAGGCAAGACACTCTAGCAACATTTCCATGCATTAATATGATGTGTGTCAGTGTCGGTGGTGATCAAAGGGGCTGATGGCCACAATAGTAGTTCATGAAATTGTAAAGCAATTTTGTGAGTCTGAAGAAGTGCTTTTTTAAGACTAATGCATTATTATTTTATATGGCTAGGCCTCCTTTTAACTACACCTCAATACATTTCTTCTGATTCACAAACACAAAATATATCATATTTATTTAGATTGTTTCCAAAAAATTAGCACAATATTCATCTAGTTTCAGTGTGACAAAAGCCAGTTGACATCCACCCCATTTCTTTTCTCTCCAAACATTTCTTACATTTGCTCATTTTAATTAAGTATTTGCCTGGATCGCAGAACAGGCTTAAGTTTAAACCAGTATCCCCAGGCCTCAGTGTGTCTGACTGCTTCTCTAATTACTGCATGTTTTTCTCATTGCTTCCTGCTGTGATGACATGACTTCCACAAAAACAAAGCCTTCCTGTGTGCCTTTCTGTTTGTGCATCTTAGGATGCTTCGAGCAATTAATTTGAAAGCAGCATTTGTTTTTCTAAGCCATTGATGGCATCACAGAGACAGGAGGAAGAGACAGGTTTAAGAACGCAATCAGTGCTTATCGTCTAATTATTTCACAGTTATCTAAGTTTAAGGAGGGAAAATAATTAGCCCGGAAAAAGAAGATAGAAGACAATGTGTGCTGGCAAAAACAACACAAAGACATCATAAAGGTGTGGGTTATATTCTGTTATTGCTATTTATACATTTATACAAGGAAAGATATGTGATACTGACGCATACCTGCAAATATTATGACATGATGTAGGTTCATAATATCTTAAGTTTTCCCATTAAAAACAAACCTATGTGCACTCTATTAATTTACACTGAAAACAATGTGAAGTCTATTCTCATTGCTTAATTTCTATGGAAACAGTTCGAAGCCCATAACTGCCAACAGTATTTCAACAAAGGTCTCCAAGGATAATCACAACCATTGTCATTTTAACCTGGAGTCAAAGAAGCAAATAATTACACTGGGATACTTAATTGAATTTCTGTGCTTGGGAGGAGATTCATAATTTATTAGATGTAGAAAGAAAATAATATAGTATGTGTATTTTTGCAAGTTCCATGGGAGTGGTGGTGGCATGGACATGAGCTGTTGTTGCTTGAGGATATATTTAATTACTGAGATGCTGATTTGCTGAGAGACAGAAATGTCTCTAGGATTTATTAAAGACAAAAGAATAATAATTTAAAAAAAAAATTACACTTTTTAAATATTAAAAAGATGTCTCTGCACATTACAAAGCATGGTGGTTTTATACAAGGGGTCAAATATGTGCCTTCTTGTTCAGAGGTGAGAAAGCTAACCACTCTGCTACTTTTCTGCAAGTAAAGAGGACCATTTGGGTGTAACACAAAACTGTGAGCCCTGGATACAAAACATCTTGCTTCACCATCTCTACATTTTCTCTGTCTGATTTTTTATGCATTGATATTTGCCAAATACATCTCAGCACTGAACCTGCAAATCTATTTCATGTTTTAGCATCAGCCACAATCCCAAGACCCAAGATACAGAGAAAAACAAAACAAACTGCTAACTTTATTCTGTACAAAAGTTGCCAAATATTGAAAAGATCTGAGCTTCACAATTAATGAAAGAAATCAAACTCTCCAAAATAGTGCAAGTGCCAGCAACTGAGCCAGAACAAATGAGCAGACTGGTATTCTGGTGTGGCCCGTGTCTCTGTGCAGATGGTCCACATGAGCTCAGAGACGTCTCCATCCAAAACTCACTAACTCACATTAAACTCACATTAAACCTCACCAATGGAAGTAACTCAATATAGTGATGGTAAGTAAATGAATTCTGATTTCGGGTAACTGAAGTCCGTTACAGGTACTTTCTGATTTGGTGGCATTCAGAATACTACATTTTTGAAAATCAAAATAATACATGGTGGTACTTGATCACTCAGTTTAGACTTCAAACTGCACTTAATTAATATGAAAAATATAAAACACTCCTCTTGTGGTGCATGCAAGTCAGATTTTTTTTTCTATATATATTTTTTGCATAACATAAATACCTAACAAACAGTGAAAACAAATATTGAGCTAATCCTATGTTGTGCATTTAAATTATAATTTAAATGCAACTCTAGTATTTAAAGTATTCTGAATATAGTACTCTGATTGGACAAAGTGATAAAATACATATACATAATTTGGGTATTTAGTATTTTGTGACTAAATGCATTTTCAAAGTATTCTTCCCATCGCTGCTAAATATGCATACTATTTATATTTATAGTATATTTTCAGAATACTTTTGAGTGCCTGTTTACACCAGAACGCTTTATTGGAAGTGCCTTTTGTTTAGACCAGGGGTGTTAAACTCATTTTAGTCCGGGGGCCGTATCCAACCTACTTATGATCCCAAAGTGGCCAGATCAGAAAACTCATGGCATACTGTATATACCCCAAAAATAGCAATAAGTTCAAATATTTGTGCAGAGAAATGCAAATATATTACAGAAATCTTTTTTAATTGATGAACTCTTTCTTTTACAAAATATTATAATATTATGAACAACCTGAAACTTTAAGAAAAATACAATTTGAACACAATGTTTGAACATGAACTTGTATGCAAATAGGAATAAGTCAATTTTTCTTGGAAAATCCTGCACTTGGCGTCCACTTATCTCATTTTTGACATTTTGCTGATAAGGGTGTCACAGTCAACAGTCAAAACGATCATCCTTTAAGAGCGTTTGGAAAGAGGCAAGTCTTCATTTGTGCTGCTCTGGTGGGAGGGTAGCTGCTATGCTAAGCGGTGCAGAAAATTGCCAATATTAGAAAATATAATTAAAATATTTTAGTAGAAAATCAGTCAAGGGCCACATTAAGGTCTTGGAGGACCGGATCCGGCCCCCGGGCCGTATGTTTGACACCCCTGGTTTAGATGGTGATGGCGTTTCTGAGGCTTGAAACATAAAAATCTGAAACCACCCTTCAGATTGGAAAAGTTGAATACGCTGTGCCGTAGTGTTTTCGTCTACACTGCCCAAGACGCAAAACTCTGGTCAGATCTGCTCACGTCGCATACGTGTTTAGGTCACATATATCACCACCTGGCATCACCACCTAGCCATCTAGCATGCATACCCAATCGAATTCCACACACTTTTGCATCACCGTATGCACAATTTCCTCCTGAAAAGTTTCACCTAAACTCGTAATAAAAAGTAAAGACGCGACGCCACTTTTGCGTCTTGTGTTCAGACTGTCATCATATAAACGTAGCCTGAGTGGCTGAAGTCTGTTGCAGTTACTCTTTTATTTGGTGGAATTCAGAATACAGTTACTCCCCTAAAATCAAAGAAATGCATGGCAGTATTTGATAAGGGCTTCAAAGGCTTCAAACTGCTCAAATGGAAAACATCACTCTTTGGTGAGTGCATGTACCATTTTTCCTACTCAAATCAGTGGCAAAAATACATAACAGAAGGTACCACAAATACAAAGCTGCTGAAAGTAAACTAAGTGTCTAAATAGGCCTATTCAGAATGCAGTAATCTGATTGGGCCATAATGTAACAGAATCACAGAGGTGTTCAGTACATCTTCTCAACTTTGCACCTCACGATTTTTGTCTTTCTGTGTGTATCCAAAATAATGAGCAGTGTTTTAGTGAGATTTTTAAAGGGGTTATATTTAAAGGTGCACTATGTAACTTTGTTTGTATCTATGGATATGTATGTGGATAGTCTGTATGTATGGATTGCTCTGCCTGTAATGTTCCACAGTTAAACATTAAAGAGCTCTACCTTACATTCATTCAATTATAGGTGGTTTTATAGCTCAAAAATCTCAACCTCTCCACAGATCTGACCTGTAACTTTGTCTGGTTTGGTCTCATTGAAAATAGAAAGGTTTAATACATACTGTGAAACATTCCTGACAAAGCAAAAACATCTCCTGGAAGAAAAGTAATTGATGGACTCTTCACCAGAAAAATTACACAAAGTGCCTTTAAGATCAGGTATCAGCTGAATTTTGTAAGCTACACTTTAGCAGGCAACATGAGAAACTAAAACTGTGGTCCTCAAACAATAGCAACACACAGTATTGTAAGTCACGCACATTCCAATAACAATAGTTCTGAAGAAATCATGTTTTGAGACACAACATTTTGATTTATTGATTTGTTTTGAGCAAGTTTTATTTCTGCTCAAGAAAATACACACATTCTTGTTTTATTCTCCACCTGAGTTTGTCCTGGTCTTGTTTTTGTTTTGTTGTTCTTGTTTTTTTTTTGTTTTTTATTTCCAGCAAATTCCACCACATAAAAGATTAATTTTTCAAATATCACCAGGTTCACACAAAAGTGTGCATTCATACTTAAGATTAAACTGGGACCAAATCTGGAACTAAACCTGAACTAAACTATACAGGACCAAACCAAGTCTACATCACGACTAAACTGTGCTAAAACCAGGACCAAACACAAGATGATCACACCCTAAAACTGGACTAAATTGGGGTAAAATGTGGTTGAAGTGGGCCTAAACCCAGAATACAAGAATGTAAACCACCTAAAACAAGAAAATATTTTCAATATTTCCAAAATAATTGAAATGGTGCTATATATGATTTTTTCTTAAAAAAATGTGAAAACTCAAATCTAATTCATTTTCACAACTCTCTCTTTTACAACTGATACTTGGATACAATGATACGATGCATATATTAGCAAACACTGCCAAATATGTTTTAAGATTTGGAAGGATGAATTTAAACAACACATTTTCATGAGCATTTATGGTCATGTTTTTTCTAACAAACCAGTGTTTTCAGATAGCTTCATACCCCCCGGGAATGGTGATGACATTAGCTGCATCAATATATCTGTAGCCTAATGGAGACAAATTTTGCTCAAATACAGGGGGTACAAGGCCTTTAAGAACATACCAGAAAATTAGCTTGTACAAAGTCACGCTCACTAATGGCTAATAACTTACTAGAATCGTTTATTCCTCATCTGCGTTGATGTTGCAATTTTTAGCAATTACTCTCTGATGGGGTATGCATTTAACTGGCACACACGCTCCCGATTAATGTTAAAAGCTTTCCTCCTTCATCCTAATGATCTATGTGAAAGAGCATATGCTAAAATATTATAATGCAAACATAATAATGTTGAGATGAGATGCACACATGTGTTTATAATAGTTTATTACAGCTGCTGTTTGCTCGGAGTAAAAAAAAAACTGTCTATGATTTCACATAGAGCACTCTTCTTATAATTATGTTCAGCGTACAGTGAGAGGTTACAACAGGTTTCTATCAGCGCCTCATTGGCCCCTGCTCTGACGCTGTGGGGGGTCCTGGGTTCAAATGTATGTCATATATAATGATCATACAGGCTTTACACTTTATTTCTTATCACTGTAAAATATGTTTAATAAATACAAGTTTTAAGGACGCATCTACAGCCATGAGAGTCAACATATCTCACAGTTTTGAATAAGGGTTGGATGGAGCCTAATAGACCAGTTAGTATGTTATAAGAAGGTCCAGAGTGAGCCTTAAAGGGACAATTCAGAATTTTTGACATAGGTCCTCATTTTCTAGTTAGCCAAAGTGCTGGAGACGTGTGGAGACACTTTTTAAATATTCCATCCAGTCTTGCTAGGCTAGTGCATGTCAATGGCCATAGTTAGCCTGCCACTAAAAACAGTCTTACCCACTCCACAAAACACCTGAAGCAAATCTATTATTATGCCAGACTATCGATGTAAATGTCTGTGTTAACAGAATAATGTTTGAAATAAAACTAACCTTGCATTGCATGAATTGTTGCATATTGAGGGACTATTTTCTCATACATCAGTCCGAGGAGGCCAAGCTTTTTAATAGGAAGTACAACTCGCTGCTGCTGCTCAGACATAAATCCATCAAATGCAAGGTTCTTTTACTTCTAAAATTATTCTATAGACACAGATATTCACATAGACAATATGGTGTTATAACTGTTTTGCTTCAGGTGCTGTGTGGAGTGGGTAAGATTGTTTTTAGTGGCAGGCTAACTATGTCCATTGACATGCACTAGCCTAGCACCAGCGACCTCTGCAAATACAAGGACTGGATGGAATATTTAAATGTGTCTCCAGACGCCTCCAACACTCTGGCTAACTAGAAATGAGGTCCTATGTGCAAAATTCCAAACTGTCCCTTTAAAGTTGCAATGTAATGTTTTTGGTGGAGGGTCTGCCACTTGCTTGTCTCCATGAAATCCTAAAATGTTCCACAGTATAGCTTTAAACTTTACTCATATTGACTCTGTGAGTTTATGTTATAATGTTATAATGTTGTTACCTCTTCAAAAATATGCCTGTAGTTGAGTTTTATTTACACATGTTTGCGTAACCATTTATTATTATTAGTCTGTCTACTTCTCTAAAGCTCAAAATGCTCTGTTCTACCTTGTGATGTCATGAGGTGGTCGTTTTCAAGTTAACAGCTACATTTTGACCTTTTGTTCAGTAGAGATTAGCAATTCCAGGGCTCAAATCACCCAAATGAATCTATCATTGGTGTACAGAGTCTAAACAACATTGGAGCACTTCCTGTATTACCACATGACAACACAAGGTGGAGTGTTTTCTGAAGAGCTCAGCCTATACAGGGTTTGTGTGTTAAACGTGTGAATGACAAAAACAAAAACATGACTCAAGGCATGTTTTTGATGAGGAAACGTTATAACATAAATCATATGGGCACTTTAACTTGATCTCCAAGGAAAAAAGAGGGTGATGCCACCAAGCCAAGTCACAAATCAAATCTGTAGAGAGGCGACCCCACTCACTGAAAAGAATGAAATAAATCACAAAATAAATAGACACGTTTAGGGGGAGCAAGAACTTCACCATAGAAACATGTAGATGATGAATCCTGCACCAAAGTTACATCATGTTTTAATTTTAAGATTTGGAATCATACCACATATATGACAATAAAAACGAAACAGAACTTCATTTCTAAAACATTACAAACATCACATGTGAATAAATGGAAAAATAAATCTCTTTAAATTGCCAAAAAAATCTGCCAGTATTTGTTCAAACGGAGAGCTGCTGATGGTACAAAGCTGTTGCTATAACAATTTGTTCTGTAGCACTTGGAACCTTGAATAAAGGATCAGAGCTCACAATGTTGGAGACTACACAATACATTAGCTGTACTAGTCTGAAGATGGGACACGATCTTACTTACAAATAAACAAAATAAGTTTCCTACATAGTCTGGGTGGAACTTTTCCTATTCTGCTTCCAATTTGAGGACTTTTTCTCCATTGAAAAGATATAATGTTTGGTTTTAAATGGTTAATCTCAATTGGTGATCATGAAATCCCTGAATAGGCACACTTGGAAATGGGTTTACTTTACTTATGATATATTTATTACTTATTTTATTATATTACAGGATATAGAAATTGCATTGAGCTTGCATCATGCTTTAGTAATAGTCATGCACTTCTGTGTGACTTCCCCCGTAGTGGTGTACTGTACTGTTTGTGGAGTGAATGAATGTGAATGAGGCTCCTGTAGCAGCTCTGTCTGTCACTGCTACTCAGTCACTGTCAAAACCCATCATCTCCCTATGTAGCACACAGGAGGAGAGAGAGAGGGAGGGAGGGAGAGAGTGAAAGAAAGAGAGACTGAGGGAAACAGAGAGAGGGGGTAGAGAGCGATAGAGGGAGATGAAGGGAGAGAGACAAAGAAAGAAACAGAGAAAGACAGAGGGCAAAAGACAGACAGACAGAGGCGGGGGTAGAGAGAGAGAGAGGTAGAGGGGGGGACAGGTAGAGAGATAGAGAAAGAGAGAGAGAAGAGGAAGAGGGGCAAAGGAGAAAGAGAAAGGAGAAAGGGGGCAAGAGGCAGGTAAAGAGAGAGAGTAGAGTAGAGTGTAAGAGACAGAGAAAGTTGCTTAAAAAGACAGGGAGAGAAAGAAAATTGGAGAAGTAAACTGAAGGCTATAACAGTCAGAAAGTAGATATTGTTTTTTGCCAAACGTGGTTGGAGTATTCATTTATGTCTCCATATTATTATAGTCAACCCAAATATATGAGTCATTACAATTTCTTCAGAAAAAAATTTAACCGTAAATGTAAAATGTAACTGAGTGAGTATAATTTTTGACCACCCAACTCTGGTATAGTGTTGTGTGAATATATTTACAGCGATGCTTCGAAATAGCAAATGACATTTGAATTGAGGAGAACAGAACTGCGGAGCCTGGTGCGTACATGTTTATAGTGATGGTATTTGTAAATGTCAGATCAGAACGGGGCCAAAACAATGTAAGTGCTTTTGAAATTTAATAACCCAGGAGGAGGAGGTTATTGTTTACGATGAAACACCTAAAATACTACATGCCATACTCTCAGTAGGGGGGCAACAGACAGATTTTCCTATGATAACATTGTATTTTGCTATGAATTATCTAAAAGGTAAACTCACAAATGTTGAAACTGATCATTTCTTTTAGTGATTAGGCCCAAGAACTCACTGTATTGCAACACAAATCTATTTAATATTCATTTTATCTGCCCCCATCTGTATTAAATAATATTCCCCTATAGAATGTTGTGTGTAACTTTTCTGATAGAGAGTCTATCACCTGCTTGTCTCCACATTATTTCTTTGCCATGAATGTTCCTCATTATGGCATAGGGAAAGTTCCAAAGTGTGGTTTTAACTCTCTGTCTCCATGGAAACAAGATACTGGTCCCATAATGTCAAGATTTTTAAGGTATTTTGAGCAACAAATGCATAACTGAAAAGATAAAACATTAAAAGTTATACCAGACAAAAGCAATAACATCATATATAACTCTGTCACAACATGTACTTTCTGTCTAGGAACGCTGTATTTGTTTGAGTTGAATTCACATGTACATTTAATCAAACTTCTTCTAATTAATATAAAGGCATACAGATCTGTCATTGCTAACACAAAGCCTCCTCTCCACTAGGCTTCTATTTATACATGCTGTAAGTGGGAGAGCTGGGCGGGTGCAGTGCCCTAAACATGTGTTTGGTTTTATTAGTAGCACACAGTAATTATAAAATCAGCCCACGTCCTTCTCGGCGAGGCAGTCCGTAAAAGTCTGGAGAGGATCATTGAGAGTGAAGGAATCTAATCCGGGCGTGGGCATGTCTGCTCCGAGACCCTCTTTTTGGCTGTGCTGGAGTCTGATTATCCCACAAACTGGCATGATGGGCACAGTTGATAGACCCCTTAAAATGACATGGAATGAATGGGATGAAATCCATTATATTACAGTTAGCCTTAAATAACCATAATAAGTGATAATTTATGAGTAGCCTATGTCATTTATGGGTAAATAAATGTAGTATATAATAGTATTTGTATTTATATAGAATGTCTTTTTACATAAACAAATAAAATAACATTGTAAAAGAGTATTTTTGTTTGCCAAAATCCGCACAGATTTTTCATCTTTGGGGATATTTTGTAGTGACATTGCTCCACTTCACCTTTGCATAAAGTTGCCTCCTTTTTGAAATGTGTAATGATTTTTTTTTTTTTTTTTTTTAACACACTTTTAAATGGCCTGTTGTTCTATGTCCCACAGCTGGTGAAGTGCAGTTGCTTGAATAAAATAAAGTAAAATAAAATAACATAAAAAGTGCATAAAAGAACCTCAGAGTACTTAGTAGGATTATTTGTTGGGTCCACAACCTTGCACAGACTTTTTGGCCCTGATATGACATTACATGAACACAACCATCATGAAGTTATAAGTTATATCATTTCTTAGTATTTTTGATGGAATTTCTGTCACCGTGGCAGGTTGCTAAGCTACAGCCGTGTCAGAAGCGACAGAGAAAGATAATTAGGGTTGAAGCTGACAGACACCAGCACAGTGTTCATTAGACCTACTCAGGCATTAAGACATCAAGCCTTCACCAAAGCCACTCTCCAGCCTTTGTGTGCTCTAATTAGCACATTACCATTCACTGAATAACTATTTAAACAATTAATGGATACAGGGTTAAAGAAAGATCGCTGTATGGATGCAGGGGACCTATTATGGAATAGCTTAATTAATATTTCACAATTTCTCTTCTTTGGTCCAAATACAAAAAGTAATAACTAAACTCAGCAAACTTGAAGCTTGCTTTGTTGATATTATAATACTGAAACATTGCACTAAGATGGCCTGGGATCCAGAATACACACTTCATCAATACTTTATGAGGATGTAAGTCTGGTCATTGTTGAATCTGCCTGAGTTCAGATGGGTGTGATTGACAGGTGGACTGGGGACCAGACTGACATCGCTCTGTTTAAAGAATAGACATAATTCTGGACTTGCCAGACAATTACAAATGTGCTATATATTTTTCAAGCTTTTTGAAATAACAGTAAGTTTCTTCAGTTGTATTTTATTTCATATCTTTATTATTATTATTATTATTATTATTATTATTATTATTATTATTATTATTATTATTATTATTATTATATTTATTATTTTAATGGGTTGCTGGGGCTGTAAATTAATTGAGCACTGTTGGTCATTGGTGATTTTAGTGAATTTGTATGAAGAAAACCAACAACAACAACAAAAAACACCACTTCAATCTAGATTAAAAAAATGCATTGTAATGTGCATTACTAACTTTTGTACTGAGTAAAATATTTAAAAAAAATTCTGTAATGCCTTACATTACTGCGTTACAGTAAAAAGCAATGCATTATAGTAATTTGCTACTTTTGTACTTTTGTTACTCCCAACACTGTAATTGAGTATGGTTGTAATTGGTGTTTGTCGCCCTCTACTGAGATCAGAGGTGAGTGAAACAGGTTTAAGTGGCTAAAGAGAAGCATGGCTGTTGAAACTTTGCAGTGACATCGCGCTGGGGATGTTCTACATGTATATCTAATGGTGCAATGTTGTGGTGTATGATTTTCAACAAAAATGGAGAGAGTGCATAACTGAAAAACTGTTGCAAATGCTACCTTGCTGTGACTCTGATTTTATATGTGAGAGACTTATTTAACAGCACAAGTCACATCACCTGTTGCAGTTCCAGCTAAGTCAGTTCTTGATGGTCAGACTGGTGAATAAAGCACAGATTAAGTAACGTCTCAGACAGAGCAGAGCCTACAGTTAGCATCACACCCTCAGGGAATGTTGATGACATCAGTTGCAAAGTATCAGTAAGCACATGATGACAGATACATGCTTAATTTATGTTTTTAATCAGGCCTAACTGATGCATGGGGAACTAACATGATATGGTGGCATGTTTTTGACACTCCTGGACACAGCCTTGATTACTTAAAGATCTCATATTATGCTAAAGTGACTCTTGTGAGCTTATAGCCATGTTAGAATGTTATCTCATCAAAAATAAAAAAATAAAAAAATAAAATAAAATACCTGGAATTGTGTTTTGAATCATTCACACATTTGAGCTATCCTTTATTATTACTATACCCTTTGGCGCTTTAAGGGCTGAACGTTTCCAAGTGAAGGTGAAGGTGAAGGTGTATGGACTTTAAAAACACAATGAAGCACTTAATGTATTACTACATGACATCACAAGGTGGAATTTGTGTGAATGAAACAAAACACAACTCCAAGTATGTTTGTGATGAAGAAACGACGTCATGGATCCGAAAATAGCATAATATGGGCCCTTTAAGCAACCCTCACCTCTGCACATATAAACGAGATCCAGGTGAAGATGAGGTTTGACCTGTAGCCAGGACAGGACTGTAATGTGGTCTGTACTGCTGTTATAGGTGTTTGTATGCTCCATAGGTCCGCACACATTACATGAGAGTTGATTGACAGTGATATTTGCACCTGCCTTCACCCCATTCAGTCCATCCATCTCCTCTGTGCGGCCTCATGGGACACAGGGAGCCACAAAGATATTTATAGAAACCTCAGGTGTGAAATGGCCCCAACTCAGAGAAAACACGAAAAATTAAGGCTGATGTTGGAGATACATGGGGTGGATTTGCACTACTGACTAATAACTACATCGTGATGGAAGTTGTATGTTATGAGTTATGAGTTTTAAAGAAGAAATCTAAAGAAAAACTGAGGGCGTTTCAAAACAATACTGGCTTATTACTGGGTAAGTCCTTAGTGCAGAAGAAGAAAGTATAAAGTATAAAGTAGTAAATATATATTGCTAGTGTTTTATCATGTAATGTTTTCATATCAAAATAAAGTATGTGTCCATATATTCCACAAGTTACATCCATCTATCCATTTTCTTTTGCTTATCTGGACAGTGTGTTGGGGACAGCAGTCTAAGCAGGGACTCCCAGACTTCCCTCTCCCCAGACACTTTCTCTAGCTCCTCTGACTGGGATGTGTAAATTTCACATGGTATCACTATTCAAATTAGTAATATGGATTAAACTAAGCCTATATATGTACTATTTTTTGTATTAATACAACAACAACAAATTGGGGATTTACATATCAATAACTCCTGTAAAAAGAATCAAGTACATAAACATTTGTCAGTACAAAAAAAGTACAAAAGTGGAAATCCTGATGTCAGCAGGTGCTATAACTCTAAGTGAGAATAAAATCAATGCAGTAAAACAGCTTTTGAAGTTTCCCACATGAATCTCTAGCTTAACATTGATTTAGTGAAATAATAAACCATCTTTGTCTAGACTGGACTCTTTCTTTGTTATGTTATACTGTATACAGCAAAAAGATTGGAAATAAAATATGACTTATTATTGTCCAAGTTAAAGGTCCAATATTGCACAAAATGTTTTCTCTGACTTTTAAGACATGTTCAAATGTTGATACCTTTGCAAAAACTAGGAGTTGTGTTTTGTTTCATTCCCCCATGCATTAGTAATCTTGGTTTAATAATCTGTTTATATCTCCAAAGCTCAAAATGCTGTGCTCCACCTTGTGATGTCATTAGTGTTAGCATTAGTGCTGGTGCCCTTGCTGGACCTGGTATAAACAGGCCGCCTATCAGTGGTGCGCTCTCCTTTGCTCCTGCGCTCTCGCTGTGCACCTCCTCGCCCTCCACACACCTGAGCGCACACTCGTCTCCGTCTGCAGTTAGCCTTTTGTGTTTGACCCTGGCTGGCCTGTTTTCGCCTTTTGGTTTGGTAAAGTTAATTTGGGGACGTTTGTTTCTTCAGTTAGTGATGTTGGTACTGACTTCTATGGCCCTAATTTACTTTAAAAATGCTTAAACTCCTCTCTTGGGGCACAGGAGGAGTTTTAGCATTTTTAAGTAAATTCAAATTAACTTAAAATTAAAAACAAGTTTTACTTTTGTAACCCTTTCGCCTCCTGTGTCCTATATGTTTGATCTACCTGGGTTGTAACAATTAGTTTTAAAGTTAGCAACTACTTTTACCTTTACTTCAGGGTCCGGTCAAGCGGTAACAGAGGGAAACAGGGGCAGATTATTACATTACATTACATTCAAATAGCTCTTATTCAGAAACTAGAGGGACTATTGAAATAAGTAAGATATTAGAATGTAGGAAAAGAGTTAACACTTCAACAGGGTAAAGTTAACCCTGTGATATTCTTTCAAGTTGTTCACAAAAAATTTAAAAACTCATGTCGGTAACGGAGGGAATGAAATATGCAGCACTTTTTGGACAATAAATACAAACAGCGATATGTTCTCACTTACATATCCTTAACAAACTGGTTTGAATATTTGCTTCATATAGTTTTCTACCATATGGTACAAGATTAGGTTGAAAAACCTCTTACTTTTTGAGTAATGAGATTTTTTATTAAGAAAGGTCATGGTAACGGAGGGAAAAGTAACGGAGGGAAAATTGTGCAGCAAGTAGAAGGTGAATGATTTTGGATAATTTGTCAGCTTTTTTCTTCCGAATACTTTAATATTACTTCAAAATGAAAGGTAACTATTTCTATAAAATATGTCAGTCCTTCCAAGCAAATTTGTATCATTTTAAAAATATATATTTAAAAAAAAAAATCATGTACCTTCATCAACAGTTCAAAGACTGAATAACACAAGATATGATGAAATACAATCAATTTATTTACATGAATTGCAGGTCTTTGAAATTTGGGAAATATTTTTTGTTAATGTTTCATACATGGTCTGTTTAAAACGTGTGTAACTTTAGAACCAAAAATGGTACAGAAAAAAGGTAAACAGTTTCATAAACTAGAGTACATATGCTATCTGTTGAATACAGTTTTATATCAGATGCATTAACTTGAATGTTTGGCCTTGCTGTATACTTCTGCTTGACCGGGCCCTTCAGTAAAAGTGAGGAAAACCTCACCTTTAACCTCTAAAATGATTCTAGTGCAAGTGTATGAAGTTTAAAAACAAATTTGAGCACTTCCCGTATTACCATATGACATCACAAGGTGGAACACAGTGTTTTCCGTTTGAGAGAAGAACTCATCCTAAATTTGCAGGGTTTATGTGGTAAATATGTGTAAAAGAAACAAAATACAACTCCAGGAATGTTTCTGATGAGGAGACATTATAACATAGATCAGAAAATAGAGCAGTATATTCCCTTTAACTATGCTTCCATAAGGCGGCAGTAGCTCAGTTGGTAGAACATTTGCCCACTGATCTGAAGGTCGGCGGTTTGAATCCCGCTCTCAACATAAACAACTATGCTTCCATGCTCAAATTTAACCATCTCCTTTTAGTTGAATCTCATTGCACGTTTACCTGCATAGATCCACAGAGCCAGCTGACAGTGCCATGTCTTGTGTGCCAATTGATAAGCTCAACTCTCCAGACACTTTTCAGAGCAAAAACCTTATCTCCTATTACTGATAAAACATGGAAAAGTTAGTTCAAAACATATTTCTTAGTGACATTTTACAGCTCCTCTTCTCCCTGAAGCAATTAAGTCGTCCCTGAACTGAATGAATAAATGCTACTTTTTAAATAGACATGTTTTTTTTGCATATCATCCCATCACTGCTCAAGTGTACAGATATTTTAAGGTCATTGGATTCCTCGTCTTGCTGTAAAATCTGTTTTGCTAATTCATGCTAATGTGACGAATCAATTAGTGGATGATACAGTAATACATTAGCATACATAAAATTGAGCATAGTCTCCAAAGAGATTTTTATTTATTTATTTTTTTGAAGTGGGAATAGAGTTATACAGAGAGAGACAGTGATGGATGAGGCTAGACTGTCGGTGTGTTTACCAGGCTGTCGGCCATCTTGACAGTCTGAATAATGGCAAAGAAGATTTATATATCGAGGGCTGAGACAGGGATTATTGAATAGAAATGTGTACAGTTATTTTAAATGACATTGTCTGGAAATTTGCTCTGCCATTGCAACCATACAGCAAAATACATTTACAAATGTCTCCTGTTTGTTCCACTTAGAAGCTATTGATGGGACCTCACCCAACATATGGAAAAAAAATTGTTTTTGTTTTTCTGTATACTCTTCAAACCTATTTATTTATTTATTTATTTATATGGTGTGTTGCAATTTTATGTGACCAAAGATAATTTCTAGTATAATTTCTAATATTGTGGAAACTAATATTGTGGTTCTGAAGATCTACACAGTTTAAAAATTAACTGTTAAAAGCTGCAGTGTAGCGTCTTTCTTTGTATTAGCCATTTATAGCAGCTCACGGGTCTCTGCACTCAGTGACTCTCTACAACTGTGTAATTAGCTTGTTCTGTTTTACTCTTGTTACACTGGACAGCTAATGTGCTAATGAACATAGCACACGTGTTCATTGCCAAACTATTATAAGCTTCACAATGCTTTAAAACTGTTTTATTATAATGACCATAAAGGGGAGATTAAAGGCATGATTTGTAGCGGTTATTATAGTTATTGTACAGATTCCCACAAGAGAAAATACTTGGAAACACAGAAGCTCACAAACTATAAAATAAGAATAGTTCAACCAAGAGCAAAATGCAGGTGCATCACCTGGAGCTGTACTGGAAAGCAGACATGTACAGAGTAAACAGGAATGGGGAAAAATCAAGGCATTAAAAATGAACCTATAGCCTGGGTTAAAGCCTGATGGAGGCTGACTAATATGAAGTATGTCCTCAGAATATGGTGCTTTTCTCTGTGCAGTTTTTATTTTAATTTTTTTAATGTAATTGCCATCTCTTTGTTTTCTTTGTTTTATTTACTATTTGAAATGACTGGGCTGCAAAAGACAGAAAATGTTGTTCAAAATAGTCCCAGTACCAGTAGGTGGTTCAGCGGCTCTCTTGTAGACTCTGATGATGCTCTGATGATACAGTCATAGAAAAGAAGTGGACTTCATGGCCATTAGTAACAAAAATGTCAACACAGTGGCCAAAGGTAGTACAATATGGTAAATCAATTCATTGCCTTCACACATGTCACCAGAATAATTACACCCCCTTTTGTTGTAGACTCAGAAAATATGTCTGTATTTAAAGCTTCTGACTTTCTTGAAAATATATTTTCATGTTCTCCTACAGTCTATATTATTAGTAACAGTTATGATTGTTGTTTTTAATTGGAGACAAAGGCTTGTGTTGGTAACCCTCCATATTGTCCTCTGCAGACTCACACTGAAGTGTTGCCAGCACATGTATAGGAGCAGAACAAACAGGTGCAGAGTGGGAGTTGGATTGGATCAGATAAGCTCTCAGACATGAGCCTAATGAAGGAGAGCTGTAATCAGCACTAACACCAGGACCCGGGGAATTCTGCAGGATTCTGTCAACACCATTGCAAATTAAACTGTTCTTTTAGTCCTTGCATGACTCTCCATTATATATGTAGCTGAGTAAATATAAGAATATAGTACTACTGCCTTATAGCAAGAAGGTTCCAGGGCACTCAGGGCCTTTCTATGAGAAGTTTGCAGGTTTCTCCCTATGCCTATGGTTTTCATATGGATACTTCAGTCTCTCCCAGCAAGATAATACACACACAATATGTAAAACTGTCCAGCTGTAGTCCTGACCAAGCTTATCTCAAGATCTGAGTTCCCGGTTGTGCCATTCTATCCAATTACAGACATTTTTATTGTAGAAAAATCCTTGGTTTGGTTGAATCACCTGATTATCATTGTTAAGATTCATGTCATTTTATGGAACATTACAGACAAAACAATCTTCATGGAGAAAAAAAAAAGAGGATTTGGAGGCTCCACCTTCACCTAAAAACTTTGCCCCTTTAACTTTTCTCTTTTGCAGTGGTCAAGTTAATCATCCCGTGTGTCTGCAATGTTTGCATATGCATTACTCAACTTTTCCAATATTTTAACTTCTATCCATGTTGCCTCTGTATAACACACCCATTTTGATGTGTTACTTTCTCAATATCAGATGAAGAGAGACAAAACAAAGCCAATAACACACAAAAGAACAAAAACACAATTCACACACACTTCTTAGCAAAAGCAAAAACGGTTAAAAACATATATTGTAATAGTGTCTGACTAAAATAGAGGGCATCAGATTAGTCCCTCAAACATGATTTTTTTTCTGTATTATTTTCACTGATATCACAAAATACTACTACTTTGTTATTATTATTATTATTATTATTATTATTTCATTTTCATTGTTCTAATCCTGGTACATCTGTTTTCTGCAATAGCATTATTTTTAAACAAGTGAGGAAAATATTATTTGCCATCCCATATCTAATTTTACTCATGCTTTGAAGTATGCCGACATCGGGCTAAATGGCTTTTGAATGGCTTTCAAATGGCTCTCAGATTGAAGAAACTGAATTATTACAAATGATGAATCTCTCTTTCTCTCTCTCCCTCTGTTTTTCTTAGTGGAAACCAGCAGATTTGAAACTGCAGAACACTTAAGAAGACGAAACACCACATTATTTTACCATCTGAACTAAAAGAAAAATGGATATATATAGTGTCACCATTGTTTGTTTGTTTCTATTATTATATTTGTTTGTTGACTGTAGTATATAAATGGACATAGCTAACCTTGTGAGCATAGAGGTGCTTCTGGCTCCAATTGACTTTACACTGAAAAATTGTCACCCATCTCTCTGTAACTGCTGCAGTGAGCCTAGTCTTAAAATTGGTCTTAAAATGTTCTTATTAACCTGCTCTACATGATCCTGGTGTTTTTATTTTGCTATTTTGTCCGTAAATAAATTCATACTCCTAATTTGGACCTCAAATCCATATTCAAATCGAATACTTCTGTAATTGCAAGCCTTTATGAGCTTCATTTGACTGGATCTGAACGCTGTGGGTGACGTCACACTCCCTTTATCCACTTCTTCATACAGTCTACGTTTCTACCACAAGCTACATGTTTCCTATCAATGACATGTTTACTTCGTGACTGACTGTTTATTTACTTTTCATTCCTGTAAGAAATCAAGAAGAAAGAAAATCAGCACACAAGTCGGCAGCCAACCCTGTCCACTTGTCCTTGTCTGGACATGTAGCTGAATCTCCTCGCCTTCAGTTGTCTCGGTTTGCTTGTTATGGGTGACATTCATGTAACACAACAGTCGCCTACACATGACACACTGTTAAGCAGCTTGTTTACCTTTGCAGGAGATGTTGTAGTAAGCACCTGTCCCCACTTCACTCTCTCATCAGCCATAGCTCATTATACTAAAGCTTTTATACACAACATTAAATCATATCAGAAGAAGTCAAAAGGTCAGTCACAAATTGAAAACAGAAAATCACTACACATTGTATAGAAATATAGCCAACATGTATAATAATGATGAACAGAAAACTTGGAGCATACTTTGACAAATGTTGTAATCTAATGAGCGAAATTCATTGGTGTCCTTACAACTGGGAAAAGAAAGTCATAAAGTTTGCTAGTATACGCCAGAGGTGCAAGTCGTGACTTGGACTCGAGTCAGACTTGAGTCATTATTTTTAGGACTTGAGACTTGACTTGATAAAATGGACCAAGACCTTTGACTTGACTTAGACTTGAAGGTCACTGACTTGGGACTTGAGTCGGACTTGAGGCCTGTGACTTGAGAAGACTTGATGCTTCTCCTAAAAAAATATTTTTTTAGAAATTACTTTTCTCTTTACAGTTGTTAAATGCGGTTCTTAATTTGAACTTGTCCCTCCTCTATTTGTTACTTTGGATGTAACTGAAGTACTGTGATATGGTATCCTCAAATGTGCTACAGTAATATACAGTACAATACAGTAATATACAGTAAAACAGAGGGAATTGCATAGAACATGATCCTTCCATTTCAGACACAGCACTTTTAAAAACTGAATTGTTTCTACTCTGACTGTAATGATTCACACTAAGATCTTGTCAAGACATCTGAAAAAGGAAAAATTTACATTTCTACAACTCTTATATAAATCCTCACATATAAATATACCATGACTTTTTAAGTACAATTTAGTTTAAAAGTCATATAAACTGCAAAAATCTAAGGTATATTTGGTACTTTTATTTATTTACTTTGTTTTCAGCAAAAAGGTAAATACATTTTCTACTCTTTTGTCTTTAAAAAGATCCCAAGAATTTACTGTACAAAAGAAGACAAAATGAATGTCGATTATTATGCTGTTGCACAAATTGAAACAGGAAACTGTGGTAGCATAGTGAAATACAGGCATTTAATAGTATGGAAATAAACATAAACAAAGATGAAAGTAAAATGTATACATAACATTGGAGTGGGAAGAAATGTTTAATCCTTCCTGCTTTGTATCTGCACTATATAACAGACTTCAAATAATACTATAAAACTATATAATCGTCTCAGTTCTTCTCTCATATTTCATCCCTGTAGCTTCTGAAAATGTGCTTTTTATACTTGAACTGCCTTATGTTTATATTAATTGTATTTATTAAGGATAATAATGAAGGCAGATGCTGAGGAGGGCTGTTTGGGGTTTTTCTGGGAGGTGATTGGCTCTTGGGTGGGAGCGGCTCAGGAACGAAGAGACGGAGCAGAGGGACCATATGGGGTTAGTACAAGAACAGTTTGTGTGTACGATGTGATCCTGCTGCACTTTTCTAGCGGAGGGTCTGCCAGCTTGTGCTCAATTTTAAGTGTTTTTGTTTTGTTTTACCACAGATCTGACATCAACTTGGCCTGTCATCCCCATGGCAATAGATACATTCAAAGCCATACTTTGAAATATTGCTACCAATGCAATAACAACAGAAGCCGAGAGGGGTCACAACAAACGCAAACGCCGCAACAAATACAAATGCGACAAAACACAACAAAAAGCCACAACAAACCAAAAAAAGCCACAACACACACACACACACACACACAAAAAACACAACGGAAATGACGGGACTCTATTTTAATGCAAACGCCGCAACAAATACAAACGCCACAACACAAACACAAATGCCTCAACACATTAAAAAGCCACAACACATCAAAAAGTCACAACGGAAGTGACCGCGGGACTCTATTTTCCGACAGACCGATCAAGCTGCAAGTGAAGAAGAAGAACTACAATGTGAAACGAATAATGATAAAACAATAAATTACTTTTACTGACGTTTTCAACTTCTCCGTTCCTTTACTTTTCACGTTGTAGTCCTTCTTCTTCACTTGCCGCTTGATTGGTCCGTTGGAAAATAGAGTCCCGCTGCCACTTCTGTTGTGGCTTTTTGATGTGTTGTGGCTTTTTAATGTTTTGTGGCATTTGTGTTTGTGTTGTGGCGTTTGAATTTGTTGTGGCGTTTGCATTAAAATAGAGACCCACGGTCATTTCCGTTGTGGCTTTTTGTTGTGTTATCATATTTGTATTTGTTGCGGCGTTTGCGTTTGTTATGACATCTCTCGGCTTCCTTAAATAACACCTCCGTGGAGACATGCAGATGGCGAACACTCCACTGGAAAAGTTACACAATGCACCTTTATAACTAAACTTAACTTAATTACCTCAGTACAAAAGCACTCTCTTGCCTCAGTGCTGCCATAGTCCTGTCACGATAACAGACTTTAAAGTACAATATATTGCTGAGTAGAGGGAAAGAGGAGCTCAGTCTCCAGTAGGCCCCTACAGCTCTGCTCAAACAGTGAGAGATACAGGACTACATTCATATCATACTCCATACATCTGTACAACAACTGACTCTTATATAACAGATAATACTCCCTACAACTGTATTACAACTCACCCTTACATAATAGATAACCCTATGTCCTCTTAATCATTATATATCTTTGCACTGTTTCTCTTACCACCTCTTCTAGCTGAGATATATTTGTATTTGACATTTCTGTATTTAATTTTTACTTGTACAGATACATTTGTATAATTATGCCTTATTGAAATCAGTCTCTTGCTATTTCTGCTACTTATTTATCATTTATTATTACCATTTATATTTTTGAAGTTATTTATTCAACCCTTTAAAGTCTTATTGTAGAACAGAAAAATAACAAAAAGTTCCCACCTTTACCATGAAAAGCTACCCCCGATAAATATTGACCTGATCCCCCAAAATATCGTTCCATCTATCATATACTGAAGTCAGCGTAGTATTTATCATGACAGGCCTATTTCCAACCACAGCAGCAGAACCACCAGCCACATCAGCCTCTCCATTCTTCTGCCACAGAAGACAGTTGAAACTAACAGTTTTACACACACAGATGCAGCAAATTGGGGATAGAAGAGTAAAATGCTCGCTGTGGTGCTGCTGCTGCTTTAGGCTTGTTATATCTGCACAAAAATGATGAATGTGTTTTATATTTTGCTCTGTTGCATTGCCAGACAAAAATGAGATCCTAAATATGAATGCTGCAAGGAAATCTGTCTAAACAACACCACATAACCAGAGGAAGCCCTGTTTGTGAATTTGTAAGTGACACAGACAGAATAAACTTAATTCATTTTTAGTATTGACTGTAATAACAAAAGAGGAGTCTTCAGTTCAACTATAAGAACTATCTACAAATATTGGGCCTTCAAAATGCAAATCTGTAAATAAAGCACACTTTAAACAAGGACTAAACCAGGTCAAATATAATTTTAAAGTAAAATTCTTCTCTATTCTTCTCTAGTTCATGAAGTGTTGATAAAATGAGTCCCATAACTTGGAATATTCCACATTACATTTTTTCATAACATGACAAGAACAACAAAAAAAGGCTTGAACAAAGTCAGTGCTAAACTAAGAGCTCGGAGTACATTTGCAAACTAAGCCAGAAGTTAAACAACCAGATCTTGAAATACATTTAAGACAACTTTGAAAACAGTTTGTTAAATATGCTATAAAAATAAGAATACAGATTTCATTTTGGTTTTCATTTTAAGATTATGTAAACCAGTAAATCATTATTTCATTGTAAAATTGCTCCAAATTAAAGTATAATAATAAGTTCTGTTTAGCTATGCATACGTCTGAAAGGTCTTCTCTTTTAATGTTAATTTTATGATGGTTATGTTTTGATTTGTTTGTATTGTGATTTTAATGTCTCTTGTTTTGTAAAACATTTTGAAAGACTTGTTGAAGTGTGCCTTGCCTAAATTGCAATCAGATACAGTAAAAACAATGTATTTAGTGTATGAATGTGTGTTCTTCTGGAGTTCATATCTATCCAACTTAAACCTTACTGGCCTTGCAGTGTCTGTATTGCATTCTCATACATGCGGTACTGTTCACATTTTTGCTTTTGCTGTTGCATACGATTACACTTCACACTGTGCACCTTAAACTGGCAGCGACTGACAGTGGTGAATGTCAAGTTGTAGCTCTGTGCCAAAAGCAGTTGGACAATAGTCAACTACATGAATTCTCAACCTGAGCTTAGTCAGTTCCTGTAGCTGAGGGAATCTGGATGAGACATAAAATGACATGTTGTATCTAAGTGCATGTTCCAGTTGATTTTATTAACATGTCAGAGGAGGAATTTCAGCATAATTCATAGTAAAAAAGCATAGACTGTATATATAAATGGACATATGGACATGAATCATGGAGGTGCTTCCAGCTCCACTGATTTGTCTTCACACTGAAAAAGTGTCACCCCTCGCTCTGTAACTGCTCTTTCTGTGTATTAACCCGCTCACTGTACATGATCCTGGTGTTTTTATTTTGCTATTTTGTCCATAAATAAATTTGTGTAATTGTGAGCTTCATTTGATTGGAGCTGAATGCCATGGGTCACATTCCCTTAGTCCATGTCTTTATACAGCAATGTGTTTTCTAATTTTGACACATTAAAATATGGTCAGTCTATACACTAAAAGGTGAGATCAAACAATCAGATAGTACTGTTTGACCATCTAATTGGATTTTATGATGCGTTGCAGGTGTCCTTGGAAGTCGGAATATGATCTACTAATTCCTACTTGAAAAGTCGGGGAACATTTCTGAACTGGTTAGTAAATCCAACGTCATTGCACCCTACGCTTTATGAAAATTAAATCCCCAAGATAATATATTTATAGTCTTGTGTTACTTATTTTCCCTTTAGTTCCCCACTACTGTCCACCCGCTGTCAGCCATTAAGCCTCTGCAGTTGTAAATGCGCAGTTATGATCTGTTATGCAAATGTTAATGTTGCTATAATGTGTACACTGAGCATGTTTCACTCCCATCCAGATGATTCCCTGGAAACCGTATGATACTGAATCCTCAAATGGTTTAAAAAACACTCTGATTAAAATAAAATAAATAAGAAAATCTTGTTTTAAATATGAATATTTATTTGAAAAATCAATACTTTGATACAGAAATAGTCATCTAGTATATGTATTAGACAATCAGTACTTCAGCCATGCTGTCTCTGATTAATCACAATAATAAAAAACAAACTAGATAATATATTTGTTATAATTTAACTTTTGCAAAAGAAAGAATGCACTAGAAAGCAATTTAAAAACACTGACACAAAATATATCACGGTTACTTTCTTAAACAATTTCTGAAGAAGGCATCGCACAAATCCAAGAAAATCAGTGAAAGATTTAAGGCAATTTTACAATTTCATATAGATTTTATATTTCAAAACACTCAGTTTTAAACAAAAGGAACTGGTGCATCCTTTGTAAAACTGTACATGCAAACATAGTGCACGTTGTTCAGAAGATATAACAAGCAACAATATAGTATTTGGATAGTTTTAGTAAACAAAGATTCATGTGTATACTTCACTCACTGTACAAAATCAAACCATTCATTCATAGACTCCGACATATATACTGTATTTATAAAGGCATTCACCCATTCACTAACATATAGGCTCTATTCTGGGCATTGGCAAGGTTTTCCAGACTGATTTCACTGAATAATAAACAATATTGGCAGCAATGGCTATAGTATAGAAACACAAAAATCTAATATAATGTTGCTATAAATTCATTGTCTTTAGTTTCTGGGTGATTTAACACAGTAGTAAATGTTTGTTTGCTTATTCAAATCCTTAAATAGTTAAAGGTGCACTGTGTAACTTTTCTTGTGGAGGGTCCGCCACATGCTTGTTTCCATGGAAATATTGCTGTTCTGCCTTCAGTATGGAAATAAACTTGGTAATCACAATGGAGACAGATTAATGGTCAGAACTATGGAGAAGCAAGTAAGAATTCATGTTTTGTTGTTTTTTTTTAGATATTTTTTGAGCTATGAGCGGCGGACCGATCAAGCGGCAAGTGAAGAAGAAGAACTACAATGTGAAAAGTAAAGGAATGGAGAAGTTTGTGTTGTGGCGCTTGTGTTGTGGCGTTTGTATTTGTTGCAGCGTTTGCATTAAAATAGAGTCCCGCAGTCATTTCCGTTGTGGCTTTTTTTGGTTTGTTGTGGCTTTTTGTTGTGTTGTCGCATTTGTATTTGCTGCGGCGTTTGCGTTTGTTGTGACCCCTCTCGGCTTCCGTAAACACCTGTTCAAGGGAGATATGTTTAATGTCCTCCTGTGGAACATTCCAGGCAAAAAATAACATCTCCATGGAGACAAGAAAACAGCAGACCCTCCATCTTTCCAAGTTACATAGAGTACCTTTAAAGGTTCATTTTTGGTTTGTATTGTTTCAAGAAAACACAATTTCAACATGATCAGTATCTGCACAAGCACATTCAGTTTGTAACATTTTGAATATTTGAACTTTTTATATTATATCTGGTTTTCAATAAGTGTTCAAATACAACAAATTTACAGTTACTTGCAAATGACTTTTGACACTAAATATTATATATACTTTACAGGGCAGTAGACGTTTCCATACTGTGCTCTGAAAATGTTAAAATGGGATCTGATCATCACTACATAACCAGGAGGTAGATTAGCTTTAGAAATCAGTTTGCAGTTTGTCTGGCTGTAAGTAAAGCCAGTTGTGTTTGCAAAATGTCAAAGCATGCCTGCTGTGTACGTTAAAGCCAGAGGGAATGAAACGTTTTCGATTGTCACCAAGAACTGTTACCATCTGCTCCTCTTTCCCCAATCACCAAAGCTACATAAGTATCACCCCCTGCTGTCTCAGATGTCTTACAGTTTAGAGAGATGCACTGTAATGAGGTGACTTATTCGACCCATCGTCCTAATGATGTACCCAGCGCTGAACCCAAACTGCGCTGGTAACTTGAGGCTAACTGTAACTACGCAACAACTCAAGCCTCAACACACTGTTGCTGTACTGCTACACTGTACTACTGCGGCAACACAACAGGGGAGGAGAAAACAAAGAAATCTAAATTGTGATGGTAATATTATGATACACACAGTTGATGTAAGTAACTCTAAAGTCTGTGTTCACATTGTGCAACTGTTTATTTTGATAAACATTTGCCATATTTGTTGTCTTTTACTATTAAACTAAAAAGGCCTTTCTGAAACACATTACTAACACAGCTGTATAAAACAATATTCGGTGTCACTTTATAAAAAACTGCAGCTTAATGAGCCTTAATAAAGTATGAGCAAAGAGTTCATTCAGATCAGATTGTTTGGATGACCTGTGGCATATCTCATAATATTAAAAAAGATTATTTCTCTTGTTTACTGGTTTATTCTTGGTTTAGACCTGGTTTCATTTTGGGTCAGTTTTGGTTTAGTCCTGTTTTACATCGCAAAAACTAAAATCTAGTCAAGTTAAGATTGCTTGAAATAAGTAAGTTTTAACATGATCTGAGTAAATTTCACTTGAAAATGATCTACCAATGGAACAAGACATTTGTACTTAAAATATGAAAATACATCTTGCTAAACCAAAGATAAACTCTTTGGTTAAAATAAGAAACAAAATCTAATGATGCTTGAATTAAGGAAAACACACTTATTCCATTGGTAGATCTTGTCAAGTTGAATCTACTCAAATAAAGTAAAATGTTCTTAATTTAAGTCATTAAGTGACATGGCTTTTTGCAGTGTAGACCTGGTTGGTGCTGGTCTAGTCTGTACTTGTTTGGCAATTTGGCAGAGCAATGTTGGTAAAGCCTTTATAATTCCTTTTTTTTTTAAACAATAATAAAATATTATCATTATTGAAACAGATCTAGATATTTTGTACAACTGCAAATTGTGATAAATGAGCAGTGTGTCATGCCCTTAACCGTCTCTCTCCCAAAAATCTGGTCCTCTCCTCAAGAAACTGAAGTTAAATATTTATAGTGTATATTAGTGTATTAATTATTAGTTACTAAGTCTGAGTCTACATAAACTATTTTTGTAAATTTTTTGTTCATACTTTATTAAGGTTAATTAAAGTGTAGTTACCCGATATTGGCTTGTTACATCAACTATAGCCCCGATGTAACTGATAACATTTATGATTGAAGTACAGTTTGTTTGTAATGGCCTTTTTGGATTAATTTCTATTGTCTATTTGCTAAACCATAACATAATATTCAACATAATTTCTCATAATGTTCTAATAGGTTCATACATACAACATATAAACCTCACTCATATTCCACTCAGTCATTTTAACATTTCAATCCACAGACATTTCTTCACATTCTTTACAAAATCTGCAAATTCTTCACATATTTTAGAACAAATAAAAATTAAGACTTAAACTTCATATCACCTCTTTACAGATGATTGGCACGTACAAATATGCACACTTAAAACAAACATATAAAAAGCTATATAAAAGCTAAAGGTGCGATTAAAACAGACACAAGAAAATTAAACTGACGAAGCAAACTTAGGGAAAATATGTTTTCTCTGCATTTTTGACCACTGGGCTCTTTTTGCTCAAACTGTATTTAGTTTGAGAGCAGCTGCTGTTACATTTCAACATGGGCAGGGATGTAGATTTGGACACACAGTGAGACAGCGCCCCCTGGAGCTGGGGGCATCATATTGCCAAGACAGTTTAGAAGAGAGAAAGACAGAGACATACAGCAGCTGTGTTTCCATTCAATTTAAACTGACTAGATGACTAGATGCGGCTGAATGTATTATAATAAAAAGGAAAAGGGTGTCTCTCAGGGATCAGGTTGAGAACTTCACATCTTTGTTCTTACACTGACCATATGTATTTTATTTTGTTTTAAAATATAGTTAAAAAAAAATACAACTGATGGGCCATTATGGGTTGAGTGTAGAATCAAATGTGATATAATTTAACTATTTTTTTTAATAAATTGTAGATAAATGCACATGTACTACAATTCTATACCTGAACATTAACATTAATGGTAAAATATTTTCTATTCAAAGTGATTGTAATTGCTACAAAAGACCTTCAATAGACACAACCTTCAAAAAGATTGCTGAATAAATAACTAAAATAACTTCTCACCCAAAAATTAAATTGCATGGAAACACTGCTCTGTACTGGACAAAGTAAAGAAGGAAAGAGCCATTTAGACAGTAGGAAAATAGTATTTATGACATTTGACATGATGATGTCGACAAACAGACTCCCAGTCCCTCTCAGCGCTCTCACACACACACACACACACACACACACACACACACACACACACACACATTCGAACGATGGGAGAAGAGGTAGTGCAGGGCCACTATATGCATGCACTGAGCTACACTCATGCAAAAGTCTGAATACAAACACCAGGTTACAGTACGGTACGGTACAGCACGGTACGGTACAGAGGAGCTACCAGGACCTGCACTGCTGCTACCTGACGCACATGCCAGGGATAGAAAGAGATAGAAAGAAGGAAAGGTGTGGAGAGTATTACAAGATCATTGAAATTGTGTATAAAAGGTATCAGTAAAAATCCTTGTTAGAGTTTACTGTAAACATGTGTGAGTTGGAGAGATAGAGAGATAGGGAAAGAGAGAGAAAAGTTATTTACAAAAAGTTTGATCAAGTTATTCCTTCATGGTCTGGAGACATTCAATTTACAGCGTTAGAGAAAATACCTCTTCACCCAAATATCCTACAACCTTCTCCCTGATCATAAGATGGTGTCAACGATTCCTAACTTTTCCAGATCCATTTATATGTCCCAAGAGAACATTAAATCCCAGACACAAACAGGAATGCTTGACACTTGGAAGTAAACAGACTCCGATTGGCTTCTCCGTTCCTCAAAAGTGCGACTACCTCACACTTCCTCCTCAACACGAGAAACACCACTGGTATCCACGACGACGAGAGCTGGCCGCAAGGAAATGGAAGTATTTCTGGTTAAAAGTCATTGTTGGCACACATACACAGCGCCCCCTTCTGGTTGCTTAGTGCTCAGATCTGGGTTTGGAGCGGTTGGGCCGGTGGAGTGTAAGGGGGCGGGGCCGGCGAGGGTTTGATCCCGCGGGTTCTCATGTAGGACAAGAACTGGTCTGGGATTTCGGCCAAGACATCTTTGGCCAGCCGTGCCATGCTGAGGATATGGTTCCCTGTCCGGTCAATGTAGTCTCTGAATGGGACAAACTGAAACAGAGAGGTATATGGTTAGATTTAAGTAATACTATTCATATTTGACATTATTTAAATGTGCTTTTGCCTACAATGTTCCAAAGTATGGCATTTCTAGACTACTGTCTCCATGGAGACAAGCAGGTGCTGGACTCTCCACCAGAAGAGTTACATAACATACCTTTAAAATAATAGGTTAGGAGAATTATAAAATCCCACTTTTTCCAAAAACATAAGCTCACAGAAATGTTGAATATTTAAAAGCGTCTGCATGCTTTTGTGCTCTCCAACATCAATAATTACAGCAGGAGACTGTTCAAGTGTTTGTTTTACACACACAAAAGCCCAGGGACCTACTTAACTGTCACAGTTTGCTGCTCGCTGGGCCATTTGTGACCTAGTTAAGTGCATTATATTCATAAACAACACCATGCAATTTGGGGTGAATTTCTTTAAAAAACAGCACACTTTGAGATTAGAATATATGCCATTTTCAAACTTTATGAGATTTTTCTTTCTTTTTTTTTTAACTACTGGTTTATGTTATAACAAAAATACCACATGTACAGACGTTGAAAGCTGTTGTAGTGCTCGGGGGGCATCGCTTTTAGAAGAAGACTCTGCTCAGTTTAAAGAGGGGGTATTCAACTTTTTAGAGCTTTCTGTCCTGTTATAATGCAGCTCCCTTGCAGTCTCTCCTAGGCACTACTGGAACCCTCCTTATAGTTAGCAGTAAGATTCTGTCCAATGCTGAGCCAACAAGCCAATGACCATTTTCCAGAAATATATGACTTCATAAAATGGACTAAGACTTGGGACTCGACTTGGACTTGAAGGTCAGTGACTTGGGACTTGACTCCGACTTGAGGCCTGTGTCTTGAGAAGACTTGAGAAACACTTTTAAATCTGAATTCTTTCTATTCTGACCATAATGATTCACACTAAGATCTTGTCAAGACATTAAAAAATGAAAAATTAACTGAATTAATTTCTACAACTATTATATACTATAAATACGCATATATAAATATACTATGCCTTTTTTTAAAGTACAATTTATCTTAAAAGTCAAAGGCAAAGGCACAAATTTTAAAAATCTAAAATATTAGGTATTTTGGTTTAAAGACTTGAAATGACTTGAAGCTCAAAGCAGACGACTTGGAATTCACTTGGACTTGACTTGGACTTATGGGCCAGTGACTCGAAGCTCGACTTGGACTTGCCTGTATTTGACTTGGGACTTGACTCGGACTTGAGGTCAAAAACTTGAGACTTACTTGAGACTTGCAAAACAAAGACTTGGTCCCACCTCTGTATTAGAGCAACGGTTTTCTTTAAATTCTAGCTTTGTTTTCCCATGGAGTCAGTGAATAATTGTTATACTTATTTCCTTGACATTTTTAGTCTAGTTTAGAAGCAACATCACAAGAAGGGTTAATGGTTAGTGGCTTTTTTGAATTGCGAACTGCAGAGTGTGTATTTTTGCATCAGGAATAACATCTGACACAAGCTGCTAATTTTGTATTTACATGTTCTCTATAGGAGTCCCTCCCACTGCAGAAGAGTGTGTACCTCTCACCTCCATTTCCACACAAATAATCCACACGTGTCACTTCCCTTGTACACATAACGAGCTTGGGTTTCATTGTATTAATGAGTTGTCGCCTAATCACTGTATCACATAATATAACTAGGGCCAATTTGTGCAGAAAACCCTCGCTGCCATCCACTCTGCTCTTTGTGTCACTGCGAGTTATTAGCTGCCTAGTAATGAGAGGCTGTAGGCAGAGCTGTTATAATGTTCTGAAAGTTACATAGGGTCTCCTGTTCTGCATGGAACTAATATGTGTATGTCTATGAGTGTGTACGTTTGTGTGTGTATGTATGAGACATGTACTTGAGCTTGTTAAAAAGGCAGCTAACGAGGGCCGCTGCTGCTGCTCCCACGTGAAACCAGGGAAAGGGCTCGAGCCAGAGATGTGACAGTCGAGGAAAAAGGTTAAAAAGTGGGAAAAAATTCCATTTTAACAGTTTCTGCATGTTTGTGTTGATAACGACAGGATACAGCACCCGCCAATCTGCTGCCACACAAAAAAGACAAAATATAAAGCGGTTTGTACGGCAAGTGGCAGGGTGTAACATCTGTGACATATTTAGAATATTCTTTCGTTAGAATACTCTTACATTACTAAAATATAAAAAAACAAAATATCTAAGCTGCTAACAGGCCTAATTATGGATCATATCTGTGGAAAGGTGACCCCACTCATAGTAAGAATGCATGATTTTCAGTGTATTTATTTATCTTTTAGTCACGTTTAGGCAAATACTACAAAGAAAAAACAAAATGACAGAATGAAGCATGTCTAGGGCAAACATGATTGCTATATCATTCTGCCCTGGCCACCTTTGCCTCTAAATGCTACTAAAGTGCATCCGGATAAGTGGGAATCCCATTCATTTCAATGGAGAATTTGAAAAGGTTTTGCCAATAAAATATTATATAAAGTAGGTTGATTTGTGTAAATGTTCAGTGTTCACGTATACCAACAAGTCAACAATGAATAGATCCTGTGGGAGGCTTTAAAACGGCTTTATAGTTTGAATAGAACTCATTTGCTTTCAAGATCAGGAGCCTCATACAAAATAACACAACTGGAATGACGATGACGGTGCCCATGGCTACTTCCAGAATAAAGCCTGCTTCAGCCTTCTCCTTTTGAGCTCTGCCTGTATTACACTGTTTTCTGATTTATGTTATAATGCTGTTTCCTCATCAAAAACACACCTGGAGTCAGAGTCAGAGTTCTGCACCTGGTCTGAAACGGGCGGGTTTTAACGTTCTGGAATTTTATGAGCGGGTATGCGGGCAAGTAGTGATTACACATGGGCGGGTCAGGAGAATCAAATGAACGATGAACAGGAGAAAAATTCTTGATGCACGTCCAAGGCCTCTGTTGCCTTAGAAACAAGTGCCATTTCCAAGTCTTTTCCTGAAATGATGGACTAGGCTGAGAGAGTGACTTTAGTGTATTTATTACATGAAACCAATCAGCGGAGGAGATCAGCTCGCCGGCTGCGCTCCTGGTTTAGTCTTGGTTTAGACCTGGTTTAGACTTGCTTTAGTCCTAGTTTAGTCCTGGTTAAGTCCTGGCTCAGTGTTGGTGTAGTCCTGGTCCAGTCTAATGACACTGGTTCAGTCTTGGTTTAGTCCTGGTTTAGACCTTGTTGGGTCCTGTTACAGTCCTGTTGTAGTCCTGATGATCAGCTCTTCGGTTTGTGGCGTGTAAATACTTATAATCCTCTATTACCACGGTGTAGGTTCACTTCTGGTTTAGTCCTGGACTGTTGGGCTGTCGGACTAATGGGCAGACCCCGACTTATCACGGGCATGGGCAGGTAACGGGTGGAATGTTAACGGGTCTGGGTGGGTGCAGATTTAACTTTGATATAATCACAGGTTAGGTGCAGGTGGGTGTGAGTGGGTGCAGGACTTCAGAAATGGACCAGTGCAGGTCTCTGCCTGGAGTTGTGTTTTGTTTCATTCACACATGTTTAACACACAAACCCTGCATATTTACTTCTTCTCTCAAACAGAAAACACTGTGTTCCACCTTGTGATGCCATGTGGTGATAGAGGAGTGCTCCACTGTGTTTTTAAACTCCATACACCATCACTAGACTCATTTGAAGTGACAATCTCTTCTGAGAAAAAGGTAAAAGGTGCTGTTACGTATCACTTCAGGACATCACAAGGTGGAACAGAGCATTTTGAGCTCTGGAGATGTAGACAGACTATTAACAAAAGATTATCCAAACATGTGTGAATGAAACAAAAAAACAACTCTAGGGATGTTTTCGATGAGGTAACAGCATTCTAACATGACTTAAAGCTCACAAGAGTCAATTTTGTGTAAATAGGATCTTAAACCAAACTAATTATCTCATTGCAAGATTTCTTTCTTCTTGCAGCTGCTGTCTCCTGTACGGCTCCCCCATAGTGCACTGTTCTTTCTGCTTGAATGTGACTTTTCTCAGACCTCCTGCAATCCTTTACACTTCTAAAGCAGCTCTGGAGTCAGCGGGTCAGGGCTGCATCTCGTCCATTGTATTAAGGTAAAGGACACAGTACATTTGTCATTTGTATGGGTGTGTGTGGGCGCCTGTCTGCCTGTCCAGCTGCTCCACTCTGAACCACAGGGCTGAGGTGAGAGGTACCAGTCCATGCACAGGCTCAGGTGGTGGACAGTGACTCACCATGGCAACAGGAGACACTTTTGGTAAATAACAACAAAAGTCAGAGTACAAAGTGACGAACATTCAGACTAAAGCTGTTGAAACTTTACCTTCGGGGGTGAAGCTAACTGTAGACACTGCTCGGTTAGAAGCTCTGTTACTTTATTCTAGTGCTATGTGACTAGAAAGAGCTGATTTGGTTGGAACTACAACAGGTGAGATGATTTGTGCTGTTAAACAAGTCTCCCACATATAAATTTACAGTCATAAGGTAGCGAATATTAGCCAACAGTTTTTCAGTTAGTCACTCTCACCTTTTTGTTGAAAATTAAACACCTACACAGGACCATGAATGCTCTTGTTGATCACAGCTCCTGAAAATGTGCTGTTTAAATCCATTTTGTATTTTTTTTAAGTTTCCGGCCTTTTTTTTTGTTAGCCAGGCTGGCGTCATCTAGTGCTTCCGCTCAATTTCTCTCCAGCGACTAGGTCATGAATCGGAATATACAAGATGGTTTGCAAGAACCCCGGAAGTGCGAGTCCGGGCAATAGCCAATCAGCAAAGAGTCATACATTCTGTGTTGGCAACAATTCCCAAGATCAAGGATTTATAGCCCGAAAAGAAAGAGAATGTTTGGTGAATTTATCAAGGGGACAAGTTTATTGCCCTTCTTCCTACAGGATTTGGGAAAAGCTTAATATACCAGTTAGCTCCATTAGCGGCGCATTACATACGTCACGATCAAATAGCAGCGATTGGTTAAATTAAAAAACGTACAAATGAATTCTAACTCTGCGAGGTCAGATGGTTTCCACAAAGTGAAAACGGCTGATGAATCAGGCTATTTTTTTGTAGTGAATCAAAGAAGTTCTTGGTTGACTACTGACATGTTCTGCCGGTCAATTGATTAGTCAATTGAAAATGGAGTGTGGCAAAAGCTCTTGATGCAGTTGCTTTTTCTATGTATCTAAGTCAATCTGCACTCACATGACTACAAACAGGAGGTCATGCAAAAATAACTATTCATGTATCTGCTTTTCTACATGTAAATAATACAAAAACACACCACATTTTTAGCTCACTCACTAGCTTCTCCTTTCTGCTGCTGAACCTTACAATATTAAAAGTCGATTAATACAAATTTTGGTCCACTTAAACACCATCAACCGATTAATCAACTAAACAGTTAAAGGTCTACACCCTAAAAACCTACCGATTAATATTGCATGTTTGGGTACCACTTTATAATATTACACCTTCTTTAGCCTTAAAAGCAAGAATTAGTAACTGGATTTAAAAACTCCTCAGTTAATACCTTAACCTTAAGTCCTAACCCTTAATTACATTTATGACTAATTATTTATTTTTTGTCCAATGTGTACAATCTTAAAAAAATTTATTCTATTTAAAACTAATTAGCAAGGTAAAAAGTATGTGTTCTCATCTCGTCTGGTAAACAGTTTATTTAATTAGTGGCAAATGTCACCTCCAGTTGCACAGTTCGAAAGGTAAATTCTCTACTGTTTGTGAAAGGCTAACAGTTAATCTTTTATACTTATATGAAACCGCAAAGCCTTTGTAGCTCTGATATTTCTTTTTATAGAAATAGCTAATTGTTTCTTATATTTTATTATGAAAAAAAGAAAAAAAAAAAAAAAGATACACACCTGAACAATGTCTCTCTCTGCATATCTGCCTCTGGAGGAGATCCGGATTTCGTCACCGTCCAACTCCACCATCGCTAAGGACAAACACCCAACACTGTTACACAATGTTACACAGCAAAAATGGAAATATTACTTGAATTCTGAATAAATACAGTGATTTGAGTTTTGACTATTTCCGATTTATTGATTTCCTTTACTTAGATTATTTAAATAATTTATAAAATTTGACAAAACAACAGTGAAGTTAGTAAAGTGCACCAACACATAAATAATATATGTAAATAATCTTAAAAATGTTTAGATACTTGTCCTTTACCTCACAGAACTACAAGAGGTGCACTATGTAACTATATAACTGCTTGTCTCCATGGAGATGTTATTGCTTTTCCTAGAATGTGCAGTAGTATGGCGTTAAACTTGTCTATCTCAATGGAGACAAATAAATGACCAAGGCTGACACTGAATCAGCACGAGACAGATCAACTTTATGCCATATTGCGTAACATTTCAAGCAAAACAAGTAATTCCAGTGAGACAAACAGGTGACATACCCGTCACTAGAAAAGTTACCTAGTGCACCTTTAAATAAACATTTCTGATTTAAAATCATTGGACATTTAGCATGCTCAAGTTCTTCCTTACCATCAAACTCAGCTGGCCCCACTCCCACGATGATGATGGACATGGGCAGACAGGAAGCCTGGAGCCAAAAGAGGACATCTTTGTTATTTGGTTCACATCCAAAAGTTATTATCACAAGGCTCAACACGTGACAAGCGTATACCCCCTCAGCCTTTATACTCTGCGTATACACAGTATGTAAATGTGAAAAGCCTGTGTGTTAGCAGCATGTGTGTCTGCTTTGAAGCCTCGCTCGTATGGCACCTCCCGGAGCGCTGCGTGGGTCCAGACATCACACTGTATGATATTATAGGGACCAACGGGCTGACAGCTTACAAATGACATGTGCTATACAACGGTGTGTGTTGGAAATTATTGCCGTGTGTGTTTGTGTGTTTGTGTGTGTGTCTAGTATGTGTGCACGTGTGTGTGCGTGTGTCTACTATGTGAGTAATGCTGTGACCCAAGGCATCGGGGGACAGATGATTTGATCCAAAACATTTATTTTGGCGATCCCTTTAGGACGAGGTCTTCTTCCTGCTTCTGTCACACTGTGTTTATCCACTCACACATCTCTGCTTTCCCACTGGATTGGTTTTAAAATGTTTTTCTTTACTTCAAAAATCATATATCTAGAGAAAAGAGGCTGTTGTTTGTGGTTCATTCTTTGACATCTGGGTTGCTTTTCCTATATAGTGTGTTTTGACGTGACATTGATGAAGAGTGTGCTGAGGGTATAGAACAGGCTGTCAAAAGTCAAGGAGCTGCAACTCCGAATAAAAAATAACCCAAGACAAGTTAAGGTTCAGTTATCAAGGTTAGGATTAATAGTTAATAGTCTATGCAACAAGTGGTTCATAAAGAGGTGTACATTCATTATGTACATTCATTATTTGTAAATGTGCCTTTAATGACATGTGACTTGTGCATCGTGTATTATAAATAATTTTAAAAAGGGGGGCTAAAAAATAATTCCCAATCCAGTCAAAAAGTGAAAAAAAGGAACTAGACTAAACTTTGATTCTGCAGAAATTCTCTCTGTTTTTTGTTGTGTTTTTTAGGTGTAGCAGCCCTTTTGTTTTGACAGGAAATGACCATGTCTTTCTCCAGTTAATCTGCCTGTCAATCACACCCTTCAGGGGTCATGGGGGCGGGATACGGTCAGTCACACACTTTAAGTCATTATTCTGAGGTTGCAATGTTTTTTCTTCAACAAAACAAGTAAATTCCTATTGTTTACTTGGAGTACTTTGAGGATTAACCATCAACTATCAAACTTGACTAGTTTGATGGTTGAATTTAGACATCAGTTTAGTCTTTTAACAAGAATAAAGAGCACATATCTATTGTAATAACTTTGTTTGGGGAAAAATATATATTTTATTATGTTTTGAAAAGAAAGGAAGGCTCTTTAAAAATACGTACTTATTAATAATGAGGTGTGCATTTCGCGACCAGTAATTTCTGACTTAAAGTTAGATGAGAAAAAAGTGCTTTCACAGCTATGGAACTTCTCGCTTTCATTTCATTGAATACATTCAAAGGTTGATTGTGTAATTTCCCATCTAAATTCATGTTAAAATGACTGAGTTTAGTCTGGGGGACTGGAGGCAGGTCAGGCTCCAGCAGTTTTTATGATTAAACCAGTGGGAGCAAATACAGGAGAAAATTGCATTGTGTCACTTAACTCACATTTAACTTAAAGTATATGTAAGGTTTATACCAGCAGGTAGTTTGTAAAAGGTTAGGGTTATTATTATATAACCAGCGAAATATGTGCTTCAGATTGTATAATTCATTATAATCAGATTGTATAATTAAGCGCTCATCAAGTGGCTGTCATTATTAATGTTCCATGTGCATAATTTCCTTAAGAGTGAGCACTTCTTTAATATTAGTAAATGGTTTTAAATGGGACCACATAAGAAAGAATTCCTTACATTGACAAGGGACTCCTTGGTTTGGGCCATGTCTGAGATGACTCCGTCTGTGATGATGAGCAGAACAAAGTACTGAGAGCCGTCCTTCACTGAGGCTGCATATCTACAAAACACACAAGAAGGAAGAGGAGGGGCTTAAGAACATGTGCACACAAACAGAAGTCAAACCCCACACAGTCAGATGCATGTGACAAGATGTTTCATTGATTAAATAATTTCATGTAATATATTTTTCGTATGTCTGTCCAGTCATCAATTTCCCCATAACACTTGACTACATTTGATAGGGGCAATAATGAGATACATAAAGAACTTCAAGATCCCTTTTAACCATGTTATACAATAGTTGTTTGCCCTTCTCATTTACCCTCTCCAAGCTGTATTGTTCTTTAATCTTTAATTGCTTATTTTCAAGATGCCATATTGCTGATCAACCCTGATTTTCACTGCCACCGACATATACCCACTGCTCTGTACTTCTTATTCTGTATGTTTTATTTTTTTAACCAGTGATACGCATGGGATTCTGCAACATTGTTGTATAACTGCTTCTTGTTAGCGTTATCTCCAGTTATCCATTGAAGGTGCCGACTTGTTGTCGTGATGACATTTATGCCGAAAGGAGTTTCCTAACGTGGAAGTCAACTGACTTGTTTCATTTATTAGGTTGTTTTAGATGAATATTGCAATTTAAAATGTGCAAATGTCATCTTTAACTGTTTTTGAAAAGTGCACTTAATGTGGCACATGCTGATATTGCTATTACATTGTTATGTAATATGACATGTGTCTTTTTGAGATAGTCTTCACTGCACAAACTACTCCTCTCTTCTCTTTTCTCATGGTCTCGAGTCGCCCTGGTGTCAGACATGATTCGGTCTCAGCCCTTGACTTCCACACTACCTTATTACTTACGACTGCACATCCTTCGAAAATGTAATAGAAATGTCCATGGTGACAGAAAAGTAGGCCATTAGATCAGGCAAAAGCACCACAGACAACCTTATATGACTTTTTTATACATCAGTGTCAATCATCTAACCCATTAGGCTCATTCTCCTGTACATCTTTAACACACCAGTGATCATAAGGGCTCAAGGTATAGCTAGGATTTTACTTATGACCTTTTAAATCTATACACTCAAACCGAGCTGATATTTACACAATAAGATAATCTCCCTGATAATTGATGCTTGTTTGTGCTTAGGGTGGTATATACATCGTTGTAATGTATTTTTCAGCAGCCAATGATGGAAAACCTTTTAGATGATTTTCTTCTAAATAGGGCACAAAAGCATCCTGCACCTCCCTTCACCACATTTGCAATAAAGAGCGTCAGGGACTATTTGTACCTTCCATATTTTTACACCTGCTGGGTTCTGTAAATTGTTTTGAAGACTTTAAGTCATAAGATTACTATGGGAGGTTTTCTGAGCTAATCCCTAACAACATTTGTGAATTGTTTTAGCACATTTTTTAAAATTTGGTTTAGTTTGATCATTTGATTCAAACATGTATCTCAGGTGATCAAATCCTTTGGACCATTTCTCATCAGTTCACACAGTTCTCAGGCTCCTTCTCAGAACATTGGGTACAGCTCTCATTCACAAACACACGATCATTTAATTGGCCTGAGCCAGTAATGTAGTCACTGGTGAGGGCTATTGTTATTCGTGGTTTTCTTCCGCTCTTTTATAATTTTTCCTTGTAAACGATTGCGATTTTGAGGGCCTAAACATCAACGAAAAGTCTCCAAACTATCAACCAGTCCGGCGGAAAATTTGATAATATGGGCATCGCGACAATGTCCAAAGTGACCCGACTCAACAGTGCCCCCTGGAATTTGCATAAATGTAAAGTCTGTGGGCATATTTTGTCGGAAGCAAACGAAATTCAGGAAGGTGATAGAGAACAATGAGGCAAACCAAAAGATGAACTGGAGCATGCCTCTATGATGAACAGGGTGTCCACCATATTGGATAAAAAATTTACTGCCTTTTTGACTGTGTGTTTGCAAAAAAATTCAAGTCCCTGGTGTTTGGTTTAAATGAGCTCAGATTTGACATGTCACATCTACAGACAGATAAGTTTACAAAAATTATCAGGTGTTTTTGGGATTCTCCTTACAGTTTGCCCATAGCAGGCGGGCAAAAAACAGGTTCATTTCCTGTTTCTTTGATGAGCTCTCACGGCCACAGGCATTGGCCGAGAAAGCTCAAATTCAAATCACAATCATGTGATCCGGACCTGAATCCATTGAAATATAAAATCTAATGAAAGTGAACACTATAGCGCCCCCTACCATAGACATGAAACATAAACATTATTAGATTTGGACCAAATTCAGGGATAAAATTCTACGCATGATTACAAGCAAAAATATCTATTACGGCATAGGGCATTTTTCATGGTTGACCAGCAGGAGTGCAAAGACTTCCCCAAAAAATAATTTAAAAATGATTACATGCACAGGTTTAGTCCAATCATGCTGAAATCTGAGTCAGTAATGTGTCAGCCTCACATTTTATTGTGTCCGGTTATGTATTTTAGCGTGTGAGTGTGAGTGTGTGTGTGTGTGTGTGTGTGTGTGCATGTTTGTGTGTATGTGAGTGTGTGTTTGGGTTGTTTGACTATGTGGGGTTGGGGGTGCGGGGGTTGGGTTGGTGGTTGGGTGGTTGGAAATGCGGGACTGTTTTTAATCACTGTAAAGCACTTTGTGTTGCATTTTGTATGAAAAGTGCTTTATAAATAAAGTTTGATTTGATTTGATTTGATCTAAGCCTGATTATAATACATTATAAAGTATATGAAAAGTGAACACTATAGACAATTTAAATCTTTCATTATTTAAATCTTTAAAAAAATGGAAGATGATTGATCAGTGTTAAACGTAAAACTACATTTCATTGAGATAAAATATTTTGTAAAAATAAAATTCTGTTTAGGAATAGTGTGAGCTGTTTTGCCAATGTAAATTTTTGATAGAGAAATGTGTCAAAATGAAAAAAACAAAAAAAAACTGTAACATAGAAAGTAATCATTCAGCTTCCCATTATGTAAACCAGGTATTGTGTGCAGTATCAAGTCAAGTGATTGGGTGACAATGCACCTTTTTAAGGAAGAAAAATAATCTGTATATTTTTGTATCTTCTCTTCCCCAGACCTATGAATCCTTACGTGAGATTTGGACTTATGTGAACTCAGTGCTGCCGCTATAGGTGACAGATGAGTTGTATAAGAGTGAAGTGAGGGATAGAAGGAGGAGTGCGGTAAAGATAAGTGTAACAGAGAAGCTCTCAAATAAGGAGAGACAGAGCTGTACCAAAGAATGAGAAAACAGACCGAAGAAGATGGAGGTATAAAGTCTGGTACATGATGCAGAGTAGAGAGAGCATTTGGAAATTATTATTCCCCTTTGGATTAAGAGAAATGCAGAGGGCCTGGATCACTGATTAAAAAAAAAAAAAAAAAAAAAAAAGTAAAAGGCAATTCACGGGGTCATCGCATTGCCTTATACATTAATTTCCTGTAGATTGATTCAAATCTTTACGGTAGTCACTATCTGCCTATCAGACTCAGATCTTTGCAAAGTATTGGAGAAGTTTGTATTCTGGTCCAGGTCAAGTACAGGTCAGATCTGTGGAGAATCGGCCTCACTCACAGTACAAAAATTTTTTTTCTCTCACTAACCCTAATTTAGATAAGTTTTTGTACAATGTTTTGGTTGGTGGCTACTAAATGTTGTAAGGTCCAAAACAGTTTAAAGTAATTGAAACTATAAAACAAAATATTATATATATGCAACTTTCATGTTTCATGTTTCATGGGGAGATCCACAAGGACTTACATAATAGAATAACTTCAGGGAACACAAACAAAGTTGCTTTATTACCATGAAGACCCTCTAAGTAATTCTGAATATGATCTAAAACAATGTCTCCAAGTTCTAGTTTTGCAAGTTTTAATGAACTTTAATAAGGAATATGAGTTAATTATACAAGTACTTGCTGCTACTGCTGCTATCACTCTTACAAAGTTAATGAGGCTGAGTAAAACTTGTGTGAAATGTGTAGAGAAAAAGTAAAGTTTGTTTATTTTCAGTAAAATATTTAAGTGGTACAGCAGGAAAAATGTTAGCTACAAGACTTCTCCAACCAGAGTCAAACCCAAAACAAGACTAATGTAAAAAAGTTTGGTAAATGTTCTTCATTTACATTCCAGCTCATTTTCCAGTCCAAAAAACAACATAATTTCTTGTAGTTCGTGGTTCAGAGAAATCTGAGGAATCCCTGCTGAAATGGTGTGAAATAGTTAACAGTCACCCAAAGCAGTAGAAAAATGACATTAATTATAAAGCGGCATGTTGACGCTTATGTCCTCATTTTCCTCCTTCTGCCTCTTCAAGTGTAACTCTGCAATTAAAGTCTGCTAAATCTTCTCCCAAATATATGAGGAAAGCTAACGAGACTTCAGCTCAGTTTATCTTGTTAATTATAGCCTCACCTCAATAGCTTCAAATGTGCTTTTTGTTAATTTGTGGATTTTTGTCAGTGCAGCACAAATCAAACTGACACAACTAATGATGCAATCAGATTTCACTTTCACTGCTTGGGATCTATGTCTTTTCGTGTTAACTACCTGGCAACCCTGGATCTTATTACAAGAACAAGAAAGTCAAGAACACATGTTGAGAGCATCAGTCTAGGAATAAAATGTACTCATTATGTGAAAAGAGAAGGCTAAACATGTAACTGTGAAAAGAACAGCTATTCTTAATTAAACTTAGTGAACTTCACTGCAAACAATGTTGCATTATGGGAGACTATAAGAGAGTTTGTCTTAAATAAAATGGCCAAATTGAGTGTGTGTTTCTGCACATAGGCTTAGGGAGTGTGCAATTATTAATAGAATAAACGATTACAAAGGGCTTGCCTATAAAAAGTGACTTAAAGGTCCTGTTGGTGCATTACTCATGGTCATACTTGGACTCGTATATATTTTGTTCTATGGTGGTGTTTGTGTGGTGCTTTTGTTGTGTTGTCCTGTTTTTGATAAAGCATGTGACCCCCTGTCCCAAGACAAATTTCTCTCATGGGAGACAATAAAGGATTATCTTATCTTATCTTTTTCAAGGCATTTTTGAAATTTAGTTTATGAAGTTTAATATTGGAACACAGTGTGTCCAGAACCCTAGACATTTCCAATCAAAGCAATAACATCTCCATAAAGATGAGCAGGTAGTGCACCTTAGAACAGATATGAGCTTTGCCATAACTCAATATGATAATAAAAAAGAAAGTTTACCTATTTACTATAGCACATTTAATTTATTACTTCAGTTGTTTGTCATCCAGACTAACAGTCACATTCAATGCAAATCAAACTTTACCAGTAACAGAAAGTTTGCATAAAAAGCAGATATAGATTGTAGTTACCTGGCAACATGATTGATGACTGGAGAGAAGTTGGTTGGTCCATAGAGCTGTACTGACTTCAGGCTTTGGTAATAAGCCTCCATCACACCTTCTATCCCGGCACAGTAGGGGTTCTGAGGATTTCCGTTCTGTAAAAACAACATAAAGAGAAGAGTATTAACACCATAAAATTAACCTGACACATATTTCCTCTAATATTACTTCCACCAGACTTATTCACGTCAACTGAACTTTCACGCAAGACAAAGAGAGCTCACTTTGAACTTTTTAAAATTACATGCACAAAGTTACAGTTCAAAAATGCAGTAGTTGAAGTACCGGTAGTTAGATGAAGATAAAACACATAACATTTTATTAATGTAATTTTACAAAGTTCAAAGTGAGCTCCCTTTGTCTTGCGTGAAAGTTCAGTTGATGTGAAGTTAAGTCTGGTGGAAGTATGTAATGTGATGTTGAATTTGGCAAAAACTTTTGAGTCATTCTCAGTATTATCTAAATGTTTAAATAATTTTCATTTATCATTTTCATTTTTATATAACTTTTCCACTTTCCAGAGCATTCAAAGCACTTTAGACCGAGAAACCACTCACCCATTCATTCACACACGCACACACTCATACACCAGTGTACACCGACACTGGGGGCAAGGGGGTTAGGTATTTTGCCCATGGACACAATGACAGCATTCATCTCTGGGAGCTGGAATCGCACCGGCAAACAGTAAGTCTGTGGATCTGAGCAGGATTCAAACCGCCAGCCTTCAGATCAATGGATAAACTTACTTACACTTACATTGGTACATATTACTTACACTGGTACTACTATATTACTATACAATTTATGCATTAATACAGGGCTAGAACAGAGATTGAGTAAATAGGTTAGATAAAACAACTTTATATCACTTTTGTTTATATATTTAATAGTTCAAACAGAGACCACTGCTCCTTTGTCTATGGTCGCAACAAAGGTCTACATAACAATTTAGACTTTTAGAATATTGTGCATCATAAGTACTGCAAATCGTCAGTGGTACTTTTATGGCATTAGAGTTCACAGCGTAAACAGACATAGTAAGTGCTGTACTCTACACCTCGTAATATGATAATAGCCAACATAACCCTGTGAGAGTGAGCCATCCTGTTGACCCAGTCCATAATACTAATGCTTTTCAAATGGTGTTCAATGCTACTAGAAAGTGTTCATTCATTTTGCTCTCAGATGCACAAAAGACAGATCAGATATTTCATCTAATCTTCTGCATATTTCAACAATAATAATACGTTCACCAGATTTCACAGATGTCTGTCCTTAGTGCAAAGCAGTGACTGTTAATGAACCGCTCCACAGTCAAGATCACACATCTTCTCTTCCTCTCACTGCAAATTCCACATAGCTTTTGATTTAAAAGTCCTATATTATGCTAAATTGACTCTTGTGAGATTGAAGTCATGTTATAGTCTTGTTCCCTCATCAAAAACACATACCTCGAGTTGTGTTTTGTTTCCACCTGTTTGAGTAATCCTGCATTATTGGTCTGTGTACATCTCCAAAGCTCAAAATGCTCTGTTCCCCCTTGTGATGTCATGAAGCGGTAGTTTTCAAGTTGACAGCTGCCCTTTTACATTTTGTTTAGTAGGGTTTGGATATTCCAGGGCTGAAATCATTGAAATGATTCTAGTGAAGGTGCATGGAGTTTGGAAACACAGTGGAGAACTTCTTTTATTACCACATGACATCACAAGGTAGAACAGTTTGAGAGAAGAACAGGATTTGTGTGGTATACATGTGTGAATATATATGTGTACATACATGGATTTCAATTGTTTTGAGTAGAGGAGATTGCAAAGGTTAGTAAAATTGTCTAAACCATTCAGCAAATATTTTGTCTTGAAATAAAAAGTGTTGAAATCAGTTGGTCTAAATAGATGTCTCATCAAAACTTAATCTAATCCTGAATTCAAATTACATTAATGTGATTTTTTTTACCAGAGCAAATTCGTGGGACACTCGGCCGTCCGGGGGCAGCTTGGCCCCAAAGCCCAGTGCAGGGAACATTTTGTCGCTGTCATAGTCCTGTATGATCTCTCCAACCGCCTTCAGGGCCATAGCATAGGCATTCAGCTGGTACGGACTCATGTAATGCAGAGAAGTGGGCTGGGCGGGGTTACCTACAAAAACACAAAAGCAAAAATATTATAGACACAGATCAGCAGCAATGGATTTTAAATGTATTTTACTATGTATTTTTATGAACTTTTCACAGTTTTCTACATATACACTTCCTCTTGTGGTTATCCTCCATTGTGTCCGTCATTCAGTATCTTAAAGGTGCTCTTTGTAATATTTTGGTAAGAGATCTGCCTTACACATGTATCCATGGAGATATTGCTTTGCCTGGAATGTTCCACAGTATGGCAACTTATAAACTAATTAAATTTATCTACCTTGCATTTATTCCATTGCAACTGAAGCAGGAGGAGAGGCACCCGGCTGGTCCCTAGAAAAACTCCTACTTCTGGTCCTCCCCCAGTGATACAACATTTCAGTCCCTCAGACATTCCTCCTTCCTACCTGAGGAAGGTCTGGGAGTTTTTCTTGGTGTCAGCTTATCTCCAGTGAGTGAAACAGTCCAGGCAAAATAATAAATATCCATGGAGACCCATCCACCAGAAATGTTTCCCAGTGTGCTTTAAGTATTTGGTATTTTTATGTATTGCTTACTTGATAAAGAAAATCCTCTGAGTTCTGACACTGCTTGTAACCATGGCAAATTCGCAACACCACTCCCAAGAAGCTTTTATCTCAGTTAATATAAGGCTTTATCTGTTGTGTTTCTTAAAAAGAAAATGGTCCATGTTTAGAATGTTATTGTTGGACTAGAGTGGCATATATTAGTTTTATACAAAAACAAATGTTCTCTGACAAAACAAATACACATATACATTGGTTTAACACTAAACCTTAGGCCTTCACATCAATGTCTCTAAAATGATTATTATCAGATAATCCCACTAATCATTGGTTCGATTGTGTGAAAGAGACCCAATCAATACAATGAATTGAAAAGGCTTTAGATTCATGTTTAAATAGACTTATCACCAAATTGACTGAAAATGCCAAATAGTGTTGGGGTCAGAGGGTATAATCTTGGATCAATATAACTAACATCGATAGAATGCTGTCTGTCTGTCAACAGGTAATTTTGATGCACAGACACGCTCTCATGACTCACAGATGCTGTTTAAATCTGCCCTTTGGATATTTTTTGACATTCTCTCTGGCTTCAAGCTGATGGTTTTACACAAAGAAACACTATGCATTGTCAATATTTGCAGAGGTACTAATTAATACAAGGAAAGTGTTTACAACAAGAACACAAAGTGCAAAAGCTCTGTACAGAAAGGGTGAATTTAGGTCTATCAGAATAATTACTGTATCAAGTTATCCTTCAATACATGACAGATGGAACAATAATCTTTTTTTTTTTCTACACTATGATTCGAGCTTTAGTCCTTAGTTTAGTCCTGGTTTAGTTCTGGTTTAGTCCTGGTTTAATCCTGGTTTATTCCTGGTTTAGGTCTGTTCTAGTCCAGGTTTATTTCTGGTTCAGTACTGATATAGTTATGGTTTAGTCCTGTTTAGGCCTGGATTAATCCTAGTTTAATCCTGGGCTAGTCCTGGTTTAATCCTGGTTTAGTCCTGGTTTAATCTTGGGCTAGTCCTGGTTTAGTTCTGTTCTAGTCCCAGTTTAGTTTTGGTTCAGTCCTGGGGTAGTCCTGGTTTAATCCTGGTTAATCCTGACTCAGCCCTGGTTTCGTTCTGGTTTTGCCCTGTTTAGCTCAACCTTTCAAATACCCTTAATTAATTTGAACATTTTTGGTTAGTTTTTGCACTATGATAAGATAAAGTTGTTGAGGGTTAATAATAATTAGTAATAAACTTCCATGACTCTTTATAAATACACACTAACTAAATATTGAACAATTTTGGGGGGATAAACCTGTTTTTTGGTTTCAGTATTATAGTTTATTGTCTATAATTACTTCAGCAATATGAGATATATTGCTTACTTTTCTCATGTTTTTAGGTGAAATCAAAACATCTGAAACTGGATTGGAAATAGTAGATCTGCACAGTTTAGTGTAGTGTAGTTTGTGTAACTTTTCTAGTGGAGGGTTCATCAAATGCTTTTCTTCCTGTTGATGTTATTGCTTTGTCTGGAATGCTTCACAGTATAGTATTAAAATGTATCTATCTTCATGGAGACCAAACCAGACCAAGTTTCAAATCAAATCTGACAGTGAGGCAACGCTGCTCACTGCCCAAAACATTACACTGTGCACCTTCAATTTGGCATTGTCTTGGGAAACTTTAAAACATGTGTGCAAATAATATTCACAGTCAAGTTTAGATGCTGCTTCTCAGTTTTATAATTGTCAAGAGAACATTTTTCAATTGAGTTTAATAAATCCAAACAAGCAAGCCTTTATAACTGAGATTTCTTATTTAGTTTCTCAAAGCATCTAAAAAAAACTTGAACAAGAGCTAATCAGTGATGAAAACCTCAAATCTAAATTTATTTGATTTTTGCTTTTCTATTCCAATAATTAACAGAGTGGGGCTGTTAGCACAAATGCTCAGCCATGTTTGATCCAACCCCACTTGGATCTTGTTCTGTAAATGTAATTAGCGAGATATTCAATAGTTGTGTATTGGCGGTTATTTGCAGAATACATCATTTGAATTTTCAAAAGATTTCAAAATTTGAGCAATTTATTCACTTTCAACTGAAGATTCAAACTGTTTAGGAACACTTTCTTTTCCTAAATAAGTCTTCTTGGCTGACCTCAGTGCTGCATGTGCCTGAGGAATAGTGCCCAAATTCCCTTTAGATTTCATGAAAGAAATTATGGTTGGCCTCCCCAGGATTCAAACCCACAACCTCTTTACTCAAAGGCAGGGAGCTAACCACTCTGTCTATCAATACGCTTTTAGTCTGTTGAAAATTGTACATTGGGCAGAATTCAGCGGACCAACAAAATGCACTATTGATTGGAGTGTGCTGGCTTTATTGAATGGTCCATGAAAAAGCCAGACAAAACCACTTTTTACACTTTCAGCCTTGAATCTCTCATTGGGTTCAATAGGAATTGGGTGTATTACCGCTGGCCCTCATTCACAAGGATAGGGCAATATCACAGACTTAAATTATACCATGTTACCACAGTGGATGGGCCTGCCAGGTGTGATGGAGAGAGCTATTAGGAAGCACTTGATTTCCCCTTTGCATATGATTTGAATAAACGCTTCCGAGCTCTTAAGTACTGTGCGCTTGTCTAATAGTCAAGTAGCTGCAACTGAATTTGAAATATGCATAAAATTAAAACTGGACTCAACAGATAAAAATAAAAAAAAACGTTTCTTTTAGTATTACTGATTCATGCAACAATTTAAAGGTGTATTGTGTAACATGGGAGTGTCTGACATCTTCTTGTATCTATGAAGATTATGATTGCTTTCCTTGCTATGCGCCACAGTATGGAACTGAACGTGTCTTCCAGTAATTCAACTATATAGACATGGTTGTTTGCTATAACAATGCCATGCAAATATGCATTCTTTCTGTGAGCAGCCTTGCCTTTCCATAGATCTGACCTGCAACTTGGCATGGTGGCATCACCTGCTTGTTTCCATGAAAATAGTAGATACAGTTAATGCAATTTAACATCTCCATCAAAACACACCCTCCAACAGAAAATGCTCATAGAGCCCTGTTAATTAAATATTACTAAAATGATTCTAGTTAATTTAATTAATGTGTCATTATTTGGGCACCTTTCCTGAATTATATTTATTTCCTATAGTTTTCCAAAAATGCTGTTTTATGTATTTTACCACACTTATTCTTGCCACTTTATGTAATCTACAATGCAATTTGTAGACCCTTATCTTCAGTTATAGGCATGCTGTGTAACATTTCTAGTAGAGGGTCCCCCACCTGCTTGTCTACATGGAAATGTTATTGCTTTGTCTAGAACAGTGGTAAGAAACTTGTGACAAATTTGGCACCTTAGATCATTTCTACTGCGAGACGATTTCTAATTTCTAATAATAATGGCCCACCGATAAAATGCATAAGATAATTTGAACTACAGTTCCCATAATGCATTGCGGGCTGTAGCACCAATTCAGCCCCTTCAGATGAAAATAAACAGCAGGACGAAGTGAGAGGGGCAGACAGAAATCAAAAGATTAAAATGCCATTGTTAATGTTTTTTTTTGTATTTTTTTCACTATGATTCATTGCCTGCTGGAATCAAATATAATGCTTACTTTTAGAGAGATTTATCTTAAATATATTGATATTGCAAATATTCATTCAAGTTTACTCTGTATGAGGCTGCATGATAGTTTAGTGGTCATATATAATATGTTAAATAATATGCGGCCCCAAACCAACACTGATTTTATAACTTCAGTCCCTGCTACAATTGAGTTTGAGTGCGTTGGTCTAGAATGTTCCACAGTATTAAATTAATTTGATTAAATCTATCTATCACGAGGGAGACAGATTACAGCACTATGTTACAATGCAATTCAGATCTGTGGAGAATCGCCTTTTCACAGAGGGAATCATTAACACCTGAAATGAACATTTAACTAGTATGTTTAATGTCTCACCATGGAACATTCCAGGAAAAGCAATAACATCTCCACTGTGGTAGGTAGTGGACCCTCCACCAGAAAAGTTGCACATAACACCTTTAATTTGAAAACCTTGTGTTTGGATAAAAATGTGTGCTTAGACTCACCATTGGAGGCGGTGAAATCAATAGCCACGGTGAAGTTGATCTGGGTCCTTGAGAAGAAAAATACAGAGAAAGAGACAGGATTCATTAATCAAACAGTATTTTACTCCAGACACACAATCAAGCCCATGAACTGTGGACACAATCGAATTACACTGATCAATGTTTGAGAGAGCTCCTCCTGCCCTTTACCGCTGCAGTGGCAAAGACTTTGTGCTTTGTAAAGGAACGCATTCAAGTGTTGAAGAAAGCCTGATTTTAAAGGAGAAGTGGGGCTACAGAGATGTCATCTGGAAGTGCTAGTGCTGGCTTAGTCCTGGTTTAGTCCTGGTTTAGTCCTGGTTTAGTCCTGGTTTAGTTCTGGTTTAGTTCTGGTATAGCACTGGTTTGGTTCTGGTTCAGTCTTGGTTTAGTCCTGGTCTAGACCTTGTTTAATTCTGATTTAGTCCTGGTCTAGTCCTGGTTTAGTTCTGGTTTAGTCCTGATTCTGTCCTCATTTATCTAATTGTGTTATTTATATATAACAAGTATTGTATTACAATTGCACTTCGATTTGTAAGTTATCATTTAAAATCAGGAATTTATCCTGTTTAAATCCATATTATGAGTTTTTTTTTATATTAATTCTAATTATAATCAATTAGAATGTGTTTATTTTTAGGATATAAAGCAGTGGATTCACCAAATTATTATCATGATTATTGCACTCTTCAGTTAACCTTGTTGGGGACAGATTGGTGGCAAAAACACAGTGTTCTCTCTTGGAACTAGACTTTCTATTTCACCAAATCAAAATATATAAATGCATCAAAAACATACAAATATAGGATGTGTTGTTGATTGCAGTGAACATTACAGCAGAAATACAGCTGCTGTGATACAAATATTCAAATGGTGATTTCTTTTTCAGACAGATTGATCTTGCAGCCTGATTTCTAACACATCTCTTACACTCATCTGATGCTATTTGACACCATGCTGCTAACTGCCAACACAAATCAATCTTGTTTTGCTTCAACTGGTTTGATAAGGGTTTGTGATATACCAAAATCACATAAAAACACTGTACACAAACACAGAAACAACTCAACAACTCCACTTCAAACTCTCTTCAAAACACATCACACTTTTTAACCTGGAGCAACAGGATCTAGTTAGGTGCTCTGTTGGTCTGTCACTATGTTCACACCTCTCCTCTCACACACACAGACACACAAACACATACACACGCACCCCCTCGCATACAGTAACACACACACACAGACACGCACACGCACACACACACACAGACACGCACAAATAAGTGAAGTTTACAAATAACATCCACTGCCTCCATGGAGCTGTCAACACCTTATTGTATCCATCAGGTGGAGGTGGTGGAGCAGTGGGTGAACTCTGGGTATGTCGCTTATAACAAGTATTAGTGGTTTGGAAAATTAGTACAATGTATGTTGTTCAAAAAAACAAAACAAATCAAAACAAAAAACTAACATTTCAAACAAATCTGGGCAATGTTTTTGAAATCAACATTTTTGACATGACATTTTCAATCTGAAGGTACTGGTCTGTGAAGCCTAAGACAACTCTTTTCTGCTTAGTGCTTTTTTATACTGTGAAATGATTTAAAGGGCCCATACTGCACTATTTGCTGATCTATATAATGTTGTTTCCTCATCAGAAATACACTTGAAATTGTGTTTTGTTTCATTCACATGTTTCACTCACAAATCCTGTATATTTAGGCTCTGTTTGATTCTCTCAAACAGAAAACACTTTGTTCCACCTTTTAAAATCATGTGGTCTTAGAAAGAGGAAGTGCTCCACTGTTTTTTTTTTAACTCCATACACATTCACTAGAATCATATTGATGATTTCAGCCCTGGAATTTCCAATATGATAAAAGGTAGTTGTTAACACGAAAACGACCACATCATGACATCCCAAGATGGAACAGAGCATTTTGAGCTTTGAAGGTGTATGCTAATAAAAAAGGATTACTTAGACTTAAGTGACTAAAACAAAACTCTTTTGCTTTTGTGGAGGTAACAATATTCTAACATGGCTAAAAGATCACAAGAATCTATTTTGTGTAATATAGGACCTTTAACATGATTTTGTTAAAATAAAGAGTTCAGGTGTGCTCAGATGTTCCTTCAAACCACAACAAACTGAAGTTGTCTCATTTCACAGCGCTCCTCTTGAAGCAGTAGACAGTAGGGTGCTCATTACTGTGTGTGAGACTGGAGTGGTTAATGATGGGAGCTGCACTGCTACTGTCACTCCACTGCACAGGACTAAATACAGGCTGAGTGGGCGGGTCTGTGCTGTTTGTTTTAATATTCACTTCTAATCTTTGTTTAATGATTCCAGAAATAAGTCTAAAATGACTCCTGGACCAATATTCAATTTGATTACATTATTGTCCATGCTAAATATTGAGTTCCTTGGCTTATTTTCTGTTCAAACAATGGGGAGTGAGTAGATGAAAGTACATACAATACTGTGTTATTGCCTTCGCCGTGTTCAATTTAATAAATTCAACCCAATCTCCAGTGAGAAGTTAAAAAAAAAACATTGCTAATGTGTTATATGTATATTGAGGATTGAGGCTTCACAGCAGTTTTAACATTTTACATCAGAGCATAAAATCAAATGGACCAATGCATCCTTAAAGGGACAGTCCAGAATTTTGGACATAGGACCTCATTTCCTAGTTAGCCAAAGTGTTGGAGATGTGTGGAGACACTTTTGAAAATATTCCATCCAGTCCTTGTATTTGCAGAGGTCGCTGGTCCTAGACTAGTGCATGTCAATGGCCATAGTTGGTGGGCACTAAAAACAGTCTTACCCACTCCACAAAGCACCCAAAGCAAAACAATTATAACGCCAGACTGTTCATGTGAATGTCTGTGTCGATAGAATAATTTTCAAAGAAAACCAACCTTGCATTTGAAGGATTTATGTCTGAGCAGCAGCAGCGAGTTGTACTTCCTGATAGAAAGCTTGGCAGTGGTGGACTGAAATCACCTAGCATCTATCTTACCAGCAAAATAAAATTCTGCTGCTGCTGAGAAAATAGTCCCTCAACATGAGACAATTAATGCACTGCAAGGTTAGTATTATTACAAACATTATTCTTTCAACACAGACATTTATATCGACAGTCTGGCGTTATAATAGATTTGCTTTGGGCGTTTTGTGGAGTGGGTAAGACTGATTTTAGTGGCTAACTATGGCCATTGACATGCACTAGCCTAGCAACAGCGACCTCTGCAAATACAAGGACTGGATGGAATATTTAAAAAAGTGTCTCCACACGTCTCCAACACTGGAACCAGGAAATGACGTCCTATGTCCAAAATTACGCACTGTCCCTTTAATATTTACAAAGCAAATATCAAATTATGATCTGCAAAACCGGATAGATTAAAGCTCTATGGCAAAAATCAATCAATCAATAAATACAGAGTTAACCAATAAGAAGAGAAAGTGGGGAGATTTTTTTCCCCCCACACACTCCTCCTTAAACCAATCACAGAGACGTATGAACTCTCAGAAGATACAAGCAGCTTTAGTTACTTTTTAAAGGCAACATATAGCTAATAGTATGAGGAATTCATATATGTTTAAGGTGAGCAGAAATCATAGTCTAACAAAATAATGGTATGAGTTGTTTTACATACTAACCACTGCTGGTTATAATGCCATGACAACTTTGTGTATTTGGTGCTACACAGTCCATAAAAAATAAATGTTAAAGTATGGTGTGACAAGTAGGTATTCCAGTTTTTCCAAAAGTCAGCAGAACAATCACTTGCAGAAACATTTAGAACAAATCCAGTGACAGTGGACATTGCTTAAATCCATGTCTGTCTTTCTCAGTGCTACAGCAAGCTACAGCCTGGAAGCATCAATTATACATGCCCCCTTGCTCTCTCCCTCTCCTTCCTTCTGTCTCTTTCTCTCTCTCCATCCCTCTATTGCTCTTTCTCTCCCTCTCATTTTCTCTCCGTCTCCCTCTCCTGTCACTATGCAGATGCACGTAGCGTACTTGTGTTGATGTGTGTGTGGGCAGGGGGAGGCCAGACAAGGTAGACTGGTTGACAACTTGATAAAATGCCACAATTGTAGAGGAAGCAGACAGTTAAGTTGGGCATACGTCAGTGCTCTGAAAATGCGTCAGCCAGCTATTGTGTACAGTTTAGTGGCTGTCAGGGAAAAGTGAGAGAAATCTATGAGAACTTTTGGAGAGTGACGCTATGTGTATGGATTCATGTTAGCAGGAGACCACTTCAAAAGCAGAGAGCAGATTCAAAGGTACACCACTGCAACTTTTTATGACTGGTGCAAGTAAAAGACTTGGTAGCCCCAGAGCAGCACTTGATTTGACATCCCCATTGTGACAGTAAACAGAGAAAATTAATATCCAAACCAGAACAAAGCTCTTTGTTAAAAGGTCATCTGTTCCTTCAGTGTTAATCAGGCAAAAATGAGGATGTTTAATCAAGCTTAATACATTATTCTGGTATTTTTGGAGCCTCTGTGTAAAAAGAGTCTACCCACAAAGTTTTAATAAGCAAATCATCTGCCTAGATCATCCAAAAATAACCACTTCATTTTCCTCTTCTCTTGCTAAATATATGAATTTCCTATTTACTCTTCTTTAGTGTGCTACTATGTTTTCCCAATCAGAACTGGCCAAAAATGGCACACAAAAAAAAGAGTTCTGTTATTGCAAAATAATATTCCTCAAATAGAAATATAAAGTAGTAGTCCAGGAAATTACTCAAGTAGAGTACAAAAGTATATTCGGGAAAAACAACTTCCCAAGTAGTCTGTTGATATAATTGGAAGAAGACAAAATAAGATCTCTGATTACCTCCAAAACTTCGAACATGAGATTTCTATTTTTGTATCTTTTCTTTTTACAGGATGTGCATGAAGTTCTGGAATAGTTTGTCTGTGTCAAAAGATTGTGCTTCATAATAGTGTGGACGGAATATGAGCTGAAGTAACAATGTAAATTTTGAGACCAACATCTAGTGTTTAATGCACGAAATAAGTTTACTTATGCACTGAAGATTGAACTTTTAATTTTTACCTGCCTTTTCTGATTTACATGCAATTCCATAGATTGTGGATACTGTGGGATCTAAAACTAAAAGTAAAATCATAAAACACAGCCAACTCTGCACATCACATTATTATAATTCACCTACATGTTGGCATGCACCCTCAAAAATCTACTTCCTCTAAATACAACTCACGAGGGTCTACACATTGAAAAAGTAATGTAATTTGAACCTGTCTATTTCTCTGCCCACAGCCCAAACACAATGATCTCGCTGACGGCTGGAGTGAGGAGAGCACTGGAGCAGAACCCTTTAAAGTCACATTGGTCTGAAGCAGGTTTGATAAGAGTCAGAGCCAGGTTAGGAGTGCAGTGAAAACCTTATCACACTGTCCTTAAGGCACTGGGACCTTCCGTGTATTCAAAAGGCCAGCTAATCATCTCAGTCCATGTGCTTAAAAATCTGCGTGGATAACAGTCACTCTTGCAACTTTATCTGAACCTTTGACTGGTGCTAATGTGTTTTTGCCCTCACAAAAAAATCTGGAGTTTGAACCAGTTATCTTCAAAAAGGACTCGTAATTGCTGTGGGGGAGATATGGTTTCAAGTCTTGGTAGCTTGATTTTTAAAAAGGCTAGAGCAGAGTTACAGATGTGGCCACTTACATGTTCCTTCTTGGTTCATTATTGTTAAAAGGATAATATATAAGCATATAGTATATTCATTGTTATAAGTAGGGCTTTGCAATTAATACATTTTAATTAAGATCTAGATCAGTCATTTAATTGATCAAGTGGATCTTTTTAAACACAATAAAGCCATAATAAAGTCATAATTTTTAATCACAATAAAGCCATAATAGCCTATCAGAAAAAGCATGTAATTTGGAGCAGAGTTCAGACTTTAGAGGAAGAAATTTGACTATTCAGTAATTTTCAAGCAATTATCAAAAGCCTGTAGTGTTCATGAAGATTAACAATGGAAAATTAGTTATTGGAAACCATTTTCATTTGATAAAATATAGTGATGAATGCGGTTGAATAAAGTTAGGGGAATTCATTGAATTTGTGATTCAATGTTTTGTCATACTCTCTGTCCCTCTGAAATGTGAGTCATTTCCCCATCGGTTCATAATTCATCTGATACAATTGCAGTATTTTACACATGTTGATACTTTGCAGCTGATGTCATTAACATTCCCTGGGGATGTGATGCTAACTGAAGGCACTACTCTGTTAGAAGCTCTATGAGACTTTAATCTGAGCTTTATTTTAGCACAATCTGACCATAAAGAGCTGATATAGTTGGAAAGACAACAGGTGAGCTAGTTTCTTAAAACTTTTTGAGAGTGTTTGCTAATGTGCGCATTGTGTCTCCACTGTAAATACTGAACACCCCACCATAGGAATACATGCAGAGCACCCCCAGTGAGATGTCAGTGCAAAGTGCTAACCACAACCACTTGTTTTGCAAAGCTTGATTAAGTTTTACCACTGCAGAACAAATAGAGTCCTGCCTTTTCACATCGGCTTGTACAAAATAATTGTACATCTGTCCTTTACATATAATTACTCCCTCATGGCACTTGGATGTGAGTGATCCATTTATAACTGGTCTAATACAGTATGAAACCATGACAACTACTTTTTCTTCTCTCAGTGTGCCCCTATAGTTTGAAAAAGAAACAAAAAAAAAAAATCCTCCACAAAATCGACTTTTATGAGCTTTAACCAATGTTGCAGTGGCTTACTCAAATTTATTTTTAATATTTTGAGTCTTGAGCGTTCAGAAATTTTCACCTACCCCACATCCCAGTACTATTGCAGTTATATTCCAAATTAAGATTTTGAGTTTTACATACAAAATGAAAAAATGTGTGTAGTCATGTTCAACAATTAAATAATGTGACTGAAAATCTACTGCTGTTAAATAGTACATGAAGAGGCGGGCTTCACAGTTGTGCAGTTTTTTAGATAAATATTGCTGTTTAAAGAAATACATGTGGAATAGTGGTCCACATATAGTTTAATATGCCATAAGAAAGCATAATGTCTTCTTTAAATACATCAGCTACATTTGCATAGGGGTCTTTAACAGCTGGTTTTCTGTCATTTACTACTCTCTCCCACTGTGCTCCTCTGTCAGAGACCAGTGCTACAAAATACCACACAGCAGGGGATAGGGGGCTGCAAGGCTTTCCCAAAGACTCAACAAACTAGACTTTTCTGAAGTACATAACAATATTTAACAGCAGTATGTTCACGTTCATTTGTGCTATCAAAGAATATAACTTAAAGCCAAACTTAAGGCAATGACTTTGACCAGAAATGCATTGCAGTGGCAGAACGTTTTTGAAGCTTGCATATAATTATTCTAGTTTTTGCTTGAAAACTGTTGAAATATATGTGGAAAACCAGGCAGACGTGATTGACAGCAAGTTATCTCAAGTCAGTGTGTAATAGAAGTAGGTTTCAAAAGTAGGTTTCAACATACAACAATTAAAAGGAACTGAATAAATATTCGTGCCTTGTCCCATCCCTATAAATATCTAAAATATCCACAAACATTTTGATTTACTTTCCTGACTAAATCATGTATCACAGTCTAGCATCTGGTGTTCAAATTGAGGTCTGAACTACTTAGAAAAGTGCTTGAAAAGTGTTTTTAAATGTATAACTGCACTAGAATAAACACTTTGCCCATTACCTAGCTTGACTTAAGTGAAATCCTATTTTTAAACCTAAAATGTGGCTTTAAATGCCCTCTTTTCCGCATAAGTCAGAGACGCCGGGGGGTAGAGTCATACATGAGTGGGCAGAGTGGCCTAAAAATGGCAGGAGGGTTTATGGTGTCCCCTGTCCTAAAGATGTCCCGGCAGATGCTGTGGTTCTGAATTTTCTGTGAGAAAGAGAAGAGGAAAAAGACGGAAACCTACCTGAATCAAACCTCTTTTGTTTTTACATCACTATTCTTTCAGTAGTATAACCCCAATGGGCTATTATCCAGCTTCCTCTTCAGCATTTAATTGTACACAAATCACAGCTAATCACAGGCTCTCAAAATCAATTCAATACAAGAAGACATCCCCTCCTGTGTCTATTCTGTTTTTTAACCTCAAATCTTAAACCAAAACAAGAGGAAACAATATCTGTCACCATGACTGACAGTGCAACCCTCAAAGCACAACGCGGCATGAAAGATACCGCAACAATTCTTCATTTTTATCCCTTTGGTGGCGAAAAGAAGGGCTTTTTGTGTAGAGCGATGGGTGGTACTAACGCTGAACAAAATGAAAAGAATCAAAGCAGCGTTGTGGTGGATTTAGGCGCACTCAAATGAGTGATTTATGCAAATGCAAGCGGCAGATCGCGTTTCTGAGTCTGAGCGAATGAACAATTAGCTGATTGGGCTGAAGCTTCAAAAAGGGCTGTCAGTCAGGAGATAAGGGAGCAGTGGGGACCAGGCGCACACAGGCAGAGGGCCAAACACTGTGTAGAGTTTAATCTTTCATAAAATAATAACGTTAATGTATTCAAAATTAATAATCCTAAAATATAATATTTGTGCAATTTCACAACTGTTTTACCAATTTTAATACAGTTCCTTTACTCCCTAATATGCAGATGTTGTCTTTTTTCTGGACATGTCCTACTTTTGGGACCCAAAAAGATTTGACTCGTTATTTTTGGCAACAAATCTCAGCTCATCCGATTAGATATAATCATGGATCTACATACATAAGATTTTATTATACTCCCTTGAATATTACCTCCGTCTTTTTCCTCCTCGCTACAGTGCGCCCTCACTGTGAAGGGCCAGACCACTCTTGTGATCAGAAAATGCACCTACTTATATTAAGTGTATTATGAAGCAAAATAGCTACTTTGAAGAGGGTCTATAATGCAGTGCCTGATGTAGGGACGCATGCAACTGCGGGCTTGAGGGTTATCTAACATATTGTAAACAGTGATGTCCATATTGATATTTTTGTTCTGCAAGAAATTACTGTAGGTTGCATGTTATTTGTAGTGTCTTTTTAAAGGTGCACTGTGTAACTTTTCCAGTGGAGTGTCTGCCTTGTGCCTACTGATATGGAGAGGTTATGCCATTGACTGGAATGTTCTACAGTATGGCATTTAACTTTAATCTTACCTTGAAAACACCATGCATTCTGACTTGAAACCTAATCTGGTGGCATCACTTTCTTGTTTCCATGGCAATAGTTAAGTTTAATGCAATAGTGTGGAACAGTGTAGGCAAAAAATAATAATAACATCTGCACAGAGACAAGCAGGTGGCAAACCATCCATCAGAAAAGTTGAGCAGTACATCTTTAACATGCTGAATAACAATGTCCATAGTTGTTTCTTTGTATTCCTGTAAGTAAAGCAAGAACCGAGAAACTCCCCAGTGCAGTTTATGACATTAAATCATTAAATTTATGATTTTTGTGACATTTTTTTCTGACCTTTATGCTGGCTAATGCTTCCAGCAGCAGTAGATGTAAGACGATATTATGTCAAAACAAACAGTGATTGAATAAATGCAATGCAACACTGCCCTTCCAGATTTAATCACATTACTCTTGAACTGACTCAGATTGTTGTTGTTTTTAGATATAAGAACAAAACAGCACCTTGACAACATAATCTCAGGTTGTCTGTATATGTTGGGAGCGCTGGGGTGAAATCAGGTGAAGGTGGTGCATGTGACTATAAGTGCAAGGGCAGGAGAAAGTAGCTCTGTAGTGGAGAATTTCTATAATTACACACACACTGGCTCTCCCAATGGCCTCCCTCTCTGAGAACCTAATGAAGGAAGAGGGAGTGGGTGAGCAGCCATGACATGCTTTTGTGCTCTGGGTCTGCCCTCCTGTGCAACATGCAGCTAACTCAATGCACACATCATGAATAACACACAGCACCAACCAGACTCAGGTCACACCATCTGTCTGTCTAGACTTGTACCTCTCCGCATTCTCTCTCCAACCAGTTGACGAAACAGGCAGTAACTGTGTGTCAGAAACTGGCAATGGTGGACTAGCTAAAGCAAAGCATCACAGGTGATCCTAGATAGAGGAATTAAGGTGAAAGAAGGTTGTCTGAAAACACCAGTTACAGGGTACAGCTCTGTCAGCACTAAAAGTGTTTGGGCACAACAACAACAACAACAAAATAACTGCAAATGAATAGGTCCGTATATGGCAGGGGTGCTCACACTTTTTCAGCATGCAAGATACTTATAAAATGATCTACCCACCACAAAAATGCAAATCATTTATCTATAAATATATTGAGAATCAGTCATGGTGGATGTGGGAAAAGGCTGACTCACATAAATAAGTTTTTATAGATCTATTTCCATTTTATCTGCTAAATATTAATTTAAGATTAAAATAAGCCAAGCAAACTGTACTGTATTTTTTCAACCTGTTTTTTCAAGTTCCTAACTGAAGTTGCATTCTCCATATACTAGCATCGCACATTTACCAAATGCACATCGTGACAAATGCAAATGTATTTGTGCACTTTTATGATGTTTTAAAAAGTTTACACACTGGTAAGGAAGTGTACACGCTGTTGCAGATAATCCGCGCACTGGGAGCATTTGGTGATGTGCCACACAATGTCCGCGGGGTCCAAACCAGCGCACAAGCTGCAGTGAGAAGCCCCGCACGGTCCCGCACACCGGTACAAGATTATTGCAGACAGCAGTGGCCATAATGAAATATATCATACTCATCAAGTGTCAGACCTCGAGTCTGAGACAAGACCAATACTGAGTCCAAACACGGTCGAGTCTGAGATGAGACCAGGACCGTAAAAAAACAGTCTTGAGACTAAGACCGGTCTTGAGTACTAAGACACTACGATCTACACACACTGCCTTGGCGATCGACTGTTAGATAGCAATCAACGTATTGGGCACCCCTGGTATATGGTATAAATAAAGTAATTATCTATCTACCTTTCTATCTTCTACCTTCTGTTATAAAACACTGTTTTGTTGCAGCAGCAATGCTGTAAAGACCTTAACAGACCTTTAAAGACCCTTTTAAAAATGTTCTGTCGTGGTTTTTGTCTAAGTTGTGTGTTCTGAATGTTTGTTATTACGTCTGTTACATGTGTTTAATCGCTGTGTATGCCGTTTGATTGTAAATAGTTTTGTACGTACATTGTTTAATCTTGTCTTTTTTCAGCTTGATAATGTAACATCTGTCAAGGGAGTAAGGGTGAAAATTAGCCTTTGGCTAAATCCAGTGCACTTACAGAAATGTTAATTAATGTACACTGCCTCTGTCAAATGAATAGATAAAAATATATAAATAAAACAGAAGCCTCATAAACCATAGTGCAGGATGTCACGATTTCAAATCTTTGTGTCATGATTATTCTCCAAACTGCAGTGAATTCATTAGTTCAGTTTCATTTGTAAAGTTTGATAAGTCGTAACACCTCAAGGGACCAGACCATGAAAAAAAAACATCCTGAATGATCAAGAGAATGGTAGGTTACGTTTACTTTTTTGGAATCTAAAATGAACTAAAATGACTTCAGAAAAAAACTGCTTCTAAAATTGTCATTTTATCTCTAGTTCTCATGATTAATTTGTGAACTCAGTAATCACAATTATTGATTAACCAAATCATCTATCAACTGTATCACTGTAATGATTATTAGTAATATTAAGTTTAACAACACTTCCATCCCTAATATAATAAGAATATAGATTATGTTGTCGTATTTGGATGTAGCAGTGGCCCTAAAAGCAAATCTACTCTGGTCTACAAGGTTCACAGAGTGGATCATTATCTTAGTGAAGTCACAGTGGGGTTATTATGACCACACACAGACAGACAGAAGGACAGACACTCAGCATGGCCCTCCTCATTAACCATCACAGACCCTCTCTCTCTCTGTGGGGGTGTAATGAAACAGAGCACATGACCCACCCGCCTTTGATGTAGTCCAAGAAGGTCACCTCCATGTCCACTAGGAAGGACAGCAGCGTCACCTGGAGCCAAAGGAACACATAAGAGTCTGTTTGTCAAATAACATTATATAAAATCTATGTGCGTTTTATGTATTTTGTGCCTAGCAGCTATTCATTAAAAGTAATAAACACCAGACAACATTTATATAGTCTAATCATTATAAAATCCCTTATGACTGGCGTACTTCATTTTACGAGTAACCAGAGGGTATTAAAGGTGGACTATGTAACTTTCCACCTGTTATTATTTTGCCTGCAATGTTCCAAAGTGTAGTTTTAAACAAAGCTATCTTGCATGTATACAATAACTGTGTTTTATTGCTAAAATATACATACATTCTAACCAGCACGTCAATAACATCTCCATAGAGACAAGCAGGTGGCAGATCCTCCATCAGAAAGTGACATAGTGGCTTGTTTTGATGAGAGATACTATTGCTGAGACAACCACATGCTGGAGTGATTTCATACAGTGTTGTTCTAACCTGTTATATGTATTTTAAAAGCTCTGTATTACACAAAATGCATTATTCTGATCTTTAAGCCGTGTTAAAATGTTGTTACCTCATCAAAAACATCCCTGGAGCTGTGTTATTTTGTCTGCATCTCCTCAAAAGATCAAAAATGCTTTTAAGGCGCTACCTTTTGCCTTTAGTTCAGTAGAGACAGGCAGTTTCAGATTCTAGAGAAGGTGTATGGATTTTAAAAACACAGTAGAGCACTTTTTGCATTACTGTCTATGCTGTCTGCATAATGTTTTTCATTTTTTAAGTTTCATTTCAAGTTTTAGTGCTTTTTGACAACCATAACCAAGACCAAACAAGATCAAACAGACAAAAATTATTCTATCCACCTTTGAAAAACAATATGAACTTTGCCTTAGAAAGTTTAAGTGCTTATTCACCGTTCCAGAGTTGAGGTATTTTTTCTTCTTTCCTTTCTTCTTCGGATTTACCACCTACAAAAAAAGAGCAGTCATTTGTACTTTTTTGCATTGGCATTCGAAGAGCATATTGACGTGGTCCTCCTGGTATTTAAAATGCAGACAGGTAAAATGGGTATTAGATCAATTTTTATGCAAATTTGGATTCAGGCACGCTTCAGTGCTCATGGGAACAGAACAATGTGTAGACCATTACACCAAAACAATGAGGTCATCTGTTGTCTTGTCTCTAGATTAAATAACTGGATATGCAAATGGCCACAGGGGGAGGTCTGTTAAGGTTAGGTAATCTGATGCAAATTTTTGCAACTAAATAATTTAAGTATCTTTTTTTTTTCTTTTCTTTTTTTTTTTCCATATTTTAAAGATGTATTGTGTAACATTTCTGGCTATGGGTCCATCAAATGCTTTTCTCCGTGCATGAACACACCAAGGTACAGGTCAGATCTGTGGAGAGACAACCCCACTCTCTGTCACAATGCCTTTTTAAAAAAAGTATTTAAAAAAAAACAAACACCTGTGACTGAATACATGTAAGGCAGAGCTGTTTAATGTCATACTGTGGAACATTCCAGGCAGATCAATGACATATCCATAGAAACAAGCAGGTGAAGGACCTCCAACCAAAAAGTTACACAGTGCACCTTTAAACCAGATTAATGTCAAAATAATCCGACTGTTGTATAGACAATATTTGTGGATAAATTGTATTATTAATAAAAATGGCAAACTGATCATTGTTTTGTGTCATTTCATTTTAATGCCTCTGTCTTTGTGATTAAAGCATCTTTTGGTATAAGTTCTGTAGAGTCCAGCTAATGATTAGTAAAATAGTCAGTGATTATAATATTATATTAGTCACAATTATTCTGATTAATTGCTGCAGACCTAGTTCAGATAGTATAATAGGAATCTTGGGACCAGGAGAGACAGATCAATATCAGAGTTACTCTAATTTCTTTATTACAGTTTTGTTCAACGCTTTTACTAAAATAAAAAAAAGAATACTATGATATAAAAAGCACAAGCCACAGAAAAAACAAATGAACAAAATATTTATATAATTATGTCTAAATGTCATCTTTTGTTTTGTTCTCGTGGCCTTTTATTGCTTCTTATACCAATGGTTCTCAAACTTTTCCCACCAAGCAACACCAGATCTAAACAAGGCTTAAAAAAGAACTATTCTAGGTCTAAAATAGGGCTAAAACAGGAGTAAAAAGAACACCACATGCTATATATGGTAGTTCTAAACAAGGCTTAAACCAAAGGAGGACAAAAATGTAGACTTAATTGACAGATTGAAAACCCTTGTCTTATGCAGTCTTATGAGATTTATGTCTTGTCCAACTCCCACCCTTATTACATTCTTACATTTCAACACTTAAGGACCAAGGGAAACACTACCCTGAGAATTGAACCCACAACCTAAATCCAAAGAGGAGCACAGACCATTGTGTTCACATTACACAATATGCATTTTTTCCCTTTTCATTAAATTATTACAATAATGCTTGCAACCTACTTTTGAGTCGTCCCTCACAAGGTATGCACTATAAAGACCCAAGGACATCCGTACAATCTAATCACATCTAAAAAGACATATTATAATAGCTGTCTCTGCACTAAACTCTCCTTCAATCTCAAACAGCTTTAAATGGAGGCTTTAAGGTCTAAATTAAACTATGCCAAGGTTAAAGTGGTAGCAGGAACCCTCGGGAAACAACATACAAATGGTGGGCTTTATGCATTTCACCTTGGTTCACATTGGGGTGGCCTGACAAGGACAGCGCAGCATGCAGAGCTGGTGGTGCATTGATTGTAAGATGGGAACTTTTCAAAACCACTCAGACAGGGGGCTTCCCATCAACCCACCCTCTCTGTGAATGTGGTGCAGGGAAATGTCAAGAGTCAGGCATATTATTTAGTACAAGTGGACTGATACTAGCTACTAGCAATTTGTTTCCTTTGTTTGTTTCCTCTCAGTTTTGGCATCGCTCTAGCCAAAGTCTGATAAAACATTTCGTCACAAAATCCTGGATTCAGATTTAAAGATGCACTTTGTAACTTAACCCACGGCAGGGCATTAAACTATCTACCTGCGTTTATCCAATTGTGTGTGTTTTAATTGGTAAAGATACTTTTATACCCTTAACTTGGCTTGGTGAGATAACCTGCTTGTCTCCATGGAAATAGATTTAATAACTTTAACGCCATATGACGGATTGTTCCTTCAGTTGTCCAGCTCCTCACCTCTGACCCCTCCCTTCCCCAGCACTGGAACATATCAGCACTTTAACATGAGTTATAATTGATTGATTTAATGTACACCTTTTATTATGCCTTCTAATTGCCCCTCAGGAATACATAAAGTGACTGAATTGAAATTAGACACCCTTGTGTAACTCAAGGGTGTTCAAGCTAAAGCCCAGCGGCTAAATGCAACCCTCAGACCTACTCTTATAACCCCTCAAGTCTTCTCTTGAAATGGACAAATTGATCATAGGCATTAAATTTAAGAGCTAATTTAAGTCATTCTACCACTATAACATGAATGACATCACAGAAAGACTAGCTGATGGTTCTGCCTAAAAGGATCCATATAAATAAACAAATCAACATCCCACTGCATTGTGATATAAGGCTAAAATAAATGTTCCAACCCTCACCTTTCTGTATATGTTATAATTAACTGGCTTTTGAATTCACAGGAGTGTCCACTGTGTGAACTCAGCTAAGATAACTATTCTTAGATCCTGCTGGTTTTAAATGATTTGGGACTTGAGACTCGCTTTTAGTATATGACAGAAAATTAACTTGAACTTTTGAGGTGAAAAATATATAAAATCAACTTTAAGAAACTTTTACAAACATTTTTGTTCCCTCGTCATCACTACTTTTTTTTTGTTTTGATTGTGTTTTGATGCATGTGTGTGTATCCCATACTGTCCAGCATGTGAGGTTTGAGTGCTCTAAAAATGTCTAAATTTCTCTCAGAGTAGTATTATGAGTGTGTGTCTTCTGAGCGTTATTAGGCAAACAGCGGCAGTTTAAACGGAGGTCCCTGAAGCTCACGTCTCGGAGCGGCGCTGGGCTAATCAAGACATGTTGACTCTGGAGAGAGAAGTCCTATCCATCAAAACTGTCAGAGCACAGGGAGGAAACAGACAAGAAAAACTGGAGGTAATATTGTTTTTATGGCGTAATCAAAATTATTTCCAAATGCCACAGCAGAATAATAATGATTGTTAGTGATTTTGTTATGACCTTATAATAGACTGTTTTATTCAATGTGCAAATGAAACATAGCAGACACATTGTTTCTGAAAAGGTCATGTCAAATGAACAGTGACTACTACATCTTCATGAATATAGACAATGTTTTTTTTGTTTGTTTTTAGGTTGCTCCAAGCGAAGGGCAAAATTGATATGTTTTATCCTTCTAGTGTATTTGATTTACTTTAAAATTATTAGACTTTAAAGTGCCCTTATTGCACTATTCTCTAATCTCTGTTAAAACGATTTTCTCATCACAAACATACCTGGAGTTGGGTTTTGTTTTATTCATTTATTGAATGCATTCACATTCTGTTTTTGCCTCTTTTTCTCTCCACATAAATATAACAAAAGTCATATAACAGATTACTGTGGTTATTTGACCCGAACAGGCCTGCGGTAAAAGAACGCATTAGAATGGTTTTGTGTCTGCGTTTACAACTGAACAACCATCTGTCATGACAAACTACATCTGCAATGACTGTACACACTTTAACTTTGCTTTGCCCCAGGCTCAACAGGGCTGTCTCATGTATTTCCTGAAAATAAATTAAACTTAATGTGTGTAGTTTAGAGTTAAGGGCTGATGGTTAATACAATTTTCTGTATTGAGTGAGAGAAGGCTTTTAAGTTGTGACTTTAAATGGGTGATATGCACTATGTATTTCAGGTAGTCTAAAACATTCTAATCTCCACCAACAATTTGTTACACAAATTGAGCACTCTCCTTGGAAACAAGCAGGTGGCTGCTCCAAACCAAGTATTTTTGGTTATATAAATTTAATGAATAAACAATTTTAAGATAAAAGTTTAAGATACTGTGGCCATCCAAAGCAATAACATCTCGGACCATCTACCAGAAATGTTACATTGAGCACTTGGCTACTTAAGGATCAAGAACATTTGAGATGCTACAGGCTTTTTACTCCACATGTGACAGTAAATGTGGCAGAAGAACTTCCAGAGGAAATTCTCCAAGATTTTCAGAGGAAACACTTTGAGAGAATGAACCATTTCATCACCAACTGAAACACTAGAGCAGAGAAAGAGTGAGGCCTTTCCTATTGTGTTCACCTCGTTCCCCCTGGACACTGTTGTGATGCTCAAAGACACAGAGGAGGGACACGTTTGGCCCTTCCTCTCCTCAAACTGCCCTGACACAGACCTGCTGATCCTCCCTGACCAGTCCTCCCGTTAAACTGCACTGAGACCTTTGACTGACAGACATAGGAAACTGAGAAGTGCTTGACTTTCCCTTGGGATCAATAAAGTATCTCTCTCTCTCTCACACACACACGCACGCACACACACACACACACACACACACACACACACACACCCTACATACATACATACATACATACATACATACATACATACATACATACATACATACAAACAATAAAATATACTCACCTCATACACATTGAACTGGCTCTGGCCTCTGGAGAGCTCTCTGTAGCTGGTGCTGAACTCTCCAATGAAGTCATGACTGCAACATGAATCAGAACATGAGTTATTTAACAAAACACAACAGTTTGCAGTTTCATTCAGTTAGTTATTCAACATGCTATCACCTGGAATGCCCACCCAGAGATCAAATATCGCTAGCCAAAACCAAAATGTGATTAAAAAATGTAATTGAATTAAAAAAGATTTTAAAAGAATTTTTTTTTTCCAATATTAGTGCATTAAAAGGGTAATCTCCCTTTAGTTTTCCCAATCCATTTAGTTAATATGAATTTGTGAGTCCCATTTCCTCTGAATGTCAGTTGTGTTTAGCACAGTGAAGCAGCGACACAGTGAAAGTGGATGGGTCTGTTTAGATAAAGTTTAGATAGACAGAAGAATCACTCCCCTCCACTACTGTTTGACAAATGTCTCTTTTCTCTTGTGAGGCAGTCGTGATCCAGACACACCAATAAACACAGCTCCAGCTTCTTACCTACTGCAGATACAAGCTGGGGTTATTACAGCCAAAGTTCAGGAAATACTAGAGTTTATTTAAAGTCCATATGTTTCTCTAATTATTACTTTGTTTGGTGGGTTAGTACTTATGATAAATAATTCACATCAGTCCAGTTGCAATTTTTGAAGAAAGATTAGAAACACAGCATGTAGCACTGTGTTTTATTTTTAACATTATATAAAACAAGAACAAAAATGTATCAAAAAATTCTTCCACACTCCTCTCTCTCTCTACACCCCAGCGTCCAACCTCACCAAAATGTTTAAGAAGGGTGTCCAAATTAGTTCAAAGTTCTGCTGCTCCCCCCGCACAGAGGGATAGATCTTTTCTGGAGTGCAGTTTGTTAATCCAGTTAGTCTGACTAAGGGGAGCAGAGCCTTTCCAGTTCTTTAAAATAAACTTTTTGGCCACATAGCACTGTGTTCTAAAAAAGGATCGCTATCTATGCCTTCAGTTACTTGCTAAATCATGACCATTATCCTCAAGGAGTCCCCAGGGTTTTTTAGAAAAGATATCCAAACTACACTGTTTTTCCTTATAAGAGTGGCTTGTTATGATGTTGGGGTTCCCTGTGTACAGGTGGTACTGGAGGTATTGGTGGTATTAATATCATTATTGGTACTTTTCAGATTCGAGAATGTGGCAATGTCATACTTTCAGATGGAAGGCATCAGTTTTTTCTATCCATTCCTTTTCATTTCCTACTCAACATTGTATTTTACCATAAAATAATCAAAAGGTAAATTTATATATTTTGAACCTGATGTTACAACCTGAAGGGTAACATATTTAAAGGGACACAGGAGTTAAGAGTTAGCTTTCAATTTCTTATTTCCTTGTTTGTTCTTCCTTTTTAATGGTTTTAAAGAAATTTCAAAACCATCCCATGCCCCCCCCCCCAAAATAATGAAAAGTAATGAGCAGAAAGGTGGACCTGATGAGCCAGTCAAACAGAACAAAAACGTGCGACACCAGGTCAACCCCTTACAGGGCCGTAGAAGCCAATGGCCAGCACCAATAACTTAAGACCAAAAACCCAACAAACCTGAACCCAAAGGAAAAGTGAAACCAAGACAGCCAGTCTCACCAGGTCAAAACAAAAGGCCAACAGCTAACAAAATCTACATAGCTGCCCCCACCTGCCCCTGTCTGACTGGGGCAAGGCTACAATCAGTGCGTGTAAGGTGAGCGGGGCTTGGTGGAGCAACGCTTATGTAGCAGAGGAACAGAGCAAAGAGAGCGCCACAGACAGACAGCCGTATTTATAGGCTCTGCACAGCCACGCAAAAATAAATAATGAAAAAAAGTGTTAAGCAAAACAATATAAATTACTAAATGTATTAAAAAAGGAAACAAAAATAACTGATGGTTTAAATTTGTGATTTGTCCAAATCCATGAAGTTATGGTATTACAACAAAAAATATATATAAATTTTAACAACAACATACATTTTCGCTGCCTTTTTTGGTATATAATATTGGCCTATGGAATGTAATGGTGTCATCTGAAACCCAACAATTTGCCTTTGCAACACAGAGAGTGACTTTTATTCAAAACATTCTAAATATCGTTAAATAAATCTTCACATCCACAGTTACAAAAAATTCCTGACAGATTTTTATAAACGCAGCCATCTGTCAGAAAGACCTCTTTGTTTACTGTGTGTATTCATCAATTAAACAGTGGAGTTGTGAAAGCATGAATAATTACAATGGAACAGTCCTGTTAATTTGACTAAAAAATGACAATTATGTTAGGAATTCTGCTTTGAATTTGTTCCATATACGTTCCAAAGATGAATACAGGAAATGTTAGCATACCTGCCGTCTCTGTCCCAGTCGTACACCTCCACTTTGATTGTTCTGTTGGAAAAAAGAAAAACAACATAATCAGTGAAATCAGGTCAAATTAGAAGCATTTGTCTGCACATTTTGTCATCTTCACAGACCGTCTCAAGCTCAAATTATAATCACAGAAGGGAAACACAATAGATGATTGTCCAGGACTGCCAGACCAAACATTAGTCATATATTAGAGATTGCATACTGCTCTATAATAGCAAAAGAAAACTATTAAATAAATAACTTTATTTTATAGACAAAATAATACACAGACTATCACAATTTTTTTTTCCCCATCTTTTCCAAATATTAAACTCAGTAGGTTTCTCTTTGACGTGATACTTTTCATTGAAGAAGTAATGCAGTGACAAATGAAGCCATGATAGCAATATTTGTGGTGGCATTATAAAAAATAGAGCTAGACCTATCGGTCCACCGATATATCAGGCCGATATGTAACCTGTGTATCGGCAGTTAAAGCTGATATTTGATTTTGGTTGACCCGCTGCCTAAAAAATACACTTTCAGCGTCATTTGAACACTTGAACACATGTTTATAGAAAAAAGGAATTTGGGGGTTTCTAATAAATTTAAATGACATCATTTGGAGAAAATCAACATCAAATCATGTTGGATCACTAACTTTTGCTATTCTTTTGTCCCAAATAGACCGATAGGTGTCAACATAGCAGCAGTTTCTACTGAAATGAATACGATTTCTGTAATTTGCATTTCAAATACTTGTTTTACTTTTGTATCTTTCTACATTATATAAAATTCTCAGTTTAAAAGTTGCTGCTGAAATGCTAGTTGTTGTGATGCCTCTGACCGCTGGTGCATTTTGTTGCTTATCTGTATAGCTCTGTCGTCTATCACTGAACCCGCCAGGTAATACGTTTTCTCATCTCCAAATACATCGCTTCTCCTGCATCCCATTATAGCGGACAAGGAAACAGAGCACAATGTAGAATGTGTCAGATCAGTCCAGCTTAAAAACCTTCACCACAGGGTCATTTGTGTGTGACAAAAGCCCAGACATGAGGTGAAAGGAGGGGCAACCACTGGGCACAGACACTGCACAGTAGAAGATGGGAACAAGTAGGGGACTGTGAAGAGGATCCAGAAGAACATAAAAACTGTAAGAATCATTGCAAGAGAAAAAGACAGCAAAGAATACCACTCCATGTCAAGGTCAAAAATCGAAATGATCAGGAGACAAATATAAAGGAAGTGTATGATATAAGATGATTGACATTTATGTTTGAAGGCCTGCCAACTGCTTGTCTCCATGGAGATGTTATTGCTTTGCATGGGATCCCATATTGAGGCATAAAACGTATCCATCTTGCATTTATTGAATTACATGTTTACAAGTGCAAAAAATACCTTGAAAAACATGCTTTTATTAGTTATTAGTGTGAGCTGGCTTGCATGTCGACAGATCTAGCCTGTAACTTGACCTGGGGGTAGGGATGTAACAATAACCAAAATATCGTGATGTTGTATCATCAAAAGTCTCACAATAATATCGTGCACTGTCACAATATATCGAATCACAAGTTTCTTTGCTTAAATTCGTTGTTATGGTGCAACAATAAAACAGAGGGAACTACATCGACCATGATCCTTTGCTCTGTTTTGCTGCAAACTACATGAAAAAATAGCAGTTCTTAGTTCTTTGAATTAAGTCTTGTCAAGGCATTTTAAGAGGAAAAAATTGCATATTCACATTTTGTTGGCCTCCACACAATATCGCAAAAAATTTCATACCATAAGATGTATATCGTGAAAATATCGTACCGTGAGATTCGGATTAGGGCCCGACTGATATGGATTTTGTTTTGGCCGATATGATGGCAGTAAAATGGGAGCTGGAGCTGCCGATAGCCGATATAATTGCCGATGTATTTAGTGATGTAAAAATTCACTGTAAATCTTGAATTGTTTAAAAAACTTAGGTTTGGCTCTGGTGGATTTTAAATTGGGTTTATTTAGGCAACATTTATTGTTATTCTGCCTCTTTTTGTCATATTTACAGACAGTAGGTTGGCCTAATGGCATTTTTGCATCACATTCTAGCCCTAGTGATGGGTATTCCAGTTCTTTTTAGAGAACCGGCTCTTTTGGCTCGGCTCACTAAAAGCAGTCAGCTCTTTTGGCTCCCAAGCGACTCTTCAGATTGTTATGTTGCAAGCAGGACTAAACCAGGACTAAACCATGTGTAAAACAGGACTAAACCAGAACTGAACCAGGACTGGGTGTCGGGACATGGTCTCTATCTCTCTCCTTTTCTCGAGCCCCAGATTAGCCCTGGTTTATTTATTTTATGCTGAACTACAGACAAATATGCACATTTTTTTACCCTATGCACACGCAGATTTCTGAAAGTTTCGTTTTCAGCCGCTGCCCGCTGTACAACACGCGGCGTGAAGAGAAAAAAAGTGAGAGAAAGAGAAAACACGGCTCCCAATAAGGTCATTTGCATCAAATAGCCGGCTCTAAAAGCCGTTTCGTTCTCAACCGACCCATCACTACTAGCTAGTAAAGAAAGTAAACTACCGCTATTAGCCTTTAGCTGTAAATGCGTGTGCGTCACATTAATTAACTATATCAACTCATTTGCATATCAATGCCGGTCCAGTAACAAATATACGGCCAATATAGTGACTTTACAATAGACCAATAGAAGAGAAAACAGCCTGTTTATGTGGGGGGCTACAACAGCTAATCATTAACCAACGAGAAATAACCAAAGCTAGCTTTAAAACCGATACATTTCCAACACTCAGCGTTCACACAGGCTCCTCCTCACATCACAAGTCTACACTAATAAATGTCCTTTTAATCCAGACTCAAACCGATTGTCCGTAAAAAGAATATAATCTCAGTGTTGCTCACGGCTGCGGGTGTAAATAAATGCATGTGAGTGACGTGACTCTAGGGGTGTGTTCAGGGACAGTACGGACACACACAGACAGATGACTCCGCAGATACATACTGATGCGGAGCCACATATTAGGACATTTATCTGTCTGTAAATTGGATTAAATGAACATAATGTATTTAAGATTTATAACGAGGTATAACATGCCCACGTGAAATATCGACCCATATTAGCAAGATTTAGGCCGATCACCGATATGTTTCCAGGTGTCCATATCAGCCGATAATATTGGTCAGCCGATACATCGGTCAGGCCCTAATTTGGATATCACTACATCCCTACCTGGTAGTGTTAATTTCCTATCCCTATAGAGATTTGCTTAATTCCAAACATTCCAGGTAATGAAATCAAGTGGAGAAACTCTATCAGAACAATTACATAGTTCTCTTTTAAATGTGTGTGTCTGTGTGTGTGTGTGTGTGTGTGTGTGTGTGTGTGTGTGTCTGTGTGTCTGGGAGTGTGTGTGTGTGGGTGTGCGTGTGTGTGTGTGTGTGTATATGTGTCTTATAGCATCATATATTGATTAGGGAATAGAATTGGCAAAGGAGAGGTAAGGAACTAAAAACACACACATACACACAATTACCAATTAACACACGCCGTAATCAATCCCCTTCTCCTCAGAAAGCTCGTAGATGTATTTTGTGTAGGCGTCCATATTGTACTGTCTGCCTAAATTGGATGTCCGCCATTACTCATTGCTTTGAAGGAGAGACAGGAGCCCCACAATGATTGGTCTAATCTGCTGTCCTCACTGCTTGTTGCTGGACTGAGCCCTGCACTGACAGTAAAGACGTGGTTTCCTTTTGTTTGGTGGCCAACAGAGCTCCTGCTTATCTCCCGTCCCAGACACACAGATACTTGTGTGTGTGCATGTCTCCTATTGATAAGACAGTGTGATTCTCCTCTCCTAATAAGCTTATGAGAGCGAACTTCAGATTACTGCTTTAGCCTGGGAGAGCACCACATGACTGCTATCGACATTACATCCAGGAGGGAAACACACTTTGATACACGGGGCTGCTGGTATTTCCTCTTATAAAACCAAAATGTCAAAAGCTATGATTCTAACTAAGCCCTTATAAAGAGGGGTCAAAACATGTTGGCTTTCGCTATTCAAATAACATCTTTTAACAATACTTTTCTTTGTGAAACTTTTACTTTTTCTGGAGTGCCTGGATTTTGATTTTTCAAAGTTTTGATCCATGTTTTTTCCAAAAGCACCCTCTATCTGTTTTCACTGATTGGAACACCTGTAGCAAACAGTCACTTTTTTTTTTCTTTCTAAATGCTGTGTACTACTGAGAGTGTGGCTAGAGCTGTGTGATGAAATAGGTGGTTTTATTTCAGCCAGTGCCATTTAACAAAGGCTAGAGGCTAATAATGTTTTCCTTAACCTTAACCTTAACCTTAACCTTAACTTTTCTTTGGTAATTTGAAGGTGCCCCTAATTTGAACATAAGCCAGTTCCCAATATTTCACCTCATAATCAAGCTGAAATTATGCAAAGTGATATAAAGAAATATATAAGTTTTCTGTTGGAGGGTCCACTACCTGCTTGTGGCATGGAATGAGCCAAATAATTAATTACATTTGTGTATTCATAGAGACAACTAGAAAACATCACCCGGACAAGTTACAGATAAGTTCTGTGGAGATGGGACCCTGCTCAGAGAAATAATGTATGTGTTTAAATGTATGTTTGAGCAATAAAAACTCTTGATAGCATACATTCTAGGTAAAGCAGTAGCATGTGCATGGTGATGGACTGTACCTGTGAACCAAGTCTACAGTTTGTCTTGGCAAATGAAAAGAACTTTTGAATGTTATGAGAACCTACTTGTGATGTAGTGAGTCCATTACACTGGACACTGTTACACTGGTTCAGAATGTTTCTAATCAGATATAATTAATAATAACCATATAACTATGCAGAATGAAGATATAATAATAGTAGTAGTAGTAGTATCGCATATATCAAGTAAGTGTAAAACAACAAGAAAAGCAACTTAGTTGGATCGTTAATAGCACTTCAGCACCATGGACAGCTACATTCATTTAAAAGAAACTTTCTAGATCCCTCAGGCAAAACTTCTCTCATGAATCACTTTAAAGACAGGCATAATCTTTCTACTTAAAAAACGAATCACCATTACTGTCTGCTGTCGTCTGCTACTTCTATTTCCTAAATGATCGACCGTTTAATATAGTGTATAAAAGCTCATATTACAAAACATTTATGATGGCAATAAAATATTAAAAGGGAAATAAAAAGACAAAAAATTGTTCTCTACTCCACTACAAAGTTAAACGCACACTATAGTACTTAATCTCTACAGATTACTATGTAGTTTAACTCATATATACAATTTTATGTAGTCGAAGTCAACAAATAACAATACTATAGACCAGGGGTGGGCAATTATTTTTCCATGGGACCACGTGAGAAACAGAAAATATTGTGGAGGGCCGGGACAAAATGCTTAGCTCAGTTCTGCATAATATCAATTGTATTTCTTTATAAAAAGCAGTAAATAGCATTGTTTTGACAAGCAGATAAGACTGATAAGAGTTTATGTTATGACTAAGCAATGAAAAAGTGAGGCTGCCGAACAAAAAATGTCATTTAAAAAAAAAACTCTAAAATAAAAGCAATGCAGCTTTAGTCCCTGCATGAGGTAAAATTATAACATAAGTTTATTTTGTAATTCCAAATTATCTTAAACAGGCCGATCAAAGTCAAAGAAAGGGCCGTATGTGACCCAGGAGCTGTACAATCCCCAGGTCTGCCATAGGTCTACAAGTAGTATTTGCAGATTAGGGTGATGTGGTAAATACATTAATTATACTATATAATTCAGAGATTCAAAATGTGCAACAAAGTTTAAACCCTCATAACAATATTTTTGTTAGTGATTTGTGAGTTACTAAGGACATCAACTTTTAAAACTTAAGAACACAGTGCATGTACAATCATTTATTGCAAATTTGGTTGTCGGTGCTGTTGTCACACATTACTGTCATGGCAACTTGTGTCAAAGTAAAGGTGCATTGTGTAACTTTTCTGGTGGAGGGTCCATTAAATACTTTCCTCCATGGAGATGTTATCACTTTGTCTATAATGTTTCACAGTCAGAATGCATGTTTCTCAAGGTATTTTTGAGCTATAAACACAAATGTAATGGAATAAATGTAAGGTAGAGCTTTTTAATGCCATGCCAGGGAGAGCAATGACATATCCATAGAAACAAGCAGGTGACGGAACTGCAACCAAAAAGCTACACAGTGCACCTTTAACATTACAATAATTATAACTAAATGTTTCTGTACAATTTGTGCACTCACAATAATAATATCGCTACCTTTCTACAGCTTGTACTATGCTGTAAACTAAAGACAAACATCAAAACTTATAACAACTTTTGGCCACCCAGAAGTAAACTTTCGCCGGATACATGTCAACAAACTGTTTACATTTACACAAACATTTAGGCCAAAGTTTCAGCTGCAGAGTTGACAGCAATGGATGCCAGGAGCTGAAAAACATTTATTTTTCTACCATACATTTGGTCTAATAGTAGCTATGCCTCATCTGTTTTTCTAAAAAGTGGTGTGTTAAGTGAATACTGAACAAAATTATATATAGATATATAAAACTTATAATTAAATTTACTCAAATATCTTTCATGGGCAAATTACCACATTTCATTCATTTGAGAGAAATTAATAGAAGTTTGAAATGCTGTTTATAATCACAGCATATTGAGAAAGTAATAACAAATTTTGACATTAGAATAAAGCTTTCTTGTTCCTTTTTTGTGTAATTGGCATATATTTTGAAGCAGACATTGATTTACTATGACTTGTAACTATGGACAATATGTACTTTCATGGCAATCATAGTCTATCCTTAACATGTTTGGGGAAATTGCAGTTTCTAGTTTTCCAAAATGTAAACAATAAATTACAGAAAATGGATTGTTGTGAAATTTAAGCCATGTTATAATGTTGTTACCTCATCAAAAGCATACCTGGAGTTGTGTTTTTTTCCTTCATTCACAGATTTTTTAATAAATTCGGTTTATTAATTTGTCTCCAAAGCTCAGCTTGTTCTTTTCCACCTTGTGATGTCATGTGGTGGTAGTTTGCAAGTTAACATCTACTTTTTGTTCAGTAGAGATTGGCAATTCCAGGGCTAAAATCATCTACATTCTAGTGAAGGTATATGGAGTTTAAAAACACAATGGGGCATTTCTTGTATTGTATAAGGTATATGCCCTATAAGCTTTTTCAGTGGACCAATTTCTACTAAATACTAAAGTTAGCATTCATTCAAAAGTGCCCTGACACTATATGAAAACTATTCTTTCATTTCCTTTTTTAACATAGTTTTAGCTAAGGCATCACAATGGACATTTTGCACACTTGTTTCAAACGTGGCAACAGTTGCTAGGTTATTTAAGTTGTTTTAGGACATGTACGAGTGACTGACCTGTCGTAGTCTCCGTTGCACAGCGCTCTCACTGGGATCTTAAAGGCCTGCCACACTGGGTTCAGTGTGTTCTTTATCACCTCTGTCTTATGGCAAATGGTAAACCTGCCAGATGAAGAGTAAAAACAGAAGATTAGACCAGGGGAGGGGGGAAAACAAATGAATAATAACTATCTCTGAAATAGTCTTAGATCAAAAATGGTGTTAAAAGTTAATACTAGCTTCACCCAGCACACTCCATAAACAGCTAACAAAAGAATTTATGCAAATTGTCTAAATTATGCAGTACGATTTTAATTTTGTTTCAGTTTTCCATCTTTCCCTTTTCTAAACAAGACCTTAATGAATATTGTAAAGAAAAATAATAATAATAAAAGTACACATAAATCTCTATGTATGTAATCAAATAAAAATAAAATTATCAAATGAAAATAAAAAGAAAGAGAGTTTTCAAAGTCTAATGATTCATCCCTGTTGTCCTTGGAAACTGAACACGTTTTTCTTCTGAAACAAACAAACTCCCACTTTTGCATTAAAAGCTAAATCATGTTTTATGATTTCTCATTTTAAGAAGTGAATCATGCCTCTATTAAAATTATAAAGATGTTATTGTAAGTTATTGTAATTATATTTATTTTATTTATTTATTTTTTTATTTTTTTATGAAAACATTATCTGCATATGTATGATATATCTCTTATAAATGCTACTGTATGAAATAACGCCAATAAATACATTGTGCCAATGAGCTTATACAATTTCCAAATAATGTGAAAACAGTCACATACACCAAAAATCATTCAAATCTCCTTACATCTAGGACTGAGAGAAAAAATGAAATAAGTATGGATATTTTGCAGTAATGTTTTTTCTAAATTTCTCTCAACATAACAGTAATCTTAATAATGTATCTTCCAGTGTTGCAGAAACACTAAAGGTGCATTATGTAATTTTTCTAGTGGAGAGTTTGCCACTTATTTGTCTCCATTAAGATTTTATTCCTATACCTGGAATGTTCTAGCCTGATTCATCAGCCGGCTTCACTTCATTGAAACCGTCTGACCTCACAGCATTAGGATTTGTTCGCTTGACGATAGGCAGGTATTTTTTCATTTAACCAATCGCTGCTATTTGGTCGTGACGTATGTAACGCACCAAATCCCATAGGAAGAAGGGTAATAATGTCTTTCCCCTTGATAAAATTCACCAAACATTCTCTTTGTTCCAGCTTTAAATCCTTGATCTCGTGAATCTTTGCCAACACAGAATATATGGTTTCATCTACATCCATCTCGACTGCTTTGTTTACTGTTGTGCTGTACCACAGAAAGGGACTCAGACAGGGTCCCATGGCTTCACAGCTCTTCGATCATTGGCAGGTACGCGGTTTACAACTTCCGGGGTTCTTGCAAATCGTCTCATGTATTCTGATTTCTGACCTAGTCACTGGAGAGAAATTAAATTGAGCGGAGGCACTAGGTGATGCCAGCCTGGCTAGGAATGTTCCACTGTCTGGCATTAACCTTGTTTATTTTGCATTCACTCAATTACAGGTGTTTTTGTTGCTAACAAACATGCATTCTTACTGTGAGTGGAGTCGCCTCTTCACAGATCTGACTTGTAACTTGGAAGCTTGACAGCTTGTCTCCATAGAGATAGATAAGTTAAACGTTATATGGTGAAACATTCTTGGCAAAGCAGTAACATCTCCATGGAGATGAGCAGATGGCAGAATACCCACTGAAACATTACATAGTGCACCTTTAATATGAGCCCTATCCCTCCTGTACAAACATCTCTATGTGATTCCCACAGTTGCTCCTCTTCCTTGCAGCTCAGATCTGAAGCAAATCAATGAAACCAATTTCCTCTGGCACAGGCTGGATCTAACCCAAGATGAAAGAGAGAGAGAGAGAGTGGGCCTGTACTCACGTGCCATCCTCGTTGCTCCGATAGAAAACCAGAAAGGGGTCAGATTTTCCAAAGAAATCTTTTTTGTCCAGTTTGTTTCCACAGAATTGCATCATGACAGATTCCTAACAAGAGAGACAGGAAGAGGCAGACGACATAATGTAAATAAGGATTTTAAAAGTCCCGTTTTACACTGTTTTCTGATGTGTTATAATGTTGTTTCCTCATCACTCACATACCTGGAGTTGTGTTTTGTTTCATTCCTACAGGTTTAACACACAAATCCTGTATATTTAGGCTGAGTTCTTCTCTCAAACAGAAAACTCCATACACCTTCACTAGAAAAATTTTGATAATTTTAGCCTTGGATTTGCCAATCTCTATTGAACAAAAGGCAAAAGATAGCCCTTAATGTGAAAACTATAACTTCATTACATCACAAGGTGGAACAGAGCATTTTGAGCTTTGAAGATGTAGACAGACTAATAATTACTATAAATGTTACTCAAACATGTGTGAATGAAACAAAACATAACTCCAGGTATGTTTTTGATGAGGTAACAACATTCTAACATGGTTTAAAGCTCACAACTGATTATCTCCACATCTATGGCTCTTCTCACCCTGCAGTTGTTCAGCTCCTCGGCTTTCACGATAATGGTCCCACATTTCTTTCCCGAGATCCCCCTGAAACAAAACAGCAAACACACATTAGTCTCCACATACAACTAATTGGAGGCAATTACAGAAGCCGATGGGAAGAAGCAGGTGAGTGCGCAGGAATCATTTAGTGCAGGATGAATGCAATTGATAACCTGGGACTTGAGATGCACGTTGGGAAAAGATTTTTATTGAATAAATAAATAAAAAGTATCTATTTAATCTAAGGCACATACAAGAGGGATGTCAAACTAGATGATATGTCTTGCCCAAAGACACAACAACAGTTCTCATTAGAGTCATTGCTATCCTACTGTGGCACCTGGTATTCCAGTGGTCTCCCATCCAAGTACCAACCACCCCTTGTTTATCTTCCAAGATGAGACTGAGTAAATGGGTATATGGCCACAATATAATAATAAATAATAAAAAAAATAATAAAAAAGTTTGTGTTACAATCACTGTGAGAGGAAACAATAATTTAGCTATTATTTACAATTATAACACCAAGACCAAACAACTATAGAAAATCAAGTGCAAAACCAGGCAGATCTAATAAAAATAATGCCACTAATTTATATTGGAACATACAAACTTGACAAGTCCAAGTGCATTATTTATTCAGCTTCATTAAACACAAGCGCACATGCACAGTGCACACGTCAAAAGGAGATTATTGCTTTGTCTTGAATGTTTCACATTATGGTATTAAACCTTTATACCTTCAAGGAGACCAAACTAGACCAAGTTTTAGGTCAGATCTGTGGAGAGGCAACCACGCTCACAGTCAGAATGTCTGTTTTTCTAGGTAATTTTGAGCTAAAACCACCTGTAATTGAATAAATGTAAGGTATAGCTATTTAATGTCATACTGTGGAACATTCCAGGCAGAGCAGTGACATATCCATAGAAACAAGCAGGTGAAGGACCCCCAACAAACCACCTTTAATGAACCCCACCGCAGTGAGTGTAGAACAGATCCTTGTATGAGCTGAGCAGCAGTGTTTAATTTGCTTTTGGTCTACCACAGCCACCACCTGCAGGAAGCACCTCCACTCTCATTTAGACTGACAGGGATTGGGGTCGAGGACCTCACAGTGAGAGTAATTCAAGCCCACTTAAACTCCAACACAAGAGACCAGACAAGAGTGCTTCGGAAATGGCACCGGATCACAATGAAATAGATGTTGGAGATGAGACATGGAGATATGCTCTAAGAGGCTTTTCTTGCTAAAAATAGGACCCTGTAAAGAAAAATAATAAGAAAACTATTTTTGTATGTGTCCAAAAGATACGATGTTTTAGGAAACATCAAATGCTCAAAGTATTCAAAATATAGTGTTAGAGGTCATATATTACACAAAAAAGACTCTGGTGAGCTTTAAAACATATTATAATGTTATCTCCTCAAAAACATACCCGGAGTTGTGTTCTGTTTCATCCATGTTAATAATACCTTTCATTTATATAGCGCTTTTCATGACACCCAAAGCGCTATATAACACACACAGTCACTCACACACACACACACACACACAAGTGTGGTTAGGTGGGATTAAAAGACAGATTAAACAGAAATGTTTTGAGAAGTGATTTGAATTGATCAGTGGTTTCATCAGTTTGTATGTGTGGAGGGAGAGTGTTAAAGAGTGCAGGGGCCTGGACACAGAAGGTTCTGTCTCCCATTGTTCGCAAATTGGAGTGAGAAACGGTGAGCAGAGGAGGAGAAGGAGGAGTGGAGTGTCCTGGAGAGTGTGTAGGTTTGGAGCAGGTCTGAGAGGTACTGAGGGGCCAGGGTGTGGAGGGACTTGTAGGTGAGGAGAAGATTCTTGTACTGGATCAGGTATTTTATGGAAAACCAGTGCAGGTGAGTGAGTGAGTGAGTGAGTGAGTGGGGGTGATTTGTTGCCAGAGCCTGGTGTGAGTGAGAATCCTGGCAGCAGAGTGTTGGATGTATTCAAGCCTGTTCAGAAAATTTTGGGAAATCCTGGACAGACGTTGCAATAGTCCAGGCGGGAGGTAAGAATGAGTGTACAAATCTTTGAGCAACCAAGTCCGGGAGAGATCAGCAGAGGAGGGAGATGTTGCGGAGGTGGTAAAAGGTAGATTTTGTGATTGATTTGATGTGAGATTCAAAGGGGAGGGTTGAGTCCAGGATGATGCCCAGGTTGTGGACTGTTGGGGAGGGGTGGGTGTCATTGCCATTGATGGTGAGAACCAAATCTATGACCTTCTGGAGCAGTGGTCTGGTGGCCACAAAAGCTCTGTTTTATTGCTGTTCAATTTGAGGAAGTTGGATGATAACCAGGTCCAAAGATCGGTAAGGCAGTTGGAGATGTAAAGCTGTGTATCGTCGGCGTGTGGGTGGAAGATGAGTGCATGTTTACGTATGATTTGTCTGAGGGGGAGCATGTAAATAATAAACAGAAGTGGACTGAGCACAGAACCTTGCGGTACACCTTGGTGAATGAGAGAGTGGGAGCCACTGAGGGAAATGAACTGTAAATTGTTAATTGTCATTGGGAAAGGTATGTGTGAAACCAGGAAAATGCAGCACTAGTCAGTCCAATGTAATTAGAGAGGCGGTTGAGAAGAATGGAGTGGGAGGCCGTGTGAAACGCAGCAGATAAGTCAAGGAAGATGAGTAGCCACTGCTTTTTCCAAGGGAGGTTGAAGACCAGCCAATACTTAGAGAGCTCTTCTGTGTCCAGATTCTTCTTTTTTAACAGGTGTGAGAGAAGTGTTAATGAGAATGAGAGTGGAGATGAAGGCTTTGACCAAGGCTGTGGGGAGTGGGTCAAGCAATAAGGTGGATGTTTTGGACAGGCACACATGCACTGTCACCAAGGCTGAGTCAACAGGTGTGAAGGTGGAGAGAGAACTGTCAGATGGGTGGGTGGGAAGTGGAGGAGAGTGATCTAAGGAAATAGCTGGTAGTTCGTTATAAATGGACTGAATCTTATTGTGGAAGTAGTTGTGGAATTTGGAGCACATGTCCAAGGCGTTAGAGCTGGTGGAAATGTCCACCAGAGGTAGAAGTCAGTTGATGGTGGAGAAAAGTAAGGGAGGGTTGTTCTGTTGATTGCTGATGATGGTGGAGTAGTGGGCTGCTTTGGCTGTATTCAGGGCCTCCTTATATGAGGAGACTTGAGCTCTGTAGACTTGTAAGTGGACAGTGAGACCAGACCAGACAAGCTGCCTACAATGGGACTTAAGGGTACATATTTCCTGAGTAACCCATGGAGAGGAAGAGGGGTAGGACATTGTTCAGGTTTTTAGCGGAGTCAAAGTGTCAAGGCAGTGAGAGAACGGCTGACTAAGTCCTCTGCTTTATAGGAAGGCTCTGGAGTGGAACAGAAGACAGCAAGTCTTGGAAGTCTGTTGAAATTGGATTTGGTACCTGGTTAATGTTACGGAATGATATTATCCTTTTGTTAGACTCTTTGTAGGGTAGTGATGGGGCAGTGAATGTGATGGAGAAATGGTCTAAAATAGTTAAGTCTTTGATTTCCAGATGCTGAGGCGTGAAACCGGAGGTGGAGACTAGGTTGAGAGTATGAACTTTTGTATGGGTTGGACTATGAACGTGGTGTGTGAAGGTTAGCCCCTCTAGGAGAGAGTTGCACTCCGCAGTAAATGGGCAGGAGGAGTCTACATGAATGTTAAAATCCCCTAATGGTAAAACAGAAGGAGCAGTGTTACAATAGGTGGACAAGAGTTCAGATTATCATTTTGACCCTGCCATGTTTCAGTCAGACAGATGAAATCATAGTTATTTTCGGTTATCATGTCCTACATAAAGTGTGCCTTATTGTTCAGGGAGCAAGTGTTAAGTAGCATGAAGGAAGGATCCTTATGGGGCTCAGCATTTGTGGATGGACTCACTCTGATCAATGGGCCCAGAGTCTGGTGTCTTTACCTGACATTTGTTGTGATGACATTGTCGGTAGCGTGGACCAGTATGACTGCAGATGGAGAAGAAGCCATGCTTTGATTAACCAAAAGCTCATGGAGAGGGTTTGAGTAACCCTTTATTATTAGTCTGGTTACATCTCTAAATCTCAAAATGCTTTGTTCTACCTTGTAATGTCATGCAGTGGCAAGAATGGTTGAGGGCATGTCATTGTGTTGTGTGTTTTTAAATGAGCCTACACTGAATTGTGTATGGATTTTAATATGATAATTTCCCATATTTGATATTTGCACACAGTTGTTGATGCTCTTAACTGCCTGACTTAGATAACACTCACTGCCCTGTATTTTGCCTGTGGCCTCACCTCTGGTTCTCTCTGTGCATATGGGCTCCCTGCTCTGCCCTTTTAAACCTGCTATTCTGAGGCTTCCACATCTTCTGTAATGTCACTTATGATGGTTTTACTTTTCAGCTCAAATGCTTGACTTCTACATAAGTTCAAAAAAGGGAAAGTTTAAAGGTCCTATATTACACAAAATTGACCCTTGTGAGCTTTTAGGCATGTTAGAATGTTGTTACCTCATCAGAAACATACCTGTATTTTGTTTCATTCAAATCTTGCATTATTAGTCAGTCATCATCTCCACATCCCAAAATGCTCTGTTCCACTTTGTGAGGTCATGAAGCGGTAGTTGTCAAGTTAACAGTTTCCTATTAACCTTTTTTTTTTTTTTCTGTAGACAATTCCAGGGCTAAAATTATTCTAGTGAAGGTGTATGATGCATGACATCACAAGGTGGAACAGAGTGTTTTCTGTCTGAAAGAAAAACTCTCTCCTAATATGCACTTTTTGTGTGTTAAACATATGTGAATGAAACAAATCACAACTCCAGGAATGTTTTTGATGAGGAAACAACATAATAACATAGATGAGAAAATAGTGTAATATGAGCCTTTTAAAACATACATTTTATAATAACTATACTAAAACTGCTTTGATAAAAAATGAACAAAGAATGAATGACTTAGGTTTATTGTAATATTTCTAATGCTACTCATCATGTTTGCAATTAATTCCCTTGTAGTTTTTGGAGATCAAACATGCTGTTGCTATGGATACAACAGCTTTTTCAAACTTGATGGTCATTTGAACATTTCAGAATTGTGTAGTGCACTTAAAGGTCTGAGAAGCTTTTGTTAAAATGGAGCAGAGTGCACACTACCTGGCCTGACGTTATGCTACAAATAAGGTTTTGAATTTATAAAAGTCCATGTTTTTTATATGTACCATTACAACTTTCACAATCTGTTGTCAATAATCATTATATATATTCTTCTCAGCTTCAGACAGTCATAGATGAAATAGTGTAGACCACAAGAAACAAACAACAAATAAATCATCACTTTAAATATTTTAAAGGGCCCGTATTATGCTTTTTCTGATCTATGTTATAATGTTGCTTCTTCATCAGAAACATACGTGGAGTTGTGTTTTTTCTCATTCACACATGTCTAACACGCAAACCTGAGAGTTCTTCTCTCAGACAGAAAACACTTGCATCTTGTGATGTCATGCGGTAATACAGAAAGTGCTCCACTGTGTTTTGAAACTCCATACAACTTCATTAGAATCATTTGGATAGTTTAAGCTCTGGAACTGTCTTTTTCTACTAAACAAAATGGAAAAAGTATCTGTCAACAAGCATATTTTGAATAAAAAAACAAAACAAAAACATAATAGTGGACTAGATATATACTTGTCAGTTTCTTTAAAAGACCCATGGACCGTGGCGAGTGCTAACAGCACTGATTGCACTGTGATTTTCTGATTGACTTCCCACTAGAGAACAGCTACACCCGACAGAGAGATAATGAGCAGCACCTAAGGGAGCCCCACCTCCAGCTGACCCACCCACCCTCCTGTCTGCTCTGTTTAGTCCCCTGTTTAACTCTATGCTATACTAGTTTACACCTTTGTGTCAATACAACCTACAACTATACTCCTACTCTCACCATTCTCTCACCATGCGCCTCTCAGTCATGTCATTCTGTGTATTGGTGAAAGATGCACAAGAAAACATGCCATGACAGTCCCCTTTGGCGACGAGATATCGAATGGGACACGCTGGTTCGTTATTTTGTCAAATGGCTGCTTTTTGCTCCCCTCTTGTGTTTTTTCCAAGTGCGATGTGTTCATTATTTTGAGGTGCAGTCGTGGGTGAGCACAGTGAGGGGCTGGAGTTACACACTGATTTATGGATGCCACAATTTGTCTCATACACGCCACTCCTACAGCACCATTAGCATAGAAATGCATCTGTGTGGGATTTCACTATGCCAACAGTTACAGTGTGGCTACATAAACACTGTCAATAAAAAGAGCTACAGTTTTCTGCTTTATATAGTAGGTTAAGGGCTCGTATTCTGATATTTTCTGATCTGGGTCTTATTAAGTTGTTTCCTCATCACAAACATATCTGCCGTTGTGTTTTCTATTTGCACATGTTTAACACAAAACAAATCCTTCATATTTAGACTGAGGTCTTCTCTCAAATGCTCTGCTCCACCTTGTGACGTCATGTGGTAAGACAGAAAGAGTTTCAGTGTGTTTTTAAACTACATACACCTTCACTAGAATCACTTGGATGATTTCAATCCTGCAAGCCCTGTCATGAGTTAAAAGGAGCAGTTAACTTGAAAACTAGCACTTTGAGACACCACAAAATGGAAATGGAGTATTTTCAGCTTTGGAGATCTAGACAGAAAAATAAACCAAAATTACTCAAACGTGCGTGAATGAAATGAAACACAACTCCAGGTATGTTTTTAAGGAGATACCAACATTACAACATGGCTTAAAGCTCAGTTTAAGTAATATGGTTCCTTTAAGTTTAAGTTGTATAGTGTAAGAAGGCAATGGTAGAGAATAACCTTTTGTTGGCAACTAGGTAAAAAAAAATATACTCAATCATGTCAGCTGAAAAGGATAAGTAGTTTTGAAAGGACTCAACTACCTTGACCTTTACTTGTTGCATTTCTTCTATATTGTGTGTGACTGGAGAGTTTAAACTAGCAACTATGCTTAGCCTCTGGTGGAGAGTGGCCACAACACATGATAATAAAAAAATTAAATAAATCAATCATCAACAATTTTGTTTTTACTATGAACTGCATTTTTTTTTAAATACAAAAGAATAGTAGTTTCTTATTACCATGTAGTCTTATACTAAAAGGTCATTTTTTTCTTGTGTATTTTATTTATTCATTATTGTTCTATCACAGCACATTGTTCTATCAAATTTCAATACCAGTCTTAGTATCAGGGTAACATTGACAACACCTGACACAGTTATAAACAGACAAACGACCATCCATTCACACATGTATTCATTGCAGGTAATTTAAGTTTATCTATTTACCTAACTAGAAACATCAGATATAATGGAAGAGAACTGAGATTAAAAGTGGGTGAACGTGAATCCAAAAGATCACTATATAATACAAAGTAAAATTATGTACAATTTTATCTCTTTATAACAGCTCTCTTGTCATGATGAGAGCGTTGATATCTACCTCTGTCTTACATTAGAACAAGGCAGCGTCCGTGGATGTATGTGAGAAAAGATGAGGTACTATGAAACCTGTAATCACGAAGCATGCATCTGTAATCAGCGGCTGGCGAGAGGAGGGTAATTAAGATCGAGACCACTTCTGGATTAAAAAAAACAAAAAAAAACAACAACTCCAGACTCATTTGCACCATTCAACAGATAAACCTGAAAAGAATCATGATTGTAGTCACAACTTTCAGCTCATTTCAATGTCTCGCCCAAATGGACACACAAAGGGATCATTGACATTGTGCCCTCGTCCAACTGCAGACAGAACCAGTGTCTTTGTGTTTGGTCTGTTCAAACGCAACAATCAGCACAGTATTCACCAGCATCAGCTTTTGTCTGTGAAGTCTGCTTCCATGAATCATACAAGACATTCCAGCAAATATGACTATGAAAAATTTAATTAGAAAATCACAAAATAAAGTCACTGTGAAAGAATAAGAAAAGTCACTATGAAAGAAAATATTGGATATGAAATTAAAGTTTATAAGAGCAAATATGTGCATGGTTAAAAAGATGTTAAAGACTCTCATCTCTGTAAAACATGGAAAAAAGATGATGAATTAAAGGTGCACTCTGGAAGTATTGCTTCTTTTTTTTTTTTTTGGACCGAAATTACCTACAAAAATATGCATTCTTACTGTGAGAACTGTTATTCTCCTATTCTCCACAAATCTGACTTGTAACAGGCTGGTGGTCTCACCTGTTTGTCTTCATGGAGATAGACAGGCTTAATGCCATACTGTGGAACATTACGGGCAAACAATAACATATCAATGGAGACTTGTGGGGAAGCTGGCCAATGTGGTGCTAAGCAGGAGGCAGACTCAGAAAATGTCAATTTCACAAAAAATTGTGACAAAAAAAATAGAGAGAGATAAAACATATTTACAAAAAATAACTGTGCGCAAATCATGTCAAAAGAAAAAAACAGCTTGAACTTGTGTGTGTACAGTCCCTGACAAAAGTCTTGTCGCTTATCCATTTTGTAGAAACAAAAGCTTATAACCTGACTTTAACTTAATCGACTGGTTTTAGAAATGTCTCATATGAAAGCTAAAACCCTCCCAAATTATGCTCAATATACTAAAATAAATTTGCTTCACTGAAGAAAGATTGATCATTTAATGAACACAGAAAGGTCAGATTTTGGCAAGACAAAAGTCTTGTCGTCTTGTCATATGATGCACCCAATCCTAGATTACAGCCTCACCTGTGATCAGTTACTGATCAGTCAATTAGTGGGTGTGTATAAAAAGAACCCCAGCACACCAGACCTTCACATCAACTGCAACTTGACCTCTGACAACATGCCTAAGAGCCACCCTGAGACCAAAGCGTTAATTATCAAGAGACTGAAGACCAGATCCACTGCTGAGGTGGCTGACACCTTCAATGTGTCTCAGCGTCAAGTACAAAGAATAAGAAAAAGATCTGAAATGACTGGAGATGTTTTTGACAAGCCCAGGTCCGGCAGACCCCGCAAGACAACTGCTTGGGAGGACCGTTTGTTGATTCGAAAATCCACGGCCAGCCCCTTTTCCACTGCAGCAGAGCTCCACCAGGCCTGGTCACCTCAAGTCCCTCTGTCAACCAGAACAGTTTGTAAAACCGTGTGGCATTTGCCAAGGTCCACAGCCTGCTAAAAGGATGGACACTGGAAAAGTGGCAGAAGGTGGATTTCTCAGATGAATCCTCGGTTGAATTACATCACAGCCGCCGCAAATATTGCAGGAGACCTACTGGAGCCCGCATGGACCCAAGATTCACCCAGAAAACAGTTAAGTTTGGTGGCGGAATCATCATCAAAAATCATGGTCTGGGGTTCCATCCAGTATGGGGGTGTGCGAGACATTTGCAGGGTGGAAGGCAAATATCAATATCCTAAAATATCAAGAAGTATTAGCTACCTCGTACATTCCCAACCATAAAAGGGGTCAAATTTTGCAGCAGGATGGTGCTCCATCGCATACTTCTGTCTCTACATCAAAGTTTCTCAAGGCGAAGAAGACCAAGGTGCTCCAGGACTGGCCAGCCCAGTCACCAGACATGAACATCATTGAGCATGTCTGGGGTAGAATGAAAGAGGAAGCATGAAAGGCAAAACCAAAGAATCTTGATGAACTCTGGGAGGCATGTAAGACGCTGTCTTTGCTATTCCTGATGACTTCATCAACAAATTGTATGAATCATTGTTGAACCACATGGATGCGTCCTTCAAGCTCATGGAAGTCATACAAGATATTAAATATGGATCTCACAGCACCACTACTTAATTCACTGACATTATGCAACATATTTTTGTATTTGAAGTAAATTATTTGTTAAATTTTCTGTAGGCGACAAAACTTCTGTCTTGCCAAAATCTGACCTTTCTGTGTTCATTAAATGATCAATCTTTCTTCAGTGAAGCAAATTTATTTTAGTATATTGAGCATAATTTGGGAGGGTTTTAGCTTTCATATGAGACATTTCTAAAACCAATCGATTAAGTTAAAGTCAGGTTATAAGCTTTTGTTTCTACAAAATGGATAAGCGACAACACTTTTGTCAGGGACTGTATAGCCTTGTCCCAAACAGAAACATATCAATAATAAATCAGTAAATATTACACTTCATTTAGTCGACTGAATAGCTAAATGTCACTCTAGTCTAGTCTGATAAACATTTAACAAAAAGAGTCCCGCGCGGGGTTCCATCAATGTATCTGAAGCTAAAAGTCAGAGGCAGCCCCGAGGGAGACCAGCAACATAAACCCACATCAAACTTTCATCACAGTTACTTTTGAATCTGCTTGAATTAATTATAAGGCTCACTTTTGAAACACAAATTAAATATATAGTTAAAATGTTTTTAATCCAACCCGGTGAAAATACCATAACATTTTAAATACCCAACAGATTCACTAGAAATAGGTCAAATGAGTCATGCCTCATTAGAACTGTCTGGAGGGACATACTGAATCCAAGTTTTGTTTTTTTTTTTCTCTTGCATTTTACAAGCCCAAAATGCTGTGTAAATGCAGAAACATGCCAAGAAAACTACTGCATATGCTAGTGGGCATTATATAAGACATCAAAGGAGCAGCAGAAGAGATTCAGGGTAGTAGCCTATTTACTGTTTAAAGTTGGGAGCAGGTTCAAAATCCCCATGTATTTATGTATGCCTGTTACAATGACGATTACTTATCGCTTAATAAACGAGAAAAGAACAATATTGGTAAATGGTCACATTTTTCTATAGCACTTTTCTACCTTCAAGGCACTCAAAGCACTTTACAACAAGGAACCACTCACCCATTCACACACCAGTGTACGCACCAGTGTACGCAGACACTGTGGACAAGGTGGGGGAAGTGTCTTGCCCAAGGACACAACAGCAGCATTCATCTGTGGGAGCTGGAATCACACCAGCCAACCTGTGGGTCAGTGGATCTGACCACTCAACCTGTGATGTTTATGTCGAGAGCTGGATTCGAACCGCCAACCTTCAGATCAGTGGGCGATTGCTCTACCAACTGAGCTACTGCCGCCCTATTTATTATAATTTAACTATTATTATATAATATTGTAATAATGTATTGTACCTTTAACACACAACAAAGTAACGGATAACTTTGCGAGTATATAAAATCCTCATTCACTCCATCACCTCCAGACTGGACTACTGCAAGAGCCGTGTGTATCATCTCCCCTCCACACACCTCCAAAAACTGTAATACACCCAGAACTCCACTGCCCACCTCCTGTCCTCAAACAGCTCCATTGGCTCCCCTATGATACCACATCCAATACAAGGTCCTCCTCATCACCTCGTCCCTCCACCTGGCCCCTCCCTCACCTCACCTCACCTCATCTCACCGACCCCCCTCCGTCAGCACTGTCAGATCAAAGCGCAGAACCTAGAGGGACCGAGCCTTTGCTGTCGCCGCACCCACCCTCTGGCACTCACTCCCACAACCCATCAGCAACTCATTACAACATTTCAAATCACTATTAAAAACTCACCTGTTCAAACTGGCATTGTCCCCATGATTTCCATCTCCTATTTTCACAGTTTCCATTTGTCTCCTGTTGTTTGTAAAGCATCTTTAAGTGTCCAAAAAAGTTCTGTACAAGTCTGATGTAGTATTATTAGGTGCTACATTACACAAAATTGACTCTTGTGAGTTTTTAGCCATGTTTTAAGGTGTTACCTTCTCAAAAACATACCCAGAGTTGTGTTTTGTTTCATTCACACATCTGAGTAACCCTTTATCATTAGTCTGTCAACATCTCCAAAGCTCAAATCTATTCCACCTTGTGATGTCCTTCAGGTTAACAGCTAACTAACCTTTACCTTTTGTTCAGTGGAGATTGGCAATTCCAGGTCTGAAAATATCCAAATGATTCTAGTGACGGTGTATGGAATTTAAAAGCACAGTGGAGCACTTCCTGTATTACCACATGACATCACAAAGTGTTTTCAGTTTGAGAGAAGAACTCAACGTTTGTGTATTAAACATGAGTGAAAGAAACAAAACACAACTCCAGGTATGTTTCTGACGAGGAAACAACATTATAACACAGATCAGAAAGTAGCGCAATATGGACCTTTTAAATAAATCGTAAGTAAATAAATAAATAAATAAATATTCATGTTGATACTAACCCTGATTGGAAAATGAATGTGCTAACAAGGCTAACAGCTAATAAACACAGCCATATCTGCATATACCGCCACTATTTTTGCCCCAGTGAGAACTTTGAGTCTTGTTGCTGCTGTTGTTTCTCCTGTTTCTTAGCCTTTCTTTCCGCACACTCCCTCAGCTCCTCAAATGCCCACCGGAGTTTGATTGAACAATGTAATTAGCTGTAATTAGCACTCATTAAAATGGTTAAAGATCCCCCTGTAGCGTGGGGCTGCAGGTGTGTGCCTCTGCCCTGGATTCAAAACACAATGGCTTCTACAGCTGGTCCCCCTATACCTGCCACCAATTATTCACGGCCATCAAATACCAAAATGGCGGCCGAATGTCAACAATAATAATAATTTAAGCCACAGACAGAAGTAATTTAGGGATGTGGTAAATAAAGTAACAAAAATGCCTTCAAAGGAGAGAGACAATAGAAGGAATAGGTGTTTTCTCTGCTGTCTACATGTTCAGTTTTGTACAAAAGTGATTGGCAGTTTAAGCACAAATAGAGTTACAAATTAAATGTCACTCTAATTTAGATGAACAAATATGCTGGACCCACAGTTTGACTACACAATTGAAGCTGTTTGGTTTTCTAAATAGCTCACAGCATTGGCGATAAATTAAGCAGCAGTGTCCTATTTGCTACAAGTAAATTTGATGCAAGATGATTGCAATATTGTTCTCATCTTGCCAGATCACGTAATCACAAATAAGCATAAAATGTAACCTACCTTTATATCTGCCTCACTGTAGCATTTTCACGTGTTGTTGCCAACAAAAAAGCTTTAAAAGTAGTGCATTTTTACTGTCTTAAAGCTACAATCCATAATAAGTTTATTTGATTGATTGATTTTTTTGTTTGTTTTTAACCAGTAACATGCTTATCTGTGCACTCCGGTCTCCTTCTATCAGGCCAGAGATGGCACACTATCAGCAGAAGCAGTAACATAGATAGCATCTAGTGGTGATATGTGAGAATACAACAGGGCTGGGTCAGTCAATCTAATTACAGATGGCAGCTTTAGAACTAAAAAAAAAGTAGTGCAGTGGTATTCCTCCTCATTTATGCATACCGAGCATCCTAATTATTCACCATGATGAGTTCATAAGCGCTTTTCACAACTTTCAGAGACCAGAGCAGAGGTTTATCATCACGGTTGCACAATAAAAAGCTTTATTTGATTCAGACACCACATAGTGGACATATTTTGACCTCAAGAGCTTCTTATAGAATATAGCTGTACTGGAGCAAAACGGATGTTACATGAAATACAAAAATTGTCAGGTACAGGCCCTTAAAGTTTGCATCAAATATTCACTCCAGAATTAACATTTGGGTTAGTGTGTTTATAAAATAGCAATAACTATAGCAATAAACAGGAGACAAAAGATCTCTGAATACCATGTTTATTTCTAATATAGTGATTCTTTATTAAATGTGGACCTGCACCATTCAAGTATACCCTTTATAGAAAACAAAAAAGAGCACCTACTATACCTCTGCCATTAAGCTAATTGAAGAATAAGGAGCCAATGTTTTTCCCTGAACAAAAACTGGCTTTAGTAAGATCACAACTCGGTTTTCTGAGGACATTATAAAAGGTATCAAAATTAAAGAGGCTGCACTTAAGCCAATTGAGAGTGTTTTCCCCCAAGACTTCATCTGAAAAGCAGCTCTCAGCGCACGCACGACTCAGCCCTCACTGCACACGACACCATTTTGCACTTTAGTCCAACCTGGGCCCCAGAAAGACCGAAAACAAGAAGGCAGGTGATTGCCACAGTCAGGAAAAACTCACTAAGGAGACTGCTGCTCAAGGGCTTGTTTCAGAGAGATGAAACATTTGCACTCTTGCTTTAATAACAATTGAAAATAAAACAATCAATTGGGATTGGTCAAAAGACCTCAAAATGTTGCCTAAGGAAGTCGAAACCCATAAACAGACATAAAAGGATCAGTACTCCACATGAATTCATTTTGGTGTTGGTAAAATCATATTTTATCAGGGTTTTAAACGAATATGAAGAGAATAGTGTGTTTGTGTGTGTGGTCAGGTATTCATCACACACTGAAAATCCATTTCACAGGAACCTTTTTCTTTGTGGTGTAAATCAATCAATATTAGCCATTAACATGGTTTAAAGTTAATATTTGTGTTACAGTACTGTTATGATTACGTCACAATTGGTTTGAATGAAGCTTCCATTTTCTAACTTTGTATTCTATTATGGTTTCAATATTTTAAAAACTGCACTGTTATTTACTGATTCCATGGAAACCAGAGTTACTGGTGTTTATCCGATTTTGATTTTTCTACTGAATTTATTAACTGCACAAAAAACTGAAACATTTCTGCCAACGCAAGTCTTGTTTTTTCCATAACATCTGAAAAAATGATAAGCGAAAAGGTCAAAAACAATGTCAAGACCACAGAGGCAATGGAGCTACAAGAGGTTGATTGATTGATTGATTGATTGCATTTATATAGCACCTTTCAAGATACCCAAAGCGCTTTACAGTTCATTATTCAGTCACAGCACACTCAGTGGTGGTAAGCTACTTTTGTAGCCACAGCTGCCCTGGGGCAGACTGATGGAAGCGAGGCAGCCAATCTGCGCCATCGGCCCCTCCGACCACCACTATCACTCATGTACACACCATTTTCATACAGAGGTCACCACTGATGAAGAAACCACCTTCACTGGAGCAAGATCAACTTAAAGAGGCTTCAGATACTGAACAAGAAGAGGCTAAAGAGGGACTGGACCTCTTTGGGATTGGTGAGATCAACTTTTCTATGTTTATGTTAAGGTTTAGGTTGGTTGGATGATTTCTTTTCAGTGGCATAGTAAGCTCAAACTGAAACAAAGATTTATGGTGATTTTTTTTTAAACAAAGATTTATGGTGCTTGTTTTCGTCATAAACTCAGAAAAATGTAGTTCTGTGTTTAAAGACACAAGAAAAAATAGCTGCTTGTTAATTATCTTTGCCCTTTTCATTGAGATATATTTTTGACCATTGAGTTACTGTTTACTGTAAGCTGTTGCTATAGTAACACGCTGTAAAATTGGTCACACCCTCGTTGCAGCTCAAGCTAAAACTATATTTAATAAACATTTTATCAATCCAGTAGTTTATGAGGCTGTCCCACATCTGTTGTGTTTACTTTTTTAAATTGTTTTGTCCAAATACATCTCTCTGTTCATCTCTTGGCACATCTGGTCAGTGATGTAAATGTTCTGATGTTTGATTCCATTTAATTTATTGTTATAAAGTTAGTGTGCTGCACAAAACATCATTCAAAGCTAAACAAAACAGGAACTAAAAAGGATACATATAAATTAAATGTAAAAAAAAAATAAATAAATAAATAAAAAATAAGGCATTTCTTTTCCATGGGATTTTGACTTTTTCTAAAAATATTTGTATTTGTTGACTACAGGTGACCAGGCTGAGCTGAAACAAGAAGAGAAACCTCCTCGTGAGTTTCTAGTTGAGCTGTCTCCACGTAAAACCACAGAATCTGACAAAGCAGAAGAAGAAGAGGAGTATGAGACAGAAGAGACAGACCCCTGCTCCAGAGTGAAGGAGGAGGAGGAGGAGGAGGAGGAGACAGAGGAGGAAAAGTTTAATGACGCAATCCAGGAACCTCCAAGTAGCTCTCTTTGGGAGTATATCCAAAGCTTTTTCCACTACAATTCTATGGACAGAGTTAACTTACTGAACTCATACTATGTGTCTAAATAAATAAATATCATATGCATAGTTATTTTCTTAAGCCCTTTGTGTACTATGCAAACATTTCATTGTTTAACTGAAAATATTTGTGTAAACTATGGTATAGAAATGCCCTACTACATCTTATTTGCCTGGGATCCAGAATACTCACTTCTCCAATACTTTACGAAGTTGTGAGTCTGGTCAGTGTTGAATCTCCCGGAGTTCAGATAGGTGTGATTGACATGTTGATTAGCCAATCAGGGACACACATGGTCCTTTCGTATTAAGGCAAATATGTCTGTTTACAAAGAAAAAAATATGACAGAGGACTGAAAAACATTGTGGCTTTCTGCAGAATTGAGATAGTTAATTTTGTTGAATATTATTGCCGACCATGTCTGACTCGAAGGGCAACAGAGGGAGTGGGGAGCAGACATGCCTCTGTATAAAAAATACAGAGAGATCATTTGGACTTACAAACATTATATGACAATCATTGGAAACAATAATAACAAAGGAGAACTGAATTAAAGAAGACATAATTTAATCTGGCAAAATCAAAATGACAAACTGCTCATGTCCTAACAGCAGCTCTCATTTACATAGTCATTACAAGTCCAGATGAATTGAGATTAGTTCTAACATTCCTCACTGAGTGACTCCAGACACATTGCATAAGATAATTTATGGCTTTCATGTTAAAGGCCATGCTCTGTCTGAGAGATAAATGCAACTGTCATTCACAAACCAATTACCGTCACAGATAACACAGGCTAATGTGCTCTTATACATACTATACTGAGCATCATCTTAAAAAAGCTATTTATAAAACCTTTTCATCAAGTTTGTCAAGAGCTACTGTAAGTCTAACATGGAAACAAACAGGTAGTGCCATCAGTTGTAGGTTAGATCCATAGAGAGACAAGCCTGCTGACTCTAGGAATGCATTTTTCAAGGTATTTTTGCACACCAAAATATATGGCACACAATGCACACTAGATCAGGTTAATGCTGTACTCTGAAACATTCCACACAAAGCAGTTATATCTACGTGGAGTCAAGCAGGGGAAAAGGGCAGAGAAAGTCAGAGAACAAAAAAGTTATGCATTATACTTTTAAATGCATGATGGCAAAGTGATCACACCATAATAAGATAATTCAATAAGTTGTGGTATCTTATATTATACTGAATCTATTCTATTTTCATATATGTTTACACAGTATGACCTTAAATCACCACTTCATTGCATAATACTTAGCTTTTTCTATCTTGGTAACAGATATAGCACATTTGCTTCTGTAACCTTCACCAGCAACTGTAATATCAGTCTAATTTGGAATGATCTCAACTACTGTGCAGCAACTTCTGTGACATTTGCCTCTTAATCCAACCAGTGAAATCTAAGTTATTAAAAAGACCAGAACACTTTCCTCACATCGGAATACAGCTCTTCAACTTTTTACTCCAGGTAACACCACAGGACGTTAATCTAAAATGTCTAAATATTAATTTTCCCAAAACATCCAGCACAAATCTACAACACTCAGAGACCAAAAACAGGCCTAATCAATATGCAGTGGTGGAAGAAGTACTGAACTTTGTTACTCAAGTAAAAGTACAGATAGAGCAAAGAAATATTCAAGTAAAAGTATCACATGAAAAAATATACTTATGTAAAAGTATTAAAGTACCCATTTAAAAATATACCTAAAGAGTAAAAAGTAAAAGTATTTCGCCCAGAGTTTGAGATCTAATAAAGCTTCAAATGTAGTGACTTGAATATAGATTTGTGCAGAATTTTGTTTAACAGAAACAAATAAATCATAAATTTTTTTACAATTTTTTAAATTTTGTAAATTTTTGTTTATTCAAACTACAGATGTGTTAGAAAAAATAACCCCCTCAAGCTTTTCAGCAGGTCTCAGACTATAATAAAAATACTGTTGTTTTTCAGTCCTGTTCAAATATGTAGTAGAGTAGAAAGTACAAATATAGTAATGAAGTAAAAAGTTAAAAGTATTCTCTGTTGCTGATACAGATACCTGTGAGCACCAAGCCAATTTACCAGTTTGATTTGTGGAGAGGTGAGCCTTCCCTAAAATCCATATTTTTCATTATATTGTTTTATTGTAAATAAATACTGCCATACTGTTGTAAATTGAAGGGAAAGCAACCTCCCTATCATATCCCCATAGACACATGATGGAAATGTTTCTAGTGTACCTTTAAATACAGTGCTTTACTACTTTTACTTCACTTCATTGCACCACTGAATGTGTGTACAGTATAATGTATTTCAATTACTGCTCTTATGGAAGCTAAACACTAAATAGCTTCTATGAGCCAAATACAACATATTGGAGGAACAGCAGAAATGATTTGTAACAGATGAACCACCTGATGTTACTTGTGGAAATGTCAAGCTCCCCAGACTAAGAATATCAGTTTCTGCATGGTGCTAACACACCATTCAAATTTCTGAAGCATACAACCTTCAATTTATAGTCCCAGGAGAAATAATTTTGCAATAGTTTTTTAAAAAAATAATCCAACCTCAATTCCAACTAATCAATAAATTCAAATTGCAGGTTTAGAATAAGTAATGAAATTCAGTAACTTCATAAATGAATTATTTATGTGACCTTTTAGTGGAGTGTCATCAGCTTTTCTCCCTGGAGATTTCATAGTTTTGCCAGGAATTCCACAATAACGTATATATATAGAGACAAGGAGATGACGCCATCATGACTAGGTACGGATCAGATCAATGAAGAGGCAACACCTGTCACAATAAGAATACAAGTTTTACATGTATTTTTGTTAGCAATAAAACCACATGTAACTGGATAACTGCAAGAGAAATACATCTAATACCATACTGTGGAGCATTCCAGGCAAAGCAATGGCATCTTCATGGAGATGAGTAGGAGGACCCTCTACTATAAAGGTTACATAAATGCTCACTTTAAAGTTTTTTTTTATTTTATTTATTTTATTTATTTATTTATTTTAACTGTATGATGGTATGAAAGTATGTGCTGCAAAGCTGAGCTGACTCACTCACCCCAAAGACTTCTCTAAGCGGCTGCCGAGAGACCCCACCACTTCTCCCAGAGTGCAGTGCGCCTGACCCAGGAAGTCCTGTGAAGAGGAAATAAGAAAATAAGTCACTAAAAAGACCAAAAAATACACCTGCCAAACACAGTCACAGGTTATCACTGATTTAGAATTTTTCTTCCATTAAAGCCCAAACCAAGACTGCTAAACCTATCCATAAATGCAATACAAATATGAACATAAACCATACATTAAAGGTACATTATGTAACTTTTTTATGGACAGTACACCACGTGCTTGTCTCCATGGAGATGTTATGGCTATGGATGGATGGATGGATATTGCTTGAATGTTCCACAGTTTGTCATTAAACTTGTATATTTCCATGGAGACAAGCACTAGGACAAGTTACAGACTGGATCTGCAGAGAGGCAACCCCAACAATAAAACCACCTGCATTGAAGAAAGATCAATAGTTTTAATGCTAATAACTCCAGGTAGAAAGCAGGTGGTGGACTCGTCCCGTCAACAGAAAAGTACAGAAAAGTAACATAGTGTATTTTTAACTAAATAAACGTAAAGTTGATAGTTAAGATTACAGTAACATTTAGTGGACAGAATTTTGTAACTAGAAAGGTGCTGCTAGTCCAGTGAATGCTCTTGTACACTAAATAAAAACACAAGCTGGCCTTGAATCTATTGCCACAACAAAAATGAATAAATATGCATATCCATGAGCCTATGGTGTAACACTCCCCAGACCATATTTCATGTTTCCCATTGATAATTGGTTTTGGCAGAGGAGGATTGAGTCTTCCTCCCACAGCCCAACACCTGCTGCACTCGGATCCCTTTCCACTTCGCGGCTAAATTAAATTGCCATCTTTGCCGACCATATGATGCAACAGAATACACAGAGAACACACAAAGGGGAGCAACAAGGTAAAAGGCATTTTTCAAAGTGCTTTCAAAAACAAGAAATGCCATCGCTCAAGGATATAACATTTTCAAATTAGCACTGGGTAGCTGAATTCATTTTAATCTGAAAAAAATCTACAGATTATAACAATCAACCAAGAATTTTCTGATTAACATATTTAAAGTTAAACTGGCTTGTTTTTATGAACATAAACTCTCAAGGTGACCATAGGTCACAAGCAGCTGAAATTAGTTTCTTCCATAGGGTCGCTGGGCGCTCCCTTAGAGGTAGGGTGAGGAGCTCTGTTACTCAAGAGGAGCTTAGAGTAAAGCCACTGCTCCTCCACATCGAGTGAAGTCAGCTGAGGTGGATTGGGCCTGTGTTCTGGATGCCTTCTGGACGCCTCCCTGGAGAGGTTTTCCAGGCACGCCCCATGGGAGGAGGCTCCGGGGAAGACCCAGGACACGTTGGAGCGACTGTGTCTCTGGGCTGACCTGGGAACGCCTTGGGATCCCCCCAGAAGAGCTGAGGGAAGTGTGAATGGAAAGGAAAGTCTGAGCCTCCCTTCTCAGACTGCTGCCTTTGCAACCCGACCCCGGATAAAGCTGAAAAAAATTGGATTGATGGAACTCTAGAGGTTTCAGTATAATCCTTCAGTTGCCCAGGTAGGATCGTAGCAGTGCCACACTTTTGGCCAGAGGTGAAAAAGTTGCTTGGATGAGTAGTGAAGCATCTTTACTCTAAAATCTTTTGGCGAACTGACACAATTGATTTTTTCACATATATAAACTGTCAAGAGTACAATAGGATTCATTGTTTGACTAGTCCTTAATAAAATAATACAAAATAATTGTTAATTCCAGTTCTTATTAGAAGAATAAACACTTAAACTCCTTTGCTGTAAAAACAACCATTACATAATATTATATTTGTTTATGTTTATGGAGGCATTAAAAATCCAAAGTCATTTTTGGAAAGCAAAAACTATATTCAAGCAACCCGATTCTGTGGCTTATATTTGTACAGTATTGAGAGACACCACCACACGGTTTGCTTTTATTCTGTTTTTAAGTGCTCTACAGCCCTTCATCCTCTTTGGCTAAAATCTGTGCTGACAGAGTTTTGTTTACAAATACTGACATGACTCGTCTAGCCTAAAACAATGAGTCACAGCTCTCAGCCTTTTAACGGAGGCCTCTTTACTGACATGAAATGAGGGTAATTGATTCTTTTTTGTCTGATGTCTTCATTGAACTTTCTGAAAATAGTTATTTCAGACTATACAACAGATCTCACTACTGGAATGTACAACTTTATTCTGCCTCAAGTGGTCATTCAAGGTACTGCTTAACTTTGCCGTTTCTTATGAGGGAGTTGGTGCTGGAAAATTACTGATCTCCTAGCAACTGATATTACCAATAAGGGCATATGAAGCTAGCTAAAAATACATATCAAGATAAAGGTGTTGCATGATTCAGATGTTTTGTAACTTGGGACTCTGTCAACTTTGGAGTTCTGTCAACTCCTTATAATGCAACTGTAAACATTGTATAACTGAGATACAGTGGCAGAATAATCTTAAAGGGCCCATACGATGCTGTTTTTGCAATCTATGTTATAATGTTGTTTCCTCATCAAAACATACCTGAAGTAGTGTTTTGTTTCATTCGCACATGTTTAACACACAAACCCAACATATCTAGCTTTTAGTTCTTCTCTCAAACTGAAAACAAACAAAGTGCTCCACAGTGCTTTTAAACTCCATACACCTTCAAAAGAATAATTTGGATAATTTCAACCCTTGAATTGCCAATCTCTATTGAACTAAAGGTAAAAGACAGTTGTTAACTTGAAAACTAGAGCTTCATGACATCACAATAATAAAAAATAATAATAATAATAAAAAATTTAAAAAAGTGTGAAACAAAACACAACAATTGTTTTGATGATGTAACTACACTCTAACCTCACTAAAACGTCACAAAAGTCAATTTTGTGTGATATAAGACCTTTAAACCTACAAATATTTCTTCATAATGTACATGTCAGCTTCACTTATTAATCTTACTCTTTACTTCTGAATGAGATGATCTAAATAAGGGCAGCTTGGTGCAGAAAGGACAGAAATAGTCTACAAGGGAGACCCAGTTTTGGAAAACAATCTATTAATGTAGTATTGAATTACATTTGCAATATGTTTTCAAATCAAGATTAAGTTTGCAATGCACTTTTTAGACTAGCCCAGTATGAGGGAAGACTAAAAACATGTTTGTAAATGCCAAAACTACAGATTTAACCTTTTTTTGTTATAGAAGAAAAGACATTATACTTGGTTTAATTGTGATTATTGTGCAGCCCAACCACAAAGTTAAAGTGCTCAGTGTGGGAATGGCATCAATGCATATAGGAATAAACAGAAGAGACTAGACTGAAAATTAGAGAGCAAAGATATTTTAACTTTTTTATGCCACAAATATCAGCCATAAATCTCCAGCACAGCCCAGTATTTTGTTTTGACAGACCTGTACTGTATATACATAAAACTTTATTTAAACACTTCAGTGCAAAAATATAACTGAACAAAACATTACTACAAAACTCTATTATAGGTTTTTGGTTAAAAGAATTGTGGTGGGTGAGTTTTTAGTAAATATAAAATACATAACTTGAGGACAATATTCAAAATTAGCCCTACATATCAGACACAAAATATCAGCAGACGTTGGTTTCTCTGGATTCTAAACAATCGATATCAGCCATGAAAAAAAGCATACCAGTCAATCTCTGCTGAAAATGTTTACAAACATACAGTATACAGAGGAAGGCTAGAGAATATATGAATAAATCTGAAGTGAGAGCTACCAGAAAGAAGGTGGCCTAGGAGATAAGACCAAAGAGTTTTATGTAGTGAGAGGAAAGGAGCCTTCCAAAATATACACTACGATATTGACAGTACATGTAACAAAACCATCAAATATGATATATATGTTTTTGTGTCTCCTCTCTCCTCTGGGCCTCCTCTGATTTTCTTCTGGTCCCAGGTGCAGCCACAGCCCTCCATTCCCCTGACGACACACGACTAATGCATTTGCTTTTGGCTCCACCCATGAGACACAGCCCCCAGTCTACACGTCTGTCTCCGGCATGAAGGCTATTGATTTTAAGAAAGAAGAGGTGGTACTGGAGTGAGGGAAAAGCAGAGATGAAGAGGAAATGAAGTGCGAGAACTCTAGTTTTCCTGCTGAATGGGACTAAAAAGGTGATAAATGAAAGGTTTGCTTCTGTAAAACAGGTTTACTCTGAATTATGTTATTATTTGTTGCATGGATGTAGAAATATTCTGCTCCTCTCTAATTTATTCTGAGTGCTGATAAATGTGTCAAAATGAAGTGGGATATGCTAGTTACTAATTACTCATAACTGGTGACGTAACTGACTAAACATGCCAACATTTGAAACAGTAAAGAAAAACATAATTATGTAGTATTTTACATTGATTATAATTTAAGTGATTACACCCAAAGTAATCAAAAAACTGTCAAACTGAACTTAAATCAGGCCTATCTATGCCCATATTCTCAGTTAAACTTTTAACACATTATTTATCATGTTATTGTGTCCCTTAAGGGCTACCATACTTTAACATAGAATAAAAATAACTAATCTAAGTATTAGTAATAACATGGTGTATTAAATGTGACTGAAGTAACAGTTTTGACTCTGATACCCTGCTAAAAGGAAGTCATATAGATGGATTTCTGTGTGATGTCACACACAAGCTGCGCACACGGCAAAAGATACACACACAGAGACACAGACAGACACACAGATACACACACAGCGACACAGACAGATACACAGACAGAGACACACACAGCGACACAGACAGAGACACAAACAGACACAGACAGATACACAGACAGAGACACAGACAGAGACACACACAGACACACAGACAGAGACACACACAGAGACACACACAGAGACACAGACAGAGACACACACAGAGACACAGACAGAGACACATACAGAGACACACACAGAGACACACACAGAGACACAGACAGAGGCACAGACAGAGACACACACAGAGACACACACAGACACACACAGAGACACACACAGAGACACACACAGCGACACACACAGAGACACAGACAGAGACACACACAGAGACACAGACAGAGACACAGACAGAGACACACACAGAGACACACACAGAGACACAGACAGAGGCACAGACAGAGACACACACAGAGACACACACAGAGACACACACAGCGACACACACAGATACACACACAGAGACACAGACAGATGCACAGACGTATACACAGATAGAGACACACACAGATACACACACAGAGACACAGACAGAGACACACACAGAGACACAGACAGAGACACAGACAGCGACACACACAGAGACACACACAGATACACACACAGAGACACACACAGAGACACAGACAGATCCACAGACAGATACACAGATAGAGACACACACAGAGACACACACAGATACACAGACAGAGACACAGACAGCGACACACAAAGAGACACACACAGATACACACACAGAGACACACACAGAGACACAGACAGAGACAAACACAGAGACACAGACAGAGACACAAACAGAGACACACACAGAGACACAGACAGAGACACACACAGAGACACAGACAGAGACACACACAGAGACACAGACAGCAGCATTCCCCACGTTACAATGAGAAGCTGTTGTATTGTTAACAGCACAAACAGAAGTGAGAATGGTTTATGGATCATGCAACTGGAGCCCATTGTTGAAGATCAACTTACTTAGGTAGTTGGCACGGTCTGAACTATTCATGGTTTCTGTGTAATCTGTTGCAGTGTTAGCCTTCCTAAACTTGGCAATTTGGCCTCTTGTACTGTGTACAGTAGTCATAGAGCATTTATGCTAGTACAGTACAGTATCCAGTTATGACAGGTCATACTTTAAGTTGTCGTAAATATTTTAGCTACTTCACCTTAAGTTCTTGTTCATAAGATGACAAACAAGGTCAATAAATCATACTACTGCATTACAATTTTCACAAATATGTTAGACATGATGTCAGCATCCTATAAAGTGTTAAACACTCAGATATCTGATTCGTTTTGCACTTTTCTGTGCACACATTTGATAATTCTGTTGATTAACTGACTGATCTGAGCTAGGTAGCGTAGGCTCTTTAGGTCAAGACGCTATAATGATGCAAATGAAAAGCAGAGAAAAAAAGCAAATGTACAGACATGAAAAGCAGACGTAATTTTGTTAAACTTTTATATCAGTCGATAAATTTAATATCATAACTTTCAAACATGACAGAGCAGTCCAAGTGAATAAACAACAAAGATAGTAGCCTACCTGCAAGCTACATAATATAATGTTATTATGACAACATATTAAACAATTAAAATCTAAACACATGATATGTTATTCTAAAGGCTGTCAGCAAGAGTACACAAACCACACAAAAGTCTACAAGCCAATTAGAAAACCGGTTTTAATCATACACTGTACAGAGCTTCAATAGGACCTGTAATGTTAACCACTCTGCTGCTTAGCATCTCTTGCTCATCAGTTGTGTGCACATCTCCCAATGTTTGTAAACAGGAAACCCATATGTACTCTAGACACATTGTTTCATGTAGTGACGTTTACTCAGTGTATTTGTTATGTAGAGGAACAGGTTAGACAAGAACATTCAAGAACATTGTAACAGGTGAACAAAAGTCACTGTCAGGATTTAAAGGTTCAGTGAACACTTTCATTTCAGGAGTTGCATGTAAGATTCTGAATTCAGATTCATAAGCTTGACCAATCTGTGTCTCCAGATATGAGCGAGACATGTTCAAATAAAATATAGCTTTTACTAATAATACCTCTAATGCTGATTAATTCTTAAAGCAGGCATATTGTGTCTGGTATGTTGTAACCTATGTCCCACATGAATCATCAAAAAAAGGACCAATAGTACTATGCAATGTTTTGGTTCTCAAGACATCAAAATGTCAGAAAGTCTCTCATTTGGGTTGCCAGTGTCATTGCTAAAATCCAGTTGGACATAAAATGTCATTCTCTGATCTGAATCCTCACTACTTAAACCTCAGCACCCACAGTCAATCATTAATCAGTGCTCTCAGTGTACCTGTATATATTCTGCAGACTTTCACACGAAGAATGGCCATCCCATACTGATCTATCTGCAGGTTTACACACTGGCAATACAGGTTCAGTTGTGATGCCTTTTTGATAATTAAGTGCATATAAATTTACTTTAATTTACATCATGTAATACCATTGCTATGGCATTAATAATGAAAAAAACCTCAGAATGATACATATAAGCTGAAGTAAACTATGCAATATGATCATATTGTGAGCTGAATGGACCCAATTATTGATCAACTAGTAAATCTTGACATAGTAAATCTTGAAAAAAGAAAGTAAAAGGTACATTCTCTGGCTATATACCATCACTTGTAATGATGGCAGGGACTGTATTCTGAGTGTGAAAATGGCAGCAGTTCACATCTGACAGGGACCAGACTCTAAACACAAGCTGCTTTTAAAGTGCCAAATGGATCGTAATGACCAAATAATGCTTTCATTACACATGTATTAGGGACATTAGCCACGGCTACTTTGCTCTCCTAAAAGGATTCAATGACCCAACACTGAATATAGATCAAAATTATTCACCCAAACAACCAGGCTATAAATACCAGCAAAGGCATTTCTAATATGGCTCATGTCTGCGTGTGTACAATTGGACTAGGTGTTTGGGGACATTTGGTACAGCAAGTCTCTTTAATCGACAATCCCCCACTTATTCAAAGACCAAATGATTGTATTGTTCTTTCTAATTACTGCTATGCTAATCACAGCTATGGCAGTAAACAGTGCTAAAAGAGTGGACAAGGGAAATCTCTGTTTGTTTGATAGGTTCAGTACTGTGAAGCTGGTGATAAACACACTTATTATAATGGTACAATTACTGATATGAAGCACAAATCAGGCTAATTGAATTTAATGAGTGCAACAGAGGAAATAGGACTCCAAGACTGAATGACTGTACAAACTTCTAATGTTACAGATTTACAGCATGCATAGAAGTAGAAGTATAATTTGTGTACTAATGCTGATAATGCTGACAATTGCTATTCCTTCAGATACTAAAACTAATACAGTTGCCATAGCAATTAATATTCAAAATATGAGATCTTTTGAGTAGTCTGTCCTCAAAATATCACCTACATACATTGTTGTACCCATGTATACAGAATAATACTAGTAACAATTGTATTTTTACTACTGCTGCTAATATTAATGATAGCAGTGCCACTACCTCTATACAAATACATTACTAAAATACAGTACATTTTTCATATCAACATTTATGTGATTAGTGGTAAAGAATTTTATCACCCCAAAAGTTATGGTGTAAAAATGTTATGAATTGAGCTCAAGACTTACATGTTTGGAAAGGTTGGCACTCTTGGAATCCACGTCATACCTGTAGGGTGGAGGAGGAAAGGGCAGAGTTAGGCCAATGTAAAGCTATAGACTGCGACAGAGGCTCAGCTGGGGAGCATTATACACCAGTATAAAACAGTAATAGGTCCAAACAGGCTGTCAGAGTGCATCATGGGAGAATTAAGGGCATTTCCATCTCTACAAGACAGCAACGGCATTAAATGCATACTATTTAGATAATACATGGCTACTGAAGAAAAGTGAAAAGGTCCTGTATTAGGCAAAATTGATTCTTGTGAGTTTTAAGCTATGTTGTAGTGATGCTTCTGTAGATGTTCTGTAGAGATAAGCAATTCCAGGGCTGAAATGATCCAAATGATTCTAGTGAAGTTGTACATTAGAATGTAGTTTTAAAATACAGTGGAGCACTTCCTGTATTACCACATGGCATCACAAAGTGGAATAGTGTATTTTCTGTTTGAGAGAAGAATCCAACATCTGATTTTTCTATTGTTCTTTGTACAGCAGCGTCTAATAAACTTACCACTGGAATAGAGTTTCAGAGAGATGAACACAAATTAAATATTATTTCTTTTGAATGAGCAAAGTCATTAAAAACTGAAGGGGAAAAATTTGTGACTAAAACCCTTATTTACAGTGAACAACAAATAACAATTCTTTTGGAAATTACTTGACTGAAATAGTTTCTTAAAAGTGCTACATAAAACCATTAGACTTTAGGTTTGCTAATTTAATTTAAAATGTAATTTTTTTGACCTCCAATTCAAGACTAAACCTATGCCTTTATGTCACAATTAATGGTTATATTTATAAAATAGAATTATACTTATGACTTAGTGACAAAACCTTAATTCCTGTAGCATTGATCACTGATCATTAAATAAAATATTAGCTGTTGTGTAGCTATGAAATATTGATTTACAACTGACCATGATAGTATCAAATATGATATAGCTTTGATTTTATCCAGTCATGTGATCAGGTCATAGAGCAGTGATACTGAAGACAGAACAGCTAAAAGTGCAGACAATCAGCATGTTTCCCATCACAGTGGGCTGTGCTTTAAGTCCTACTCTCTCTCTCTCCTCTCTTTATTCTCCAGTGCACCTACACAGCTTTAATAAACACTGTCAGAGCAGAAAACCTTTCCAATATGGCTGCCCAGGAGGACCAGGGCCTCACAGGAGACAGAGCTAATCAGTCCACATTCACTCACAGAGCAGAGGTCACCCACAGAGCAGCTCCTTTGGCCTGGGGATAAAATGGTGCTTTCATCATGCTAATTATGGAATACAAATATCAAGAGGAAATGGTAATGAATGCTCTGATTAATATAAAATATAATTAAGACTATTCTTGTCCTTAATATCTTAACCAAAAATCACTGAAGGGTATTATTGTGTTAAAGCTTATGAGTAAGAAAAAGTTTAGAAAGTAATGAATAAACTGTCTAGTGTTCTCCTGTGAGGGAGTAATATCTGTATCTCATGTATTGTCAATATACCAATGTGAAGTGTACTTTATACAACAAATAATTATAAGATTAAATGCAAGAGCAAGAAAAAAAATACAATTAATACAATAATACATAATACAAATTCAAACTAATGACAGCCCAATAAAAATATTAATGTGCTTATCTTTGCAGAATGAATATATTCACTACCACTAAATGATGTTGTTTATCCTGGTTGGCAGTGCACATACATCACCATTACAACAAAAAGCCTGTGTATTAACAATATATTGACCTAAACGACTAGGCAGCCTGCACATTGGTCAGCGTGGCCAGTAGGTTTAATGGTTTGCAATTGCTGTGCCCTTTAAATAAATGAGATTGACAGGAGTACGCATTTGAAGTCTATTACACATAAAATGGTCTCATAAATCACTGTGAGACCACACGGTGCATATAAGCAATCTGTACAGTCCCGAGGCGACAAATGCTATTTCATTAACAGCTGAAATCTTGCATACGCTGATAATGTTTTTTTGATAGAAACAAATGAGACGGGATTGAAGACAGCAAGACTTCCATCACAAATAAAATGCAGTCTTAATTAGCAATGCTTTACAGGCTAGCTCTTCATGCACAAGACAATATAATATGAAACACAGGCCGAATAGAAACAATACTGACACAAAAACAGATGGCCTAGTGAACAAAGTGTGTCTCTACATATGTCTTCACAACATTCTCACAAACAACAAGGAAGACCTCACCTCAGCTACAGTTATCTACACGCATTTGAATGAGATGTTACACATTTATCTGGAGCACCAATTAGCAGGGAGATGGTGATAATACATCTGGAATCATAGCTCTGTTTTGGGTCAAGTATTCAAAGAACCAGGAGGAAAAGTGCACTTATAGGTACATTAAAGGGCAAATATTACACTGTTCTGTAATTGCACTGTAAATCCTGCATATATATCCTGTGTTCTTTTCCCAAACTGAAAACACTCTGTTCCTCCTTGTAATGTCATTAAGAGGTAATACAGGAAGTACTCCACTGTGTTTTTGATCATTTCATTAATGGAGTTGCCTAACTTTGAAGTTACAGCTTCTTGGAGACTTTTTATTAACAATCTCAGCTGCATGAAAGGTAAAAAAATAAAATAAAATTCAAAAATGAAGTGAATGAAACAAAACATAACTTCAGGTATATTTTCTGAGAAGGTAAGAACATTATAACATTATGACTAAAAGTTCACATGAGTCAGTTTTGCATAATATAGGATCAAACCTCTAAAAATCAGATATTGTGCCTTTAAAGCTCTGAGGTGCACAGGATACAATTAACACAGTGGCTCAAAAAGTACAAGACTTTAATAATAGTAACAATTGTATAACATAAGAGTAGCACTAATACAAAAAATATATATTCATGTATATAAGAGTAAATTATGTGCAGATGTATGAGGTATATAGGATGTGAAGCAATTCGAGGCTGTATCTCCCAAATCCTTATTAACATACTAGGACTTTGAGTAGCTTAAGGAACCCTAGCGTATGCGATGGCCTGTCTGTATACACTGTCCACGGCAAATGAGAAAAGTACAATCTATGGTATTCCTGTTATTTTGTTAAACCATCTCTCTCAGAGCTTTCAAAACCCAAGAGAATGCCATTAAACTCAAGGAGAGGAATAAAGTGATGCAGCTAGAGCCTATAGCAGCAAATACCTGCTTTGGATTTGGTTAGACACAGCAGAGCACGTAAACAAGCAATTGAGTTAACAAGTATATAGTAAAGAAGAAGAAGAGAGAACTATGGTAACACTGGAGGACACTTCTCTGGGATTGAAACCAAATCTGTATCTTCAAAATTTTAAATGTGTCTCTATGTGTGCACTAATTATTGTTAGTATTGCATAAAGCTGCATTCAAACCATAGACTGTATATATAAATGGAAATAGCTAATGTGCAAGCCATCGCATTCCAAATAAGTTTGTGGGCTCTTCGAGCTCCTATAGCTACCTACATTGTGCTCACTGCTGTGAGCCTCATCATTTTAGTCTTAAAATGTTTGTATTAACCTGCTCTACATGATTCTGTTTTTCTTTGGGGTTTTTTTTCCCCTATTTTGTCCATCAAAAAAATCCTTTTCATAGAGCTTGGCTCCAAATTGGCTCCTGTAAGCATTAGCATCGCAAGCTTCATTTAGCATGGAATACTATGGGTGACATCACACTTGCTTAGTCAGTTTTTTTTATACAGTCTATGATTCAAACCACAGCGCCAAAAATGAGCTGGACGCCTTTAGTTGGATGCCTCTGATTTGAGTTCAGACACGCCCAATACAAATTTACAAATCTGATTGTTGCTTCTCTGCTTCTGATTGGTTGAGCTTCAAGGCTAAACCAAAACATGTGATCTGCATCAGTGGAAGATGGAGAAGATGAGAAGTTAAGAAGATTGTTTTGTTTTGCCACTGGAACTAAAGGCTAATGTCTTTAGCTGCATAGTGACACTGTTCATCAGTTACTACGTGAACGATATATTAACGTTTCGCTCATCTTGCATGTGCTGAAGACACAAGGTTACGTGATAAATAATCAGATGACACATTGAAATGTGTATTAGGTAGGCTAGACCTAACCTACGTTAGGAAGTCAATTAGTGGGCAATTAATTGTTTTTTAGGTATGAGAATAAATAACGTACTGTGGGCAACAGTACATAACTAAACAGAATAATCTTACCAAATTACAACACTGAAGTATTAATGAGCAACAGATTGCAATGAAGTTGTCAAAGGTAAATTATGGGCCTATTATAGGCCTACATTAGACTTAGACAATAAAAACTGTTCATGAGACACTGACATTTGGAGTGCAGTAAAGAGGAGAGCAGTGGTAAACCATAGGAAATTTAAATGTACATGCAATCAAGAAAAATAATATAGCCTACAATATAATAAATAATAATATAAATATGCATTTACTGGGTGTTCCATAAATAATAACAGATAAAATAGGCATTTGCAGTCTGTGCGCCTCTGACGTCCAGGGCGTCTGCTTCGGTCTGTGAATGCCTTGTCGAGAGAGAGGCTTTAGTATAATTATTACATAAAACCCATTAGCGGAGGTGATCAGCTCAGCGGCTACGGTTGATATATATATTTATACTCCGCTAATGACACGTGTAGATTTCTTGTTCTGGTGTTTGTGGTCTTTCTCTTTCTTCTCTTCCTTCCAAGTAATAATGTCGCTATGTCACTGGATAGTAGTCCCTAATTGGTTGACCCAGAGAGTCCAACGCCAAAAGTTCATCTTTTTCAACTCATGATGCCGACGCCCTGCACATGCGCCTGAATGCTTAAGATGCTCCATGTTGATGCCAGATTTTTGTCGCGCTGACACCTGAAGACGCAAAAACACAAGACATCCTAGACGCACGTCTTTGCATGTAAACTGGACACCTTGACCTTTATTGTTGGCATTGTTAGCTAGCAGTAGTCTGGACGGCAAGACTACTATATAAACTCAAATTATAAACCGTGTTCTATAGAATGAGCAGAGTACAATAATCTCTACAGTCATAGAGTAATAGTGCTTAGCCTCAGTATTAAAGTCGGATCATGTCCGACACTTCACCCGGTAAACATCAACAGCCTGATCTAACATGACAGAAGCACAGAGGAGACTGAGGAAAAGTAGAATACACGTACTTATATATTTACCATATTTATTAGGTATAATCTTATATTCAAATAAAAAATAATAATACAGTTATTATACCTCATTTATTCAGCTGAAAGAGGTTTTAATAGAGAACTGTGCTATTCTAAATAGAAACATTTGCACTCTTGGCATTCATCAGCTATGGTTTTCAATAATATTGGATTTTCTTTTTTTTTTGTAAAACACTCCATATTACAGAGTCCGATGACTCGAAGTTAATCAAGTACCAGTGGAAACCACAGTCTACTTAACCTTCTCCACATGATGCAAATTAAGTGTCATATAACGAGTGGGGAACAGTGAGAAACTCTGATTTCCAATTAGCATGCTGAAATTAATGGTTTCAGGAACAGACTGAGGATGAAACTACAACAAATATGAAAAATATGTTTAGACAGTTGCATACACATCAGTGCATTACTTACAAGTCAAAGCGGAGGTTCTGGCGCTCTTCAAAGAAGTAGTCCAAAATGAATTTACGAACAAAGTCTGGATTTAATGTGTTGTCAATCACCTCTGTTCTTCCAAACTGTTGAAAGAAACAAAAAGAAGACATTATAGACTATACACTATACACACACACACACATATATATATATAAAACATTATAGACTATACACTATACATAATATTATATAGATATAGATAGATATGATAGATATGCTATATATATATGATATGATATGATATATTATTCTTTATGCATTTTAATAGAGCCCGACCGATATGGATTTTGTTGTTGCCGATATGATACCGATATAATGGAAGTTGGCGCTGCCGATATATTTAGTGATGTAAAAATTCACTGTAAATCTTGAATTATTTTTAATAAACTTAGGTTTGGTTCTTGTGGATTTTAAACTGGGTTTATTTAGGCAACATTTATTGTTATTCTGCCTCTTTACATGATATGTCATAGGACTAAAGCAGGTCTAAGGCAGGTCTAAAGCAGGACTAAACCAGAACTGAACCAGGACTTAAAAAGCACTAAACCAGGACTAAAACAGATCTAAACTATGTGTAAAACAGGACTAAACCAGAACTTAACCAGGACTGAGTGTCGGGACTCGGTCTCTATCTCTCGACCCCAAGATTAGTCCTGGTTTATTTATTTTATGCTGAATATATGTATGCACGTTTCTTTTTTTGCCCTATACACACGCATATTTCTGAAAGTTTCGTTTTTAGCCACTGCCGCTGTCAAAGTACCACGAGTCTGCATGCAGCGTGAAGAGAAAAAAGTGAGAGAAAGAGAAAACACAGCTCCCAATCCCAATAAGGATCAGGCTCCCGTCGTTCGCTTCAAAGAGCCGGCTCTAAGAGCCGCTTCATTCGCGACCGACCCATCACTACTAGCCTAGCTAGTAAATAAACAATCGCTATTAGCCTTTAGCCGTAAATACGTGCGCGCCGCGGTAATTAATTATATGCGCAAATTTCATCATTCACACTTCTATTCACAGTTCATTTACATATCAATGCTGGTCCAGTAACAAATATACGGCCAATATAGTCACTTTACAACAGACCAATAGAAAACAGCCTGTTTATGTGCGGGAGCTACAGCAGCAAATAGCTAACCAAAAACTAGCTTCAAAGTCAATGTATTTCCAACACTCACCGCTCACACAGGCTCATCCTCACATCACAGGTCTGCACTAATAAAAGTCCTTTTAATGCAGACTCAAACCGATTGTCCGTAAAAAAAAATTATCTCAGTGTTTAGATCAATATCTGTGGATGTAAACAAACGCACGTGACTCTGGGGGTGTGTTCAGGGACAGTATGAACACACACAGACAAATGACTCCGCAGATAAATACTGATGCGGAGCCACATATTTGGACATTAATATGTTTGTAAATTGGATTAAATGAACATAATGTAGAGAGTCTAAGCTTTATAACGACGTATAACATGCCCACGTGAAATATCGGCCCCTATCAGCAAGTATATCGGCCGATAGCCGATATCTTCCAGTTGCTTATATCGGCCGATAATATCGGCCAACCGATATATCGGTCGGGCTCTACATTTTAATCTCCAGTAGAAGATATATAGTATTGATTTATGTCATTTTGAGCACCACCTCTGGACATGGGTGTTCGTTGTAGAGCCTTTCTCAAACCATACTGAGCGATTAAGTTGGCTTCAGTGAAATAACCAATTTGACAGTTTCTCTCTAGGAGAGGCACTGGTTTGAAGTGGTTACAGAGGATTGTATTCACCTCTGAACTAATGGACCAGGATCAGCTCAAGCACAAGTCAATAGGGGTCAGTGAGGTCACACTTTAGCATTTACTGGGCCTTATTAATAATGCATGCAGATGACAGACCACTCACCACTGTGGATAACTGCCAATGAGAGAGGCTGCACATCTCTCTGGTCATTTACATAGATTAGAATTCATTACCTGAGCTAAATGCCACTTTGAAATATCCACTTAGTTAAGACGCCATAACAGGGATATCCTCATTCCAGCCTAGTAAGTACCTACTGTGGTCAATGCAAGTGTTCACTTAATCATATCAATTGTTCTTTCATTTTTGTGCGTACATTTTGATTGTTGTTTCCTGATTTTTGTCACTACAAATGAAGATAACTTCTACAACCTCCTTCTGTCTTCTCAATAACAAGTGGGTGTACAGTGACTAAAGGCAAACTAACAGAAGTACAAGCAATATTTTAACTGTTGGATATCAAACTTCATCAATACACAGGGCGCAGCCATGTTGCATTTTCTAACTCAAAACAATCTTGGAAAACCCAACCTCTGAGTAGAAATGGAATGCAGCACAAGCCTGAGTGCCTGTCACCTCCATAGGAGCCTCTTCATACATAACACATCTACACTGTACTTGCATGTTAATCTGTTGCACATTTTACATTGGATTCTCTACTCAAATAGACATGTATAAGGAAATAATCAAATAGAACAAAACTTTAGTTTCTTAGCAACATGGTTTCTATTTTTGAAGTTGGTCTGTATGGCACCTGATGTGAATGAAGTAGTTCTAAGTTACACTTTTTGTAATGTAAAAAAGAAAGATGTGGGTGGATCTCTCTGAATTTGGAAGCAAACGTCTTTATGTTTATACTCCTACAATAACTAGGCCTTGTGAGTTAAGTGTTCATATTTTAATGCAAGCTTTATAGTCTCTTAGGATGCACTGAGCCTGTTAAAAAATGTGAGCCTGAATTATACGCCATTTCACATTGAAAAAGGAATTTTTTAAATCTGAGTGGCTCATGTGGTAGCAGACACTGAAAATTGAATGTGGGGAAGACCACCCATTTCCACACAGACCATCCAATACTAACTTATTTTTCATGAATGAGTTCCTTTTGTTTTTTCCCCAGTTTATTGTAAAGGCACTTGGTGCCTAATGAGAGTGGATTGACTGAGCTGTAAACCTTACTGCTTCATGTGAAATCTAAAAATATATAGAGCTGACCTAAACCTGTGCCAGATACACATACAATGTGCCAATGAGTTTCTGAGTTTAAATACAGCTTCCTTCTTTCACAGTTTGAATGAGGTACCCCAGCTATAAGTGAACCTGTGAAGAGATCCCTCAGCCACTACTAAATTACAACTATTTTATCGAGGTTACCCTCTGTATGTAGGCAGTAGGCACACTGCTTACTGAGAATACACAACTACTATTTAATACTAGTATAAACTAGTACTGCAAAATTAACATGATTTCTAGTCAAACTAGTGTAAAACCATACAGTAGTGATAATCTACTCAAATCAAGAAGAAGCTACTAAAAAAATATTTAATACATATTGTTATCAAAATTAGTATGTCTAACCTTCTATCAAACTCATGTTTGAAAATGTAGCATTGTGACAACACTTGAGCATAATAATCTTTGTCTATCATTCCTATGGACACTATTTAGTACTTATTCCATTTGCACTGAGCCCATGCTGAACCAAGCCTCCAGCGTGTGACCTTTGACCCCCCTATCCAGGTGTTAGCATCGAAGCTGCTCAAACACATCTCCAGATCCTAACTTCCTCTCATTTGTGCGCACACTTTCTCCTGAGCATGAGAAATATGCCTTATTACTTCTAAAAGGGCTAAATATAAATGTGACACATACATCAACACTGATCGATTCACCAACATGTCTGACTTTCTAGAACCAAACACAGAATTTGAGCATCACTAGGATCTATCTTTGCCGTGTTAGAAGTACCTACCTCTCTCCACTCTTTGTTTCCCATTCCTTGCGTGTAGAGGACACATACTGAAATAAAAGGAAATAAACATAGATTAATAATAAATTCTATTGAAACAATACTAACACTTTAAACTGGGCCAGCTTCACTTGAGAAGTTGGACAAAAAGGACAAAAAGAACAAAGGCAGCAGAGCTTGACAAATTATGTATGAAAGCATAATATAACAACAACATCAAAGAACAGGCACGCATATTTTTCAATTTGAGAGCATAAAATCCTAATTTCATGCTTTTTGCAATTTTCCAAAACAAAGCAATCCACTAAAAGGCAAATTACTGGAGTCATTTATCATGCTTCATTTCAGCATGCCTTTAATGTTATTTGGAGGAGCAGAAAATGACTGTACAAGTGTCTGTGTTCACACCAGCTCTAATATTGAAGGCACATAATATTATGTGATTTATTTAAAGGTGAGGATGCCAGTGCCTGGGTTTGTGTGAGGGGGGATTTATTCATTTAAATAGAAATTAAACCGTATAATCTTTGTGAATGTTACAAAATAGTCTGGTGTTTAACAGAGGCTGGAGGCAGAGCTGAGCAAGGCATTTGTGAGTAGAACTAAAACTATAACTGGGATGAATGAAGAGTTTAGCTACTATGACATAAATGTATTTGAAAAATCTATATGTCCAATATTACACAAAACTGGCTCTTGTGAGCTTTAAGTCATGTTATAATGTTGTTACCTCATCACAAACATACTCATGTGCTTTGTTTCATTCAGTCCAATCCACTTTATTTCTATAGCACATTTCATTAACAAAGACTGTTGCCAAAGTGTTGCATATAGAAAACAACATAGTAAAAACAAATGAAAAAACTGTAAACATATCCACACATTTTGAGTAATCTTTTATTATTAGTCTGCCTATAATTCAAAAGCTCAAAATGCTCTGTTCCACCAAGTTAATAGCTCCTTTTACCTTTAGTTCAGTATAGATTAGCAATTCCAGGGCTGTAATTATGCAGATGATGTGAACGTGTATGGAGTTTAAAAACACAGTGGAGCCCTTCCTGTATTACCATATGAGACCACAAGGTGGAACAGAGTTCTTTCTGTATGAGAGAAAAACTCAACCTAAATATGCAGGGTTTGTGTGTTAAACATTATGACAAAACAAAACTCCAGGTATAGTTTTAAAAGAGGAAACAACATTATAACATTGATCAGAAAACAGTGCAATAGAGGCTCTTTAAAAATGTTGATGTTTTTTTTTAAAAGAACAGCCAGAGTGAATGTCCTATAAGCCAATACACAAACATTGATCCAGGAGAGGCAGTTTAGTGAAAGCAGAGTGTGTGACTAAATAAACAGAGCTTTAAACAAGCTGTATTGAGGGCTCAAAGTTCTCCTCAAAGCCTGAGCTGACAGTGTTAAGGATGGATGCGTCTCAGTGAATACTCAATCAAAAGGTAAAACAAAGATTTGCACATGACACAGTTCATCTGTTTTACTATAGTAGGCTGACCAGACATCCCAGTTTGAGCCCAAGTCGCCTGTTCCAGACTTATCCAAAACCACTGATTTATCCAATGTGTCCCTATTTCTGACCCATCTGATACCTACCAATAGCATAGAGGCAAATATACTGTCAATTGTTTAGGTAAAATACAGAAAACCGTGCTTGAAAATGGCTATAAGGCAAAAAATGCACCAATACAAACTCCTCAGATTATATACTTACCCACAAGTGAGTTATTAATAGATTTTACACTCTTTTCACAAATGTATTATGTTAACTATCCCAACCTTTGTCCCAGTTTTTAATTTAAAAAATCTGGTCACCCTTTACTACAGTGTGTGTGGGAAGTCAGTACAGCACTCATCAATGTTCACTGCTGTTACAATTTGCAGAGAATGCAGTTACAGGAGAAATATTCAGTAAGTGTATGTTCCAATATCAAACTATAACACATGAGTAATATCACTGACACCTCAAAGGGCAGCAAATAACAAAACAATGACATGATTTCAGAACTATTTTATACAATTTTAACTCTAGTTTAACATTCACATTTTCCCAAACACCCAAGTATTTCATAGGTACATAGTGAAGCCAATTACTGGTTTCAAAAAAACACGTATGTCAAAATAAAATCATAAACTAATTGTGTTTTTATTGTGTATACAACACAAGCATCAACATCAGTTTGTCAAATCTTAAAAAAATAAATCTAATGTTAGCTTTAAATTTTATTATTGAATTTTATTTATTAAACATTTTAAATTCTTAACAAAAAATATGGAAATAAATATATTTTCCACAATAGTTGATTCTAAAAACATTTTTGGATGAACTTGACGTGTATATGTTCAGTTCATCAGTTGCTATTTCTCTCTGAGGTGTATTTTTAACACAACAGGTGACATGTGGATTTTGGACTCTCTCTCGCTTTCTCCTCTGCTCTCTTCTCTGCTCTCTCTCCTCTGATCTCTCTCTCTCTCTCTCTCTCTCCTCCACTCTCTCCTCACTCCTCTTTCCTTTGTTCACTCCTCTGCGCTCTCTTCAGATCTCTCTTCTCTGTTCTCTTTTCAGTCCTGTCTTCTCTGCTCCTCCTCTGCTCTCTTCTCCGCTCTTTCTCCTACTCCTCTCTCCTCTGCTCTCTCCTCTTCTCTCTCCTCCACTCCCTCTTTTGTTCTCTACTCTCTCCTCTGCACTCCTTCCTCTCCTCAGCTCTTTCTTCATCTCTTTTCGTGTCGCTCTCTCTCTCTCCTCTTCTCTCTCCTCTCACCTGTGTTCTCTATGCTGCTCTCCACTGTGCTCTCTCCCCTCTGAAACCCTCTCCCTCTCGCCCTGTCACACTGTTTCAGATCAGGGCCCTGAACACACCACTCTCAGCATAATCAAACAGCCTCAACACTGCACTTCGTTCTGCATTGTCTTCATCACTCACAGTGTCTACTGCTCATGGTGCTGTTCAAGGCACGATTCTCTTATTGCTTTGGGCTTTTGAGGTAATTACTGTATTTACACTGTTTTATATGTAAACATAAAACAGGATTCATATTGGCCAATGTTAATTTGTTATGTGTAATGCTTAAAAGTATGCATTTTCTTTAAGAGATGTCAAGTTTATTTAGTTAATTGGCAATTATGATCATAGGTCACTATAAAATCTTAAAGGTGCATTGTGTAACATTTCTAGTGGAGGGTCCGCCACTAGTTTGTCTCCATGGAAATAGTATTACATCATCCAGAATGTTCCACAGTATAGATGCTTAATAATCACGAGGGAGGCAAGCAGGTTACAGCACTATGATACATTACAATTCAGATCTGTGGAGTGTCACCCCTATTCACAGAAGGAATTATTGTATTTTTGGGCAACAGAAGCATGTGTTCATTGTTATACCATGCAACATTATAGGCAAAGCAATAAAATCTCCATAAAAGCAGAAAAGTTGTGCAGTGCACCTTACCTAAAAATAATATGTGTTAAAAAATAATGTCTATTTATCTACATCCACATATAACAGAAATCCAAGAGTGAGTCTTTATTCTCTGGCTGTTTTCGTCACATGAACATACATTTTGCGATCAAAAAGCTAGATTTTATAAAGCGGGTCACATTCTAGACTTGAAATTCTACTATTAGACAATGTGAATGCAAGTAAATAATGAGTTTCATTTTTTTGTCAGTGTAATGGCAGGAATAATGATTACACTAAAATGTGACATCGACACACCTTTATTTCATATTGCGCTGCATGGTTGCCACTGTAAATATTGTTATATTGAGTATAGCTTTTTACAAACAATACAACGAATATGATTAGTAGAAAAACAACTAAACTATTGTGATATAAATATGAATAGCCCACATGGAAAGCTATAGCCACCTCTTGGTTTTTCTATAGGCTGTGTGTCTCAGCTGGTCCTTACATTAGTCAGATCAGCCTTGAGCCAAACACACAGTAAGACAGAGCAGCCCTGGAGAGGTGAGTCACAGAGACACAGAGGAGGAAAAAGCCAGCATCTCAAACACATCTCCATATTTCTCCCAAATGCATTGAAATCCTTGAAGCAGTCAAAGGGAAATACATAAGAGCCGAGGTCTTCGAATGAATATTATCTTAATATTATGCAATAATGTAATAGTTCTATCTTTAAGAATGTTAAAGATGCACTAACTTTCTGGTAGGGATATTGCTTTGTCAGGAATGTTCCACAGTATGGCATTAAACATCTCTATTTAATTACATGTGTTTTATTGCTCAAAAATAGTAGTATAGTATTCTTTACTAAAGATGTTAGTAAGTTTACAAAAAGGTAATTAAAACAGGTTGCATAATGAAAACAGTTGAGTACTATGGTGGACAAACCAGAAAAGTTTCATAGTGCGCATATTTTATATGGATTAGATAAAGGGATGTGTCTCTCTAAATCTGGCACCTTCTGAGATTCTAAGATAAAAAACAGTTTTGCAATAGTAAGCACAAAAGTCTGCATGCAACAAAAAGCAAAATATGGGTAAAGACATCAACAAGGAAGAAAGGAATAATATTTTGAACACACACACACACAATTATAAATGATTACATAGGATTACACACTTTTACACAGTTAAGACACACATATTTCACAAAGAAAAGTATGGAGTGAGTATTTTTTTTTTTTTCACTTATCTGGAACACTGCAGACAAACAAAGGAGTGGGAAGAGGTTTTAACAGTTTCAATTTAATGCCACCCCATTTCAGCACTAACTTCCCATAGAGGGCAGGATAGTTACATTGTTATGATAATTTGATCATCTCTAATCTTTTAGTAACAATTGCCAGTTAGACTTGTAATATGAGACACAGGAGCATGTTTACACCACTACTTCCTCTGCCGTGTACTTTTCCACTGAACTGTGTGGTTACAAAACATTTAGACAGAACAAGAGTATCACAGAAAGTCAAACAGAGAGCGTTGGGTCTTACTTGGGTCAGATTTGGAGAAGGTGTCTCTGTCCAGCAGGTTTCTGTCAACACAAAAGGACATGTGTGGTTAGTAACAAATGTTAAAAAAGTGTTCAAACTGCAACAAGAATTCATCAGATTCATGGTAAAATTTTCTTTCAATAAAAACCTGAGATATGTATTCTTTTATTCAAGTCTTTTAACAACAAACTACAGTATGTAACTTCTTTCTTTTTTTTGTTCCACAGTACAGCATTGCAGAGGTTGGGACTTGACTTGATAAATAAACTAAGACTTGAGTTGATTCAAACTTGAGAGCTGTGACTTGAGAAGACTTGAAGCTTCTCCTAAAAATATATATATGTTTCTGGAAAATACTTTTCTCTTTACAGTTGATAGCTGCAGTACTTAATTTTAAAGGAACAAACTGGAAAACGTCAGTCCCACTTCTCTATTTGTTACTTTGGATGTAACTGAAGTACTGTGAGATGTTATCTTCAAATGTACTACAGTAATATACAGTACAATACAGTAAAACAGAGGGAATTACAAAGAACATTTTTTTGTTCTGATTGTAATGATTCACACTAAGATCTTGTCAAGACATTTAAAAAGGAAAAAAAAAAAAAAAAGCATTTAATAAATACTCATATATAAATATACCATGACTTTTTAAATACAGTTTAGTTTAAAATTCATATAAAGTGCAAAAATCTAAGCTATACTTGGTACTTTGGTTTAAAGACTTGAAATGACTTGAAGCTCAAAGCAGACGACTTGGACATGACTTGAACTTATGGGCCAGTGACCAAGACTCGACTTTGACTTGCCTGTATTTAACTTGGGACTTGACTCGGACTTGAGGTCAAAGACTTGAGGCTTACTTGAGACTTACAAAACAATGACTTGGTCCCACCTCTGTGGCATTATAAACATATGCATTTAATACAGTGTAGTCTCTGTCTGCAGGTGACCAAGTTACAGGTCAGATCTATGGAACGGGTGCTCTGCTTATATTAAGACTGTTATTTTTAACTAAAAAAAACACCTGGAATTGCATTAATACAAAATAGATTAAATACTGTCCATACTGTGGAACATTCAACATTAATGGCCTCTTCACCAGAAAAGTAGTGTGCCTTAGGTGTTTTTTAAATTATCTGTACACGCGCAACTGACACTTTGACTTGGTAAATATGTGTTTGCATAGAAAAAAAAGCTAAGATGTAATGTTTTAGTTCTTTTTTCTGGTTTGTAAAGACTTAAGCTGTAGAGGTAGGGTCTTAGGATGCTTCTTTTGGCCTTGCAGATATATACAGCATTATTATTTCCCTGTTCATTATGTGGGAATGTAAGGGTTGTATGCAATCCACAAAGCCACATTTTCTTCCACAAATGTCCTCATCAACAAAACAACTTGGATACTTGGAAAATATGGCTTTAAACAAGCAGTTATGGCATCCAATTTCATATTAAGACAGCACTAAACCCTTTTAAAGTACCTGCACAGAGAGCTGCTGTGTTGAAAATACAGCTCTGGGCCAAAAATATTATTAGCAAGACAAAATATTTCTGAGAGAATCGAGTAGAACCTTTTTATTAACGGGGATAATGTCAAAGCAGATTATGATTGCAATTGGATATGAAACTAAAAATGAGCAATATTGTGCATTAAGGAAGCTATAAAATAAAGTACGAAGATGCAACTATTAAAACTTATACAATGATATAACAGTCAAGTCTAAACAGACCAACAGAATAGCTAGATTCTACTGGGTATTTGTGATGCTTTTCTCAATATAAGAGAGTTGGAATGTATTATATAGGGCTTTAAAACATGCAAAGCACCAGACATCCAATGATGTTTTCCATTGGATTTAATATTAGGCTATTTTATATGTTTTTATTTTATTTTCATTTTATTCTACACATGAGTAATGTTGTCTGCAATCCTCTGCTATAAGATCAGCAGCTTCACAAAGTTACACAGTGGATTTCCAAGGAAATCATGGTCATTGATATTAGTGGACACAGTAAAGTCAAGTTAAGTAGCACTATGTAACTTTTATGGCAAATTGTCTGTCACCTGTTTTAGCTTTGCAGCTCACACTTTAATTTATTTCTTCATAGAGACAAGCAAACAAGCAAGTTACAGGTCAGAGACGGCTCCACTCAGGCATGTTTTTAGCATATAAACAGTTACAGGTATATCTGAATGAATGCAAGTCTAATGCCGTACTTTGGTAGCCTGATTCATCAGCCGGTTTCACTTTGTGGAAACCGTCTGACCTCGCAGCATTAGGATTCGTTCTCTCGACAGTAGGCAAGTACTTTTTTTATTTAACCAATGGCTGCTATTCGGTTGTGATGTATGTAATGCTCCGCTGACTGTACCAGAAAAGGGACCCAGTCAGGCGGTTGAGTTTGATGTCATGGCTTCACAGCTCTTCGCTGACTGGCCGGTGCGCAGTCTACAACTTCCAGGGATCTTGCAAACCATCTAGTCTATTCCGATTCCTGACCTAGTTGCTGGAGAGAAATTGGTGGACAATGGACACCCAATCCAAGTTACACTGTGCATCTCTAAAGTAAATACTAAAATACCTTACCCAAGATGGAAACCAATAACAAAAATACCAATAACCAACCAAATGACATTTAAAGAACATTGTGTGTTGAGTAGTATTTTTGTATTATATAGTCCCTCTAAGATTATGTACAGAGATCAGCTTCATCTGAGCAGTTCCAGTAGCTCTCAGTGCTCCCCTTGCTTCCTTGCCATGTTGTTCTGTTACCTGTTCCTCTTGTGTGAATTCATCTCTACACCTCTGTCTCACCACAGATCTGTGAGTGGCTGCTAACACGCAACAGTCTTTCACAGCACTTGAGGAATCCAACAGCTACCACTAATAGACAATTAATATATATGATGCAAAATACAAAACTTATGGATAATACCAAATGCCAACAAAAATATAGAAAACAGATGTGCGTATAACACATTCTACACATTCTGCAGCTACCCTCAACAATTAATTAAACACAGATTTCTGGTCCCAAGTGTGTTTGTCTTACTCACAAGCATGGATTAAAAAATAATAATAATAAAAAAGTATAAAGGCAAATTACCTCACATTTGGAGGCGAAGGATTTGGGGTGATGACATGGAATGTGACGTGGTAAAAAGGAAAAAAAAATAATAATACAAAGCTGTTATATCAATGAATGTTATTAAATTTACACAGTAATTGAATTTAAATGGTTTGCTACTTTCAGGCTCTCACAGGTGTCTCTCTTTGCCTCCTGTCTCTCTCTCTGCACCCCTATGTGCATCTCTCTCTCTCCTGCTCTGCCTCTCAGTCTCCATCTCTCTGTCTTTTCTCTCTCTATCTTTCTCTCTGTCTCTCTCACTATCTCCCTGTCTCACTCTCCTTCTACATCTCTCTTTTCCTCTCTCCCACAATTCACATGTGTGAGTTCTGTCCCTCTTTCCCTCTCTCTCTCTCTCTCTCTCCCTCTAAGTCTCTCCCTCCTTCTTTCTCTCTCTTTCAGTCTCTCTCGCCCTCTCTCCCTCTCTTCTTGTTCCTATGTGTGCATGTGTGTGTACAGGGACAGGTTGAGGATTTCCACTTCACAGACTAAGGTGAATGAGTCATGGAGGCCTATTCCCCCTCGGGCTCCAGCTAAAAGCCACCATTCAAGTCACAAGAACCCGCCCCATAAACTCAATAACAGAGTTTATATTTAGAGACAGCCTCACCAGAAACAGAAAAAGTATTTAGATCAGATGTGGTGCACAATTCACTTACTAGACAAAAAAATTTCTATCATAAATTGTTTGGTTCCAAGAACAAAGCCAAAAACAAAGTAAATGTTATTGTATTTTCCTAGAAATACAAAGGTATACTGCAGTAACAATCACAAGCTATATACAGATGCAAGCTGTGCAAGATGTGCTCTTATTCCTCATTAAATTGTGCTGCACTGAGCACAGAGAGAACAATCAAGTGACCCTATCCTGCAATGGTAAAATAGCATTGGCCCTATCTTACAATGGTAAAATTGTAAAAGTAGTCAATAATATACTAGCGTCTTTTTTATCGAGAAGTGTACAGCCTATCATCTGTCAGTAAAATACAAATTAGTGGAAGAATATCTATGGAAAGCTAATTATTTAATCCAGTGTTAATCTGGATTACTAAAAGAAATTTAAATTCTAAGTACATTACAGGGGCCATGGTTCATTCAGCCCACTGTCACGAGTGATTTAGAGGTGTCTTGCTCAAGGACACAAAGGCAGTTTGTGTGCTAATGTTTAGTAAGTGTCTATTTAAGGGGTTTCGTTTTTTTGTTTGTTTGTTTGTTTGCTTGCTTTTTTGACAATATTTAGTTTTGAATTATTAATTACTATGAAAACAGTGATAATTTTTCCCCACTTAGAAGCATACAGATATCTCCCAGGCTCCAGCCATCAGGATGAATAAACTAATCCAAAAATAAAATAAAATGCTTTTTCATAATTGATGTATTATTGATTCTACAAATGACTTTCCTCAGAAATCAAACCATTAAAAGTGCTTTAGACTTCCAGAGCACATCGGGGCTATCACAAACACTCCACTTCATTAGCGCCTTTGCTCTAAATGACTTCCTCTCTCATTCGTCTGAGGATTACCTGAAGCCAGTGTCAAACAATCCAACTCACAGCACATCAAATATAAGTCCTTCTCTCTTCCTCACTGCATTCAATCCACAATACCCAGAAATACTCAAATGTAAATGATTCAAGGTAAAGAGGGACCCAGGGAGTATGAGCTGTCTACAGCGCTGAGGAGATGTGCTATTGCCAAGACTTCAGCTGAAAGCATTTCTCCAGCTTTTATGTGACACATTCACAGCCACTGAATCCAATTTGAATCTGTCAAATGTACTGCTGTGTTTAAACTTCACAAATAGATACAACAGATCATCATTTTACATTTTGTTAAACATTTTTGGAAACTGCTATTTAGATTTAAAATGCTTAAAGGTGCACTTTGTAACGTTTCTGGTGGAGGGTGTGTCACCTACTTGTCTCCATGGAGATATTACCTGAAATATTCCACAGTATGGCATTACACTTATTTATCTTTACAGATACAGCATGTGACACCACAGGGCCACGTTACATCTCTGATCTGTGGAGAAGCGAACCCAGTCACAGTAAGAAGGCAAGTTTTTAGGTAAAGAAAACCCCATGTTAATGAGTAAATGCAAGATAGAAATGTTTGATACCATTCAGGGACATTCCAGACAAAACAATAACATCTCCATGGTGACAAGCAATTGACAGATCCTCCACCAGAAATTTACACAATGCCCCTTTAATAATAAAAATGAGTTCAAAGACTTTCTTTTTTTAAACTGCAGAACAAAATCTTTCACCCTAACAATTAACGTCTTGTGAGATAACCCTTTTGGTTTAAAGTTAATTAAAGCAGATTTTCCTTAATTTGTCTCATTTACAAAATATGTAAAAAAAAAAAAAAATACAGGTGGAGCAATCTGTTATTCTTCTACTATATATATTTTTTTTATTAATTCTCAAGTAACCAGTAAATGCTGTTACACAATAATATACTGAGTTTGACCCAAATTGACCCAAATTCAAAAATCAGACCCATGATGTACTAACTGTCCTCACTCCCTGATGACTGAAGACACCATGTGACAAAGAGGAGAAAACTTGATCATGCATCATGATGGGGGATCAGTATACTCTCCCCACTGTTCTGTTCATGTGCTGGACTCCAACAGTCAGACTATAAAGATCCCAGAGGCATATAGTAATCTCTACAATGTGCACAGAGTTTAAACTGTGTGGCTGTTACTATAATTATTCAATCAATATGTTGAGCTAACACAGAAAGGTGCATTTCATTTTACATCTGAGTCAACAACAGCACTGATCAATAACCACAAATGTGACTGTAATGTAATTTTTTTCTTGTTTTGTTTAGTTTTTGCTCATTTGCCTTTACGTTTTCAAAACTATAAGTCATTATATTCAACCTGATTAAATCTTTACACAAAAATATGGCTGCCACACACTATAATGCAATAAATGATATGATAATACATGTTCATTTTCAGAATTAATTTATTGCAGCACTCTGAATAAACCAAGTATAAACAAAGCAAAGTTGAGTTAGAAAGAAAGCACTTATATTTCAGGGACAAGGGCAAGTCTTATTGAGAGAGATGAAAAAAGCTGAATAAGGCCAGTAAAATACAATATTGAACAATTACATGCATGAGTACTATTACATTAATATTTATAGTACTCTTCCATTATTTGCTTACACAAACTGGGACAAAATTTGATAAGATTTCATTTGTGTTTCAGAGGCTTATGGCTCTTGTCATGAGTACCATTTTAAGTACTATTCAGAAGATGTATTTAGTTTTGAATTGATTACTGCTAAAGTAAAAATAATAATAATAATAATAAGATTAATATGATTGACAAATTAAAATTTTGCAATTGTGTGGAGAGAGCTGATCCATAAAAAATACAAAACATCAAACACAGCTGTCAAAGTATACACATCCTCTACTAACATCATAAACAACATTAAGTAAGATGGTTAACTCAGCCTCATTAAATCCTGGATCTCTAAACTGACTGGCCCATTCTGTACAATCACCACCACCATAACAGTGAAGGATGGCTGGTGAAGCTGACAGACTAGATCTATAGTTTTATCAGCACGTCCTCAGTCTGTCCCCAGAGTCTCATCTAGCTCTGACACAACGGACAGCTGTCAATCTCTACAAGAGGAGGAGAAAAGTGACACCATATGGTCAGAAACGGCCTAAATCATTGATACGGAGAAAGCAGTGGGGGGCTCCCTCTAAAAGACAAACATTTTGATGGTCAAAGCCTGGGTTAGTTTGGAAACAGTGGCAGATAAGCTCCAGAGGGACAGTGTACCGCAGGGGTTTCCAAACTTTTAGCATCATCAAAACACAGATGAAGCGGGGGGCTGGGGATCAGTAAAGGGAATGATTAAAATATCTATAACAGGTTAGAATGAACCACCAGATCTTTACTCATGCTTAGATCAGACGTATGTTTTCATGTTCAATTACTGCAGACACATCAAACTCAAGCCCAGGGGCTAAATTTGACCCACAATATAATTATATTTGGCCCGTGAAATCATATCAAATATGTATTAGAGCTGGCCCACTGGCTACAGATAAGATATAGAGACATTATTTATAAAAAAAAATGTTGTTATTATTTTCTATGATGCTTGTTCTGGATTCAATGTTTAAGCAAAATTATGATTAAATATTTATTTTAATAAGAAAAGGTTTAACAGTACATATCCCAAAAGAAGAGAAAACATGCAGATGTTGTTGACATTTTTCAATAAATACTTAGTTTGGCCCATGACTTAATCCCAGTTTTTAATTTTGGCCCTCTGTGAATTTGAGTTTGACACCTCTGAATTACTGTGAGAATTAAGGTAAGCTGTCCATTTTCTAGTTCCAATTGGACAATATATCAGGAGAAGTAGGTGACCACAGCAACCATGGGTCCATCTTCATATTTTCTTCAACCTGGGTCTTGGTCACTTCTTACTTACTTTTTCTTACTGGCTATTGCTTAAGCTGATGGGAAACACTGACTGAAATTTATAAAGCATATAGGTGTATGACAATAACCATTACAGCAGGATTTTGAATAGTACATATTCAATGTTATATCTCTTCAAAAGTCAGAACCTTTGCAGTAAAATTATTGTATTTGACACCTCACTTCTGACAAATCACAGCTTTTCCTTGGTCCTCTTACATCCAGGCCAAACCTTGCAGAATGTCCCTAAATTGTCCCTCTTGTGGTTCCGTCCGAAGAGGTTGTGAGGCAGAAAGCGCAGCGGTGAGTGTTTGCTGTGCTCTATAATTATGTGAAATGCCTTCGATGTCGGGTCGGGGGGTTATCAGCCCTCCCCTCCCACAGTGACCCACCTCTGTGCGTCTGCTCAATCAGGTTCGCCTCACAATAATGTCCAACAAGGAGGACAGTTACCATGGAAACAGTCCAGAGCCAATCACAGGCCACTTGAGTGAGCTGACTGACAGCTGTGTTGGTTTTGTATAAAGCGGAAACCATCAATGTTGTGGTATTTCAAGTGTTTTTCTCTGTACCTCAAGACCACTTCATCCATTGACATTTTTTCCCCCAATATAAATAAGAAATATATTGAAGTGGGGACAATTTCCTATTTTCAGATCATAAACTTTTTTTAGTTTTGAAATCATTTAATTTCAAGTTGAATAGCTTTGCCCTACCCGCTCTACTCGCTCTACTTGCTCTACATGCTTTACAAAGGTATTTACTTACAAAATATTGAATACCTGCATTAAAATTTGCCGAGCCGGTGCAAGAGTCTGTTACAGCGCGTAACTTCTACCTTCCTTCAGCGTGTCCAGAAGTCCAACTTTTTGTGTGATGTTTGCATCTTCCACTGCCTTTTGGGTGCGAGCGCAGGAGCCTTTGTCAGTGCAGAACGTTTCGTCGACGTTGTGGGTTTCGTCGGGGAGAAAACTTGCAACCGTACAGCACTTCAGAATCACACTGCTAGAGATTGAACATGTATTTAAAGTTGGCAGCTGAACACATTCTGTACTGTACTGTACAGGAGACAGGAGTCCCTTGGCCAGTCAGGACGCAGCGGGAGGAACGCAACACGTGTTCATACAATGTAAAAAAAAAAGGGCATGCAAAATTGCACACAAAAAAAAAATAAAAAATCTGCGAAACAGCGAGACAGCGAAAAGTGAACTGCGATAGAGGGAGGGACGAGTGTAAACCAGGCCTAAACCAGAACTGACCCAGGTCTAAACCAGGTCTAAACAGCGTGGAGTTCTTTGTCAGTCCTTTCGCCCGCGGTTACCTGAAGGTCTACGAGGGCGCATCTCCGGCGTTTCACCGCTGCTGATATCGAGGTGATTTTAGCGAATTTGTATGAAGAAAAACCCACCACTTCAATCCAGATAAAAAAAAAACATTGTAACGCGCGTTACTCACATTTGTACCGAGTAAAATATTACTATTTTTCCCCTGTAATGCCTTACATTACTGCATTACAGCAAAAAGTAATGCATTACTGTAATTCGTTACTTTTATAACACGTTACTCCCAACACTGTTCATAATGCACTGATTGTAATCATTTTGAAACTTCTGTCTAAACATTATGCACTAGCACAAAGTATTTAAACCACTATCAAAGTTTCAGATTTAAAATATATTCTTCTATTCCCTCTTCAATCATCTTCTCTTTTATAAGAATCACCATTTCTGTAATAGCTTTTGTAACAGTCTGCTACATCTTCTCAAGACACCCAAGACTTCCTCATCTATGTTACAGAAATGAATTGCTTTTTAGATCTCATGAGAAATGGATATATGAAAGTTATATCTGAAAGTACAGAAAACTGAAAAAAGAGGATCATAGGCTACTTGTATTGAGTCGTTTTCCAAATGTCATTTAAAGTGTGAGTAAGCAATAGTGTTTATTCTGTTTTTATCTCATATTCTGCTGTCCTCATGTCCTCATGTCCTCCTTCACCTCCCTTAATCCCCTGTCTCCTCTCTCTGTCTGTCTCCATAGTTGTATCTGAATTTGACCGTGACCTGGTTAGACACTGCAGTGGCTCATTGAACTAGATACAGTCATTCACATAGGCACATGCACAGGGAGCAAAGATTGACTCTGATATATCATGCAAGAGCACTTCAGAGGGTTTCCTTTTCAGTCAGTTACACTTACAGATTTACAGATTGCTATAGTGTCACAAATAAAATAATATATATATTTTTTGTTTTGTTTTGTAATGGCTAAGAGAGGGGTACATTGGAACATAATAAGTGCAAAATAAATATAACTTTTTTTCAACATGCACTAGGAAATGGAGGGTCTGCCAGCTTTGCTTGGAATGTTACACAGTATGGCATTAAAGTTTCTGCACTATGTAAAATTGACTCTTGGAAGCTTTAAATCATGTTAGAACACTGTTACCTTATCAGAAACATACCTGGAGCTGTATTTTGTTTCATTCACACATTTGAGTTAGCCTTTATAATGAATCCATCTGTATCTCCAAAGCTCAAAATGCTCTGTTCCACCTTGTGATGTCATGAAGCAGTAGCTTTGTGAACAGCTTCTTTTACCTTTAGTTTTGTTTGTTGGCAGTTCCTGAAATTATCCAAATGATTCCGGTGAAGGCATGTGGCGTTCAAAAACACTATGGAGCACTTCCTGTATTACCACATGACATCACATGATGGACCAGAGTATTTTCATTTTGAGAGAAGAATGCAAGCTTAATATGCATGGTGTTTGTGTTAAACTTGTAAATCAAACAAAACACAACTCCAGGTATGTTTTTGATAAGAAATCAACATTATACGTTCAGAAAATATATGCTCTTTAAACTGAGACTGGCAGGTGAGGGCACCATCCAGAGTTACAGGTCAAATTTGTAGAGAGGCATTCCAGCTCATAATAAGCATTTATATTTTTCAGTGTGGGCAATAAAAACAACTGCAATAAAAAATGCAAGAGTACTAAGTTCAATGTTATGGTGTGAAACATCCAAAACAAAGCAATAACAATTTCATGGAAACGAGCTGGAGGTGAACCATTAACCACAAAAGTTACATTGTGCATCTTTAAATGATATATCACACCCCACCCACTAATAATTTCCCAGCTACTTATTTTAATTTTACATTGATGGTACCAGGCAGAATCACGGCTGGTGGCACCTGTAGAATGTTGCTCAGTGATTTGTGGAGTGCGTCTGAGCATGCCCAGTGGAATCCTCTCGCTCCACATCTCCCAGAATACCCTGCTCTGTTGCTAAGCACATGCATCCACACAAACCACACAAACACAAAGTGGTCGGGAGTCATGCAGCGAGCACAACAAGAGCATGAAAGGCCAACAGTGCAGAAATGTGAGTGCTACCTAACCTAACAATAACTATAATGAATATGTTATAGATTTGAACTGTGTAAAAAAATGAGACAGAATAGGTTCCCGAAACATAATAAGAAATAATAAGTTGTTGCCCTTGACAACCTGGAGTCTATTATTTACTGTAGAGTCCCTAAGGTAAGTTCAATGCATTGTAAGTCCTATGTTGACCACTGAATAGAAAGTGAAGGCTTTATGTACAGGTCATATGAAGAGAACACCTAAGCAACTGCCTTCAAAGCAAACTTTAGAAATGTGTCCATCCAAATCATATTCATTTCAGTTAAGTTTAATCTATAGGGTTGTGGGTGGCTTTAAATATTTTCCTTTAGCAGTTATAGGGTGTCTGAGAATTTCACATTCTGAACAATGGTCAGTCAGTATAGGGACACAGAACAGAGTCTTGTCAACCTTTCATCATGTACTCAGCGCAATCTCAGTACACTAAAGGCACTAGCTCTGAGTGATAGGAGGATGTAGAGATCTGAAGGACAAAATACACACACTATACTCACTCATCTGCATTACAATAGGTTGTGTTCACAGCATTCTAGGATAGATCGTTTTAGGTTGGGGTGTGGGTGGGGCAGACAGGGGTCTCTGTAATTCTGGCTACATTCACAAGACAATGCTCCTGGTTTATGGTTTGTTTGTTTGTTTGTTGTTTGTTTGTTTGTTTGTTTGTTTGTTTGTTTGTTTGCTGGTTGAAAAAAATGTGCGTCCACACCCGTATCAGATCAATAAATATTCACGTCCACATGACAACGGAGCACTGAGTGCCACACCTATATGTAGTACTGTAAACAGGATACTGCCAGAGCCACTGGACATACAATACTACAAAGAATACTACAAAGTCCTTCCTGCCCAGGGTTCTCTTCTGGTCACGTGGCGATGATGGGGTTGCAACTTCTTCGTTTTCCAAAAGCTGCGGTTTGCTTGTCCACACGACAACGCAATGCCGCCATTCTCAGATTTCTCCACTCTGGAACCTGTTATCAAAAAACACAATTTTTGCCCACCTGAAACACCGCCTCTGTGTGGATGAAAGGCCAAAGTGTATAAAAACATCACCATTTCAACAAAAAAAAGTTGTCATGTGGACATTACCTCTATGGGCAATTCACTATTTCCACAAATCCATAATTGTCCAAACTTACATGTCTTTTTTTTTGTTTGTTTGTTTGTTTTTTCACAAATATGCTGTTGAAGATGCACTATTGGCTGTGGGTCCATCACCTGCTTTTTTCTATGAATATGTCATTGCTCTGCCTGGAATGTTCCACAGTATGACATAAAGCAACTCTGCCTTACATTTATTCAGTTACAAGTGGTTTTACTGCTCAAAAATACTTAGAGAAACAAGTATTATAAATGTGAGTGAGGTTGCCTCTCTGCCTGACCTGCACTTTGGTCTGGTTTGGTCTACATGAAGATAGAAAGGTTTAATTTAATGCCATACTGTGAAACTTTCCAGATAGAACAATAACATCTCCATGGAGAAAAGTATTTGATGGACCCTTCACCAGAAAAGTTACACAATGCAATCTTGCAGCTTTTAAGTCCTTTCATCTGACAGCAACCACTAAATCGATACCCAGGCTTTCCAGAATACATTTATGGCCTTCATCTATCTAAAACCATAGCCATAGTCTTCAGACCTTCCATAGGTCTTCAAATCCAAAAAGTGTGAAATTTTAGTATCAACACTACCATTGTGATGATAATATTGTCACCACTTTTGAAAAGGTCATGAAAAAATAATTTAATAATTCATTCATGGAAAAGACTTTCTGACAGTTTACAAAAAGCTAATTAATCTATAGAACTGGCCCTGCCCTCCAGATCAGTCATTAACCATGTGCATTTTAGAGTTTTATGAAGCCGAAGTAACCAAGTTCAGGATCTCCTTGATTAGATGAAGTTAAGAGATAACAACCCAGAGCTGCTGCACAGCCCCTATCAACCTCAAGTGAACTTTAAGCCTAGTTATAATGTTGTTATTTCCTCAAAAACAGCCTTAATATGAAGGGTTAGACACGTGTGAATGAAACAAAACACGACCCCAGGATTTTGATGAGGAAACAAAATTAGAACATAGATCAGAAAAGAGCATAATCTCGGCTCTTTAACTAATCATAAAAATGCTACAGACTTCTTGGATTATGTGCAAAGTGCTGATGTTTCAAACAGAGTAATGACATTTTCTGCACTGCTGAGATGTCTCATTTTTGCTTGTCTTGTCTGTGTCTGTCCCCCTCGGTCACACTTCTCTCTCTACAATAAGAAACAGAAATTGGACCACTCACCTCCCCTGTGCACTCAGCTCAGGATGAGGCCAGACTTACAAATCAGACCAATATACAACAATGAGAAAGAGCAGCAAGGAGAACATTTTGGGAGATGTCTTTAATCTCGATTCGTTGGCCATTTTGAGTCACATCGCAAACATAATTTAGTGAGTGAGCAGTTTATCAAAAAAAATATTGTGAATGTTGTTTTGATGATGTACAAAATTAAAAAGATGAATGAAATATTGGAGTTAAAATGGAAAATGTGTTGTGTTGTCAACTTCCAAATAAGTCTGCAAGGGTCCTGCACTGGGTAATTTCACATTTTTCAGATACATTTAAAGACATTAATACATTTCTTGGCAGGCATAATCATCTGAATATTGTTACTGAGATAATAAAAAATCTGTATCATCCAACCACTCTAATGTTCCCTAACCCTAATACCTGACAACTGAAAAGCGAAACATTAAAAACGTATGGTATCAGATCTGTGAAAAGGTGACGCTGCCAAAAAAACACCTGAAATAATAATTACACAATAAATTTAATACAATACTGTGGAACATTACATATCTATATTTCAAAATCCCACTTAAATTCTATATATAATATCTTAAACATGTGCCTTGGAGTTCCCTCTCTCCACAGCACCATCAAAAGCTTGTATTTTCTCTCTTCTGCTTTGAGAGGACTGTCCTAATTCTTGTTGACAGGAGCAGGGAGAGCCAAGAGACCATCCCAGGCTTGACACACACACACATACACATGAGGTACTATCTCACAATCTGTCGATCTACACACATACAACACACAGGCATCCAGGCACACATCCGCTGGAGTGGCATTTTACCTTAATAGCCTTTGTCAGTGCTCTCAGTACAGTTTAGTGCACTGTCCCTGCTTCCTGAACCAACACAGGAGCGTGACTTTGTGATACAGACAAGCCCAAACATCTGTTTTACACACAGGCAAAAGTAGGACCATGTCAAAGACCAAAGATATGCTTACACTAAGATTCTTAATACATCCTTAAACGGTTGCAACATCACCCATTTGCAGCAACAGTATTGATTGAGGTTCAAGATAAAATAGACTAACTAATAAAAGCTACAATTGCAGTGTTCATCAAATAGCCTGTGAGGACCTCCTCTGATGGTACATTTTTTTTCAGATTCTTGCCTTTATTCAATGTCTGTATATAATTTAATCTTTCTTTTAAATCAGAGTGAGTCCTAGTTGGTTTACACATACAAATATAGTCCAGTCATTCATTGGTAGACCTGGTTGAGTCTAGGTTCAGGTCAATTATAAAGAGATGCTTGGTTTGACAGAATTAAAAGCTCTTCACTGATAAAATGCTTAACAGTTGCCTGACCCACCAGTCCCTTCTGTTAGAATCAAACCGGTCTGGATCTGGACCACAGAGTGTGACAAACCTCTGCCGTAACAGGGGATGGTCCAGTCACAGGCACTAATTTGCAGCATGTCTCTTAAACGCTGACATCTCCTTTTGAAAACGACAAAATATTTAACTTTTTTTTTACATGTACGTTGTAGTGTTTGTTTTGACATGCGTCTCTCTGATACAGGTTAATAATCCACCTGTCAATTACACCCAACTTAAAGTGAGGAGACAGGATACAGTTTCAGAATAACATCTCAAGTTTTGTTACAGCCTGTGGTTCTAGCTGGTCAGGTAAACTTAACATATGGTTGATGTGAAAGCATGATTAGCACAATACAGCTTCATTCACCTTAGAAGTGTTTTAAAATAGACATTTTTCACTAAAGAAAACTTCTTCAATATGCCATATGTTTTAACTGAAACAATTTAGGTCAAATGTAGCAGGGGCAGGGCACTGTGTGTGCTATCTTCTGAGTGTGAATGTATTTGTTGTGAAGCAGGCTGCTTGTGTTGGCAGTGGGTTAGTGGTGGGGTCTGCACATGTCTGTCTGTATGAACCAGTGACGACTGATGAGACATGAGAGGGGGCCTCAGCATGTTTGAGCTACAGTGAGTGGCCATCTAATAAGGCCACAAGAGAACACATCCTTTAAGCATCTTTTAAGAAGAAATATGATTTTTTTTTTCCTTGCAAGTTACATAGATAGAAATGGGACCCTTGAATTGCAGAACTTCCCCCTCAGATTCATTTAAGACTTACATATATGACTTTTTCTTCTTAATGGCTACAAAACACTTTGTAACCCTGTATTTGTCTGACACAGAGATTTATTTAGCTTTATTACAAGTACAGTGCTCTAGGCGGGGATAGAGGTAGGTGAAAACATTTTCTGCGCACTCAGGCATGCATGATTGCAGGTAAGTTAATGATGAGGAAAAACCATTACAACACCATTAAAAGCTCATAATAGTCGATTATAGTAAGCAAAGGCAAAGTGCTAAGAATTAGACGATCAATAACTAAGCTTTGAACTGCGGTGTTAAGCTACTAATAATTATTAAAGTAAGCTATATCAATACTACAACCTACATCTAAAGTTTAAACAATAACCAGACCTATTACCAAAACTGGTCTGGGCCAACTATATTATACAACTACAAAAAAAAAATTGGTGTAAGAAAAGCTGTGTTTTTACTACAGGGCTTATGGAGACATATCTATTATTGGATAACCTTAGATAATACAAACTAACATTGTAACTTCATTTATATTTAGCGTAAACATTTCAGCTTGTCAACTTTTTAAAATCTATTTTGCCGAAAACTTTAGATCTCCGTGCAAGATCTCTATGAATTCATTACATCTTGTCAACAATATATTAGCTGTAAACTGCCTCATTACTTGCATTACAAGCTCCTACAGACACTCACACTGCAGACAGATCAAACCACATATCGCTTTGAACTTTTATCTGAGTTTAGTGAGTATTTAGCGCATTTGGGAGTAAACAAGGAGACATGGCCTAGAGCATGGGGTGAGACATCACGCAGAGAGACGGATAGACCGACAGAGAGAGCCTTCCCTGGAGGTATTCAGGCATGCCCCAGTGAGATGTGACCAGGATGGAGATGACTTGATTAGGCCTTCCCCCTCTCTCTCTCCCCTCCAAATAGGCCTGCGACACTGTCGAGTAATCTGACTTGTCAAAAAGTCTCAATCAGTGACATCCTCCAACAATCTGCCACCTCAATCTGTTCTCGTGTATGAAAGAAACAACAAAACGAGGCAATTTCCATTCACATGTCACTCGTATCTCGAAATGTCATCGAACCACGGAGGGACCGGCTGCATCTATGATGTTTTTGATTTGTCCTATTATTGTCCAGGAATGCAATATGAAGAAAAAATAAAATGCCAATGCGTCAAATGTGAGCTTGCAGTTAGGGTCTGTTGTCGTTTGAAATACCACTGGTGTTTTGATGGATGAGAGGGCCAGAGCTGGACAGATACGGGGTAGGTTATGTCCTCTATGTGGTATGTTCTGTCATAGTAGAAAGAAAGTCTATTCCCCCTGGAGAGATGATAAAATGGGTAGAAATATGCAGCGTTGCAGAGGCAGTGATGAGGGCCATGTCTTCTCATTAAAAGAGCCAGCAGCATAATTATGATCTGGATGTTTGGCGCTGCAAGTTCTCGCCAAGTGAAGGGTCATGGTGTGTGGATCTAATAAGATATCAAGATATCAGTGGAGTTATAATCAAATTCTTCCAAACTCTTTCAAGTAATTTACTAGTTTAGCATCAGTAATGACAACAGGTGTAAGACCCAGAAACTTTTAAGCCCCACAGACATAATATGCTGCACAAATGTAATGCAATGTTTATTGGTGAATTAAGAATGAATGCTTATCAATTCTAATATATTATAGTCCATTATATAGGTACTATTATTACTGATTTATTTTTGTTTGTTTTAACCACATGTTAAATGTTAAACAGACAGATACACTTTTTAAAATGCATTTGCAGAACAGAAATAGACAGACTGAGCTTGTATTGTTTTGAATCTGTTGGTTAATAAGCAAAAAATAAATTTATTAATTAATAACATAGCCCTACTAAGTCATATTTTCCTTCAGCAATTGGTTTTGCCAAGTCTTGAAAAATCTATTGCACAACACAGGTTGTCTTGCTGCAATATCAATGAAACATGGCATTACTATTGGCCTCAAAAACATTCCTATAAATCTAATCTCAACATCAGTGCAGAACAGGAGAAAATGGTGAGTTATTCAGATATGTACCAGATTCTAGATCGTTCTTTATTTACAAGAAAAGTAGGAAGTGCATCCTAACTGTTAAAACATAAAACTTATGGTGGCCAAGCATTGGACTGAGATGTTTCTTTTGTTGTAGTTTTCTTCATAAAGTGTAGGTTTAATAAGTGGCTGGAGCCAGTCATCATGCATTTATTGTATGTAAAGAAATACTATGAGTGCTCATATATATACTGGCCTATACTATGATACAGTAGTCTATTCCACCAGTCAATATGTTTCCCATCCTACACTCAGACCAAATTAAAGTGGAGTAATTGGAAAATACTGTGGGTGTAAAGTAGCGCTTTGTTCAGTTGCACTCTTAAAAAAATATATAAAATCACTAAACTGTTGATTATTTTATTATAAAATGTATATTTATGATATAAATCAGTCATTTTTATCAGCCATCAGCTGGCCAAACTTTGGGAAAAAACATATCAGTCAATCTTTAGTAAACATGTGTGATGTTGTTTTAAATTTGATTAATTGAGGTAAAAAGAGATACGCAATAATTTTGAGAGCTTTTACCACACTCCCTTTACATAACTAATTGATCAACAGGGCATTTGTTTTGTTTAGTTGACCAAGAATTTCTTTAGTCGACTACAGCGCTAATGTCAACTGGCGTGGACTACAGAGGGATTATCAACTACATCACTTTGCGCTCTCTGTGCATGTCTCCTGCAGAAAGAGCCGGTGTCCTGTCTAGTATCATGTCAGTGTCTTGTAGGATTTCAGCAGATTTCAGGCTCTCCCGGGGGCAGGGCTAATTGTATCAATTAGGTTTGAGCGGATGTCTGGCTACTGAAGTTTGAGCCATGTTTTCTCGTAATTTACGCATCCACCTGATTTAACGCATATGGGTCATTTACACGTATCCCACTCACTAATGCTTATTAATGTGCATGATAACTTATTTTATCACACATCGATAAACTGTTTTAGTGCACTGACAATAATCCAGGATCTATTTCGTCATTTTGTGCTTTTTTTTTTTTTGGTCAAATAGCATTCATAATTACAACTCTGAAATGTGAAGGAAAATGCTGGTGAATCATGCACGATACTGTAGCACTCAAGGAGATTTTACTCATTTTTGTTCAGAGGAATCATCAAGCATTTCCGTGTTGAAGTAGCTGATTAAGATCATATAATATAACGGTGGCAAATGAGTCTTTTCATGATAAATGTAAAGAATGCATCCCTATTATAAAATATTATTATTCAACTTTGACTCCACTCCAGATGTTATTTTATCTGTGTTGAGTATGTGTTGCTGTTCAAATCCTGTTTAGGCTCTTTGGGAATTCTGCACACTATCACTTTATTACCAAACATTGCATATATATTTTTAAAAGCAGTCTACCAAAGAAAACCCCACGGCAATCCACCTCACATTTCTACATTCTTTTCCTCTGTATAATGGTATAGAGGAATAAAATTACCTGTCATCAGAAAGCTGCTCTTAATGGTGCTCCTTTGAATGTATCCCAATTAGATGTCCATTCTGGGGAAAATTGCTTGCATGTCACTACATAAGCATCTTTACCTGGTGAACATTTTAACAGACGAGACATTGTGTTGGCAGTGCTCCCTTGTAACTTCTGCTCTTGGATAGCTGAGGTTTCACATTTATGGTGTTTTCTTCGACTTGGCAGGACCAGCCTTATTGTTAAGTGCTGCTGATGAATGTCTGGCATCCCACTATCCTGTAAGTGTGATCCTTCAAGCTTAAGGAGCCAGCAGGTTTTTGGCTGTGCTGGTCTATTATTAACAAAGCCTCAACACTTTCACATGGACATTTTTAGATTTTAGGAAATGAAGATACCAACTCATCAAAGTCTCAAATAGCACTAAAGGTTTCTACAATACAAAAATAGCTGGACAAAAATCCATAGCTATTTGGGAAAATTGGGTTAAAATTAAAGATTGGCCAATATGGGTTTTTTCATGGCCGATTCCAACTGTTCCAAGTCCAGAACAAACGATGGCTGATATTTTTGGGATGATATATAGGGCCGATTTTGATTATTTTCCTCCTTATGTAATTTAAATTTGTGAGGTTATTTCTTTGCATTTAAGAGTTCAAGTCAAGTTTTATGGGTATTTTTAGGCAGAAGGTTGGCCAAAACAAAATACTGTCTAGGCCAATAGCTGATACATTAATATATTGGCCAACTGATATGTTAGTTAAGAAAAATGAAAGTGAATGAAACACTTTCTTAATTCAAGCAACATTAGAGTTATTTTGTTTCTTATTTTATGTGTAAAAAGTTGTTGTTTTTTCTTATCTTAAGTGTAGCATGATGTATTTTCATATTTTAACTACAAAAAGCCTTGTTCCGTTGGTAGATAATTTTACTTGTGAAGTGAAATTTACTCAAATCATGATAAAACTTTCTTAATTCAAGTAATCTTAACTTGGCTAGATTTTAGTTTTCACAGTGTAGATCAAAAAATAGCGTAAAATGGGCCCTTTAAAACAGGATGCCAGCGAACTGCCCTTAGGTGAGACATGTTCATTTTTATGGTCAGATCGTTCATCAATGAGCATTTGTTATCATTTAAAATCCTCTCACTGCTACAACCACAGTGGACACATCCATTTCACCTGCCCTTATTACTGCTGGATGTGTCCATTGCGCTGCTGTATGTAGACCTTGACCTTTGGAGCTGTATCTCTCTCTCTCCCTCAGATCTTTATCAATCCATTTTCCCCTGCGCTGCCTAACAGTGTGATGCATAGGTTTTGGAGCAATTACGCTGGCACAGAAGAAGACAAGTGCTTTTAGCCACTGTGTTGACTTATGTAGAGATCCCCCGCTGTTCAGGAATAAGAGGCACAAGAAGGTCGATAGTAATTTCCTCTGAGTGCATAAATCTTTACTGAGATCACTCGAAAAAGCATCACAGAGTACACTCACAAGTCAAAACACAGGGGGGACAGTAGACAATGCTGACTGTAAGTGGCAGTTTCTACAATATAGTTTTGTCTCGCTAATTGCAAGCACCGAGGTGCTGCTGGCGTCCCAAAATCATTGGTGTGTCCTGCTGTGTGGAGCCTTGTGTAAACAGACAGAAAAGTTACTTGTGTCAATCCCAATCACTTTGTGCTTTTAGGTAGACAGTGAATGCAGCACAGTCTAACTCAGAGTAGTTTTTTTAAAGTAACAACATACAGGCTTCAATATGTTAAACTCTTTCCTAAAAGGTCATGGAGGTGGGAGTGGGTCTGTCACGATGACTACTATATCTACTATCAATATATGATAGATAGAACATTAGTTTTTGGGAGTCAGTATATTTATCATGAATACTTTTTTGTACTAGTGGGACATTTTTTGTTATTTTTCTGTACTATTATAAGAATTGAGCAGTAGAAGGTTGAATTATGAATTTCTATGAGTCATTATAGAAACAAACTAACTACTTAAGTGTTGCATTATATTATTTATGTACTGCAGCTATTTATTTTTTTTTACAATATTGCAGATTTAGAATACTTTTGATGTGCCCCAGGATCGGAGGTGGAGGGGCAGGGTATTCCGGGGTTCGCAGTGTGGCCGTTGGTTTGCGAGGATTCACATGCTGCCCCGTAAGCACTTGGTGCCCTACGCACTGTGTGTAATGTGCTTAATGGGGACCTACGGTACTGACAATATATCACACTTCACTATTTGTTATTATAACAGGTCTAGGTGGGAGGAATATATTTATTTTTAAAAAGTAGAGAAAAATTATATAATTGTAATGTTTCTTTTTTCTGTTTCTCTTATTTTGTGACTAGAGCAAGGGAAATCACAATCTGATATTTTGGTCATGTCATATTATATATTGTGATTCACTGTTTCTCTATTTAATGCATCTTCTCAAACTCAGACTCGAGGGCTCTGTGTGTGTGAGACAGCTGGATCTAACCAATCAAGTGAAGTGTGACTTTTGACAAGACTTTTACCTCTTAAAGGCAAAAGCAAAATACATGAATCATGATCAAATCAAAACTGTGATCTGGCCCACCTTTAATTGTGACATTCCTGTTTCGAAGTGAGAGTCACTTTTTAGCAAAATCAATGGTGCTAAGTCAACAAAGAGAAAAAAAAAAAAAGGTCATGTGACTTTTGGGGATTGATGCCTCTTATCTCCTTGAAAACGGCTTAACACAAAAAACACTTACTCCAAACAGACAAAAACAAGTCTGCAAATGTCTAATCCTTTCTGACTCTCCAATTTTCAAAAGAAAGATAAGAAGGAATTAATTCATAATCGTGGAAATAGCCAAGAGGATAAATAATGTTTGAAATGTCAAGTTACGCATTAGCATTGGCTTAATGGCTCAAACGCTGTCAACATGACTGAAAAGGTGTTTATTTGTCCATGCTTTTGTTTATTCAGCTTTGTGTTTCATTTATTTGTAGCTTTTAAGGTGAGGCACACTTGGGGATAGGTGCGTATTTTTATTTATTTATTTATTTTTTGTGAATGAGATTGGACAAATTTTCTCCATGTGTGGAATAATTAACTTCAATAATTTCCTCTTAATAATTTAATAATTACTTAAGGATCGGTTTAAATTTCATTCATTTGATATCTAGTAGAGAAAATATTTTATTCTGAGTTTTAGTAATCTGATCTGGGACAGTACATAAAAAACATCTTAAAAAATATGTCATGTTAACCTGACAGAGGCCAGACTGAAATATGCAGCAGTCTTGATTCTAGGTTTACACATTATCAATCTGGGATGACTCTCTTCGACTGAGAAAAAGCTGAAAGTTCAAACGAATACACTGTTAAATCGAGACATCTTTCCTTCCACAGATATTCAGTATCTCTGTTAATACGGGCCAAAGTAAATATTTGTTTTGGTTTGTTTGGGAGCTTCAGTTTTGGCTTCGGCCCAAACCCCAAAGCTCCTTTGTGATGGGCTCCACAGCGGGAGTCACACAAGATGCATTATCACAAGTTCAACAAAAAAGGCTTTCCACATTAAAAAGCCAAATCTCTAGACCATAGACTCTGTATAAAAATGGACAAAGCTAACCTGCGAGCTGCCCTGTTCCAAATAGCAAGTAACCATGGGGGCGCTTTTGGGTCCATCGACTCTGGTTCCAATCGAATTTACATTGAAAAATTGTCATCCCTCTTTCTGTAAGGGAACCAGCTGGAAAGTCCCACTGGCTGGAAAGTCCCCCTGAATTGTACGCTTTATGAAACTAAGTTAGTTAATCTATATAAATGTAAAAAAAACAAAAAACATTTTTTTGTCAGCATATATATTGTACATATGCAAGTTACACTATATCTCAACACATTTATTCGTACATACAAAAAAAAAAACATGCAAAACATTTTTTGGTCTCAACTCTGCTGCAACTATTTCAGGATTTTATCTTACATCTTTCAATGTAGAGTTAAGACTGTCCTAAAAGTGATTCTGAATGATTTTTTAACAAAATCTGTAGCTCTTCTTCCCAAATCAACAGTTACAGATGATATAGGACACGGGAAACAAGAAATTATTTAAAATACGATTTCACAGTAAACTTCTACGACCAAATGAGTATTATATTGATATTACATACTGAAAAAATGTGTGCTGCTGCTGGAAGATTGGTAAAATGACTACATTCACATTTCATTTTATTATGATAAAGAATGCTGATTTTCTAATTCAGCACATCACAGTGCGTGATACGGCCGAACAAAGGCTGGCAGGAACATTCCCCCTCTCTCGGGTACAGCAGTTATCCGTGTGCTGCCCAAGAGATGAGGGCACCTGGAGGGAGGAGGGGGACGTTCAAGCCAACAAAATGAGACGTTCAAGCTGGGATTTTCAAGCCAGGGGGACATTTGAGCTGGTATTCCTCTGTAAGTGCTTCAGTGAGCCTCATTTTAGTCTTAAAATGTTTGTATTAACCCGCTCTTTATGATCCTGGTGTTTTTATTTTGCTATTTTGTCCATAAATAAATTCCTATACCTAATATGGAACTCGGCCCCAAGTTCGCTCCTGTAACACCAGTGTCAAATAAGGCACAATTAAATAAATGTATATGTACACGTAAAAATAAACAATATAGAAATATAGTAATACAAATAAATCTCTCAGCTATATAGAAGCGGTGAGTAAAGAGAAACAGTGCAAAGATGAAATAGTGATTGACATGACAGAAGGTTAAATAAGGGTGAGTTGTTGTACAGTTGCATGGAGTATAGATGAATCTAGTCCGGTTGATCTCACTGTACAAGCCTGTCTGAGAATTAGCTCCTCTGTCCCTCAAATCAAATATTACATGCGTGCGTTTCTCTTCAAAAACAAACAGGTGAACTTTGCACTGCTGATAATTGTGACAGTAACGATTAGTGGGAAATCACTGCTGTTTATTCGATGTCACCTTTTTGCTCCGACCTCTTTGATTAAAGCTACAGTCAATCTCTTATCAGCATCTTAAGGCAGTGACTAAACCGGAGATTTATGGATGCACTTTGTTACTATGTCCAAACACTAAATAGAGATAGTTACCAAGCAGTTCACATGGTTGACAGCCCAGTCTAATGGGGCTTTCACAGTCTGTATTACACCACATTGTATTCCAGGCAGTTAGTACAAACATACACACAACAAAATGTTAATTTTGTGTATGATTCTCAAAATGACGTAATTTGATGGGATAATACCTTTTGTAAATATAAATTATAGTTTTAGACAAATCACGAAGCAGGTTATGAGGAACAGTTGAAAAATGTTGAAAATGACAGGAAATGGAGAGTTCTATTTAAGAGTTTTGCACTGTTTTTGATGTTTTAATGTAGTTTCACTCGTATTCATATTCAGTGGTTTGTGTTTTTAATATATTTTAATTTGTTTGTCTGCACTCTAGGCTTCTCGTACCCTTTTTTCAATATGTTTTTTATACTGCAAATGGCAAATAACCTAAACTAAAATGAAACTCAACTGATGACGTCACACCGGGAGAATTCTATTCAAAAGTTTACAACAATTTGCATGGAAGAAACACACTTTTTCTGATACATTAAGCATTATTTCAACTAAATAAAGGTGATATAATTTTATCTGTCAAATAAGATTTTTTGTGTTTTGGCCCAGTGTACTACATAGTTACTAGGTAATAGTTAAGAAAACTTAAACAAAATAAAAATAAAAAAAGGTAAAATCTTTAGTAAAATCTTACATGTCTTAACTATGAAAAGGTATACCTTTTTATTTGATATAAAAAAGCACTACATCTGTGTAGTTACCCATGACATCAACTAGGCCTGTCACGAACACATTTTTAAGCACGATATATTGCTACATACAGTAAACCATTTTTAAATAGACAATATCATTATAAGACCTGAGCTGCATCACATAAAGATGCAGCAGAATGAACCAATAATTAGTCAGAAAAGTCACTTATTCAACCATATGCATACAGCTCAAATCTCATCGTATTAGAACTACAAAAAATCAAATCTCTCCCCTTTTTGCAAACAAACTGTACACACTCCTCTAAGAACTTCTTCAGGAAATAACTCTATTTAATTTAATTGCATTGTAACTTGACAAACAGGTCCACACATAAGGGATTCACACTACAACAAGTCTCTTGAATAAATGTGAAATCAAAAACTTAAACATCAATTATAAAGCAGAGGAGCTGGAGTAAAAACAGAAGAAAAAAAAACTATTATACTATTTTCATAGGCCATTCACTGAATTGCTGTATAACTCTGTCCCAGATAACAGTGCATTTACACAGATAGTGCTGGCTGTTTCAGTGTTAATTTGGATGTTTTATATTTATATATTTATATATTAAAAAGCCATTTCTCTAACCTAAAGTGAGTATACTCATCTCAGCCATAAAAGTGCACACTCCATATTCCCCCAAAATGACATGAATAATAGCTTTACAGATACCGCTCCTTTACAACACCACACAGTGTTTCTGAGGTAAGGGTTATTACATGCAGCCTATTCCTTGTATTTGCCATAAGACTTAGATTATAGCCAGTTGTCCTTAAATTATATTTATAATAATGCTTTAAAATTCAAGTGTGATTAAAAGCATTCTTCTTTTTTTTTCTAATCAATTAACAAGACTGTTAATAACATATCTTATTTAAAATATAATGCAGTTACCGGTCCACTCTTTAATCTTCAAATTATTTTTAATGGTTGCAAAAGGGAGAGAAAATAAGCCAACCTTATAGCTGTAATGTACCCTTGAGGGACATTAAACTCTGTCATGATTCTCGCCATAGAATGTAAAGACATATATGGCTGAAACTATTTAATTTTATATCAGTAGAAAGAAGAAAAAAAACATTGCAAGGAAATATGGGAGCCACCATTTCTGGCAAATCATCATGGTAATTGGGTCAAAATTAAATCAAGAGCATATACATCACTTCTTCAGTAGATGTTGTTGTAGAAATACATGCAAAAACAAGTCTATTGAGAGTGGCTGCCTCCCAGAGCAGATACCTGTGCATACTGATTAGGCTGCTCATGCTGTCAGCTGTGACAAAAAGAGAAAGGGTGTGTGTAGGTGTGTGTATTTGTATGTGTGTGTGTTCGTGTCCACCACTTCATAAGCAGCTCTTTTCTGTCAGTTTAGCATTTTTCATCATATTTAGAAGAAAAATACAAGAAAAATTCAAGACTTCATGCAAGACTGTTAAGCCTATATAGTATAGTGCCCTCTGAGACCCCACCAAACACTAAGAAGGCCTGTCATGATAACAAATTTTGAAGCACAATATATCGAAAAGATAGATGATAATAATGAAATAACTTAATGCCACTAAAACAAAGCAGGATAATCCCAGTAAACCAACATTTAAATATACATATATACAGTATCATTGTAAGGCATGAGCTGCAATGAATAAATAGCAGAATAAACTAATAATTAGTCATAGAAGTTATGTAAACTAACGACTACAGCTCCAGTCTTACATTAATACATAAAAATGACAAAAACTCTCCCCACTATTGCAAAGAAACTGTGCACACAATAAATACTGAGTCCCCAAAATATATTGTTCCAAGCTTTCATATATTGAAAGATAAGTTGATATAGTGATTATCGTGACAGGTCTACCACTAAGGGACCCCAAAAGTTCAAAATCCATTGCTTAGCACAAATTTAGAAAACCTTACTGGAAGCTATTTGGTGGGAAAATGTTTTTTTCATAAACAAAAGTTTTAGATTTATAACTTTTTCAAACAATAAATTAATGTGATTGAAAACCCCTGATTGTGACTGAAATCCCTGCTTATCCAAAAAGAGCTGCATGGATGTGGTATAAGCAGTGACAAAATTTTGAGAAATTATGGATCTGCAAAAAAAAGTTCACATGGTCCCATGGCTCTGCTTCGCCATAAAAGATTCTAGCGATCTGGTAGAAATCACTGTTAAATATGATTATACCTGACTACTCCAAATTACTTCAGGAGGCTATTTGTTCTGGGGCAGATTGAAATAGATGTGGCGCTGCCAATCTGCACATATCGTGTTTCCAACAACTCTACAAACAAATTATAGTACATAAACAAATGGATAAAGTTTCTTGCCTAGGGACAAAGCAACATTATGAACTAGGGAGAGAGGGATTTCAAACTGACAAACTTCCCGCTCTAATGCAGTTTATACCAAGAACTAAACCACTGTTTCTCAACCAGTTTAGTCAATCAATGGTTTAATATTTTAGTATTTGATCAAAATATTCATTGAAGTAATCTTTTACATCTTTAAGTATTATTTGGAGTAATTAACAATGTATTACTACAGAAAACACACTCATTAAGTACCTGAGTGAGGGGGTGCTCTGGGTATGAGACAAAGCTTACCGGATATTTCAGATAAAAAAGATTGCGATCCACTAACCTAAGCCACTGTTATCCCAAATTTGATGTACTCAGCTATACAATGAAGGATTTTCTCTGCATACACATGAAGACTGTCATCGTTCAATATATGAAAGTTGGAACAATATAGTTTGGGGCTCAATATTTGTCATGAGTATAAAAGGAGGGAGATGTTGGCCATTTTTATGTAATAACATAAGACTTACTGTAGCTGTAGATGGTGGAATACATTAGCCTGATTCATCAGCTGGTTTCACTTCGTTTCACTTTGTAGAAATCGTCTGACCTCGCAGTGTTAGAATTCGTTCGCTTAACGGTAGGAGGGTACTTTTTATCATTTAACCAATCGCTGCTATTTGGTAGTCACATATGTAATGCACCACTAATGGGACTAACTGGTATATTAAGCTTTTCCCAAATCCTGTAGGAAGAAGAACAATAACGTCTTTCCCCTTGATACAATTCGCCAAACATTCTCTTTATTCTGGCTTTAAATTCTCGATCTTGGGAATCATTGACAACACAGAATACATGGCTCTTTGTTGATTGGCTGTTGCTAGAACTTGCACTTCCAGGGGTTTTGCGAACCATCTAGTGTATTTTGATTCCTGACCTAGTTGCTGGAGAGAAATGAAATTAAGTGGAGGCACTAGGTGGTGCCAGTCTGGCTAGGAATACAAAACGTCTGTGGCTAATCATTCTGCTACTTATTTGTTGCAGCAGATACAGTATATTTAAAAATTGGTTTGGGGATTATCCTGCTTTATGTCAGTTGTGTAAAATAGTTTCAATACTATTTACTATTAGTATTTCTCTGTAGCAATATATTATGCTTCAAAATGTGTTATTGTGATATGCTTTTGAACACCAATTAAAAAAAAAACACAGTGCACTGCACAACTTTTGTGGTGGAGGAGCCACTACCGACTTGTCTTCACGGAAATGTCATTGCTTTACCTGGAATGTTCCACGGTATGACATTAAACCTATAATTTATTCATCATGTGAGTTTCTACAATAACAATACTTCCATCTGTGAATAGGAGTGACTCTCCACAGATCTGAATTACAATGTGGTAATGTAGTATGCTGTACAATGCATCTCTAAGTTAGATCTTGTTCTTCTCAAAAAAAAAAAAAAAAAAAAAAAAAAAAAAAAAAAGCTTTGGATACAAAATCTAAGCTTTTGTGGCTTTAGTTGTACAGTAAAGCTACCTGATGTACACTCTAGAAAACTACTGACGCATACAGATGAAAACTGCAAACACTGTTTTATTTTGAGTTATTCACCTACCGGTTAAAATATAGACCTTAGCTAAGTTTCTGGACACATACGTCAGAAATGCTTCCCAGTGCGCCTTATTTCCTTGTAGTTGGTGGAGTGTAAAAACAGGTACAAGGTGGTGAGCTGTCTCGACCGATCGAAGCCTATAATGGAATATTTGGACTGGGGGCCTTTCAGAGAGGGGTCTCTATGGAATAAGGTGTAGGCGGTAAAGCTTTAGTGCATCTTGGTCATTTATTTTGAATGACGTCTCAGCATGAGGAATAGCTGTATAACTCTATCTATTTCCTTCAAGGGCTTTTCACATGTGTCTGTGCGTACATGTGTGAACACTAGAGCATGTGTGCGATGGTATGACAAAGTGGCCTTGCTGGAGGTATATTGATTTAGTTCGACACCCAGCGTTCTTTATTGATTAGCTCATGTGGTGTGTCTCTAGTCTCACTGAACCCAAGTCAAAAGCTTAAACTTCTTCTCCCATAGCATTAGAGTATCATGTGAATAAGCTAGAGATGGGATGTGTCAATATTTCTGGCACTGTCACCAGCAACTATGCAACAATTAGGTGTACTGAGTATGTTGGAAGGTTTGTCAAATGGTTTTCTCCAAGAAGATGTGACTGCTTTGTCTGAAATGTTTCACAGCGTGGTATTAAAATTTTCTATCTCCATGGAGACCAAACCAGACCAAATTACCAGTCAAATCTGTGGAGAAGTAACCCCACACACATCTAAGGCTAGTTTCAGACTGCAGGGTTTGATGCTCAATTTGGATTTTTTGTGAAATACAATTTTTTTTTGCAAAGTCGTTCACATTTCCAATTAAATGCAACTTGTATGTGATCTCCAGTGTGAACTTTAAATGCCCCAAAAATGTCCCGCATGCTCATTGGAGGACATGAAGACGTCACACGCAGCGAGCATGATCAGTGTTTACGGAAGCAGCCTAAACACTGAGCTCGTCTCCCTAAATACAGTCCAGTTCCTCGTAAAATGGACAGGTTACATGCCATTTGTTTGAGTCTTTAGCGTCCTTGTATTTGGCTCACAAGCTCTTTATTTTTTGTTGATATAGGAGTCAGGACCGCCTGTAGCCGTGCTTGACCATGTCTTTGGCAATCATTAAAATAAAACGCTGGTTCCAATTTGGCCTGAATACAGTGATCCTCCCAAATATTACTTAACTCGCTAACCTCGCTTTCAGTCCATTGACTAAACTCTGAGCCTTATGTGTCGGTAGGATGAATGCGACCTGGCCGTTCAGACTGAAGTCACATGTCAAAAGATCGGTTTTAGGAGCACATAAACAAGTGGCCAGTTTTGAAAAAATCTGATCTGTGTTGTTCAGACTGCCATTAAAAGATCAGATACAGGACACATGAGGTGAAAAAATCTGATTTGGGTCACTTCAGGCTCCAGTCTAAACGTAGCCTTAATGCCTGGTTTTTGAGGCACAGCAATGACATATCCATAGAAACAACCAGACGGACTCTCAACAAAAAAGTTACATAGTTCACCTTAAAAGAGATTAAGTGAGTATTATAAAAATAGAAATGTTGCCAGTTTTATGCTTTTGCAAAAACAAGTGCAGAAAAACAAGAGGTGCATTTTTTACACAGAGGAAGCAATTTTGCAAACTATGAATGCTAAGTGGGTTTTTGGAAGAGTTTTTCACATAGCTCACTAGGGGAGGACAATATGCCAAAAAGAATCCTATCAAGATTTTGTAGAGTCTAGATCTAGAGTCTTTTTCACAATTGCAGAAGTAACTCAGTAACTGAAGCCATCTGCTGCTTCTGAAGAGTTCCTACATCACTGTGATTAGTTAAATCTCACTCAGATCAATGGGAGTAGGTGTGTGTATGTGTTTTTCAGCATAGATTTTCATTAGAAACGCATCTGGATAGCATCAGAGGGATCGCCATATCACCCTACCCTATCACTCATTTTGATCTTCTGTCTGAAAAAAAACATGACACATGTATTAAAGCACTGCTCCTTCTCTGGTCACAGGTATGTGCCTACATCTGGAGTCCAGATTCTGGACTATATACTGCTAAATATACATTAATCTACATAATCCACCCATCATCTCAACACCCTTAACCTAGGCCTGTCATAACAAATTTTACAGTGTAGGAAAATATAGACAGTAAACAATAATATTGAAATAATTTATTCCAGTGGCACAATAACCCCATAAACAGGATAATCCTCAAAATCATTGTAAAGGTACATTATTGTTAAAACTTACGATACAATACATAAATAGCTGAATGAAACATTTAGTAGTTATGGTAGTAGTTATAATGAATCATAGAAGTTATTTATTCAATACGCCGATTTATTGTAACAGGCCCACCTTAACCTTTTTTCCCCCTAAAACATCCACAATATGTACAACAGGTGGATAAATCCTGCTCTAGACCACAATACAGTCTGGTCTGTGGGCATTGCATTGTAGTTGGCCACTCACTATGACAGATTTCCTCAGCATGACTGAATGAAAAGATTCCAAACAAACCAGTTCTCAGACACACATAACCTATTTTCATATAGTGACACTATCAAAGATTTTCACTATCCAGGTCAATATGTCAGGTGAGCTACCAAACTCCTCCCCAAACATATATTATCAAACCACATCCAAAAACATATAATAAACCAAATTCCTCTCTTGTAGTTGTATGTGATGTCTGTGCACTGTGTTTTCCTATTCTCTCTGCAGCTTTAAATCTACTATTAAGCTATTCAAGATTCCACAGCACTAAACTGGCATGAGGGCTTTCATTCATTGGTCCTTGGAGTCGGTGTGTCTTTGGTGGTATTTCTCACCACCCCACTCACACTCAGGGAGAAAACGCTAAAAAAGTAGTCTCCATGGAGATGTTGGGCGTGAGATGCCCATTATGTCCATTCAAAATAACACAAAACAAATGGTATAAGTCTTAAGAGGAGAGGGCCAGCCAGTTACCATGGAGTGTGAGGTGGGAGAGGACAACATCCAGGAGTCAGCCACAATGTAATAAACATATATATATATATATATATATATATATATATATATATATATATATATATATATATATATATATATATATATATATATATATATATATATATGAGATACACTTAAAGGCACAGTACCTGTTTTTTATTGTTGGTTACTTCATGTATGCATTCCAACAATTCCAAGTTTATAAGTGCTATTCACAACTTTGTACACTTCCTGATTCTATGACAATATAAAGCTTTTTAATGCTATTAGATGTAGATAGTACACAGCAGACAGTGACCTCAAAACTGGTTGTACAGTATATCTGAACTGGAAGGACAAATTTTCCTCAAATAGGCTACATGGAGAAAAAAAAAGAAAGAAAACAGGTTCTTGAATAGCCACCCCACCTGGTCTATTATGTAACTGTGATTTGCCTTTAATCGTTTCACTTTTTACTTTCATTTTATTAATGACTCTAGAGTTATAGACACTTAACTGGTAAATTATTCACTAATAGCACTACTTACTAGAAATGACAATCATGAGAATGGAATTTTAATTACATACACTCCAACAGTGGCCTCAATCCAAAAAATAAATAAATAAAATAAATAAATCTGATATAAATACATTCATATTATATTATTAAAACATATGATGGACATATACATATTTTATAAACACTTTTCACGTGTGTGATGAGCCTGGGCCTAAGTTTTCAATACTTAAATATGCATGTGTTAAACATTCCCTCTCGTTCCACTCAACAGTATATAGCAGTCACGTGCATGGCTAAAACAGGGACCACCAACACAGTACATTATTGGAATACTGTATCACGGCAAATCTATTTATCAATACCCAATGAATCATACTCTATTATCTGTTCACTGTCAATAAATCCTATAAGCGTAATTCAAATGCCTTTTCGTGCTTCAGGACATGAGTGACAGCACAGCGAGTTATGACCTATTTGAATCAATGCAGGTGACACATTTAGAGATTCTCAAAAGACGTCTTCTCAAAACGCATGGCAGGGAATTAAAAGCACACGATCTAAAAGCAATATAAGCATACCGCCATGACATTATTTTGCACAGGATAAACCCGTCCCCAAACGCCAGAGAAAGCCCCCTATTCAAATGGCTTAAGTACACATCAGGATCTTCCCCTTGCTCTGCCTGTCAGCTCCTATCACATCACACCGCGCGCACACAAGCGTCAACAATCACGCAAGCGGGGTTCATCCGTTTCATAGTAAAATGCTGAATTCGTTTTTGTATCACAAAAAGCTACTCATTCTACCAATTTATAATCACGGGCACGCAGAAAGTAGCTACTTGTTAACATGCAAGTTTAATCTGGCAAAATTACGCAAATAAAATATTGGCAAATTTAATCACGATTAGTCTATCGCAGTTTAAAGTTTAAATCTAGCCTGACCTGACCTAAATTCCGACAGTAGACTGTGCGTAAACTTGGCAAATACCAAAGTTTCCCATTGTAAATAAACTACAGTTTCACCAGGCATATGGTAACAACTACCACAAAAAATAACTGTTAATTCGGTTAAACAAGGCAGCCGACATAACGCCAAACTGTCTTTTTGGAATACAAAAGTAGCATACATTCTTGACAGTAAAAGCTTGTGACGCGCATTAACAACTAGGCTATGCTTGTATCTACTCTTGGCACACCTTACTTCATAACAACGTGAATAAGCAATAGGCGAAACCAGATGAAATTGATGTCACGGCGCTGAAATTCTCAAGGGAGTAAACAGACTACGCGATAAAAGTTTGTACACAGTTATGGCACATTATAGTCAGCGCTACTTCTCCGTGCGCTGCCCTCAAACTAAACTAGGTTAAACAGAGACATTCCCTTACCTGCAGGACACCGTGATTTCAACTTTGGTCGCGGGGATAGAAGCGTTGAGCGGGTCGAAGTCGCCTATCGACGCCATGCTTAGAAAACTGTTGTTCATCCTGTCAAAAGTGTGTGTTTTTCCCGTGTCCCTCGGCGTATTGGTCCGGCCCCCTCTTCGAGCGACGGAAGAAGGAAAAGCGACGCCTTGCCCGTGCGCATATGTGGAGCAAAGGTGCAAAGTGAGCGCGCGGCAGGCAGGCGGAGGGTTGGGATGTGATGTCACCGCTCCTTTCTCTCCGCGCGCCTCTATCTCTCTCCCTCTCTCTCTTTCGGCGTTATTCTTCGTCTTTTCAGTCCCCTTGTGTTTCCTCTCCTTTTCTATACACGCCTTTCTCCCATATCCTTCCCTTGCCCAATTCATAACGCCTCAGCTGACTTCTCTCCAGGGTTAATTCGGCGGATCCACTATTTACTGCCATAGAAATAAGGACAATAAAGTCACGGTTTTAGGCAGAAATCTACACAGAAGATGTCACTAACTGTCCTTGGCACGGGAGTTATATTTGAAGGTGCACTGTGTAACTTTTGGTGGAGGGTTTGCTACCTGCTTGTCTCCGTAGACATGTTATTGCTGTGCCTGGAATGTTCCACAGTATGCACATAAAAGTAATCTATTTTCATGGAGACAAGCATGTGATGTAACTGTAGGTCAAGTTACAGAGCAGGTCTATAGAGGAGCATTTTAACACATGTAATTTAATTAATGCAAGTTTAGTACCATTCTGTTGAGCAAACATGTTCATGAGACAAGCAGGTGGTGGGTAGCCAGGTTGGCGCCACCTAGTGCCTCCGCTCATTCATTTCTTTCCAGCAACTGGGTAAGAAATCGAAATACACTAGACCAGGGGTGCTCACACTTTTTCAGCATGCGAGCTACTTACAAAATGACCAAGTCAAAATGATCTACCTAATACAAAGCCAAGCAAACTGCACTGAAACACTTTGTGCCCCTTTTTTGGACCCTCACCCACAGTTTGAGAACCCCTTCTTTAAGAGAACTTCCTCTGGCGCTTTACACAAAACTGTGAAAAAAGTGAAGGAAGATTTTTTAAAGTTCCAAACTGGAGTTGCATTCTTTTCTGATTTTGCAGTGATATTTACCAGCCTCTGCACGTTTACCAAATCAAACGCACATCGTGACAAACACAGATGCATTTGTGCACTTTTGTTAGGCAAACTTCAGCCAAATGTGGCAGTAGTTCTGTTCTGTAGATCCGCTCTATGCTGTAGACCTGCTTTGTGCCAACACTGTAACAAAAATTTAGACTCTTTTTTGCTTCACATTTGGTCTTGCTCTTCTAATCAGCGCGCACTGTGGGAGGGGCTTGTGTTCGCTGTACGCAGGAAGGAGCGAGAGCGTGAAAAGGCGAGGGGCGGCGTGCTGACGTGAGGCAGATGGACAGGTAGGATGTTTAGGAAGTTTAACCTGCCTTGTGATGCACGCTGGTACACGAGGGCACACGCTGTTGCAGACAAGCCGTGCATAGGGAGCGTGTGTATTTGTGATGTGTCGTAGAGTATCCGCGGGTTTCAAATGAGTGCACAGGCTGCACTGAGATGCCCCACATGCTCCTGCACCCCGGTACAAGTTTACTGCCAACAGCAGCAGCCGTAATTAAATATGATTGCACTTGTTGAGTGTCAGACCTTGAGTGAGAGACAAGACCGAGTCCAAATGCGAGTCCGAGACGAGACACGGCGATCTACCCACACGACCTTGGCGATCGACTGGTAGATCGCGATTGACGTATTGAGCACCCCTGCACTCAACGGTTTGCAAGAATCCCGGAAGTTGTAAGACTGTGCACCGGCCAATCAGCGAAGAGCTGAACCAACCTGGGTTGTGATCCTTTGGACTTCCTTTGTCAAATACAAACTTTGCATTTTTTATTGCATCTTTAATTTGCAAGTTCATCTCGCAGAAACAACAACAGACATGTTCACTCTCTGCTTTGTTCGTTGTTGTGCCGGAAATTACTTGGAGACCATTTAGCATTCCGGCACATACATCATGACCAAATAGCAGCAATTTGGTGAAATAAAAAAAAGTACCTGCCTACCGTCGAGTAAACGAATCCTAATGCTGTGAAGTCAGACTGTTTCCACAAAATGAATCAGGCTAGATGGTAGGCCCTTCACCAAAAATGTTACATACTGCAATTTTAAACTAGTTTCATTGTCCCCATTATGGTGCATTATCTGGTGTAATTTGGTTAATCACATTGTGCCCTCTTTCTCACTAACTGCATGTTTGGTGATTTATTGCATCCTTTTGTTTCTTTGTGGTGTCCTCTGTCCGGAGTTGTGTGCGCGTTTGTCCTTACCCTTCGGCTGTGATAAATTTGGAAAGAGAGTTAACCTGAAAATCCCTCCACTCAGTGATAACTAACTTCCATTATCTAAAGGGTGGCACTGGTCATAAAATGGAACAGCACAAGATCACCACTCAGTAAATTTAAAGGTGTGCTATGTAACTTTTGTGGACTGCGTGCCTCCACACAGATGTTATTGTTTTGTTGGGGATGCTCCACTGTATTCAACTAAGAATTTGAAAAAGATGGATTCTTATTATGAGAGGGTTCACTTCCCCGCAGATCTGACCTATAACTTGACCTGGTGGTCCTTGTTTCTGTGGAGCTAGATAAATGAATGCCATATTGTGGAACATTACAGGCAAATGAATAGCATTTTCAAAGAGACAAGAATGCAGGTCAGAGAAGTGCACCTTAAAATCATTTTGGTTCATACATAAAAGGGGCATAAAAGACTACCTTCTTCCGTCTCCAAAAAAAGGAAAAAAATCTGTCAGAGGGTTTAGCTCAAATATTTGCTTTGGGCATGGACTGACCCACCTCCTCCAGCCCTTAGTAACAGCTATAGCACCATAAACTCCGGGTGTGAGGAAAGGTGGGCTTTGGCACTGCAACTGTGAAAAAAAAAACACACACACACATATCAAAGTGACTCGTTCTGACCTTAAGCTTTTGGACCCCTGTGGCTGCAACACATTTTCCACAAACAGCAACTTGAGTGGACTGCATTATGCTGCTTCAACAGACATTTATAGCCACAAAATAGGATGAAAATAATGCGTACAGTGCTTTTATGTGGTACTCCTTATATGTCCCTGAATGTGCATTACTGTTCAGTGAGGATAAGGATCTGAGTTTAATTAAAAAGAAGACTTGGATTCTGCAGGAGAATATGAGGACAATGAGATTAATATGAAAGGATAGAAAAGAATGCATTGTGTGGAGAAATAAGTGTGTTTCCCACAATACGACACAATACAAGAGCTCCTGGGTTGGACAATGTAGTGTAAATGCAGGGATCACATCAGAATAAATCATATGACAGTGGCAGACAGACATCACATAATGGGGCATGATGTCAATATGTTATGTAGTATGTTATTAAGGGTACAGCAGGAGCAGGCTGTGTTAAAACACTTTGCAGAAATTAAGAGCCATTGGTGGTTTAAGCTTTTGTCATGGATTTTGGTCCATAAAATCCCACTGTATGTTGCTATTTAAAGGTCCTATATTATGAAACATTGACTTTTGTGAGCTTTAAGCTATGTTAAAACATTACCTTATCAAAAACATATTTTGTTCCATTCACATGTTTGAATAATCCTGGTTTATTAGTCTGTCAACATTTCCATAGCTAAACATGCTTTGTTCCATCTTGTGATGTCATGAAGCAGTAGTTTTCAAGTCAGCAGCTTGATCTTTTATCTACTTTTCAGTAGAAATTGGCAATGGTATTACCACATGACAAGGTGAAACCATAGACCGTATATATGAGTGGATATAGCTAATGCACTAGCTGCCGTGTGACAACTAGCAAGTGCACCAAGAGGCTCTTCTGGCGTTTTCTGACCCTGGCTCCATTTGACTTACACTGGGATCTTGTTGCCCCTCTCTCTGTAATTGCTGCAGTGAGCCTCATTATTGTGGTATTAACATGTTCATGTTAAATTGCTCTACATGATTCTGATTTTTTTTTTTTTTTTCTCGCGCTATTTTATCTGTCAAATAATTCCTGTTCATAACAGAGAGCCTGGCTCCAGATTAGCTCCTGTAACTGTTAGCATCGCAAGCTTCATTTGAGCGACTGAACGCTATAGGTGACATCACACTTACTTAGTCCACTTCTTTTATACAGTCTATGTTTGTTTTTTTTTTTAAGAGAAGAGCTCAGCTTTAGTATACAGGGTTTGTGCGTTAAGCACAAACAACGTGTTTGTTTCATTAACAACGTGTTAATGAAACAAAACACAACTCTGGGTATGTTTTTGATAACGCAACACAATAGCATAATATAGGCCCGTTAAAAGCCTATTGATTTATTGATAAAATTTTTCTCTAATTGGTTGAGACAATAAGATAAGAGATGTGAGAACCTCAACTAAGTCCTCATGAAGACCTGTTTGGCTGAAACATGTTGGCTTTGGCCATCTAAATAAAGGCCTTTTAACTATATTTTTCCTCGTGGCATTTTTACTTCTTTGGAGTGCCTGGATTCTGTTGTGTTTAATGTGAGAACCTTTATTTGTCTGTTGCTGCAATGCGAGGTTCAACAGCAGGAGCAGATTAATAAATGAGTCTATTAAAAATAAACTACAGTACAGTATATGGACCATAACTCATATTAGTATCACATCATTTGACGACAAATGCAATCGTGCTATATTAGATCCTAAACCAATACTAGACCTGTACCAGAAGGGTAGAAAGGGTACACAAGAGGGCACTAAAGATGGCTCCATGGGTGAATAAGTGCATCCACTAATGAGAGGTTGTCCAGAGGCTCCTGCAAGGAAGGGAATAACCAACAAAGTATTAAACATGTTTTCATTTATTCCACTAAAACTTTTCTAAGTTTTTTCTAACTGACCTTGTATCTCAAAATATCCTGCAGCCATGGTTCAACTTGTTGTCATGATTTTAAACTTTCAAATTCGATATTAAGAAATTGGCTTGAATCACAATACTGATTTTGATACCACATTTTTGGAGAATAAACTGTGTGAATAAAGAATAGTACTTTTTATGGTATGTATGTCCATAATAAAGGGATTTTGCCTCAAATCTATTTTGTTTTTTTAGTACGTTTCTTGTTACCATGTGGTTATTAAAACGAGCGTCTAGTTTCTTTTCTAGTTTTAGTCTTGATGAGTATTTGATTGTCCATACTTTTGACAACCCTAGTTCTCAATATCTGCCTGTTAGCTTGTGGTACAATACATGCATTATGTTTCGCCGGCCACTCCATGAGAACCTACCATGACGCATCGTTGTATTACTCAGTGTGTTTGCAGCCCAAATGCCCATCTAAATATAACTCAAGTCTTGCTAACACACACAAAACACAAATCTCTTTACCACCATCCCACGCTGACACACTGTGGCATGGGGGCACTGGCCATTACACCACCTCTGGGCCAATCAGAAGCCTTCTTTCCGGTCACATGGAAAAGGCAGGGCAACGGGATCATAAGTGTCAACAAATGAGGAGGAATTATTATGAAGACGGTCTAAAAGTGAGTAAACATCTCATCACATAGGCAACGCTGGGTTAAAATGGCACCATAAACCAAAGCAAAAACAACCCAGGTCTGTGCTAATAGTCATTAATCATAATCCATCTCCCGGAGGCCAACATGAATAAAACATGAGGCCATTTGTTAGGGTTAAATTGCTGCATAATTACTACAGCTGTACTCCACTGATGAATATCTGCAGCCATTCTGTGAAAGTTATGGAATAAAACTGTTTTTATCATATCCTTAATGTGGTTTAGTGAGGAAAATTTTACTTACTTTAATGATTTCACACTGCAACTAAGATAGAAACAATGTTATGCATGAGTAACATATAGCATAAATAGTGTAAACTCACAATTGTAATGCCGTTCATTACAATTATTTTATTATTAGCTCTGACACTGATCTGTTGACCCTATCTGACCAGTCCTCCTGTTAAACTGCACTGAGACCTTTGACTGAGACACAAAGGTGACTAAAAATATATATAAGTAAATAAACAAATGTATAAATAAATAAAATGTTGCTGCAGAAAAACTTGAATTTCCCTCGGGTTCAATAAAGTATCTCTTTCTCTTGCCAGAACAGTTGGTCACTGAACTATAAGATCAACTGTGTGACTGTGGGAGAAGTGGCCTTTGATTAAATTGTGTTTATATTTTGTACAACAGTGATGCAAGTTTTGACAAATATTATTTAAGACCATGCATTTTTAGAAGTACATGTTTAATACTGCTAGCTATTTCTATCTTTATAAAGTTTGGTGATCCCAGATGGTATGTTAATTGTTATGAACAAAAGGTTATCATCATTATCTCAAGAGTTTTCAATTTTTTAAACCATAGGAGAGATTAGTTTTCCCATCAGGTCTGAGTAGATGACAGTCAAAAGAATTAAATTATATTTCAAATCCTGTTCAATATTCATATTTACTCTGAATCTGAATACCTATAATATGATTGTCTGAATTTCACAGGTTATAATCAACTATAGGAATCAGTAAACAAAATAACTGTTGTAGCAGTAGAAATTGAATTACACTGAAAAAATAAAATAACTTTCAACAGTAATTTTGTTGCTGATTTGGACACAAGGGAGTAACTAAGCACAGTAAAAATGAACATCTTTATTCAATTTGCACAAATTAGCCACAGTATTGGCTTTTACATTTCAAACTAGTTGTAATTAGCAAAAATTGCAGAGTTAAATTACAATCATCTATCTATCTATTATACTCAGTGAACTGAAGAGCAAGGCTCTTAACAATTATAACTTCTATTGTCCAGAGGGCACCTCTCCCAGCTATTAAAACTCATGAAAGAGCTCTTCCTACAGACAACAGAGTTCACAATAGCGCCCCCTGTGTCAGATATGTCACAGTCCAGAGGGACCAGAACAATAGCCTTAATTGTGCGCCTGCTTCTGTCCCTGCATATCTCAAAGTGCACCCATTCAGGATCATGTCCTTATATTTGTCTCTATAAATGCTGCTATATATGGATCAAATGTCTCAAAACAAGCACATTGGAAAACCTTACATGAGTGAGTGCTGGTGTATCATCTTTGTAATTATTGGGCTATAATTTTCTTCTTGAGGTGTGGAGAAAGCATAGTAATCAGCCATATCATTATGTGCACTGACAGGTGAGGTTTGTGTGTAAATGACAAAACAATGTAGTTGTTATGAGTGAGATCACAGGTCTAAACTGTGCCAAACCACATACAAAACATCCAGAAACTAGATTTACTCTGGCCCGGGATCCAAAATACAGATTTTTTCAATATTTTACAGGGATGTGAGTCTAGTCACCAGTGAATCTCCCTGTTTTCAGATGGGCGTGATGAATAGGTGGATTAGCCAATGATTGACATTTATTGTCCTCCAAAACAAATATGGCTGCTTACAAGAAAAAAAGAAAAAAATATATCACAGGGGACTGAAAAACATTGTATATTTCTGCAGAATTACTGCACTATACTGTGCTAATCTGGGAGGAGAGAAATGTAATTTTGTTTGTAAATGATATAAGACCAATGAGCTCCTTTGTTTCACGAGTCATTGAGAAAAACAAATCTGATTGCATGATCACGTTTGGTTGGGTCTGAGACGTAACAGAGGCCGAGGGGAACAAACTGATATGAATCTGTATAAAAGAGAGACAAGGTTTAGTCCTGATCTAGTCCAGGTTTGCCAAGGTTTAGTTCAGCTTCTTTCAGGTTAGTTACATTTTCCCCCTCATTTTTAAAGCCCTGGATGGTTTTAAAAAAAAGTCAGAAAAGCATCATCAGTTTAATATATTCTTTTTGTAAATCAAATGTTATAAAAGAGCATTGTAGCCTAGAGGCAGTACAGTCAAAACCCATTATAATGTATGAGACTAGTCTTCATAGGAAGCGTGAGCAAATTTATAGTGCCAAAGCTTTACAACTTCCCCTTGTCGTCACTGTGTCCAAAGAAACAACCGATAAAATAAATGGCTTGCCTATCGAAGGTAAAAGCACATTTAAATGACTGAGAAAATAATTATATAAGAAAATGCCTGAATATCCTGAAGTAGAAAGAATAATACAAATGATTTTCTGGTGCTATTAACTTTCCAATTTACCCAGATAAGGGGAAAAACACGACAACCCCAGCGTATTCCCATATGGCGCTCTTTCATACCATTTCAGAATGACCCTCAACAGTTAGGCGAGTTCTAATTTGCTTTTAGCAGTGTGTAAAATGCTCTGCTCCTCTCAAGTCAGTTTATGTGGATAATTGCGCCTAGCTGAGAGGGGACTGGGTGATGTCTGTATCCGCATTAGCAGAGCACGCCACAGCCTCACGCCTCATCAGCTCTGCCCCGATCACTGTGGTGTTCTGGTATTTTTAGATGGACGATTCAGTCCGTGGTTGAATATTGACCCCGTCTTCTCCAGGGCCTCATTGGCTCCTAGATAAAGGTCTCTGACAATCAACTTGCTATCTCCTCTTCTTTACTTTCAACTTCAATTTTTGTTTCTTTTCAACTGGGCACACTATTTAGAGGTTGCTTTTGAATAACAATGAACTTCAGAAATAGGCTCTTTCCTTTCTTTATGACTACTTTCATAAAATATTGCTTTTGTCTCATGATTTCAACATTTGTGGTATTACTCATTAACCAGAGGTCTGTAACTTTATCCAAAGCTGCCCTGATAGACTAAACCAACAATGTAGGGCAAATAGACGATATCTTAACTTCCATGATTTGTAGGACATTGTATTGACCTAAATCTTTTCCTGATGATTCATGGTGATCTTAACTAACCTAAATGAACCAAAAGAAAAATCACTACCTGTTTCAAAACACGCTGGCTTGTCCCTTGTAACCAATAAAGGATTTTTATGATACACATTTACAACAGAGTGCCTCGGATCTTTTTTTACTCTATCACAAGTAGGCTTTTATACAACAAGCATGGTCATCTTCACTGTCTGCTAGCTTTTGAGTATAGTCTTTCAGAAAGAAGCACCTGTTTTTAGACTGCTGAAAAAATCCCCTGAAGCTCTCACTCCTTCTGTGTTTTAATCCTTATCATATTTTAACTCATGTTGTCAAATACTGAAGGATGTAAAGTTTAAAGGGTTTCAGGGACAGTCATCTGGACACTGTTTTTGACATCAAGCTCATTTTCAGAAGTCATTTTCAATTTGGTGTGATAAATTCCCCTCTTCTAATGACACAAGGGACAATTTGCACTGCCATATGCTGTGGGGTCAGGAACTGGGCTTCATAAAGTTGATGGAATGTGTGTTTCTTTTCATTATGCTTTCCAGTCCTCTATATCTGTCAGGTTTTCCTTATTGTTTACTGCCAAACTGCTATAAATGTTAAATTGACCGCAACAGCTCAGGTTAAACGGCAGCTCATTGACTGTCACAACAAAGGCTCTTTTGAGTCACAGTGATATTATTTGATGGCACAACAGAATTAAAGGCATTTGTCCCTGATCGCTTTTTTTTTTTTTTACACACATACATACACACACATATACATATATATTTCCCTTTAATCAATTCCCCCGATTAATTAATTACCCCCTCACCAAAATAAATCAATAAAAATAATATTAATTATGATTTAATAAACACACACATACACATTCATACATATTCACTCGCTCACATACACCCGTGCACACACCAAAGGTAGGATACACATTATCTCGTTTCTTGTATTACCTGATGCCCATAACTCATCAAATTCCTTAATTTTAAATCGCAGTCTTGCTGTTACTCTTTCCATTTCCGTCACATCTTTAACCCTTTCCCACCAGTTTTCTTTAGTAGGAGGTTGTGCTTTTAGCCAGGACACAGCTATCTTTTTTTTTTTTTGCTATTTGTTTTTGCTTTTTGCTTTTGTACTTAATATTAAAATAATTTTCCTATTTTTGGAAGACATAGTGGTTGGTACAATACTCAATATAAATAACTGGAGGTCTAAATTTAGTTTTTCCTTACAAATACTTTTATTTTATTTTATTTTATTTTTTACATTACTCCAGTAGTCTCTGATTAAGGGACATTCCCATAATATGTGTGTGTAGTCTCCTGTCTGACCACAACCCCTCCAGCATTTGTCAGATTTTGTATTGTATTTTGTTACCTTTGTTGGGACAATAAAATATTGCAACTTGGATTTCCATTCAAACTCTCTCCATGAAATACTTCCCTCCATGAAATACTAATCGCTTTTTAAGCAAGTTGTATGTTTTGACAGAAAAGGTCTACAGATATAGCAATAAGTTAAAAGCTGCATTGCGTTAAAGTTGTAAGAGATTTATTTGAAGTGCCCATATTACGCTATGTTACACTCTGTTCCTCTTTGTGATGTCATGCCGTAATACAGGAAGTGCTCGACTCTTTTTAAACTCCATACACCTTCACTAGAATCATTTAATTTCAGCTGTTGAATTGCCAATCTCTACTGAACTAAAGGTAAAAGGAGGTGTTACCTTGAATACTACAGCTTCTTCACATCACAAGGTGGAACAGAACATTTTGAGCTGTGGAGATGTACAGGCTAATAATAAAGTGTTACTCAAACATGTGCGATGAAACAAAACACAACTCCAGATGTGTTTTTGAGGAGGTAACAGCATAATAACATGGCTTAAGGCTCACAAGAGTCAATTCTGCAAAATATAGGACCTTTAATGGGGAAACAGGCTTCGAAACATTTTGAGTGATGTTATGAGATAAAGGAAGAAAAGAAACCAATCAAATCTTGCCCATTCCTTTAAATTTTAATGATAATATTTTAAGACCAATTTATTCCTATCAAATACATTGAGACATTGAGGGACAACCCAAGTCACTCCTAAGCTGCTTCACTATTATATGGACATGTTCCCATTATATACACAGACGTAATTTAAATGCAAATCAGGTCACACTTGGCAATGCATGTGTGTGTAAGGTCTATGGCTTCTTCATATTTTTGTTCATTTGCAAGTTATAATGGACACATAGCTATTGTAGTTAGCATACCAAATATAGCACCAGGAAACATGCTATGAGCTAATTGTAAACTAAAATATGAATCAGGCATGTGCATGTTTCTGTCTGTGAAATAATTGCCTTTAAATATTCTAATATTTGGTTGTTTTTTGTGTATGCTTTAAATGAAGATATAACATTCCACTGGAAATTTACTGACTGTGGAGGTGAACCGTAAAGTGAAAGTGGAACAGGAAGCTTTTTGTTGAAGAACTCGCCCATTGATTCCTGATACGTGACTCTCTGGTCTGCCTGGAAGATGAGAGGAGGATTCTTGGAAACATATTTGAAAGCGGAAGGGCTAAAAATACCAAAACACAACATTGCGAGTATCAAGACAATGAAATGAAGGATTAAGAGTTTCCAACAGTGTACAGTGTGTCATTATAATACAGTGAGTACGAATTTAGTCACTTGTCACTGCATTTTTAATTATTATTAGTTTTTAACACATTATTAACATGCAACACCATTGTGACAGCCCTAAACATAGAAATCATATGAAAAAACAGATACCATCAGTCGCACAAGTAAAAGAACAAAACACATTATTAAACAAAACATCAACATACATACATAACATACATAACATCAATTAAACAAAACAAAAACACATTATTAAATAAATGCTATTCTTGATTTTGTGTCAGAATACTACATTATTAAAGTTATTTTCAGTTAGTGTTAATTTTGACTATAGACCACAATTATAAAATAGTGTAATTTTAAGCACATAATATAATAGCTTATTTAATACAGATGTCTTTGAGTATCCTAATATAATAATAACAATAACAATAATAATAATAATAATAATAATAATAATAATAATAATAATAATAATAATAATGATGCATTAGTCTTATATACTCCAAGACTTTCTTTCTCACTTGCATATCAAAATTATTGTGCAAAATCTGACTGCAGTTATAGTTGTAATCGTCCAGGATGTGCAAAAAAAAAAGAAAAAAAGAAAAATCAAGATTAAATTTTTTTTTCCATATTGCCCAGCCCTCCCCTAAATTTAAAGTGTGACTTAACTTATTTTCTGACCTTATCAAGTAGTGAAGCACTAAGTCCAGTAATAAAGGCTGTAGAAGTTCTCTCCTGCAGTTTCTTGTGTGGGTGTATTATATCACATGACAGCTTCACATAATAATAAAGTTCAGACACAGGCAGGCGTTGGGAGTGAGTCATTTCTCTGTTCTCTGGAGGTAAATTAGCACTGGCTGCTGCTCAACATTAAATATTGATCTTTCCATCTCTGTTCACATCCATTTGGGTCTTCAGGGTGAGCTCCTACTCTGGTTCAACTAATTCTGACTTAATAAGGACACTGTATCAGAGGCCAGGGTTATCTCAGCCTGCATTCACTCAGACAGAGATAAATTAATTCAGAAAAGTACAATCATGAATACAATTTTAGCAATAGGACCCCAGCAGAGAATGATAAGTAGAGTAAATTATGGGACAGAAGTGCTGCCTAGGGCCAAGACAGTGATGATGAAGAGGAATAACTACATCTGTGAAGCCAGAGTAAAATGTAAAATATAAATAAATGCCCCCCCAAAAATCTATCAAAAATAATTAGTCTATTTGATCTTGTAATATAGTTCAGTCTTGATTTAAAGTATAGAGTATTGGTTGGATAGTAGACTAAACGGATGTTGACAATTCTACCACTGGAACAGATTACAAAAGGAAAAATGGTCTTTGTGGAAGGCTTGGATCTTGAGACTCAGGATTAAGAGGATGCTTAAAACTGTCTTCATATGGCTTGTGACTTGTTTGAACGTTAGAAAGACAATTAAAGGCGCACTGAGTAAATTTGCAAGTTGTTTACTTAATTGGAGATGTTAGTGCATTAAACACCGAGACTTTATCAAAATGCAGGTGTTTTTATTGTTCAGTAATGCATTCTTATTGTAAGCAGGGTTGATCTCCACACATTGCACCTGTAACTTGGATGGGCCAAATACACAGGCCCCCCACGAGGACAGTATAATGAACATTAAAGGTGTACTATGTAACTTTTCTGTTAGAAAAACAGGCATTCTGACTGAGCAGGTAATATCTCCATGGAGAAAAGCATTTGACTGACCCTTCGCCAGGAAAGCTACACAATTCACTTTTAACCATTATTCACATTCACACTTTCTTTTGTTTTTTCCTATCTATTAGCTTGTTATTCATTTTAAATGCAAATACCCCCAACATATCGATGCTGATACGAAAGGCCTCTAAATTGTTTTTCAATAAGCAAGTCCTCTCAGTCCATGATAAATGAGGCTTTTAATGGGCAATAGGTCGTATTAATGAGATTGTGATTTAACATTCAGTACCTTCATTTGGATCCATCTTAGGCACTCATAATACATCCTATAATTACTAATCAGTTCATCATGGCACCAAAATAACATATTTACAACATACCAGAGGCTGAGGCAGCAGAGGAGAACAGTACTGTACAAATGATATATACACACACTTTTTTAGAATATTTACATTACCTGAACACACAGCTCTAGTGCATCTGCAGTAATAGTAGCCTAGTAGTAGAAGTTATAGTATTTTTTTAAAAAAAAGGTGCTTGCTAGTTATCCACATCAGAACATTTTATCTACAATGAAACAATGTCAAATTCAAAGAAGTAGAACATACATAATGTATTAACAACTTCCTTTAAAGGTGCACTCTCTAACTTTTCTGGTGGAGGGTCTGCCATCTGCTTGTCTCCATGGTGATGTTAATGTTTTGTCTGAGTTGTTTCACAGTATGTCTTTAAACAAATATATCTTGCATTTATTCAATTATAGGAGTTTTTCTGTCTCAAAACGACCACAAACCTGCATTCTTTCTGTAAGCAGGCCCACTTCTCCACACATCTGAAAGTGACGCAGTGCACCTTTAAACCAACCGATCATTGTAAGACATGATCATTTGTGATCTAAAGTGTTCCCTGTATTCAAGTCAACGTATTGTAACAACCAATCTGCTCCACAATAATAACAAGATGGAAGAACATGTTTAGTGACTCACTCCAAGGCTCTGAACAGTTGGCTGCTGTTGGAATCCAAGCCATTGATGGGACTGTCATGCAGCTCGTGCTCACTGAGAGGCGCCAGTGAGTCAGTCGCCTCTGCACTGCCTCAGCAGCACAAGAGCCCAGGTACCTCTCCGGAGCCCTGGTCCAGTGTAACTTGGTCTGGTTTGGTCTCCATGAAGATAGAAATGTTTAACACCAGACTATAAAATAAAGCAATAACATCTCCATGAAGAAACACATTTGACGGGCCCTCACCCAGAAAAGTTATACCTTTAAAGAAACATTACACATTTTTCACTCAACAAAGCCAGAAAAGATTGTGAAAAGTAATAGAAATAATGCATTCAATTTAAACAGAGCTTTATTCAGCTTTATTCCACAGCTGCCCTGGGACAGACTCACAGAAGCTAGGCTGCCCTGGGCTGTGCCCTTGCAGCGTCTGACAACCTCCAGTCATTCATGGTCTTATCATTGGGGACATGAAATGAAATCACTTGTCTTAATCAAAGACTGTATAAATGAGCTTAGCTAACCCTCTAGCCCATGTAACAACTAACATCTTCATTAGAATGGGGCTGAACACAGTGGGGGACGTCACACTCCCTTAATCCACTTCTTTATACAGTCTATGGTCTTTAATAGAATAACAGATATTGTAGTTTGTTGGTAACTTTATCATAGATAATATATGATAATAGAAAGTATACATGTTCTAAGTTGTGAATAAATGATAGGGCAAATTATTTATTATTATTATTACATATCAGTCACTTTTATTTTCAGTAAGTAGCCTGTAACAAACAGACCAGTTTGTTAACTATAAGCAACACTCAGCACCGCCCCATTATTTTTGGATAACTCCTTTTACTCATGGAGTTGTTCCACAAATTGTTATGAAACTTACTGTTGCCAATAACAAGTATTTTTGCCAATAAAAATGTCTGGAAATGAATGAATGAACAATACATAAGACAAGCAAGTAACATTGAGCACATTTAATGATCTCCTGCATCTAAAAACAATGATCAAAACACAATGCAGTCTTACCGCTAGTGTAAACTGCCCTGTGATGATATAATGGCCCTGTGATCCAGTGAGCATAATGTCTTTTTTATTTCCTAGTTTATCCAAGATTAAACACATAGCAGATCCCAAATGTCCTGTAAGCTTCCCCTCTGACACAAATCTAATTATAAAGAGGTGATTGTTTCCCTAGTTTTTATTTAGCAACTTTTAAGTGTTTCATATGAATCTCCACAGATTGGCGTTGTTACAGAGGCACTGCATGTGGACAGCCTTGGCAGCAGTGTCGTACAGGGAGGTGCCAGATGGACTCAGAGAGGTTACATAGATTTGGCTCTCTCTCGGTGCGGTGGATAAACTCCACACAGAGGCACAGCTGCTTCCTGAACTCACCTGCCCTACAGACTGGGGTGAGCAAAATATGAGTGACGTTTTAGTCAGATTCAAACATGTCAAATTTTAAAAATGGAAACTTGTGTACTGAGGGTTCAAAAACAAACTTAGACAAAGGCTATATTGTGGAGACTGGTGGGAAGTAATTGAATACATTTACCAAGAATACAAATTTTGAGTAACTGTATTCAGGTACTTTTTCATTTGACAATAATCAGAATACAGTTACTTTTCTAAAATCAAAGGAATACTTGGTGGTACTTGCTCACAAAACAGCACATAATCTGTGAGAAAAATATAAAACAGCTCTTGTGGTGTGCAAGAGCAATAATGATGATGAGTGATAATAACTATAAAGTTGTTTTCAATCCTATGTTGTGTTTGTACTGTATAATTTAAATGCAACTAGATGTAAAAGTACTGTAACTGTTCAGAATACAGTACTTTGATTAGACCATATAATTGAATACATTACAAAATACATTATAATTCAGGTGTTCATCATTAAGTAACCAAATACATTTTCAAAGTATTCTTCCCATCACTGACTGTGAATAGAAAGTGGAAAATAGTTAAAGCACCCAACCACTAATCCAATGGTCAACAGTTCAAACCCTGACTGAACCACTGCACGTGATATCACCCACCTTGCAAGGTGTGAATGTGGTGTGAAAGTAAATGATCATGGTCACGTTCTTGCCTGAGCAGCCAGTCCCTTCTACATTCTGTCTGAATCAGCCACAGCTCCTGATTTATATGTGTCCCTAAAATGTGGAAGGCAGGGTAGACAGCTCTTAAACTTACAGAGCCCGCCTGATGATGTGTGCAAAAATGATACTAAGGCTACATCCACACGACAACTCTCCTGGATTTTCGTTTCCAGGTTTTAGCCAATTTTTACCCACAAATTAAGAAATTGCAACCAGTTATACTAAACAGGGATATTGTGGTATTAGAATTGCATTGCAAACATATGTTCATTTATTTATTTATTTATTTTTTCATTTTGATGTTTATTGTTCTCTGCTCAAAGGTGCTTATGTAAATGTAGGCCTGTATAAAATCCAGAATCAGTGTAGTAATGTGTACAAATTGGCTAAAACTTACTTTTTTTTTTCTTTTTTTGCGCACATCATCAGCTCAGTACAAATAGATATACAGTATTCTTTTACCTGTGTTAAGTAATAGATTGGTGATGATGACTGGTTAATCCAGTCAATTGGTCAATCACACCGTCTGAAATCAGGGAGACAGGATAAGGCTCCAGATTCACTTGTCTTTGTAAAGTTTTGCCAAGCCTGTGGCTCTGGCTGGTCATGTAAGTCATGTTCAAGGTTCTTCATTTGTTATTCCAACATGCAAAAAAAAAAAAAAAAAAAAAAAAAAAAAAAAAAAAAACAGAACAAAATTAGTTTGTCAAGCCCAGTGATGTTTTCAAAATCATCAACAGTAACTTTCACCCACTCTTTTTCAAACATTAATGTATTTATTTAAGTATTTTGAGTATTAGTTGGTTTTCTTTAGGAGCCATATGGAAAAAGGAAAAGACCATCTGCATCAGTCTTAGACATATTTAAAATATTCAAAGAAGCACACCCCAGAGCAGCTGTGTCCACTGACACAGCAGAAGGGTGACAGCGCCATCTGCAGGCCAACTTCTTCAGAACTGTATCCCAGGTGTGAAAAAGTAGTGAGACAGAAACAACCAAAACATGCAACCCCACCAAGAACAATTAAGTAAATAGGGAAAACTGTTTCATGGATTGGGACAGCACTAGGTCATTGGCACAGAGAACAACAAGTACAACTGTTGGATGAGAGAGGCCACTGAGACCCAAAAATGCACCCAACAGAATAAATTAGGATGAGGGGGCATACCAGCTTTCTCACACCTGGGAGTTCTGAAGAAGTTGGACTGCAGATGGTGTTGTCCAAGTAGAAAGACAGAGCCAAAATCTAGTTAAACCAGCTGAGCAGACACATCACAGCAACATCATGTGACACTTCTGAGAAAAACTACAGAGTGCAGCCGAAAATGTCAAGGTATGAGATAAACAGATGTCTATACATAAAAACCTAAACCTAAACCTAAAAACATGCACCAGGGACTACAGGTGGAAATTTGCTCTAACCTGGCACAATATTTCTCTCCTATTAAGGTTAATGTATATTGTGCACTGCCTCATAGATAAACTAATAACTAAATAACTAAAGTATATAATCAGTACAGAAGACCTAATGAACCTAATCAGACAAATCACTAATAATTTCAGAATTCAATCCTAATTTAGCTTTGCCTGCTTTAGAACTCACTTAAAAATAGTTAAGTGTCATAAATACAAGGGGTTCTTTGGTTGAAGTGAAAGTAGTCTAGATGAAATATATTGAAAATCGGAGACTCATCCAACCTGAAAAGCAGCAAATGCAATGTTCTTTCCAAGTTTAATCCAAGGAACTTTTATGAATTATGCAGAAAACATAAAACTGAACTCCCAGTGCTCTGTAGCTGCTGCAAAGTTTTGCTGTCTGCACAGTTAACAGGTGAGTGCTGATCTGCAGTGAGAGGATACTTTCTCCTGGCTCCTCCTGTGCCCTCTCTCACTCCCAGTGGGAGATCTGCATCCACCACTGTGCACAGAGATGTACCACACAGACTGGGGCTGGAGGTGAGAAATGATTTACTCCCTTCAAAAACATTCCAGCACAAGTACTAAAATATGAACGACATAGTGTGCTGATGAAGTACACTTTCAAATGCGTACACAAGGGGCAGTTGTAATGGATTAGTTACATAATTAGAAATAAAATATACACATAATTGTAACTTATGAAATAATGTTTAAATATTTTTTAACTATGCAGAAAACTGTAGAAAAGTATGAGATTTCTACTGCTACAAATGCATCTAGAATAAAGAATACTCAGTAATAATGGTTATAATAATTTAAATAATAATACAGTTTACTAAGTATTGCCTTTTTTTTTTTTTTTTGGTCAAGACTGGTTCTGTATTAAACTACAGAAGAAATACTGTATATTTGATTTCTGTGATGTTTGATTGGATGCAGGCCCTGGGTTGACCCTCCAGATGGGAGGACAGCCTGTTCTCTCTCGGGGGTATAACCGGTCATGTGACCCGAGGGTCTACTAGTTCTCCAGACGCTGGTCAGACACAGCAGAGGAGCGAGGAAGTCTCCAGTGGGTAATTCACCAACCCTGCCCTGAGCTGGCACAGAGTATCTCCATCTGTGTGAGGGTCTGCCAACAGGACTAAGGGCAACATATCAGGTCAGTCAGCTCTTGACAATTAGAAAAGATATTCAATGTTTGGATATGTCTTCCTTTAATGCCTGATCTGTAAATCTGAGGTTAAGATTTTTGCACAAACAAAGAAAAAAAAACAAATAAATAAATAACTGACTGTTTCAACTGAACTACTGTTGGGCCTATACTCTACCTATTATTCCAGCCATTGCCTGTAATACAAATGTAACCTCATTTTGACTGAAAGAGTTCTGTAAGTCTTTCTACTCCTTCAACATGTGAACAGACACTGGTTCTTCTGAGAGATTCTGTTGGTCTTTGCTCACTAGGACGTGCATCACTTTGGGCTGCTCTGAGCCCTGACAGAGTCCCATGAAGTGTAGATAAACAGAACACAGAACTCCAGTCTGTGCCTAAGCTCCTCTATGTACTTTGCCATTTCCTTTCATTGGCTTTTGACAGTGGAGCTGTGTTGCCCTCTTCTGTATAAACCCTGTATTGCCAGAAGAAAACTAATTTCACATGCTGTGAACTTAAAAATACTAATCCATTAGTGTTATATCACTTTCCCAATTGCTCTGCTATTTTGTGTATGATTCATTCACACCATACTCAATGGTGGTAAGCTACTACCATAGCCACAGCTGCCCTTTGGTGGACTGACTGAAGCAAGGCTGTCAATCTACACCATTGCACCCTCAGATCACTAATCCCTCACTCACTACATTCACAAAATGGATGAAAAGTCCTGCCCAAGGACACAATGACAGTTTGCACTAAACTAGAGCCATTGAATCTGCGGTGGAGAAAGAGTTCACAGACACAGTAGATAAAGTAGATAAATAACTAAGTTAAATTAAGCCAGCATATTTTACAATATTACACACCTTTACATAAATGTCATTACAATAACCTGATTATCTTTAACAAGTTATTAGTGAGCTACATGTGACAGTTTTTGGCCTGTGTGAACCACAGTTATCATGTTGATCACCCTAAGGGTGTCCATTATTACTGTATATTGCAGAAACCAAACTTATGTGCAGAACAGAGCTATATATGAATATGCTAAATGCTTTGTTTCACTATCATTTAAATAATTTTCTTACCTCTGCTCTGGCTTTCTTTAGAGTTGAGTGTTTTTTAAGTGTCTGCTGTTGCTCTCTTATCTGACACAATACTGCCACCCTGTGGACACAACTTCGCAATGCAATATATGCAAACCATACATTGCAATAATACATCAGTTACATCAGCTCGTTATAAATATTATAAACATATATTATATATGTATTTTAAACATGTTTTATGCATGTATTTCTTTTCGGTGTGTGCCACAGCAACCTTATGGAGACTTAAGTTGCCTATACATTGATACTCTTGGTTTAAAAGATTGATCAGAGGAAAGTTCATATTCTCACATAAAAAAAAAAAAAAAACTCTCCAGTTTACAAAATGTAATTGGTACTGCGTGCTGTGGTCAAATGAGGCAAAAATATCACTTGCAGTGGGTTATCTTACAGGAGAAAAACATTTGTCAGAGTACTAGTATCTTTTGGCAGATCTGGGATTGATAAGGCTGTAACGTTTTGGGTAAAATAAGTGAAATTACATTACATATGCAGTGTGGCCCATTTTGTCCCTTTCCCCGGTGTTGTCTTAAATAGCTTCTCTGGTGCACTGGTTGCTAGGGATTGGGAGCATGAGATGGAGTGACTCTAGAAGAACTGGATCACCCCTGTCATTCCTCATAGCCTCACTATTGAACTCTGTTTTGTTTATTAAATCTATTATAGTAGTATGATTTCACTTGACGTGATCCTGTATGCACTTTAGGCCCTACACATCCTGCTGCATAATGAATCATCTCCTGTACTGTCTACTGCACTGTCTCTGCTCTGTCATGTGCACTTTATTTATTACGACCTTTTAAATAAACTCTCATACTTTTGTGAATCATGTCTTCTGATTTTCACAAGTTAGATCTTAATGGATCTGCATCAATCTTTCACACTGTTTCAATTTTGTGCTGACAGAAATCCCACTTTACGTTTATGAAATCCTATTGCATGCAGTAGCTCTCAGATCCGCCCATTACCACTCTACTGGACCTATGATGTTGTGATGAATATCTGTCTCTTCTCTGGGACACAGTGTTCTCCTTTCTGTTTTTCTTTATTTGATTTTATTGTTCCCCGCGTTTTCCAGCTGCACCATTAGCACGGTGCAATTGTAAGAATCTAGGGAATGTTTGGCAAGGACTGACCTTCACAAACAGTAGAGTGTCTTTTTGTTTGTTTCTTCAGACACTGTGCATTCCAACCTGATTCTAATCTGGACCAGCTCCACCATCCTTTTTAAAGACATAATAATAATACAGCTTTGATCTACTGCAGGTTCAAGCAGGTCTCTCTATGTCTGCAAGTAACCAAAACACCTAAATCATTACAGTGGATATTCACAACATTGTAAGATTAAAAATAACTTTAACACACTTAAACTAATTATCAAGTGCATTGTTTGGGAGTTACATAAATGCAATAAAACAGCTATAAAATTGGTAAATGCAACAAAAGAGAAAGTAAGAAAACCTGAGCTATTGCCATCTGGCCAAGTTACAAGTCTGATCATTGGAGTGGCAACCCTGCTCACAGTAAGAGTGCATGTTTTTCAGGGTATGTTTGAGCAACAAAAACACTTGTGCTGTAATAAAGGCTAAATAAATGAAGTTTAATGCCATGGGGAACATTTTCTTAGCAAAGAAATAACACCTCCATGGACACAGACCAGGTTAAAGGTTCACTGTGCAACTTTTTTCCATAGAGATCATATTGCTTTCCCTGGAATGTTCCATGGTATAGCATTACACATATCACCTAGCATTTATTAATTACAGACATTTCTATTGCTCAAAAATACAATAATTCCTTCTGTGAATAGGGTCAACTCAGCACAGATCTGAACTGTAATATAGTGTAGTGTTATAACCTGCTTGTTTCCCTCTGATAGATAGATTTGTCTATACCGCGGAACATTCTAGATAAAGTAATAGCGTTTTCATGGAGAAAAGCAGGAGGCGGACCCTTCACTAGAAATGTGCTGATTCTTCATGCTTTATTGTAATAGATTTTACTGTGGTAATAAATATTCTTGCTGCAGCTGACAACAAATATTATGATCCAGAATAGTCCAACAACGTGCCCTAATAACACACATTGCATGAGAGACATTTTAGTGCGACTGAAAACATTCCCACAGTTTGGCAAGCTCTCTTGACTGGTATGGCAATATTTAACTAGGGGAGAAGTAGGAAGTGTCTGGAGAGAAAGGAAGTCTTGGTGCTTTGGACAGCTATGCAGCTCTAGCTGGATATGAAAAATAAAAACCTGGATGCAATCAATAGCGTCTTTTTCTTTCACAATTTGACAAACTTCATTTTTGGTTTAGAAATACTAAGCCTAGATTTAAATATATTAGTTCAACATTAGATAAATGCTTGTCAGTCACGATTCCACTTTTGTTTCCACTTGTTTTTCTTCTCTATTTCTGTTTGGTTTTGCCAGACAGTTTTTTGTGCAACACGTTGACAGTTAATTCTTCAAAGCTTTAACCAATTTATTGTTGAAACCTGCAAGAAAGATCAGTTCTAACTAACCCTGATAGCCTCCATGCTCAGATACATATCCTAATGACCGCTTATGACCACTAGAGGGACCCCCACCTTCAAGCACTAGCTATGTGATCTTTGCGTGCACAGTACAAGCTGCAGCAGTGGTTTTCTACAGTACATTCTTCTCTTATCTGAGCCGCGATCGTCTGGATGTCTTTATGTATTGGAGAGTAGATCCACCTGCAGATTCTAGCTCTGAAACACACTTGTATTCATTATGTACTCATCACATGTTTAAGTCCCACCGGACATTGATTTGAATGGTTTGTTTATTCAATTTTACAGATGCCACTGTACAGGAAGGTACAATAAACATGTGTGTGTATGCTAAACTCAGAATTTGATGTCTTTTTTGTTGTTTTTATCAAATCAAACAGGTATCTGACAACATAAAGAAATCAATTGCACCTGACCTGACTAAAAAGATATACAGTTGCGGTTTATGTAAAATATTGGGATGAGTTTCAGAGTGGTTTGCTCTGGTATCTTTGTTTTACAATGTATTAAACATTAAGATAAGGCTACTTTATTGACTTTGTAGTTCATCCCCTGCATTTGACATATTTTCCAATTCCTAGATATATTTCAATATCCGGTTGGAGTATTAAGAGAAATCCCACCAGGAAACTGTAAAAACATTCAAACTCAAAAATGAAAAGCTCAGCCAAAGTTGCTATTAATACACATCTGAGTGTTGAAATATTGGGGGAAATTGCCAATAAATTCAAAATAAGAATAATAAACATATTTTTTTATACATTTAATCACCAAAATAAGGTTCTAAATTTATTTTGGTGATTAAATATAAAAAATAGAGTCAGTCAGTGTGGAGAAGGACACTGAGTTTTGAGGACATGAAGTTAGTTGTGAGAGATAAGGATGTAGGTGTTAGATGTAGATGGAGGCTAATTTCCCCGTTATGCTTACAACCATCTGTATAAACCTAAAGAACATGGATGGATGAATGCTTTGGTGCTAAAAAGATGGAGAGTGTGGAGCGTGGGTGCTGTACCTTCCTCCATCAGGACACTCAGGTCTGCAGAGAGGGGTGTTTAGATGACTCATGGTGTGCTCTAAAACTGAAGACCACCATGTGTTTTCCACAATGATCCCCAGAGGTACAGGTAGGTCTGTAGTACTGTCACCACTATCATGTGTCTATAAAGTTTCTTTCAACCTTTTATGTTCAGAATTAGGCAAAATGTCCATTAACCCTGGTAGATACAAAGCACAATATTAGCACAAAAGTAGTACAAAAGAAGTAAAACGAGGATTAAACCAGTGCTAAAAGGTCCTTAAATGTCCTATATTATGCTAAATTAACTTCTGTGAGCTTTAAGGCATGTTTGAATGTTGTTACCTCATAAAAAACATACCAGGAGTTGTGTTTAGTTTGATTCACATGTTTGAGAAATCCTTTATTATTAGGATAGTCTGTCTAGATAGGCCGTCTACATCTCCAAACCTCAAAACCCTCTGTTCCACATTGTGATGTCATGTAGTCGTAGTTTTCAAGGATTTGTGTGTTAAACATACTGTATGAATGAAACAAAACAAAAGACCAGATAAGTATGTAGCTCGGAAAATAGCGTAATATGGGCCCTCTAAGAATGAGACAAAGTAAACTGGACTAGAATAAAGCATAGCCAGGTCCATATTAGCAGGACAACAGAAAGAATAAATGTTGAACTAAAGCAGGGCTAAACCAAGGGAGATTCTTTGGTGCTACTGCGACCCAGCCCTGAAGAAGAAGAAGAAGACGACGATCAATAACTTACTTATTAACTTTTCAATATCCTATTTACAGTTAAAAAGAATGTCCGTAAGCTCTTGGTTGCATTGAGTTAGACTCTATAGGGTTAGGTAACGACAGTGGAGTAAAGTTACTTGGGATGTGTCGGATGTGAGGTCACTGTAAGATACACTTGCCTCCATTCAGGAAGTCCTTGGTGCTGGTCGTCATGGTAACAACTGTAATGGAATATCTCGCACGGCACACATAATATGATATTGCTCAAAATTCATCATGTAAGCTTTTGTATGGATCGCTGCCAGCTCTTCGTGTACTATGGAAGCTTTGTAAACATTTGTAAACAAGGTATTTATGTTGAAAATAGAAACCAATACTGTACACTGCAAACAACATAAAATAGTCTTAAACAACTTGAGTTTAGAATCTTATGTAGCATCTATCCGTTTTCTTCCACTTATCCGAGGACGGGTTAACAGTCTAAGCAAGAAATCCCAGGCTTCCTTCACCCCGGACACTTCCTCCAGCTCCTCCGGTGGGTCCCGATGCCTTTCCAGGCCAGCCAAGAAACACAGTCCCTCCAGTGTGTCCTGGGTCTTCTCTGGGGCCTTCTTCCAATGGAATATGCCTGGAACACCTCCCCATGGAGGCATCCAGATGGCATCCGAAATAGATACCCAAGCCACCTCAGTTGACCCCTCTTGACATGGAGGAGCAGCGGCACTACTCCGAGCTCCTCCCGTGTAGCTGAGCTCCTCACCCTATCTCTAAGGGAGTGCCCCGCTCTTAGTCTAACCCAGGGGTGGGCAAACTACGGCCCGGGGGCCGTATGCGGCCCTTTAAACCTTTTAATCCGGCCCGCCGAACTGGAATATATTACAATAATAAACCTTGTTGATGTTTTATTTGTCATGCATTTCCAGCGTTTCCCAGTAGATGGCGCACTATATATACATTGAGTTGCAGCGTATTATGTTGGCCGCAATGCTTTATGGGAAAGTGTTCTTACAGGAGTTATTCGGACCATGAGTGAAGGAGTTGGTGCTTAAGATATAAGACTGCACTGCTTCCATTTTGAGTTGGTAAAAATTGATTAAAGAAACCTATGGACTTTGAGTTGTAACTAATGTGTGCAATGTTTTGGAGTCATGATTTATCACATTCACAGGTGTGTATCTATGGTTGCATGGCGTGAGCTTTGTATTTGAGCCATTACCAGTCATATTCGAAAACGGAGAACTCACAATATACATTCACTCGTGCTGTGCAGTTAACAGTTCTATGTGTTCTGAATCTTTCACAGTAGTGATGAAACGTGTAGTCTGAAGTCATAAGATAAATGTGAATAAGAATGTAATGAATCTGAGCTCTTAACACGTTATGTCCTGTCTTCTGTCCGGCCCTTCAGTCAAACTTCAAGACCCTATGTGGCCCGCGAGCCAGAAAGTTTGCACCCCTGGTCTAACCCGTCTGGACCTGTTTGCCTTGGTTGACCCTACCAGGGCCCTCTAGCTCGACAACATCACTCCCAGGATCATTCGGGCACTCAAACTCCTCCACCACATTAAGGTTCAAGAAGGGGTCTTCAGTAGTAATAGTATAGTTTTGAATGGTTTGAATGGAGTTGAGCTGCATTAATTGCAAATGGGATTAGATTTCACTTATCCCACCCATAAATTAAATTGATTTATTTGAGCTTGCCTTGTTTTACCTTTTACTGTATTACTTGTATTACAAGAGTTTGGGTTTGACCCTAACCTGGTGCTGATGTTGCCTTTTTGGGAACAATACAGTGTAATTCCATTCTGCTTATTATTCTCAGTTGAATCTTTAGACACCATGAGCTCCTGGGATTGTAAAAGAATACAGGCCCAGATGCCACAGACAGTCTCTCTGCTCTCCTTTTCTTTCTTCCTCTCCCTTCATGCTGCCCATCTCTATTTCACTTCCTATCTTCTGTTACTCTTCACTCATCTCTTCTCTTTTCCATCCTTCCTCTCTCCCCAGTCTCTCTCTCTCTCTCTCTCTCACTTTCTCTCTCAATTTCTCTCTTTTACTTTGTTTTTTCCTCTCCCTCCATCCTCCCCATCTCTCTCTTCTCTCCTTCCTTCTGTTCTTTTACCGTCCACTCATTTCTTCTTCCTCTCTCTCTCAATAGTCTCTCTCTGTTTCTCTCCCCCTAGTCTCTCTCTTTCTCCCTAGTCTCTCCCCCTTCACACTCTTTCTCCTCTTCCTCTCTCGTTACCTCTCCCTTTCTCCCCCTCTAAACCCTCCCATTACTCTCTCTCTAGTTGATAAATGACAACATTTTGTGTTTGGTGTTGATATTACTGAAATGCAGATCTTTTCGTGGCAGCTTTACAGTTTAAATATCAAAGACTGTTTACATCTGTATTTGACGTGTCTGGCCTTAAATGGGTCTCTAACTGCACCTGTAATCGTCCGAGACACTATATCTCACTTATGGAAGATTAAAGCCTCAAAACTCACGAGGCCAGTGGGGTCATGCAAAGTCAAAGTAAAACCATCTCTGTAATGAACTTTATTTATATACTGTTTAGACAAAGATAGTGGAAAATGAGATGATAGAGACAGTGATAGAAAGCAGGCATGTTGAAAGTTTTACTGATTTTGGTACATCAAAGACTGGCTTATCTGAACTGTTGTCATTGTCCTACTGTAATGAGAGAACACAGATGGCATGCACAGTCAGCACTTGTAAAAGATACGTTTTCTCTTTAAACAGAAAGAAAAACGGCCTGTCTCGTCTAAAAGAGGCTGAACCAAATTTTGCATTGTAGGACCAAATGCTCAGTACAGACTTTCCACAGATGTAAAAGTGGCATAGGTGACCCTTTTTGAATATAAAGTAAAGATCTATTTACTGTCTCCTTAAGACCTCTTGTATATACAGTAGCTGACATTTATTTTGTTTTACTTGTACATATACATTTATAAAATTACACCTTTTTTGACAGGAGTCTCTTGCTATTTTTGCTCCTTACTTTTGAATTTATTATTTACATTCACCAGCATATTGTTGCTTTTGTTATTATAATATATTGCAATGAGTAAGCTACTATGTCTAAATAATTTCCCTTGTGGGTCATTACAGTTTGTCTATGTCTTAATCTAATGTTAAAACAGTCTTTTATTTAACACCTGATATTACAAGAAGTCAAAGTATACTATATAATTTTTGCTTGTTTAAACATCTGTAGTAAAATTGACATAAGGTATAAGTTTAGAAATAGTTTGAGCATGTATTTATTCGTCTCTCCTTCTCTGTTCCAAACCTCTTGCAGTGTTTTGCAGTATTTTGAACTTCATGTTCTTACAGCGTGCCAAGCCACATGTAATAACACAGCTGCAGGTGGGAAGAAAAATAACATGGATGGTAAAAACAGGACCACTGTGAAAAGGATGGTACAGTATTTTCAATTTTAAAAAAAATCCTAACAGAATCAGAAATGAACAGTCAGAAAATTGTTTGTGATGATCACAAAATCAAATTTCAAATGCGTTAAAGGCCTACTCATATTTTCACCATTTTAGTTTCCTATACTGTCTCCCTGTACCCCCTCCCTCAGTTCTCACCCACCATGACATGTTGTTGTGTTTTCAGTAATGGATGTCCATAAGGTGTAGTGGAAATAAACTCTCACTCTCCATCTTAAACAGTATGTGGCCCCTGCTCCTAGTTAAAACATGCGACAGTTATTTGTTTAAAGAAGAGACTTAGCCCCCATCTACAAACTGTTCATTTCCTCTGGACTGTCACTAACACACTCTCCTCTGCACTCCAATCAAGAGGCAGGCATTACTTTGAGAGGCCCTAAAGTGAGATTTGGGTGGCTTTATGAATTGCAGAGAACTTTAACAATGTATACTCTGAGACAAGTGGTAAAATGCACTTTCAAGGGGCTGTGGAATGCAATAGAGTTTTACTGTATTTGGTCCCATGACTGTAAGAGGCCTTGAAGTGCAGACATTTAAAATTAGTAAAGGGATTAAATGTGACTATGACTACACTATGTAACTTTTTCGTCACCTGGTTTCAGGCAAAATTCCTTCCTGATTTGAAGGGCTTTGTGAGGACTTTTCCATATTTAAAATGTAAAATTGCTATAAAAACTGAAGACCATTGCCAAGCCAAATCTTTCAAACTAAGAAGAAATCCTGCCTGAAACCCACAAATAGGTGGTTATGCCTGATCATTTTTAGATTTTCTGTACTGCTAGTTTGTTTTAAGCACAGAAGAGATTGAGTATACTGGTGTGAAAAATCAAGCAAAATATAGCATTTCAGATTTTTATAGTGTTTATTTTTATAAATGTAGGAGAATATTAACATGAAACACCATATATGGTAAGAACACACTTGATACACACAGTACATCATTATGGTATGCTTTGGATAGCTTAATGTCTATCCTTCCTCCCTGTTTGTCTCCTGTGTGTATGCGTGGTATAATGCATCTGCCCTCACTGATAATAGTTATAGCTGTGAATGTTTTTGTTGCACTGCGAGTCCTCTCCATGGCACCTAATGTGAACAGGATGTATGGCCACATCAGCCCATTCTACACAGACAAATCATGTGCACTCCACAGACCTCAGCTGCACCCGCTCGCTCTCACTTTGGGCTGGGTCCAACAGAAGCTTAAGCAATTTCACCAAAACAATTGGATTAGCATGTCCAATTCACTTTGAGACACAGGAACCTTATGGTGAAAGATTAATGTCACAAGTTATCTCAATAAAATGGCTGCTTCCAATTTAAGAGATAAGTAGCCAAAGAAAATAGCTTATGTTTGAATATATTGTAAAGGTCCTATATTACACAAAACTGACTCTTGTGAGCTTTCAGACATGTTAGAATGTTGTTAGATTGTTGTTAATGTTTTCTTTCATTTGCACGTTTGAGTAGCCCAGTATTATTAGTTTGTCCACCTCCCCAAAGCTCAAATCTCTCTTTTCCACCCTGTGATGTCATGTAGTTGTAGTTTTCAAGTTAACAGCTCCTTTTACCTTTTGTTCAGTAGAGATTGCCAATTCCAGGTCTGTAATTATCCAACTGATTAAAGTGAAGGTGTATAGAGTTTAAAAACATAGCGGAGCATTTATTGTATTACCACGACATCACAAGGTGGAAGAAAATGTTTTCTGCTTGAGAGAAGAACACAGACAGAAAATAGCATAATATGGGAGCTTAAAAAAAGAAAGTATTTGAAAGATTTTAGGAAGACGGCAGAGCATGTTGAGTCCAAACCCATCGACCTGAGGATAACTGATTCAACGCTATGTCTCTAAAAGAACCTTCATTGCAAAGTATGCAGCTAGTTGGGTCATTGAGGGCATCTAAATGAGCTCACATCATGAGACTTGTTTGCAGCAGTCACATCCCATTGCAAAAAGAAAAGGAGTAGGGAAATTTCACTTTGAGATTTTAAACATGTATTTTGATCTATTGTCCAGAACCCAATATTACATAACGTCATAACTCTTCTCCTTTTCTGGCCAAAATGCAGTCGGTCTGTTCGCCATCAACACTGCCCCTTCTCTATGTGTGAAGTCACTATGTCATAACCATGTTGAGATATGGTTCACATGGAAGTAAACTGAGATGTTGTGATTTTCTCAGCCTGACGGAAAGCAACTGTTTGGAGTTTGGACTAGTTAGAGAAAACGTAATACTGATCTAACTATTTATTTTATCCACTGCAGTTCTGCCATAACTTTGCCTTTGTACAGATCTAGTAAAATAACTGTTAGAAGTTAGGATTAATGTGGATTAAAGATGCACTATGTATCTTTTGTGGTTGAGGATCTGCCGATATTTTATCTAGACACTATGGCATTACACTTATCTTTCTCAAAGGATACAAGCAGGAGCAGCATTTTAAAGGTGCACTTTTTCTTGCCTTACTGAGCTGTATACTCACCTATAATTTAATAAATGCTGTAAGGTAGATAAGATAATTAAAATGAACAAGGTACGTAATCTGCTATTGCAATAACATCTGCATGGAGACAAGCCGATGGCAGACTTCCAACCAGAAAGGTTACATAATGCACCTTTAACCACTACTTTGAAAATTGACCTTCTGAGGCAGCCATAGAATGAAAAAGGAGAGATAAGCATGAGAGGTTTCCTGACAGGAGAAGGAATGTGTACATCCAAAGGACAGACGATATTAAATGTTTTGTACTTCAAGGTTGATATGTCCTGTTAGAGAGAGCAAGGACATGTATAGAATATATTGAAAATAAGGATATGGAGGTTAGATCTGCCAGACAGGAAGCCAATGGGAAGAGAGGAGTTATTATTATTATTATTATTATTATTATTATTATTATTATTATTATTATTATTATTATTATTATATACCCAAAACATGCTACATAGGTCTCCAGGAAAAATAGCTGATAGATACTGTAAGGTCAATTAAATGTAATCAATCAATTAACCTGCCCAGGGACTACAGGTGGAAATTATCACTGGTGCTACAACCTGGTGCTACAAAGCATCTCTCCTGTTAAGGTTAATGTAAACTGTGCACAGTGTCGGGGAGTAACGGATTACATGTATCGGCATTATGTAATCAGAGTACAAATTATGAGTAACTGTATTTGGTTACAGTTACTGTTTCAATGAGTGGTAATTGGATTACAGTTACTTTGTTGAAATAAATGGATTACATTGCGGTATTTTCCTGTTTTCACATTTTGGGCTAAACCAGGATTAAAATCAGGTCTAAAACCAGGACTAAACTAGGACTAAACCAGGTCTAAAACCAGGACTAAACCAGGTCTAAAACCAAGACTAAACCAGAACTAAACCAGGTCTAAAACCAGAACTAAACTAGGACTAAACCAGATCTAAAACCAGGACTAAACCAGGTCTAAAACCAGAACTAAACTAGGACTAAACCAGGTCTAAAACCAAGACTAAACTAGGACTAAACCAGCTCTAAAACCAGAACTAAACTAGGACTAAACCAGGTCTAAAACCAGGACTAAACCAGGTCTAAAACCAAGACTAAACTAGGACTAAACCAGCTCTAAAACCAGAACTAAACTAGGACTAAACCAGGTCTAAAACCAAGACTAAACTAGGACTAAACCAGCTGTAAAACCAGAACTAAACTAGGACTAAACCAGCTCTAAAACCAGAACTAAACTAGGACTAAACCAGGTCTAAAACCAGGACTAAACTAGGACTAAACCAGGTCTAAAACCAGGTTTAAACAATATGACACCTAACAGTAGGTGGACATAATTTAAAGCAGCAGTGATCTCATATAGAAAACATTTCTCTATCAATAATATTTTTTAATATGGTTAAGTAAAGACTGGACTTTTTATTGTCTTTAAGCAGACAAAACTTCTTCTCTTCAGATTCTAGTCTTTGTGACTCTACAACAAACAAATGCCTGTTCATGGAGACTTGGGCTCAACAGCCAATTTGAAGACAACAAACAAGAATTTTCAGGATGAAGTTTTAAAAAGCATGACAATATCAAGTAATCCAAAGTATTCAGATTACGTTACTCACTTTAAGTAATCTAATGGATTATGTTACAAACTACATTTTGGGGTATGTAATCTGTAATCTGTAGGGGAATACATTTTAAAAGTAACCTTCCCAACACTGATTGTGCACTGTCGCTGTCTCATTAAATAAATAATTTTGATCAAATTCTTTATGAGAGAACACAAAAAGATTACACAACTTCTAATGTGCATGGATTTATTGCTCAAAAAGAAAATTAACTTTATTTAAACTGACTTGAATAAATGACTAAAAGACTAACAATTGGTTAAATAATTGGTTGAGGAGGTAATTGCATACTTTAACAAAACTAAAATAAAACATTTTTTAAAATCTTTTTCAGCATTCACTACACTGCAGTGGTGGAAATGTGAAGTCACCCAAACATTAAATAAGTGCTTACATTTTTTGAAAACACACATACCCCTGTGTGTGTGGAGGTCACCGAGTCAGTAGCACCTGGTCCTGTTTGAAACATGATGTATTCACTGAGAGGTCAACTGTCAAGAGACATCACATCCACTGAAGGAGAGAGGCAGAGAGGAGCTGAGAGGAGTGACCTGAATCTATGTCATCCTCCAAACACACGCTTCACACAGGGTTATGACCTCTGCCATGTTTATAATTGTACTTCCTGTTTGGACGTGGGTAGCAGATATGACATTCGTAGAGGGAATTTCATAATTGTTGACTAGCAGCCATAAGGTTAAAATGGGCCAAAACAAAATTACACAATAGTTATAAGCAGACTAATAAAATGTTACTTTGATAAATTAATACTTTGATCTTATGAACACAAGGGACTGGTGGATTGTGTGAAATTAATTGTTTGTTTTTCCTGTATCCATGGAGACTGTGCAAGAAGCTATCTATGGGCATTTGAGGTGATATAGGTTTTTCACACCATATGTGGAAGTAAAAGTGACAGAAGACCTTCCAGCAGAAACACTTTGAGGGAATTAACAATTTCATCACCAACAAAAACATTTGCGTGGTCTTAGAAGTCTTGTGTGTGTTATGATCCCCCTGGACACTGCGGGATGCTGCAGAACTCAGAGCTGCTTCTTCTATTTTTGTGCTTTTCTTCTCAGTCATTTCATTAACTGATGTAAAACTGATAAAAATTCACAACATTTAAGATCTCACCTAACCTATTTTTTGTTGTTTTGTATTTGTCGTGGTGTTTTTGTATTTAGTTTTTATGTTGATTATTGTATTTTGTTAAATGTTATATTCTGATGTCTTTAATAAAAAAAAAATTAAATAAAAAAAAGGGCAGCGGATTGCTTCATGACACGAGAAGAAGAAGAAAAAAAAAAAAATCTCACCTAACCAAGTAATTAGAAAAACATAAAAAACTAAAAACTGATAAAAAAAAAAAATGTACCTGTCAATCATGCTAAACTGAACTCAGAGAAAAAAGGAGATAAAAAGTATTTTATGTTGTGTAATTTAACTATTCATGATATTTCTCAACCCACAAATAAAATTATGCTGTATATTGTATATTGTATGTAATGTATGTATATGGAAAACAACTGAACACTGCACTAGCCAAATCTTTACTCACAAATGTCCCAGCACACACACACGGACGCTACCTGCTGTAGCACTGATGAGTGAAGCAGTAACAATGCTAAAGGACAGATGGGGAAAGGTACTAGCGGACCACTGGTCCTGATGAGGTGTCCCAGCAGCTGTGAAGAATGGGTCAAATGCAGAGGGCATATTACCCTACGGCAGGGGTCTCCAACCTTTTTCCTCCGGTGAGCTTCCTTTACAAAACAAAAATGCCACAGAGCTACTCATTTAAGCGGTCACAAGAAATTGTATAAGAGCACATTTAGATGCCTATTACATTAACGATTATCCAGTTATTAGTGCACAAAGTTAGGCATCATCATGATACATACAGTTAATAACAATAGTAATTAGTCAAATTTTAGTTAATAATTCTTAACTCCCTTTGAGAGCTACTTGGAAGGAGGTGGAGAGCTACTTCACTAGCTCAATAAAATGCACCTTAAAGGGTACCTTAACCTTAATATGGAACATAAAAACTACTGGACTATTTTGAACAGTTCATACGAGTTTGTTGGTTCTATCAATAGACTCTCACTTATCCATCAGCAATGTACACAAAAGGAAACTGATGTTCACTGGACATTAGGCATTGGTCTGTGTTCTTGCAGCCCCACATATGAAAACAAATTACTATAACTGACACAGCGGTCCTCTCCTCTCTCTATCACAGGTCGAGGAGGAGCACAGTGGGTTCTGCTTATTATAGCACTGAAGCGAAGCCTCCAGTAATTATCCTCAGATACAAGGGCCACTCCTCATGTCTCCAGCCCAACTAAAGGAGTGGGTTTGAAACAGGAAATCTATAATTAGAAACAACGTGGATTTAAATTAAAGGTTTCTTTGTAATACTCTCAGCATACTCTGGATTTTAAAGAGAAACCAGAAACAATGATCACAAAATCTTTTATATTATTTGCTTACAGTAAACATTTGATCAAAAAGACACCTTTCAGATGCCCTTTCTTAAACCTTGTTGATGACAAAGTTTAATGCCTAAGTGTCTAACATTGCAGATAAAGCTATAACCTCCACTCATCTACCTCCATGATGCTGAGGCCAAATTACAGATCAAATCTATGGAGAAAAAACCCCCGCTCACAGAATACACCTGTAAATAGAGAGAAGTTTAATGCCATAATGTGGAACATTCCAGGCAAAGCAAAACTATCTCCTTGGAAACAAGCAGGTGGAAACCTCGGGTAAAATAGTATGTTCTTGCAGGGCTACTATTGATTGAAAAAAAAAAAAAAATGGGGTGCAAGCATTTGAAAAACCACAACAGGGATGTCTAGTTGGATATAGGTCTTATTTTATTTACAAATGCATGGCTGGTTTGATCAGAAACACTTCACATCCATAAAACATAAAACAATTTACCAATATAATCCAACTGTGGTGTAGAGCAGGGCTAACGTGCAGCAGTGCTTAAGGCTGGAGGCCAGAAAGAACATGGAGGTTAATAAAGGTACAGCAGAGTGAGCGGTGCACTGAAAGCTGTTGTGGGCTTATGGACACATTCCACTGCAGATACTGGACACAGATTGTGCTTTGGTTCAGACGAGAGGCACAAAAACACACCGACTCAAACCTTCACCACAAGTGAAAGGAATCTTAAATCACTGTATTCAACTCAAATGAAAACGTAACTGAATAAATAAGAGGAATTTCCTCATGACCAACATTATGGCATTATAAATGACCCTTTTAATGGAACAAAATAAATAAAAATGAATGTTATTTTAAATTTGTTCACTGATTTGAGACTGCTATACCTTCCAGGGAATGACGGTTTTTATAATCCATAACATATGTCATAACAGCTTCTTATCTGCTCAGGATCAGAAGAATTCATTTGCAAAAACAAACTCAGCAGTTTGTAGGTTTGTAGCTTTTGTTATCCTAAACTTCCCTTTAATTAAGTATGAGTGGCCAAAGAGGAATGACTTACTACTGTTATTAAAGTAAAATAGTTAGGCACTATACAAATCATTCAATAACTGTTTGTTTTTTTGTTTTTTTTTCTTTTTTAATGGCACCTAATCTGTTTTTGCAAAGGACGTCTTCATTCCACAAGCTCAAAATCATAGTTGTAATGGAGACCTTGGCTGACTAAGTAAAGTAAATGGTAGTAAATCTATATTAATGCAATTTAACTCCAAAGCAGTTTGTGAAGCAGCATTATTGTCCATTACATGATTTAGAATACATTCAGGTGGGTAAAAGGTAGATTTAAGGACAACTCTTAAAACATTGAAATCATCTTAATGGCATTCTCAAAGAGTGTGCAAAAATAGTTGGCGCACATCTGAATGACCTTATGGACATGAAATCCCATCACACTTATTTAACTTTTTACTTACTTACTTACTTGCACTTTTCTGGTGGAGGGTCTGCTACTTGCTTATCTCCATGTAGATGTTATTGCTGTTCCACAGTATAGATTACACCTACAGTATTTATCACGAGGGATAAATGAAATATTTTTAAGAAATGGAAACACCCATAATGAATAAATTAATGAATATGTTTAATGTCATACCAAAAAGCAATAACATCTCTATAGAAACAAGCAGGTAGCGGACCCTCCACCAGAAAAGTTGTGAAATGCACTTTTAAATTAGCTTTTTTACACTGTTGTTTTTATTCTTATGTCCTTGTCCATTGTCATGAACTGCAAAACAATTACCCCTTGGGGACCTAATAAAGGGTAGAAGAAATCTCTGGAAATGTACCACACTGGGCAGAATAAAAACACAATCTGAAAAACATACAACTAATGAGAAAGTAAGAATATATGTGGTCAGTATAATCCAAAATGAAATGCATTTGAATAGTTTCATGCTTAATTATGTTTTGCAAGAAAATGAAACAAAAGGGTTTAGCAGGATCTAGCAAGGTCATAAAGCCATTCCAAGTCCAAGTACTTCACAATAGTCTAATGTTGAGACAGGCACTGACAGAGATAGCTTTGTCTAAGACTTGAGGAGATACTGTTCGCTAATAAGAGTCTCTTTTGCATCTGTATAATCTGCTGAGAATAATTATACACCTGTGACTTCCATAGACACACCACAGGAAGTCACTGCAGTGTTTTGTTCATTGTTTTGCATGAAGACAGTTCTCATGCTTTCTCCAAATCCTCCAAAGCTTTTGAGGTTAGCAAAGACAGTCCTGATGCGATTTCCCGTTGTTGTTTGAATTTACAAGCTCTCACTGAAAAGTCCTCGTCCTCTTCTTATGTTCATGAAAAAAAAAAAAAAACAGTCCGACGTTTGGTGAGATATTTACAAAACAGGGTTCCCACAAATCCAGCTTCAGCCACATTAATGACACAGTAAATATAACTGTATTGTTATATGTGTGATGCTTAATCTACTAGAGGTTAGTAAATTGTTTCAGTGGCATTATCACTAAAATCTTAACATATTATTTAAAAAGGAAAAAAAATAAATCTAATATTTTGTCAATTTGAATGAAAAAATAAGGCATTTACTTCCTTTCACTTTTTGTATAATGTACACACTATCACTAAGAAAAATAGCTGTACATATTTTTTGTATACATAAAATTAATAAAACATTTGCCAGTAAAATAAATGACTATTTCTTGTATGTTTTGGTAAGTTTATCATATTAATAGAAAATACTAATTCTCAAAGTGCTTTAGCGAGGTGGGTGAAGTGTTTTGCTCAAAAACACAGTGGCAAGATGTCATATGCAAACTGTTAAAAGATGATTGCTCTGGCACACAGTTGCCCCAGCATTATAACATGATTTAAATTTCCAAAAAGATTTTAAAAACAGCTACTTAAAGGTGCACTAAGTAGCTTTATTTCTCTTCCTTTTTGGTGGTCACCTACAGATAGATGAGATGAGCAGGTGGTTGAAGCTCCACCAGCAAAATTACATAGTGCCCCTTTAATTATATCTGATACTTGAAATACTTTGGCTTATTGTTAGGCTTCTTCAGTTACCCTTAAATAAACAATAACTCAGAGTCAAGTCTTTTCTTCTTGAGTCAGGTTCACTGTCCTCATCTGAAGTTCAGTTTATAAAAACATGTTTACGGTGAGGTTCAGTCCACTCTGTGTTCACCCTGGGTTCATGTGAGGGAACAGCTATCAACAGAGTAAGAAAGAAGCACTCATAATAGCACAGGCTAATCAAATCCAGTACATTATGTTTGAGGGCCACAAGACATGAGCCTGTATTCAGTCTGAAAACAGAAATAATGTAGGGTTTCCATTATTAAACTTGACAGTAAGGCAATATTCATTTGACATCACAATTACTTTGTCAAGATCTTTTACCCTTACCCTTTTTTAATAAAATGTTTTAGTGCTGCACGATCTGAATAATTGTATTTTTTATTTTTTGGTCTTTGTTCTTGACTTTGTTCTATTCTTCTTCTTCTAGGAAATTAATGTAAAGTAAATTTTTAATTAAAGCCCCATAATTAATTATAAGCCATATTGTATCAGATCACACATGGACCATCCTTAATTAATACACTTAATAGGCCCTGGAGCTTTATATTTTTCTTTTAAATAATCTAATAATGCATTAATTTAAACCTTTAACACACATAACTGGTGCATTAGCTAAAATATATATTTTGGTCCACTCTTTTTCATTCATGCTTTAGTAGTGTTCAAGTTATTTCTGGCACCATAGCTACCTGGGACAGCTACCTACTTTCGTCCTTTACATGGTTGTTGAAAAGAGCTGTTTCAATAAATTACTGGTTTAGAAAGTTTCACAAACAGACTTTAAATGTAGTTGTAGGTTTTGTTATTAGTTACCACATGCTTTCAAACTTGTAATATGGAAAAGTAAATGGTAATTTACTTCCAGAACCTGTAAGTGGGCGGTCACTGCTGAGCTATATTGTAAAGAAGCATAAAATCCTAATATGATTGTGTATGTCATATCACCCACGTACAATAATAAACCTACATTTGAAGTACATGTCTTATATTAGTTTAGTGGGAACCCTGCAGTGTCTCTTGTGTGCAGTCCCAGTCCTAGCTGCTGATCTTGGTGAGCATCTTGTTTATGGCCTGTTTGACGTGAGTGGTTGAGCTGCGTCTCCGTGCCTTCCCCTGCACAGCTTTACGTCTCCTCACTTCTCTGCAGAGCTCGTGAAATGCCTCCGCCACAGCGCCTCCTACGTCTGCGCACGCCGAGCACTCGTAAAATGCACATGCCATCTCCGAGGCCAGCCGCTCGCCCTCCTCCGTGCTGACCTGCCGTATGTGGTCCAGGTCAGACTTGTTGGCCACTAAAACCAGCGGGACATTCTTGGGTTTTTTGACTTCCTCTAAAAGCGTTCGAATGGGGGCCACCTCCTCGAAGCTGCCCCGGTCTGTGATGTCATAGACCAGAATGAAGCCGTCCCCCCAGCGCATGTGACCCTCCTTCTGCTGGATGTCCTCCTGGAATATATTTACAGGACAAATAAGGCAATTATGTAACTAGATCAAGATTTATCGAGTTTGATAATGTCACTACATAAATAACATTAAGGTTGGAGGCATGAAATTGACTAAAGACACACCTTGTGCATCATTTAAAGGTCTCATGTTATGCTAAATTGACTCTTGTGAGCTTTTACTTAATCAAAAACATACCTGGAGTTGTGTTTTGCTTCATTCACAAAGGTTTCAGTAATTCTTTATTATTAGTTTGGCTATATCTCCAAAGCTCAAAATGCTCTATTAATTCTTGTGATGTCATGAAGCTGTTCAGGGAAATTCCAGGGCTGAAATTATCCAAATGATTCTAGTGAAGGTGTATGGAGTTTAAAAACACAGTGGAGCACTTGCACTGCATTACTTCATGACATCACAAGGTGTAAGAGAATTTTCCATTTCAGACAAGAACTCTGCCTAAATATGCAGGGTTTGTGTGTTAAACATGTATGAATGAAACAAAACGCAACTCCAGGTATGTTTGTGATGAGGAAACAACGTTAAAACAGATCAGAATTGGATCAGAAAATAGCTTTAACTGATTAAAAGTAGATATGGAATAGCACAGACAAGAGCTCTTGTGCAAAACAAAAAAACAAAACAAAAAAAAATGCAAAAAATGAAATGAATACAAATAAATACTAGTGAACTGAACATTCATAAGTGAGAAGAAGGAGAGAAAATGTCCAGTCACCTCCAAAACTCTAGCTAATTCAAATTTTAATAATGCTGCATGGTCAAAAACTATAATCAATACAATGTTACTGATTAAAAAACTAAACAAAACCATGTCTCATCCAGGTAGATAAAGCACTGATATTTGTCATGGGGATAGAGAACGAGACAAAAAAGGTAAAATGTGGAACTATATTGTTATGAGAGGCAGTTTTGCTGTCAAAAAATCTGGATATCAACCACAGCTAAACTGTCAAACCTGAGAAAGTGAGTGTACTGCAAAAAACTTCATGAAGTTTTAACAAGACAGCACTATTTGAATGTCCTCCAGAGACAAGAGAACAAGGGCACGTCTAATGATTGTGTAACTGGAAATCAGCACAGTTGGCACAATACTTGGACATAACAGGCAGACATTAGAGGCCCATTAAGAACAAGGGCATCCTGTTTGAAAACACCGGAGTAACACTGGCTACAATTTACCATTAGAGGGAAAACTTAGAGGGCTGAAGAGTGCCCAGAGAAATACAATCAGCCAGTGCAACTTACGTGAGAACCAAGAAGGGGTTTTCAAACTGGGGTGCGGGTACTTATGTGGCAGATATGGGTCTCTTCTATTGGTACGTAGGAGGTGTGCAGTTGCAGTTGCAGTATAGTTGTGCCTTGGATGTATCAGTTTTTAATTTGGTTCATCATTTTACAGTCTATTTGTTTATTTCATAGGATCGCCATTAACTGTACTCGAGACCCAGCCAGTCTTTATGGTCCTTATTGAACCTATTTACTGTCAAGATCGGCAGGCCCGTACAAAAATAATACAACCTGAATCATAATGGCGCCGCACGACAGCAACTTCTGGAGTAAGGTGAGTATCTGGTTTATTACTTCAGCTTCAGGCAGTTTTAACCTGGCTTTGACTCATCTTAAAATATGTTAATCCTGATTTTAGTTACCACTGTTGGGCAAGTTACATCAAAACTGTAATGCATTATTTATTTCTTGTTACTGTCATTTTAAAGTCATTTGTTACAAAACAATATTACTGCATTTAAAATGTAAGGCATTACACTACTACTGCATTAAGTTACTCTCACCAAAATAACTATCGCTGATCGTCAAATAACAATCAGCAAACGAAGATGCCGAACTTTTGCGCCATATATGGACTGAACCAGGACTAAACCAGGTTAAAACCAGGACTAAACCAGAGCTAAATTAGGACTAAACCAGAGCTGAACCAGGACTGAACCAGGTCTAAATTAGAACTGAACCAGGACTAAACCAGGTCTAATCAGGACTAAACTAGAGCTGAACCAGGACTGAACCAGGACTAAACCAGGTCTAATCGGGACTAAACCAGAGCTGAACCAGGACTGAACCAGGACTAAACCAGGTTTAAACCAGGAATAAAACCAGAGCTAAATTAGGACTAAACCAGAGCTGAACCAGGACTGAACCAGGTCTAAATTAGAACTGAACCAGGACTAAATCAGGTGTAATCAAAACTAAACAGAGCTGAACCATTACTGAACCAGGACTAAACCATTTCTAAACCAGGGCTAAACCAGGTCTAAACCAGGTCTAAACCAGGACCAAACCAGGGCTAATCTTGGTCTAGGACCTGGAATCTGGGGCCGCCCCTCAAAGAACCCCAAGAGCAGGTTGACTGTAAAGCGCAATCGGGCGATTAGCCCCGTGGAGCGTGGAGTTCTGCTCCGCTCCTTTCGCCTGCAGTCACCCTCCCTACGCGGGCACAACTCCAACATTCGGAACCGTAACAATAGCGTTTCACCACTGCTGATATCGCGATGATTTTAACTAATTTGTATGATGAAAAACGAAAAACCCACCACTTCAATCCAGGTTAAAAATGCATTGTAATGTGTGTTACTGAAATTTGTACCAAGTAAAATATTAAAATTTTTTTCCCTGTAATGCCTTACATTATTGCGTTACAGCAAAAAGCAATGCATTACAGTAATTCTTTACTATTATAACGCGTTACTCCCAACACTGTGAGAGACCCATAAAGTCATGCATTTCTTCTGTGTTATATTTGAAGTTTATATTACCCAAGTATATAGATCTGTACAGGTCATAATAACCCTAACTATAGTCATCATCCTGTACTGACTGTGGCACTGTGGAGGTGAGAGACAGTTGATCTAAATAGTTTTAAAGTACAGAGGTGGGGCGTGTTTGAAGTAATCATACAGAGAGAGGTGCAATTTGGCTCACCTGTCCTGCTGTGTCCAGGATCTCCATAGTAACCACCTCATCGTCAATGTTGGCCTGATGCCGATACGTGGACTCTGTAAGACACAAGGGAGAGGCTCAGTGCAATACAAGCAGAGTACAATTATTTCAGATTGATATTAATACAAGAATAATAAAGTAGTATTGGTCAAGTGAAAGTAGTTTTGACTTCAGTGGAGAATGATTTGCACTTTCCGGTTGATGTGATCAGACACACCAATACATAAATAATTCATGTATAAGGCAGTACAAATGGCTGTTTAGGACTTATATTACACCTGTAAAACTTCACCATTTTAATCCAAATATTCCTGATGACTGTGTAAAGTGTGGCAGGAAAAAGGGGACCCTTTTTTTTATTTTATGTGGCAGTGTGAAAAACTCAAATTGTTTTGGAAAGAGGTCACTACTGTAATTTTAGATTTAACTGAATGTGAGATGCTATTTGATTGTAAACTCTGCACATCTTCCCCAACAGCCTGAGTGTTCATTTAAATAGAAAGAAGCTTGTAATTTTTAGTTTATTGCAGGCCAAACGTGCTATTGCTCTCAATTGGAAGGAAATGGGAAGGCTCAAAGTAAACCAGTGGATTTAATTAATGTCCAGCAATTTGACACTGGAGAAGTTGAGCTACACAAGGAAAACTTGAGAACTTCAAAGATATTTGGTTGCCATTTTTGCGCATTATAAAGGATTTTGACATAAAACCATAATTCTAATTGAGTGAACTGATTGTTTTGTTATGTTTTGTATGCTTCAATATGTAAAATCTTAATAAAAACATTTGTGAGAAAAAAAAAATCACATGTAAGGTGCAATTTATGGAATAATATAGGGCCACGTTTAAATAATAATTTGCACAAAGGAAAAATATGGTTCATGGCTAAGCAATGCAATATACAGTGAGAATAAAGTTGAACATTAAAAAACTCAACAGCTCAGTTTTCCTTTCAAGTTGATCCATTAAAGGTGTACTATATAATTTTTCTGCTTATCTCAATGGAAATGTTACTGCTTTGAAAGATCCACACTATGGAATTAAACCATCATTTGGTTCTATCAACAGTAGGGGTGTATCAATAACCGAAATATTGTGATATCGTATCTTCAAAGTTCTCGTGGACCATCATAATATATCGAATTACAAGTCTCTTTGCTTAAATGAAGAGTTATGGTGCAGCAATAGTTAAAAAAAGACAGAGGGAACTACATAGACCATGATTCTTTGCTCCATTTCAGTGCAGACTACAAGAAGAGATAACAGTTCTAAGCCCAGTTCTAAGCCCTTTTAAATCTTGTCAAGGCATTTTAAGAGGAAAAAATTGCATATTAGCCTCCACAAAATATCACAAATAAATATCATATCGTGAGATGTATATCGTGAATATATCGTACAGAGAAATTTGGATATTGTTACATCCCTAATCGTGAGCTTTCGCAATAAATATCTTACCGCGAGGTTCATACCGTGAACTCATATCGTGAGACTTGGATATCGTTACACCCCCTAATCAGCAGTTATCAACATATAGATGCAATTATGTATATTTGCTCAAGCACACATTTCCAAACTCACATTCTCACACACATTTACTGTGAGTTGCCTCGTCAAACATCTGGCCTTTTGCCATCACCAGCTTGTCTCCACGAAGATATTCTTAATGCATTACTGTGAAACATTGTTGCCAAAGCAACATCTCCACACCAGAAAAGTTGCATAGCACATGTAAAGGGCCCATATTACTCTATTTTCTATTCTATTTTATAATGTCACCACTGCAGGACATCACAAGGTGGAAGAGAACATTTTCAGCTTTGGGGATATAGACAGCCTAATAATGCAGAATTACTCAAAAATGTGTGGATGAAACAAAACACAACTCCGGCTATGCTTAAAGCCCACAAGAGTCAATTTTGTGTAATATGGGATATAAATGTGAAAAATGCTCTATACTAAAAGTGTAGCTGGACATTGCATCATTGTCCAGTCAAGATAAACTGAGCCAATAGAAACGTATAAAAAACATACGGTACTACAATATCTGTCACAAGGTTAGTTCCGACAGGCGCCTGTGTGCTTTCAAAAGGAACTATTGTTTTCTTTGTTCTCGCCTCCATTAACCCATTATGTAACATTGGTGAGCTAGGTGAGGCTGTGTATTTCCTTTATGTTCAGTTGCTAAGCTCAGTAACCCACAGTGACCGGGGCTTCACCTTTGCTGGCTTTGTAAAACACACAACTCTTCAATGTGGCTGCAAGTTTAGCTCAACACTAAAGGGAAGTGATTCTATTGCCCCTTGTAAAGATCCGGTCTGTGCAAACAGCTTCAGGCTATGAACACAATCTCACCTGAAGCTTTGTGGACTTTTCTTAAAGGGCCCATATTACAGTATTTTATGGTCTGTTATAATGTTGTCTCCTCATCACAAACATATCTGGTGCTGTGTTTTGTTTCATTCATACGTGTTTAATACACAAACCTGTACTAAACTGAAAAAACTGAGGCAATACAAGAAGTGCTCCTTTTTAAACTCCATACACCTTCACTCTAAAGCTACACATCTCTACAATCTCTGGACAAACGCTATAAACAACAAATGTGAATGAAACAAAACACAATGCCAGGAACGTTTTAGAGAAGATAACAACATTATAATGTGGCTTAAACTTCACAAGAGTCAATTTTGCACAGTATAGGACCTTTAAAGGTGCACTATGTAACTTTTTTCATGGGGGTGCCTGGAATGTTCCACAGTATGTCATTTAATTTAAACTTAATATGTATACCTTGAATTTATTCAAATACAAGTGTCTTTATTGCTCAAACAAAGAAAATGGTGTCATATTAAGTTTCATAGCACATAATTAAGAAATCCAACTCAATCAGTCCAACTCCTTATGTTGTTACAAGCCAGATTTTTAACAGAAAAATCACACATACCGGCTTACTTGCAAATTGTGAATTTAAGTTTTAATTGCAAAACACTGTTGATGCCCTAATAAAATTCACAATTTGCAATTAAGATGATGTACAGGAGTTTTCTCAGTGGTGTTCTTGCTGCTCCATCTCCTCCAATCCACCCGTTTCAAGAAAGTGATGTGCATTTCTGATTCACTAACATTACCTGAAAATACCAAGACATCACAGGACACTATAAATGATGGGGCATGTAATTCTTTAGAAATGGGATAATCTCTACAAGGTTTGATTGTAAAATTGCTCTTGTCCTCTGACTCATGTCGTGCATCTGAGAAAGAACGCTATATTCTTTTTTAAGCATTTTCTGAGGAATCAAAAGAAAAGCACTCTTTAATAAAAAAACGATACATCCTGTTCTTTGAAAATCTACTTAATTTATATCTGATTTCACCATCTTCAAGGACAAGCAGACACACAGTCTCTGCATACGCAAACAGGCTTTTATAGAAAGTCTTGTCATCTGTTTACGTTTGAAGTCCTTGTGGATACAAGATAAAAAATAAGCCCCAATTTCAATTTGTACAGTCCTCCTCTATCACACTCACTACTCACAGACTTACTTAGACTTATACAAATGTTATTGATGCACAAGGGAAATTATTTAGACACTCACACATCACAGTAGCTCACATATCACAGTATTATAATAAAGAGCAAAAATATAAAACTAAGTCCCAAATAAACTCTTGACAAAGTTGCATGAAAGTACAACTATTACAATAAAGTCTGTAATTTGCAAACAGATAAAAAAAGTGAAGGTTAGTTGCACTTCTAAAAGGTTCTTCTTTTAAGTGCAAAATAAATGCTAAATGTTATATGCCACAGGTGTCAGGGGAATCGTGCAATGTCACAAGTTCCTGGTTATTGGCACCTTAACCAAACACTTTCACTTTGGGACCTCCCATTCATTGAGTGGGTATATGGGCACCTGGGCTGGCAACCATTTTGTGTGCTGTGGTCCAAGACAAAAAAAATCTGATGAAGGCTTTTTTTAGCCGAAACGTTATTTTGTTAATAAAATAGTATTTGGACATCGGCCAACCGAGTGTGCTATGCATTTTTTCACCCTGACCTTAACCAAACAACAATGAAATCCATATATCTTTCATTCTGTTGTGACCAGCTTTATGATATCAAACTTTCTGGATGATAATGTAATGTTAATGCGACATAAACAGCCAGATAAAATTCACTTTACAGTTAGGTCTAATTTACATTTAACTTGTAAAGGGAATTGAAATGCCTTAATTTTCTTTTGTATAATCACAGTAATTGATTAACCAAATAATCTGATCATCCTTGGTTTGTTCATGATGTTACAAAATATCTAGGGACTGATGCTAAAACAGTACATAGGGACATGTCCATCTTCCCGATGTCTTCCTCTGGGGGGACACCAACCAGCAGCCCCTCACAGCGAAGAGGAGCTTTGAGCAGGATTAAACAGCAGAGCTTCAAGCACCAGCTCCACCTCCGAGGAGCAGACGTGACTCCAGGAAGCAGTCACTCAAAACTCACACTGTTCACATCTGCCACTGTGTTTACTGCTATAAGAGGTTATTCTAGCTACAAGAGTTTCTGAATTATCAAAAGTTTGGACTGTTGCCATATTAATTAACAACTGAATTCCATTTATTTTCTTGTTGTGTCTTGCATACAAATATACCCAGCCCATTCTTGGACTAATGCACCACACTCCTCAATAAGCCCATTGCCAGACATTTAGAAACACAAACAGATGCGTTTTAACAAACAAGTCTGCCTCTTCTTCCAAACTTTACAAATTAAGTATGCCAGCTTACAAATATTAGAAGTAAACAACCAATTCATGTTATCATCATTAACAATTCAGAACAAAATATAACATATGTAAAGTTGTAAAGTTAGAAAGTACAAATGATACAATAAATGCTACATTGACTGATAGCTCTATAAATCAAAAGAGGTGCTAATTTTTTGTTAACATTTGAACTGTGAAAGGTTGCATAATTTACAAGTTCATAGTAAGAAAACATGTCAGGGTATTTTTTGAGCATAGCACCTGTAATAGAACTGCAGAACATTCGATGGATGGTAGGTGGATAGGTAGGTAAATACTTTACTGATCCCGAATGAACTTAAATTTTCCATTTTTCCACAATTCCAGACACCTTAATCAAGCAGGTGTTTGCATATATTTCACCACAAAAGTTACACAATACACCTTTAAAATGTCTCAACCTATATGTACCTATATGTTACCTCTCATCAATCTTTGTTCACCTTCTGGGGCTGTGCTAAACTGATTTCCTATCTCTCCTGCCTCTCTTATATGAAGAGAGAGAGAGAAAAAAAATCATAATTCACTGGACTTCATCGCCAAGAGCTTGTTTTGGCTGAAGGCACAAAGAGAAGTGGCACCATAAACCCAGACAGGAAATAAGAGCATGTTTTGTTTTGATAACTGCCTACAGCCTCTGTGTATATGGGAACCTGTCTTCCCTTTATAATAAATTGAATTCTTGTGTACTGAATGCATTGAACCAAACACTGAATCTATATTGCGAAAGGCACAAGTACATACCATTTTAATCCAAAGAATGCTTTCTCGGAGCATGTGAACTTTCAGTAAAGGAATGGAATTTTAATTTAAAATATATTAAGCAAAAATGTCATTTAATTTCCCATGAAGTTGTACATCTGTCCAGCAGGCCTTTCTTTCAGTATAGACTCAGCACATGTAAATCAATCAAAGCAAAGGGTTTTTGTTTTTGTTTTTATCTCTGACTAGACTATCTGAGAAGTTTCACATTAAATAATATTCAAGTCAGGAGAACCTAATTTTGTCCATACTTGCATTTGATCAATACTTCAAGACCACTGGGGTTAATTATCAGAAACAGTGGGCGTACGCATTGCAGCAGCCGGGACCCTTTCATTTGGAGGATCATGCATAGACTGGAAATTCAGTTCAATAATAATTTCTATGGATCATAGAATACCAGGAATACTCAGATGGACAACAATTAGCCTACTGGTAGTTTTCAGATTATACTATGTGATGATGTGGACTTTTCCTTTTTTCCTTGAGTACATAAATTTTTCCCCACATATACTGTATATCAAGAATGTAAATTTGCAAATGTTGAATCAGATCATTAGTGACTAAACTCAAAACTCTATATATCAACAAGAATCTGCATTTTAACAGTATACCTTTTAGCTGGCTTCTATCTATATAAAGAATGATCAGCCTATAGAATGTGGTTATGTAATCTGAAACTCACCTCTTGGTTTGGTTTATGGTGGAAACTGCAGCACCCAAAGGAAAAAAAAACATCTGAACATGAGATGCACATACACTACACTACTAAAGAATACACTGTTTGTTGATAATAGTGCTATTACCACTTGCTTTAATCTCAGTCTTATTTGATTGGAGTATACACAAAAGCAGTACTTTACCATAATTACTCTCATTATAGCTGTATTGAACGCTAAAGATGTGGACACTTGAACCCTGTATGCAGATAACTCACTGCAGCCTCCACTTTGCATTCAAGACCATGCACTTAGCTGCTCCCGCAACACGGTCTTCATTACGATCTGAGCACTTCATGCGTAATTTGAACAGAGCGCTGTGATTGGTCAGAAAAAGCCCCTTAGCGGAGCATCTTGAGTTTCCTGTTTGTGATGCTGCTGGCTCTTGGTAACCATCTGCCCCCAGTGACATGTTCCACATTGTTGCTATCTCTTTAACAGTATTAACAACCCTGAGATATTTATATAGGCGGTGATTGCATAAGTGAAGATGAATGGAAAAGATTGTAATTTTTCATAGTTCAATGTCAGTGCATCATATAGGTGCATATTATTTATCTGACCACCCAGAACCACACGCTTTGACAAAACTTTACAAAGACGAGAGGATCTAAAACCATATCCAGTCTCCATGATTTCAGACAGCGTGATTGACAGCTGGATTAACCAGCCAGAGAGACAAATGATCAGTTCACGTTTCACAATTATGGCTTTTCACACGTAATAAAGGGAGGAAAAAAGGACTGAGAAACAGCATGGATTTTCTCAGAATCAATCATCAAAGCACCAAACTATTGTTAAAGTAGTTATATATTTTGTTCTGAATGATACAAGAATTTTCAAGAGGAAATGTCGCATGTATTTCTGAGGCACGTGCTACAGATTGGCAGCTGTGGTTGGACTGTCTCAAGTTTGGACGGAGGTTTGTCACACTACGGTCTAGTTCCAGTTCCTTCTGGATTTAAACAGAATGTAGAAGAGACTGGCTTGTCAGGCAAACATATTATGGGATGTTGGTTTATTAATTAGCTCTGCGCATAGTATGGTTGGTATGGAAAACCTGATACGTGCAGCTCCTGAGTAAGTTTGCCCTTCCATTACACGGCTGCTATAAAATGACATGTAGAGGCATAGGTAAAAGTTACACAAAAAAGAAAGAAATGCTAACAGTGTGAGCAGTGAATTTGAGAAGAAATCTCTGATTAAATTGTATCAGTTTTATCTTCACAGGAAACAGAATCGATGGGGAAAGATATTGTCATAATTGTTCACACGCTGTAGATAAGGGAAAAACAGAAAGAAAACTTGATATTGAATTCTTTAAACTCTGATTTCCTCATATTGTTACACAAATATTTGACACTGACACGGTCCCAGAGCACTGCTAAATAATTCAGTTTGTTTTGTCTTGCTGTTAGTATCAAAAATAAAGTGCTATAGACACAAAATCCTTCTTGAAATATAATGTTGAAAGATCCTGCATACAAAAAATTGTTTCACCTTCACTATTGTTACCTTTGCAAATAGTGTTATTTTTGCAGACTGAAAGCAAAATATATATTTACAAAGAGATCAGGAAACAGAAATAACACTCAGAACCGCCAAGGTTCTTTCCAGTAAACATTTAAGCATTTCTGAGAGCAAGGCCTTTAACATGCTGTTGGTTTAATTAAGTAGAAGCACCACTCTTTATTATGCAGCAGCCTTGTCTCGAATGTAAACACAGCAGACCCTCGATGCAATGGTGTAGGAGTATGAGCCTCTCCTTACAATTTAAAGTGCCAGCTATTACGCAGGTATTACGCAATCATTATACAGATTGTCATTGCCATTTGAATACATGGGAAGCTATTACTGTAGTGTCACATAGATATGAGTAAAATGTTGTTTCCTCATAAAAACATACCCAGAGTTGTGTTTTGTTCCATTCACACGTTTAAAACACAAATGCTGCATGTTTAGGCTGAGTTCTTCTTTCAAATGGAAAACACTCTGCTCCACCTTCATGCACCATGATGTTATGTGGTAATACAGGAAGTGCTCCACCGTGTTTTTAAGCTCCATACACCTTCACTAGAATCATTTGGTTCATTTCAGCCCTGGAACTGCCAGTCTCTACTGAACTAAAAGGGTAAAACTACCACTTCATGACATCACACGTTGGAACAAAGCATTTAGAGCTTTGGGGATGCAGACAGCCTAATTACTCAACCAAGTGTAAATGAAACAAAACACAACTCCAGGTATGTTTTTGAGGAGGGAACAACATTCTATCATGGCTATAATCTCACAAGAGTAAATTTTCTGTAATCCAAGACCTTTAAATTAAGTTGAAATATAATAAAGATCCACTCTGTAACGTATCTGATGGGGGGGCTGGCACCTGCTTGTCTCCACAGGGATTGTATTGCTGTCCTGGAATGTTATATATCTATGGAGACAAGCTGTTCACACCACAAGCCCACCATACAGGTCAGAACTGTGGAGAGGTGACTCTGCTCACAGTAAAAAGACATGTTTTCCAAGGTATTTGTGAAAAGCAAAGCTACCTGTGAAATATTACAAGCAAAACGCCTCAATGTGACATACTCTAGCTGCATAGAGGACCTTTAAAGATGAATGGAGTGTGTTGCCTAATAGAACAAGAATTGAAACTTTTAGTAATGGACTATGTTGTTAAGTCAAATATCTATATATACAATAGCAATGTGAAGTCCCTTTTAGTTGTTGACTGACAGTAGAAACTTTTAATTTTTACATTATTTCAGCCTTGTCCTTGAAGCTCTGCATATCTTATTTAATTGAAAAAAAACCATTAAAGACAAAAATTGAAAAAAACTTGAACAAAAAGCACACAGCATTTTAGCTCTATAGCAAAATAAAAAGACAGGCAAAATAAACATGTACTTCATGGAGGAAGTGGCCATGATTTTTTTTTCCAATAAGTAGAAAGATTTATTGATTGACTTAAAGTTCACTGCAGGTCTCATCTTTCTGATTGTACTTGGTCAGTGGAGACATTGAGTAGTTTGGGCAGACACAGAGTTAGAACAATGGAGAGATATATTTTTCTTTTCTACTGACACAAGGTTATACAACAAGCAATATGCCACACATCAATAGACAGCACAGAGCTACTGACCTGTGTTACAAGTTCTAACTTATTGTATACAAAACATAAACAGAAAAAAAAACTGAGACTGAGAGGCTGAGCTGCTTAAAATCCATCACAAAGCACTAACCGTTCTTTTTAAAATTTTGTTACTATAGACCTAGATTTCAGCTTCTTGTATAGACAACATTCAGCAACATTTCACCATACAAAAGAAAGTATGTTTGAAATTGTTAACAGATCAAAATGATCACTTTCAAACTAATGGATTCTCAGTTATAATATACAGTTATAATATAGTCAATCTTTCAATATACTGCCCACTTCTCAACTGAATATAACCACAAGTGATTATCCATGGCTATGAAAATATAAAATATATAAGATAGATATAAAGATTTCAATGTCTTTAACAGAATGGAAAACACCCCGGACAGTCCGTTTTACTGGCTCAGGGAAATAAATGAGAGTTTAGGTACACTTCTCTGTCTATGCAAGTAAACCCATAGGGTACTCTGCATTTGACCCATCCTTCAGTGCCCCCGGGGCAGCCTGTCAGGGACAGACCCCAGAATCTGATAACAAAGTTGCCTTGCATATGTACTGCAGCTGTGACCATTGAGCCACATATTATAGGGCTTGTTGCCTTCTTGTTAGTGTAAATGAATGTAACAGCCAGAAGTCTTGGAGGAAGGGTGTGTAGTTTTCAGCAAACCAAAACCCACTAAATATAGTGTAACTGAAGCAGTGCAACAACTTGTCAGCGCTGTCATGTTGTAGCTGCTGTGTTTATGGTAAAGTTGAGCTCACAGCAGTTATAAGCCACATCCCTTTACTTGGATTCAACACAAAGTAATTTATTGTTATAGCCATTAAAGATGCACTATGTAACTTTTCCAGTGGAGGATCTGTCAGATCATGATGTCTCCATGGTGATCAGGTGATGCCACCATGCCAAATTACACACACCAGAAAAAATACACAGTGCACCATTAGATTCAAACCACGCCTTGACTAATATGTCCATATATTTTCAATGTTACGATAGTAAAAATTCTACAGCAAAGTACCTGGAATAGCCTTAAAGAAAAACAAGATATTACAGAAAAAATTTGCCTTACCGAGGGTGGGGTCGTACTCCCAGATGAAGCGCCTGGTCAGAAATCTCACCACCAGAGCTGCGGAGAACAACAGAGCAAATATGTTCAGGATATGAGGAGGGCAAGGGCAAGAAATGAGCTAAGTCTCCCAATTTCCTGAAGAGATTTAGATAGACAAGCGTTTTATTATGCTGCATATTTGGTCCGCTGTGCTCATTTCCATACAAGGGAAAAGTCAACGGGCTTAATAATAACTGACAACACATCTCCTCTAATGGCTCACAGGAGCAGATGGCATGCTCTTTACACTGTCATCTAAATGCTAATCTCCCTTTAATCATTAGCCACAGTCCAAAAGCAAAGACAGGCCTATAAATATTATAACAAATCATCATTACAATCTGAAACTTTGGAAACTGTTCTGTCTGTACCTGTAAATATATATCTACAGCAAAAGAAAATTGAATTCAGTCAAACGGACAAACTTTTTCCCCACTTTTTTTGCGTTTCGTGAAGTACTGAAGAACTGAACTGTCCATTTGAGAGAATTTAATTTTCTTTGTCAATGAACCCTACCTGGATGACTGAAGGATCACAGACAATAGATTTTAGAGTTTTTGAGTATAAATTGGCAACTCATTTTTAAACAATAGTAGCAGTTGAGAATTGCTGTGAGACAGTGTAGTAAGAAAAAGTGTAATGCCTGTTTAATGATGATGAGTTACGAGTTACGTTAAATAAAGTTTGCTAATTCTCTGCTGCATCACCCATTCACACATCCACATCCGAGTATATGGAAACAGAAGACAAGCAGGGTAAAGTGTCTTGCCCAAGGACACAGCATAAGTGAAGATGAGTGAACAATTTCCTTAATTTTAATGAGTTTGTTCATTTTAAATATGGATGTTTTATATATAAAGTTTTGTATAGACTTGCCCCCGCTCTGTTACAGGATTTTATTAAAACAAAGACGGTCAGTGGGATGGGAACTAGGGCCACAGCCCGGAGGAACTGTGAGCTCCCACACAGACACACTACATTTGAACAAAGTGTGCTCTCAGTCAGAGGCACTACGTTCTGGAACAGTCTCCCATTATCAATAAGAGAGACTCCAACACTGGCCATTTTCAAATTATGCTTGAAACAGTGGCTAAAGGAAAACCAGACCTGTGGACACTAACTGTTGTATAACTATTGCTTGTCACTTGTTATTGCTTTTTTCTGTTAAATTTGTGTTGTCACCTGCGTAGGGAGTACAGATGGAAATGAGCTTTTTTTGCTATAATCTGGCGTATCTACACTGCAATGTGGTAGATGTTCATTAATATGAACTGTCCTTATTAAATAAATAAATAAATAAAGATGGGCGAGTGTTTGTCCACTGATGCTCTCGACACAAAAAAACATCATTGGTTGAGTGGTCCGATCCACAGGTTGTCGGTATGATTCCAACTCCCACATATGTATGCTGTTTTTGGGTCCATGTGCAAAACATTTAACCCTCCTCACCCCCAGTATTTGCACACACTGGTGTATGAATGTATGTGTGAATGGGTGACTGGTTCCTTGATGTAAAGAGCTTTGAGTGCCTTCAAAGTGGAAAAGTCTAGGTGTGCAGCTTAAAAAGGCAGTATAGTGTGAACTGGAGGTAAAGAATGTGGGAGACATTCAGTAAAGATCAAAGTCAGGAATCACTGGTACAAAGCTCAACATTTGTTTTGTGCCACTGTGCAAAACAAGTCAAGGGTGAAAAAGATTTTAAAAATACATGTAAATGCAGAACAGTGACTGGGGGATGTGAAGTGAATCTCATAAATCTCATAAACAGGAGTGCAGGAACAGCAGTGATCTGCAGTAGTTCAATTGTACTGTGAGAACTATTGTGTACTAGTATACTGCGCACTCCCATCATGCAAGGAACAGCTAAATTACTAGACACCTTTGAATGTCTCACAGCCACCATGCACAAATATTTGATTGGGACAAGAGTGGTTACACTGGTTCTCAAGAGAAGCAGGACAAATCCTGCTCAAGAGTGTGCTAAAGATTTACCAGAGATCATTTGTTTTTAATAAAGCTCTAATCGCTTGTTTTGAAATACTTGTTGAAACACTTTCCTGTTCTTCAGCCTGTTCTCCAGTGGGACTAGCAAGACTCTTCTTTAGCAGCAGCAGCTTTAATAAGGACCAAAACATACTGCCCAGGAGGCCGCTGACTCACTCGGCTAATGGTTTACCACCAACAACTAATCTTCTACGCACTAATTCTGATACCCTGTTTCCAGACTGACATTACCTGCTCCGTGTGCCTCAGTCTACAAATTATACTTGTACTCGACCACCAGCATGTTGTGATTTAAATGCAATTATTAGTACAAAAAACATCGTTGAACTATGGCAGGGTATTTAAGGACTCCTTTGGCCAAAATCTATCAACAGAACTCAATTGCACTCATGTACGACACTAGTCAGAGTCAATTCATACAGATCAAAGTTGGTTTCAAATACGACACAACCGGCCCTTCGTCTACTTTAATGAGAAATTCAAATGACGTCAGCAATAAATTGACTGTGATTGTCTTTGTCTATTCAGTTTGTGTACAGCACTTTGGCCATCTGTAAAGTTTTTATATGCCCTATAAATAAAGTTGGTATGGTATGATATGCTGTGTAATTTTATAACTCGGTTGGACAGTTGTAACTCAAACACAAGAGAGGAACAGTTGTGAAATGTGCTTGATTATGTTTGGAAAATGGCCTCCAAGTGTTTTTTTTTTTCTTTTTCTTTTTTTATGAAAGGCCAACTGTATTATAGACTATAAAATGTCTTCATGACTCATTGCTTTTTTGGATAAAGGCAGGCAATGTGCTTTTCCAAAAATACATCATTTAGCCTACTTCATTTTTGGCGCGAAATATTTTTCTCAGAAGTCATTGTACTTTATGGGAAAAATAGATACATCCACTCTGGCCTCAGATTTTGATGAATAAGTTTTATAGCCTTACCACTCAGTATTCGTTCCTGTCTTTGTTCCCTGTGGGCATGAACCTGAAAGGATAAGATTCTTCTCCTCCATATCAATAGGACTCAACTGGTTGGGCATGTTTTTTTTTTTTACTTGGGGCTCTGCAATTACTCAAATTTCAATCAACATAGAAATTCAGTCATTCGTAATCATCATTTATGCGCTTTTTAATCAGGGCAAGCCAATTGAATAAAAGCATGTGGTTTGGAGGAAGAAACTTAACTATATTTAAATGGCACTGATTATAAGTCTGCACTTTTTCTGTTCAGGGAATTAATATTGAATACCATTAAAGGTACACTATGTAACTTCTTGGTTTGGGTTCCGTCACCTGCTTGTTTCTATGGATATGTCATTGCTCTGACTGGAATGTTCCACAGTATGACATTAAACACCTCTACCTCACATTTATTTAATTACAGGTGGTTTTATAGCTCAAAAATACATAGAAAAACAGGCATTCTAACTGTGAGAGGGGTTGTCTCTCCACAAACATTCTAGATAAAGCAATAACATCTTCATGGATAAAGCATTTGACAAGACCTCCACCAGAAAAGTTACACAATACACCTTTAATATTCATTTTAAATAACCAAAAATCAAATCCAACTAAAAATCAAGATCAATCAATATGATGAAAAAAATTTGATACATGTTTTGCCATATCACCCAGTTGTAGTTACACTTACTCAAAGCATTCATGGGTTTCAAAACATTGAATTTCTATGGCAACCGTGCAAATATTTCCTCAGTCTGACTAAGGAAGGCAATGATTACTGTCTCCATTCTCACTCCTTACAAGCGCACAATCAGTAACATAATCACATGCAACATACAAGTCTGTAATTTTTACAATTTCTCTTGCAGATAGAATAAATGGTTTCCTGTGCACATTTCTTAGTACATTTCCAAGTCTACAAACTCAAAGTGACATCCACAACTCTCCAAGGATGCCCTCCCGAGACAGTTACATAACAGCCAATTAGCCCACACCAATTGCTGTCATTCAGTCTATTTCCAGGGTAAAGCTAAAAATAATCTTCCTTAGGGAATAACTGTCTGTTTCATTAATAACTAACCTAATGACTATAACCACACTTCCACCTTCTCTGCCTCTTATTATAACACGTCTCTTTCTGTGTAGTTTTAAATCAGAACAGCCTCTGGCCTAATCTAATTACCAGCTCCGCATCACTCTCTCTTTACACCAAGGAAGTCTCGGTGGGAGGGAGAGTGTTCAATCCATTTATCTCAACACTCCAGCAGCAGCAGTGGGCTTCAGTACGTCAAGGGCCCACTCATTTAAGACCAATGAGGAGGAAGCCGGCAGCACACGGCCAAATATAGAACCGGCTTTGTACCAGGCAAACATCCAAGCTGCGATCCCCTCTGCAGACAGAAAGTCAAACACAAATATTTTAAATGTCAACACAGTGCCAGCCTACAAATCTATGACTATTTGCTTTCAGAGGCAGGAAAACATGCTAAATAACGAAAAAGAAGAGTGTAGGGCAGTGTTCGGCTAAAGGACATTTTTATTAGTTGACGATTAAGTATGTATATGCTCTGACAGTATGACCCAAACTGCCCTCATAAGACCACACGCTACAGGAGTAAGTTCCAGTCACAACTGTGCAGTAACAACTATGCTGAAATTGACAAAAAAACACTGAAGAATAGCAGAATAAATGGACCTGTCACTTCCAAAACTGCAGCTATTGTGTCAGGTGCCTTCCCCTTTCCACTATTGTCCAGGGAATTCCTTATAATTCAAAATAAATAATGAGTTGGCAAATATATAACACTTAGTCCCACAGCTCTATATAGCAATTTTGATAAATTTGCCTTAGCACCAGCATCTTCTTGACCACCACAAATAACACACTTACCACATTTGGAGTAAGTGTGAAGTGTCTTGCTGAAGGACACAAAAATATGCACAGATTACACGATGACAACTCTACCATGAGATCTTCCAAGCCCAAATACACACCCCTTCCTGTATCCATAATTTTTTATTTTTTTTTGTAAATTAATCTGTAATCTATCAATCAGTTTATTTTAGCATTTAGCAAATTGAAACCATTTGATTCTTTACAACCTGTTCTTTGTATTTTTTCTGTAAATTCTTTCATTTTGGAAAGCTGTCGTGTGGTTGAATACTTTACAATGCCCCTGAGTTGTGTCCATCTCTCTGTCTGGGCACTTGGCTCCTGCTCCTGCCTCCTACTACACGGACACAATGGGAAATGACTCTCACATTTGAACAGCAGAGAACGACCATCCATCTTAGTGAAGCTTTTTGCGTGTAATTAGCCCCAACAAGAACGCTGAAAGAAAAGCTATTTTGTTAGCCTCTGTGTGCAGTACGTTTCATTTAACTGCTGAAGAAGTGGGGTCAAGCTGTAGGCAGTGTGTTGCAGTCAGTCAGGGGTCCAGGCTAAATACTTCCATTTATCATTATCTGTGTGGTCTGCTACTATTTGAGCCTGTGGGTGTGGGGTCTACTGTAATGGTTACTTTTTCTATTTAAAGAAGAAGTGAAGGATATAACAATAACCAGCATCATGCTTAGCTTTGCTTCACTGCGCTGCACTGAATTTTATGAGCTTAAAACCATGTTATCACGGTGCTCCCTCAGCATTATCTTACTCAGAGTTTTATTTAGATATAGACATATTCCATCCATCCATTGGAGCAGCAGCGGCTCTACTCTGAGCTCCTTCCGTGTGACAAAGCTCCTCACTCTGTTTCTAAGGGAGGACCCAGCCACACTGCAGAGAAAACTCATTTGCACCACCTCATTCTTCGCATATCGCTCATCAGTATCTACAAATACCTAATTATCTAAATATCTTCTTTTTCTTTTCTTTTTTTTTACTTTGCAAAAGTGATAGTCCAGACAGTACAAATGACCCATGACTGATCATTGGTGACATTCAATTGACAGAATTTCTACTGGGAAAAAAATCGTGAGCAGATGAAGAACTCTTTGGAGGAGAATAGTGTTTCAGTCATAAACCCTTTAAATCTTTTTGCTGATAGATGGTAAGTGTGCGTTTGAGTCATATTTCATTTGATTAAAAGAATTTCAGACACACTTGACTTTTAAGCAGAAATCTATGAGCCTTCTCTCTAGCACAACAATTAAATAACCTTCACAAATATATTCACTAATTCAGTTTGAGTTTACTGCCTCACCACTGCTCTCTATCGTGGGCCAAATGGGGTTTCATTTTCTCAACAGGGATGTCACAATTTAACATGATAGTGTTATAATTATTGTAAGAATGATATTGAAATGATTACTCATACACAAGTACTGAAACTATGAACACACAAAAGCTTTTCTTTCATTCCTGTTTCAGAATACATTAACTTTCCTCATATGTCACCATCTGTCTGGAGTCCAACTCCATCCATAAGTTTATTTGATTCTACACGAAAATAAGAAACCTGTGCTATTTCTGAACCATCTGATGTTATACTGGGAGAATATATATTATTAAACCAATTTTGATCAAAGTCTGTTGGGTATTTAAAAATGATTTAACCACAATCATTGTTCTTACACTATTTTTGATCTATGTTATAATGTTTCCTCATCAAAACATTCCTGGAGTTGTCTTTTGTTTCATTCACACATGTTTAACACACAAACCATGCATATTTAGGCTGAGTTCTTTTCTCAGACAGAAAACACTCTTGTGATGACATGTGGTAATCAGGAAGGAAGTGCTCCAGGAAGTGCTCCACTGTGTTTTTAAACTCCATACACATTCACTAGAATCATGTGGATGATTTTAGCCAATCATAGAACTAAAGATAAATCTTGAAAACATCACAAGGTGGAACTCCAGGTATATTTTTGAGGAAGCAGCAACATTATAGACTTCAACCTTACAAGAGTAAATTTTGCGTAACATAGTACCTTTAATGATTTAGTGATTCTTTTAATAGTAAAGAACTAAAGAAATCATTTTAATTTCCACATTTACATTCCTGCCCCAGTTTTCCCCTGCCTTTTCTGTTGTCTTTCCGACCCAAATTCCAGGTAAACATGAGGACCAATGGGGTGTGAAGTCCAGCGTCATTACAAGTAACTGAATCTGAGCTTTTCACCACAGCAGCAACAGAGTAAAGGCACATACAGAAGAGAGGGGCTTTGTCAGAGTGGTTAACGGCACTACAAGTATTCACTGGTGTAACATGGAGACTATCAGAGCTGTGCACATCACTGTCAACACTAGGGCTGGAGTCAACCAAAGTCATTCTTACTTGATCGAGTTGCGGACTTAAAAGGGGGCATGGCATAAGCGCTTGAAACTATTGTGCGTTTCTATATGTTTCTGACTGCACTCACAACACTACATGTACACAGGAATTCATGCTATTTGTTTATTATTTACTATTTAAACAGGAAAAAATTAAAGACAAATCAGATTTTCATACATACTTACATAAATACAAAAGTTCAATATTTCAGTTAACTCACTCACTAACTTATTTCTTCTGTTGTCAAATATACAACTTTATTATCTAAATAAAATGATTAGACTTATTTTGATTGAATAAGACACTGTTGACCTATTAATCAACTAAAGGACTGAAAGCCTACAGCTTCGTCAACACAGCACTGTAAACAGGAAAATAATGACTTTGAAATGTGGCTGTGTACACTGTTGAAGTTCTGAAGTGTTATTAATACAAGATAGATACAAGAAGATAAAATGACCTTTACAGCAATGTCAGGTAAAAGGTGAGTAAAAAAATAAAAAATAAAAATGCATTCTGACTCTGAGCAGGTCACATCTCTACACTTCTATAACATGGCATGGAGATGCCGCCTGTTTGTCTCCATGGGGGTGAATAAGTTTAATTAAATAAGATATTTTTAAGTTCTATACTGTGGAACATTCCAGGCAAAGTAACAATAGTACCAGGAACAAGCAGGTGGCAGAAATGTTATGCAGTGAACCTTCAATTACAAAAAATGACCATAAATAAAAACACAGAAAACTATTCCTTCCTATACCAGTTGCTTCATATTCAGTCAATCTCCTCACTCTGTGTACAAGCCACTATAGCCATCATTGTCTCATGCCTGAACAACCTCTCACAACAACAACACCAACCACTGAAATGCTCACCCATCATATTAATACTGAGGCAAGTCAAAGTGTCACAACAACAGTGTGCAATGATCAGAGCTGGAAAAAGAACCTCCAACTTTCGGGTTTTCTGTCACGTACATTACTTTGCTCTTGCCCCTGTAATACAATTCTGTCTAATTTGGAGGTCAGATGTTCTGTGGACAACAAGGACAATGTCCAATCTGAAACCTGTTGTATTATGTTGTTGTATTATATATAATTTAAAGGGCCCATATTACACCATTTTCTGATCTTCGTCATAATGTTGTTTCCTCATCACAAACATACCTTGTGAATAGGGATGTAACAGTAACCAAAATATCGTGATATCATATCGCCAAACTCTAACAATAATATCACGGGCTGTCAAAATATATCGAATTACAAGTCCCTTTGCTTAAATACATGGTTTTATAGTAGCAACAGCCTATAAACATAGGGAACTACATATCCCAAGATTCATTTCAGTGCAAACAACTGAAGAGATATGTTTTTTACTTGTATTCTTGAGATTATGACAGGAATAATTCACCCCAAAATCTTGTCAAGGTATTTTAAAACATAGCTAGGAAACGTGTCCTATCTACAATTATATTAGCCTCTCCAAAATAACGCAGTAAATATTGTACCATGAGATGCATATCGTGATAATAGCGTACCGAGAGATTTGGATATTCTTACATCCCTACTTGTGAATTGTGTTTTGTTTCATTCACAGATGTTTAACACACAAATCCTGCATATTTAGTTTTTTCTGTCAAACAGAAAACACTCTGCTCCACCTTGTGATGTCATGCGGTAATACAGTAAGTGCTCCACTCTGAAACATTTATATAATATCAGCTCTGGAATTACCTATTTCTGAACAAAAGGTAAAAGCTAGCTGTTAACTTGAAAACCACTTCATGACATCACAAGATGGAACAGTGTATTCTGAGCTTTGGAGATGAAGACAGACTAATAAACTATTATTTTAACATGGCTTAAATGGCATAAGAATCCATTTTGTGTATTATAGGACTTTTAAGCTTGGAGCACAGTCTCTATAATATCATATTGATGCAATTCCCAACTGTGCTGCGAAGTTACCACAAGATTGTACCAGATGCCATTAGCTCTGGTTTGATTCTGATGGTGTCTAATCTCATTACTAACAGGATGTGGGGCCTAATTGCAGACAAAGCATCAGCGTTTAGCGGCGCCTGTGGCCTGTAGTGATCCGGCCTGTGTTACTGATTGAACAGGGCCCATTGATTCCCTGTGGTCATCAGACGGCCCCCCGCTGGTCTATGGCCCCCCGCGCTCCCAAAACCACCTCTTTACTGTCAAACAAGCGCCGCCATGCCAGTGCCAGGCCTCCCCATGCCACTCCTCTGCTATTGTTAACACGTCACATCGGAGCATGTCAGTGAGTGGACCGCTCTGGGCACTGGTGGGATGTGTCTAGACAAGGAATAATGAGACGCAAATTGGAGCTGAAATTTTAAAACATTAGTGGCCATTGAAATAAAACTGGGTCAAAAAGTTGAGTGGTCGTTTGCATTTAACTGAGACTTCAATGACTATAGCAACTGCCAAAATTACTTGATACTTGATAGGCTTGTCAGAATAACAAATTTTAAGTGCAATATATTGTACATTTAAACCAAAAAAACTAAATCTACAATATTGTTGAAATCATCAGCTGCAATAAATAAAAAGCAGAATTTTACTAGTTAGTTTGCATTTGTAATGAGTCATAGAAGTGATTAATTCAACCTTTTACAGCTCCATTCTAATCCTATTGCCCAAACACCACCAGAAGTTTTCCATCTTTTTCCACCGGTGCAAAAAAAAGGATAAATATACATTTATAAAGATATATCCCCAAAAAATATTGTTCTTACATACTATATTGAGTGAAAAGTTGATCTGTATCTGCAGATACCTCATATCAAAAAATACCAGTGACTGATCAAAATGTATACCCTTATATACCCTGTGTATACCCTTAATAACAACCAAGGTTCAAATATTATGAGATAATCTTAGCCAACATCAGCCGGGAAACACTCACATCAGTTTTTATGAAATATCAGATATCCTTGAACTGATACCTGATCTTACGTTTTTTGTTTTTTTTTGTTGTTTTTTTTAGAGGGATGCATTCTAAAACCCTTTCAGTAACAGCAATGTTATGGTTTGATAAATAGAGGACCCTGACCCTTGTAATTTCAGTAGCATAACAGAAATCACCCTCCTTCAAAACACATAAGCAGATCTTCCACTTATTTGATAAAGTGAATATGACTGTCCAGATTTCCAACAGAGATCACAATAGGTCTAGCAGGTCCATGAGTTACATCACAGCATTATAAAGAACAGTCCTTGGATGCTCTGGGCTGTCTCTGTTTTGAGTGATGATGTAGCGTGTGCCTGCTGATTGATGTTTCTGAGCCTGTTGTAAATTAGCTGTGGTTCTGGCAGGAGGGACTGTTTTTCTCTACCTGAACAGACACAAGTGAATCATTGGCCTCATGAGCAGTTAGCTGGGCTTTATTGCTCCACTGTCAGGAGAAGGCAGACAGACGCAGACGAGATGCTGCCCAAACTGCTATTAAGGACTGTAAAGGGCTAAGCAGCTTCCAGGAATCTGCTGCTTGTAAATCCAACTATAAACTCTATGTCTTATTGAGCTATTAACCGAACTCAAGCAGCAGGTTACCTACTCAGGCTGTAGCTGTTCAAGTTACAGAAGTCTATTAGTCTGATGATGGCGCATTGGCAACTCATCTCACAGTAGGAGGGTCATTCCCGGAGCATGTATTTCTGTGCAGGAGGGATGCCAAAATTATTAGGTTATTTGATCATAGATTATTCAGGTCACAATTCTTAGAACTACAAAGATGATAATATTAATAGTAATACCTGTGACATTTTTAGAAGAAAAAAATGTATTTCAATTCCATCTATGAGCAACCAAGCAAAATGTTTCTTACCTGGCTGTTTATGTCACATAAATTTTGTTTTGAGGTCAATGCTACATGATAAAGCAATAATGTAGATTAAACCATGTGAATAAATGAAAATAGTTTGGTTATGGTGCCAGTAATAGTGAATAAACATAAAAACATGATGTTTATTGTCACACTAATCACATCTCCCTAGTGGAGTATATCTGTTTTCTCTATGTCTGAGTTTCCTCTGGTTGCTTTAGTAAGAAATGCACCATAATGCCCTGAGAAAAGGTATTTCTTATCACCAACTGCAAATCTAAAGAAAGATACCAGGCTCTGCTCTGTGGCTGCCCCACTGCTACTGACAGACTAATCCGATGGCACTGAAGGATGGAGCAATTTCTAAAGACTCATTTCCTTATAGGTATTAGAGCTGGGCCCCTAATGAGTCAATACAATACTCAATACATGGCTCACAATATGATGTTATCCTTCTGGTGATACATGCAATAATCAATGTCTGCAATATATATCACTGTTTTTAAGAACCAAATGCATTTTAACAACAGGATTTCTTTGTTAAACCATTTGTGCTGTCAATATGAAATAAACTAACTGTAACCAACAAAATAGTGAATACGTCTACAGCTGAATAAAATAATTTATTTTCTCTGAACAAACATAAAATGCGTAGCACTATCAGAACATAATTTAGTAAAAGATACCTAAAAATCAGTTACCAGTATATCGATACAGCAGAGCAATCTGTATCAACAAATTTAGTATCACGATATCGAAATTTTAGCTATACCTATATATTGTACTATATATACTGCACATTACTCTTACTCAAGTAATTGGAAAATATATTTATTCATATTAAAGTGCCCATTATATTATGAACATTATTAATGTCTATCTTTAAATTAAACATAAGCTATATTTGAACCCAAAACTCTATGGAAAAAGAGCCTTGATAAAAATCCACCTTCAACTATCAAACCAGTTTTTTGCAGAGTTTTTGTAATTAAGCTTTTGAATGGCTTGTTATCATCAGATGAAATGACACGTGAAACTCTTTCTACTTCAGATGACATGCCATAACCTTACTTCAATACAACTATATGTATGGAATCTTGATGATAGCATACGAACAATAAATTTAGCAGTTCGTGCAGATCGAACCTTAAAGTTAGACTTCAAATATTCACATTGTTTAAAATACTTCCAGGAATGTGCCATGCTCAAATCCTGGCTATAAACCTTTACAAAGATTGATTATGTCTCAGGCTCCAGTAATAGCAGTGACATAAGAACCTGTAATCCACTTGGACAGTTCTTATCACACATCCTAAGAATCAGCTCCTTGTTCTTATAGCTTTGTGGTGATGTATTGATTTGTAATTTGCAACCGCTTGGAGAGAAAGTGAGAAAATGTGTGTGGTCTTTTGAGCCCTGCCCATGGAGGCATACAGGCGGACAGTGTGTACTAAACCATGGATATAAATCATTGAACATGTGGGGAGATTACAGATTGCTGCTGCTGGGTAAATCACTCCCACTAAAAGTACAGAGAAAGATCAAGAATGGAAATCAAAGAGAGGCATGAAGAGGGAGAGTTGGCTTCAAAGGAAAACACTTTTGTTACTCTGAGTCAACACCTCAAGTGAAACAGTACTACTTATAAAACTCATATTTGCATGTAAAATGAGGAGACCAGGCTTTGATTTTTACTGCAATATATTATCAACCTGTTAGACATTTTACAACAAAAGAATTCACTCATGCTCTGGTTTCGCCTTGATTTATTCTTGCTTTTTTTATTGCTTTAGTCCGGGGCAAGTCACAGTTTTAACTTTTCACCGAGACCATATTAAGCTATTTTCTGATCTCTGTGATAATGTTGTGTCCTCATCACAAACAGACCTGGAGTTGTGTTTTGTTTCATTCACAAGTGCATAGAAACAGAAAACAGAAACAAACAGAAAACCCTGTATTCACCTTCTGATGTCATGTGGTAATCAAGAAAGTCCTCCACTGTGTTTCTTAACTACAGCTTTACTAGAACCATTTGGATAATTGTGACCTTGGAATTGTCAATCTCTATAATACGGTTAAAGGGTAGCTGTTAACTTGTAAAACTACAGCTTCAAGACATCACAAGGTGGAACAGAACATTTTGAACTTAGACGATGTAGATAGAGTCAAACTAATAATAAAAGATTACTCAAACCTGTGTGAATGAAATAAAACACAACTCCAGGTATGTTATTGAGGAGGTAACAACATTGTAACATGGCCTAAAGCTTACAAGAATCAATTTTGTGCAATATAGGACCTTTATAAAATGGCTATCATAATTTTTGTTATGGGGACATGCAGACTCAGAATAACCAAAAATTTTGTCTCTCCATAAAGTTATAAGAGATAGAAACAAGGGTATAAAGTGAAATTTCTGACCTAAATTTTATGCTCCATTCACATTTTGGGTTTGTTTTGAACCTCAATTAAGACATTTACTGACACATTTTAGCAAATTCCTGATGTATTGTTGAAGATGCACTGCATAAAATTTCTACTGCATAACATTCAGATGCATTTGCTTGACTCCTTGTTGTTTTTTTCCTGAAATGTTCTACAGTATGGCCTTTACTTTAAGTATCTCTACGGAGACAAGCAGGCCACATCACCAAGTCAAGTTACAGGTCAGATCTGTGGAGATATTACCCTACTCACAGTAATAATGTATGTCTTTGCGGAGAAATAAAAACACCTCTAACTGAATAACTACAAGATTATTTGTTTAATGCCTACTGTGGAGCATCTCAGGCAAAGCAATAACAACACCACAGAAATAAGCAGATGGAAAAGTTACACAGTGCACTTTTAAGATATCATCTGAATACTGAATCAAAATAATGCAGCCCACTGTGGAGAGAAGCACCGTCTTTCCAACTGGTCTCTTCTTCGGTCAGTAGACATGATTGACAGCTGAGGAATCGAGGGATCAAATACACAAGTGTACATATTTAGGGAAAGCTGCAGAGGCGTTCATTCAACCAGAAAGAATAATATATTTACTTTTCCCTTTCTTCTTATCACTTATCATCTGTCACGCCGCACTACATTTGCCTTATGGGAGCTGACATGTTTACTGTCTACTGCCTTGTATGTTTTTGTTAATCCACTCTCCACTTCCCATATCCTTTCTTCTTCTTCTCTTCACTTCTGACCAAAAATAAATAAGGATGTAGCCTGATTAGCGCAATGTTATCTGATCTGAACTGAGACCAATACCATAGAAACATTTACAGTTCAAACTTATATTTAGTGACAATGAGGTTATTTCCCCAGGCAATATGGGCACTCCCAGACAATCGTAATGAGAGAAATGCAATGGGCGTCTAAAGAGCAGAGAGGGTTGGTGTAAGTGGATGAATATGTGCCCAGGGGAGAGCCTCGTGGTGAAAGGAATCATGGGAAATGTGCCGTGGCTGGGAACAGTGGCTGACCTCCTGTGCAGGAAGTGGTCAGACGGATTGGGGAGGTTTTTGATTTATTGGACTGAAAAGAAATAAGTGAAAAGATAGGCTCTGCAAACAAAATAAAAACATAGTTGCAGTAAAGTTAATTCAAAATATTATAAGAACATTTTTTTTATATTATCTTGATTAAATTGTGTTTCTTTTAAAAGAACATACAAGAACAACAGAACACAGACAGACTGCCAGACAAGATAAAATAAAAAGGACAAGTAAGCAGCTGACAGTAATAAAAAGTATAATAGTCAACCGACAAAAACAAATATGTATGTCCCATTAATCAATTTGTGGTAATCTGGCCAGAAATGGTCCCCATATTGCTTCATGTCTCTGCTTTTTGTTCATAGTGTCCAAACGAATACGCTCCATTTGAATAACACACACCATTTCACGAAGCAAATGTTATAAGAACAAATTTAAGCGATAGGAAAACCTCTCCTGTAATTTAAATGTGCAAATGTATGTCATGATTAAAACCCAAATTCAAGTTTATTAAGCCAATCATTTTGGTCTGCTTACATATAAATGAAAAAGGTTTGCTTGTAATTATTAGCATTTCAAGGACACTTATTTATGTACAGATAATTTTGTGAGAAAAGTTGATTTTTTTAAATTTTAAGTTACTCTTGTGTTGGCGTATATTATGCATATGCAAGATTTTTGTCTGTACTGTTTAGTCAAAAAGTATTTCTGTCGAATTTGATTGGAGCCTTTAAGATGCATTGTGTAACTTTTTTGGTGGAGGGTCTGTCAAATAATTTTCTCTATGGAGATGCGTTGTATGGAATGTTTCACTATGTGGTATTTTCTATCATATTGGAGACCAAACCAGATCAAGTTACAGGTCAGATCTGTGGAGGATCAACCCCACTCACAGTCAGAGTGCCTGTTTATGTACAGTAGGTATTTTTGGGCTATAAAACCACCTGCAATCTAATAAATGTAAGGTAGGGTCTGTTTAATATCACACTGTGGATCATTCCATCCAGAGCAGTGACATATCCATAGAAACAAGCAGGTGACAGACCCCCAGAAAAGTTACTATTACTACTATTTCACCACATTATTATAATATGATATAATGATGGATGATAGATGAAGATAATGATATAATGATTTAACTTATCACAAAGCAAGAATAGAGGAACAGACAAAAGGTATCTGTGAATCAGTAGCCAACAAGGCTTAAAAGTGCTACTATGTCTCTAAACAATACAGCTCCATCAAATTACATAATTAAAACTCACTCTTGTATTAGCCTTACTCCAATCACTGCAGGACTGACAGCCCCTCTCATACCCCTCCTGTGTTTTGTATGACGCACGACTCATATAGGGTTTAACAGTCTCTTCAGAGAACAAAAGAGCTGCTCTGTTTTAGTCAGGATTAATTATTAGTGCGCACTTTGGATAATTAGCCATTAGCCATGTTTGTTTAATTAAGACTGAGGCTGCATATTTCATCTGAACAACCACAGAGGACTTACAGATGCACATATACAGTAGCCCTTTCAAAAATACCTGTCAGAAATCTATTCTAATTAAAATATTTTTGTATGGACCAAAAGCAGATGCCTGAGTGAGGTTTACAGAAATAATCAAGCTGAATAACAAAGACCACATGAATAGAGACTGGTCAAATGATACTATATCAGCCTCATAATATAAGTAGTAAGTATATGTAAGTAATCAACTAATGAAGATACACTATGTATTTTTCATTTGGATGATTCACCACCTGCTTCTCTAAATATAACTGTTTTATTGAGAATGTTTCATAGTATAGCTTTGAACATATCTACCTTGCATTCAGTCAATTACAAGTGCGTTTATTGCTCAAAAGTATTAAAAAAACAAGTATTCTTACTATTTTATCATGTATTCCTAATGTGAGTGTGGTCACCTCTACGCAGATCTACCCTGCATCTCGCCTGGTATTTTAAGGCCAAATGATGAAGCATTTCAGGCAAAGCAACAGCATCACCATGGAGACAAGCAAGTGGCGTAACCTCCTCCTGGAAAGTTACATAGTGCCCTTTTAAGTGGGCCAACAGAATCCAAAATGAACAAACATTTTATCTACTAAACATTATATTTTGCCAAACAAACAAGCAGACATGTCAAAACACTGTTATTCCTGGTAGATATTACACAGATGGGTTTTCAGTTACTGTCCTGTGTGCGTGGCATTCAGACTGATATTTGGTTTGGCCTGGGGCTGGCTTTTGTTACGCTCCACTCTCTCCCGTGTTATTTAAATCGTGCCTGTTAAATCGTTTCATTTATGACACGCTAATAGAAAGGCAATCGGGGCAATCGTAAACACAGATCCATCTTCTGTTGTATTTAAATGACTGAGAGTGAAGTCATAATAGCAGCTGTGTTTTTAAACAGCTGAAATAGGAATAAAACAAAATAATATCGTGCAGGGGAGTAGACAGGGGGAGACAAAGGGGTCTGTTGTCCCTGGCCCCAGCGTCTTAGGGGCCCAGAATTGGACCTTCTTCCTTTTCATTTATATTAGAGCGTAGCCCATGTGAGATTTCTTGCCCTGGGCCTCCACATTTCTGTCAATGGGCCTGATTCCATGTTTATACCATTACATTTCAACAGCAGAGATCATATTTATGAAAACTAGTGATGTAACAGTATCCAGAATATTGTGACATTGTATCGTCAAATGTCTCACTATAATATCGTGGGGCCATAACAATATATCAAATTTCAAGTCTCTTTGCTGATTCGTTGTTATGGTGCAGGAATAGCTAAAAAAAAAAAAACCTAGGGAACTACTTAGCCCATGATCCTTTGCTCATTTTCAGCGCAGACAACAAGAAAAAAAGCCCTTTTAAATAGGGATGTAACAATAACCGAAATATCGTGATATTGTATCGTCAGAGTTCTCACAATAATATCAAGGCCCATCACAATATATTGAATTACAAAAAAACCCCAAAAAACTAGGGAACTACATAGACCATGATCCTTTGCTCCATTTCAGTGCAGACTACATGAAGAAATAGCAGTTCTAAGCACTTTTAAATCTAAGTTCTTTGGATTAAGTCTTGTCAAAGCATTTTAAGAGGAAAAAGTTGTCGTTTTGTTAGCCTCCACAAAGTATCGCAATAAATATCGTACCGTAAGATGTATATTGTGAAAATATTGCATAAATATCGTAAGAGATTTGGATTTTGACATCCCTAATCGTGAGCTTTCCCACCATATCGCAATAAATATCATACCGTGAGGTTCATACCATGATGATATCGCATCGTGAGATTTGAATATCGTTACACCCCTAGTTTTAAATCAAAAGGAAAAAGTATATTCACAATTCTGTTAGCCTCCACAAGCTATCACAGTAAGTATCATGGCGTGAGATGCATACGGTGAAAATATTGAACCGAGAGATTTGGATATTGTTATATCCCTTATAAAAACACAGTATTACATGAAAAACCTTAATAGAACTTGCTCAGATTGTTCACATGCATCTATTATAGTGCCCTCTGTTCCATACAGTTGGCTGCATATGTGGAAAATGCATATAAATAGTGCATATGGTGAATCCCCACTGCGCTGATCCAACCTTAACAGAAAACCATTACGATAGCATAATAAGTACAGCATTATATAACACCGACAGCTTATTATCAGCCTTTGTGGGTATCATATAATAAATGTATGCATGGCTCTAAAAACACAGCATAGTGTCATTGGTATATAGAAAGACGGATGAACAAAATAATGACTTGTGTGAATAACTCCTATTGTTCTTAAATGCCATGATTAGGAAAATCATATCGGACTTGCTGCATTATCATCTCTTTACATAGGTAAGTATTTTTCTACTGCTTTATAAAAAGGTCAAATTCTCTATCGAGTAATTTAACTTTTGGCGAGTAGTTGTATTGGAGCTGGCAGGCTCTTGAACACAGGCGCCGTGTTTCCTCTGCTCTGACACAGGGTCCTCTGGGGTTTGGACTGGACTAATCACATCAGAGTTTCTACAGATCAACACCATCTTTGGAAACTGGGGCTGAGTTCTTATGTAACCCCTGAATGAAGGTGACTTTCATTATGAGTTAATGGTTCACATATGGAAATGAAAGGATTTTTTTGCTAAAACAACACTTATGTCACACATTTGATTCATTCAAAAAATTTAGCGTCTCCATTTCCAGGTCGTAAACAAAAAGTGCCTCTCTGTGTTTGTAATTCCATATCCTCCTCTTACTGACTCATATTACTTTCACTCACTATTACATTCACTCTTCAGTACTGATACTGTACAGTACATGGTACTGACAGTGTATAGAAGAAGTCACTTCAGAAACATGTGTTATTGAGAGATTGGTGGTTGAAGGCTAAATAAATAAATGCTACATACATGGCAAAGATTGTAATGTGTAAATTGCTATCTGCATCAATACATGAGTGTGTATAGCATTGCACAAACTCAAGCTCATCTATGGTCGGGATATTGATAATAGCTTAATTTAATTTGTAACTTGTTTGGATATATTTTAATATATGTTTTTTTTACTGGTTTCCTTGTTTCAAGCAACATAATCACATTTTCTCATTTCAAAAGCAATTGTCTTACTCCACTGGCAGCCAATTTATCTTTAGACATGCAAAAGTGCTCTCCTCTGTCGTAGTTTGGGTGGGCTCCACAGGCTCACAATGGCTACTGTGGTCCCTTGGGTGCAGAAAATAGGGCACAGCAGGCTATAGTTACACCTGTGTGCAAATGCAGTCCAGAGTCAGGCTACATGGGGATAGAAATGCAGAGGTATTCAAAACCAACATGAAATCAGGCTATTCAGGGCTTTTTATATTCACAAAAGCAAGGGTACACCACACTACAGAATAACATAGGTGATGCCTTACAAATTGAGCCCCTTTCATCTGCAGACTTTATATAAGGGTTTGACTATAGCAAAGAAAGTGAAAAAGTATAGGAGAAAAATATGAAAATTGCAGTAATTTCTTTGCATTCTTGAGAAAAGCTCTGGACAAGGAGAGGGATTAGAAGGCTACATGATTCAGACAGTATGTTTTATGAGAGATACATTTAGGGTAATGGTTAATAAAAAATATAAGAGCTTTTAGCAATGTTATAGTTGTTTCCCTTTCTTCTTCTTCTTACCCTCTCAAAATTGCATTTATAGTGATTCATGCATGTTTGAGCAATCTTTAGTTGCTTATTTTCAAGATGCCATATTGCAGATTATAGGATTCAACAGCATTGCATAGTCACAGAAGTCAGCAGACTTGTTTCTTTTATTAAGTCATTTTAGGTGAATATTGCAATTTAAAATATCCAAATTGTAACATGATGATCCACAGGTGCCATAATTATATAGTATACACAAGCACAATAAGTCTTCTTTAATGTGGTCTTTTGTATGTTCTTCTGAAGGTCTTGTTAATCTGTGGCTTCAACCTGTTGCAGTAATACATCCAATTTATCTAAATGCAGCACTTAACAAATATGACAAATTGCTTCATCAGGCCAATGTGCTCTAACCAAAAGTAGTTTCTAATTATGGGACAGTGTATGCCCAAAAGGCTTGTTCCATCTGAGAAAAAAACCTGCAGGGGCAAAACTAATGCATATAAAATGGATTTGTTATGAGTTTTTAAAGCAGTTAATCTCCAGAGAGGAGCGTGGCCAACGAACGCACCAAATTTAAACCCGAGGAACATGTGGTGATTTTGTGGGAAACAGGATGAACGTGTGCGATCTCACATCCCTGCAGTTTAGGAGAGGACAAGGAGAGGGGAGAAGGGGAGGAGGAGACAGGGAGAGAAGAGGGAAGAGGGAGAGAGGGGAAGAGGGGGGGTGAGAGAGGGATGAGCGAGCAGGAGAGTAAAGAGGATGAGAAGGGGAAAGGAAAGAGGGAGAGGGGGAAAGGAGAGATCATGACGAATGTTCCACAGATAGCAGGTATACATGTTCAAATCAAATATTGATTTTTACTGATAACAAATATAATGTTGGTTTATTATTAGTTACAAAACATTGGACACTGAGGCCAAGTAATTGATGTTTTCATTTCACGTTTGGGTTCTTAAGATGATTATCCAATCAGAAAGCAGGAGACTCACATGAATCTCTCATATGGGTTGCCAGTTCAAATGCCAAAATGCTGGTTTAAACCTAGTAGGACTCTCTTGGATCTAAATACTCAAAACATAAACCCCAGCACCTACAACCTAGAATTAGTCAGAGATGAATATGAGAAAAATGCTTGTACGTGTGTATGCCAGGTTAAGACACTGGTAGCAGGTTCAGTTGTGTTTTGCACCTTTTATAAACCAGTAAGAACGCAGGTTACATGCCCTTCCTATAATAGCTCATTTTTGTTGCGGCTCATTTTGGTGGTTTATATACTTCAGTGCTTTTTGATAGTAAAATACATACATTATTCACACAAATATGAAAGAAAAATGTTCAGTGCTTTCCAGTGTTTATTTTAAATCAGTACAATTTGACTGCCATATGGAACTGTAACCTTTTTTTCCTTTTTTTGTAAGCCTGTGTACAACACCAGCCATAGACGCACTTTCACTGCTAAACAGCCCGTCTCTTTGAGGTTACCTGGAGCTTGAATGAAGTTAGTCCACGCTCTTTTACAGACCTAACTCTGCTCCAGCTGAGCACAAAGTAATGAAAAATAATGCAGCTGCAGCTTAAAGCACACAGTTACATTAGCTGTATATAGCTGTGTGAGTCAGAGGCTGAGGTGGACAGCCCTGCAGACACCAAACACAGAAGAGCTGGAGGTGTGCACTAAAAATATCACTGAACATGTCATCCATTCAACCTGAGGTGCACGGCCAAACAAAGTTATTTTTATAGTATACAAAATGTACATCAATATTTTTAGGATCAACCAAATGATGATTCATTCAATTAAAGTCATTATTCTGCATTTTGTAATCTTACCATACACTGTGTACTAGTATATAAATGAACATAGCTAACCTGCTAGCCACTGATTTCCAAAAGGAAGTGTTCATGTGGGTCATTGACTCTGGCTCTAGTTGACTTTACACTGAAAATGTGTCACCTCACTCTCTTCTTTATTTCACTATTAGCACGCACATTTCTTGTGGTATTACATATCAGATTATCATGTTATCAGAACATTCAGAAAAAAACATGATTAAAATGAAAAATGTTTTAGTATTTTTATTTGACCTTCCAAACATTTTTTACACACTCATGTAATATTTCAAAACTACGGGACAGGCTTGTTCCTCGATAATGATTTTGATCACAATCACAACACACTCTTAAGAGAATGTAAAAAAATGTCTCCATAAGATCACCATGTGGTTATAGTTCTGAACAAGACCATCCAAAAACTGTTCAGTTCTGTTGTGAGGTTTTCAGTATCAATACCTCCTCAAATCCTCAAACAAATATCTAATTTTACAGTATTGATTAGTATCACCTCTATGATTTTTTTTAATAACCCTAGAGTATAAAGCTTAAAAAAAAATGTATCAGTTAGTATGTAGGTTTCTATTGTATCATTTCAAATCCTTTACCCACGAGATTGTGATTGTAAGATACAAACCCATAAAGAGAAAAATCTGCCCACTCCTGGTCAGAGCTGCCTCCTCTGTCACAAACACTTCTCTCAATAACAGCTCCATTACACTGCAGCGATGACGTACAACTGGAGGCTTTATTTAGAGCTGGGAGGACTCCCAAAACACGAATCCTTTTTTCTCAATAAAACTAGTTCAAATGATGAGTGAGCGGAGGTGTAGACACATGACCGTGAATTGGTGAATGCTGTATGTGGGCACTTAGAGCAGAGGAGGTCAGCAGGTCTTCTGAAACTCAAAAGATAGAATGAGCACAAAAGAAAGTGTGATATAAGAAGAGGAAATGCGTAGGACGAAGGGCTCTCCTGACTGACGTAGAAGATTATTTTAGTAATTTTGGCCCAAAATACTGTGTGGTTTGTGTGAAATACTGATTTAGAGTGGATGAGTAACACTTTGGTACAGTTATAAATGATGCAATACTGTGTGGGGGATGAAATAATAAGGCAAAATGAATTGGTCATCAACTAAATACATAACAGTTAATATAGTTGTGAGAAATTACTGTTATTAATTGTAGCATTATCAATTGCAAATTTAAATTGACTCATGCAAGCTTTAAACCATGTTAGAACTCCTCAAAAACATGCCTGGAGTTGTGTTTTGTTTCATTCACACATGTTTAAGTAATACTGCATTATTAGTCTGTCTACATCTCCAAAGCTCAAAATGCTCTGTTCCACCTTGTGATGTCACATAGTGGTCATATTCAAGTTAACAGCTACCTTTTATCTTTTGCTCAGTAAACAGTATCCATTTCAAAGCTGAAATCTTCAAAATTATTCTAGTGAAGGTGTATTGAGTTTAAAAAACAGCAGAGCATTTCCTATTACCACATGACATCAAGTGTTTTCTGAGAGAATATGCATGACTTGTGTGTTAGATGTGTGAATGAAACAAAACACAACTCCAGGTATGTTTTTGATGAGGAAACAATATTATAACAGACCAGAAAATAGTGTAATATGGGCTCTTTTATTTCTAAAAGTACTGAGATACCCTTGGCAAGACAATACTCTTTATAAGCACAGTTTCATCTCAAACTCCAACTACTAAATTCTCTTCAAAGCCTCTTTGCTTTCAAATAGCAGACGATTTAGCAGGTCAAGGTAAAAAGTGAGACAACAAAGACTTCATTTCTTCTTATGAAAGGCTGCAGCTAACAATTACTTTATTCTTCTATTTTATAAAATTCACAATTTGCAAGTGAGACATGCAGGATTTTTTCTCAAAAACAAATTATTATTATTATTATTATTATTATTATTATTATTATTATTACTATTATTATTATTATTATTATTATTATCATCATCATTGGTGTTATTTTATTGGATATTAATTGCAAAACAAAAAGTGCATAAATATTTTACGTGGAAAAAGCTATAACAATGGCGATTTGGGATTTCTTAATAAGCCATATTTTTTGGAAACTCAAAACCGATTCACTGCAAAAAAAAAAAAAACACTCTTCTTGTAGTACATGTTTTAGAGTCTGTGCATCAACCTGTTGCTGAATTGTTTATTATGAAATTTATACATTTAAGATGATTAATTGTTTCACCTCTGAATGATATTTTCGTAGCTGCTCTTTCCGAATGTGTTGCTGATATAATGTAGAAACAAATTGCTCTAATATAAACTTAATTTCTATTGTAGTCTGATATACCAGTCCATTAACGTCTCATTCTAAACTAAATGAGTATTTTCAACGCCGGCTCAGCCTCTAATCAGCAGATAATAGAAACAGTCAGAGGTGCGAGCGGTATTATAATTAGGAACAGAAAAGGATTTGATACAGAAAAAGCCCAAAAGTGTCCATATATAAATGAATGTTATATAAATAAACCAAAATAACCAAAAGATTTATTTCTGAGTAGATTCCACACAGGCACAATGATATTGAATATTAAGAGGAAAGTGGTGACATGGATCCAGATTTGGCCCCATCACGAACTCAAGTATCTCACAGAAACAACCTTGTTTTATGATGTTTTTGCAGATCTCTGTTGCTATGTTACAACCCTCTTCAACATACTCTGAGGATAATGAGGTTCCTCCTGCTTTAAGATATTCACATTTGTGAGCTTTTATCTGACACAGCTTCTCTATTGAATCTTTGTTGCTTGGTTTAAGTGTAAAAAGTAAAATATCATCAATGTTCTTATGGTATAAAGTTGTAAAAAGTGTGCTCAAAAACAATTGGTGAGTGTTCAGGGCCTCTATTCTGCCGAGCTGAGGCATGAGTGCAGTCTGGAACGAGGATCAGCCTCTCAAATCCAAGGTTGCAGTTCAACTAAAGGGTGAGTTCAAGTATCTCTTGTTCATAAGTGAGGGAATGCAGAGTGAGATTGACAGGTGAAACAGCTGTCAGCAAAGCTCTTTGTATATTGTAATTGTACTCACATTATTGAAGTTAACCCTCAAAAATGTTGTTCCAGCTATCATACATTGACTTTCACATTTAAGACAAAATAGTTATCTATCTAATTATCTTGACAGGGCTTTCCCAGATCTTAAAGAATTGTGCTTGCTATAATCTATGACACCCGTGGACCATTATCTAATAATTGGCACATTTTAAATCAATTAATATTCATCTAAAACAACTTAATAAAAGGAACTTCCCGACTTGCACTTTAGAATACTGCAGTGCCCAATGGGTGTTGGCGTCACCATGAACATTACAACAAAGAGTCGGCAGCTCCGATGGGTAGCTGCAGCTCACTTGAACTTTTTTTCTTTTTAAAGACAATACAGTCAAGTGTATTTGTTGAAATAAACACATTATGGATTGGGACGGGGCACAGGTCACTGGATCGGAAAACAACAATTTCAAACGCTGGATCAGGGGCACAGACAGCATTAACCTTGATGACAGAGCGTTCCTCCTTTCACACACCTGGGACACCCTCCTGCAGAGAAGACCGGGCGACAGCGCGGTCAGTCCTGCCTGACCACTCCTACAGGAAGTAACAAGAGCTGATATACAGCACGTCACCACCAACACTGGGGACAGTTATGAAGATGGCTTGCAGCAGCAGGCAAAACATGCGAACGAGGTAAATACACTTTACTGTATTGGCTTTAAAAAGAACCCAAGAAGTTAAAGTACATAAGAACACAAAATGAACATCTATGGTTTAGCTGCAGATCACACTAGCGAGCAGTGGATTTTTTTTTTTTCATTTGTATCAAAATGACTACGCAACGCTGACAAATCCTACACGTCACCAACAGAAAACACATGAAGAAATAAGTAAGGAGAGAGCAGTGGGCGTATGCCAGTGGATGTGAAAACAGGGGGTTGATTGCAATATGGCGTTTTGAAAATAAGCAATTAAAGACTGTTGCATGCACAAATCTCTCCAAATAAAACTTCAGGTGAGTAAATTGTGAGGGGAAACAATTATAACATGGTTAAAAGCTCTAAAAAGATAATTTTGAGTAATAGGTCTGCTTTAAGCCAGGATAGTGATCTGTAGAGCCAAACTGGAGGAGTGTATTTTAGGTTTAGAAACCAAATCCATGATTCTAGTTCAGACACATTCCAGCATAACTATAATTTTCACCCATTGCACTTTCAAATATGTCCTCAAAATAATTATTCCTCAAGTAACAAGTCAATGACATTTGAAACATTGCATAACTCCATTAAAATCTTTCAAAAGTACCACCTAACTACCGTACCTTTTCAGCTCGCTCTAAAACCCACCTCTAAAGGCTGATTAGTGGACCGCTGAGTCTTTTTGCTCCAGTGACTCATGGCTTATTCGCATAATCAACCCTTCAAATGGTCATTACAGTCAAAAGGGCAGCACGGTCAAATACTAAGTTCATATGACTAGAAGTAGTCAAACTCTTCCAATCCCATTCATTATTTTAATAGTGTCTCATTTCCTCCATGAACTGCAGAGAAAGTTGATTTTAGAGGTGGTTTGGGTGGAATAAAATCATTGAAGTGAACAGGGTGAACAGGAAGTAAGGTCCACAATTATCATCAGCTCTCACAAAAACATCTGTCAGCAAAGGTAATCTCATACATCTGCTGCTGAAGTATGGATCATATAAACAAGGAGAAGATTGACCTCACTGTGAGACAGATATTGCAAACTGAGCTATTACTTGATGATTAAAGGGTTCATATTGGGCTGTTTTCTTATCTATGTTATTTATAATGTTTTTTTCCTCATCACAAACATACCTGGAGTTGTGTTTTGTTTCATTCACACATGTTTAACACACAAACCCTGCATATTTAGGCTGAATGCTTCTCTGAAACTAAAAACACTCTGGCAATACAAAAGTGCTTCACTGTGTTTTTAAACTCCATTCACCTTCACTACAACCATTTCAGCCCTGGAATTTTCTATCTCTACTGAACTAAAAGTAAAAGGTAGCTGTTACCTTGAAAACTACCACTTCATGAACAGAGCATTTTGAGCTTTGGAGATGTAGACAAACTAATAAAAGAGGAAACGTGTGAATGAAACAAAACATGACTCCAGGTTGAGATGTGTTTTGTTTTTCAATGGAACATATGACATTAATGAAATCATAGCAGAAATAACAACAACAAATTTTTTTTTTTAAATTACCCAAACACCAACCATCAACCAACAAACCAACCAACCAAAAACCAAAAAGAGGTTGGATCATGAGTTTTAATACTAGATACAATTCTATATCATAATGGTGTTATGGGTGGTTGATAATGTTATAGCAATATCTTGTTCAAGGGTACTGTCCAAGGACACAAGGTCAATTATGATGGAAAACTGGAAAATGAAGAAGGAAACAATTTGTAAAGAGGTAGGTATGTACAGCTCAAAGTCTGCCAAAAACAATACAATCACATTAGGTGAGATAATTAACGTGATAACAAAGAACAGAGCATCTTATTTTATGTTAAATTTAGTTTGTATATTTTAAACAAATCAGAATAAAATTAAAAGTAGTTTCTATGGTTCAACATAAAATCATTTGATGTAAATCATCATTAATTAATGTATTTATCTGGGGTCAACATTTTAGTTTTCAGTACAGCCCCTTCTGCAACACTGAAGTGTTTTGAATCTGGCGATGCTGTATTTGACTTAAGTACACACAGGCCTCTTGGTAAGCTAAGCAGACCGGACATGAGTTTCTTTTACCCCTGGGCTGTTTTTACCCCCAGCTTTGCCCTCACTGGGGCATGATCCTGATCTCCACGGCAGCTCAGCTCTGAGATAAACAGGAGTATTTCTGAGCAGGACACGTGTTGGCTTCTGCTGCTGCTGTCCGTTATTGTTGTGATGAGAGGAGGAGGCAGAGGAAGAAGAAGGAGGAGGAAGAGGAGGAGGAGAAAGAGGAAGAGGAGGGAGAAGGAGAAAGAGGATGCGTAGGAGGAAGAGGAAGAAGAGGGAGAGGAGGAGGGGGAGCGGAAGAGAAGGGACAGAGAAGAAGGAGGAGGAAGAGGAGGAGGAGAGGAAGAGGAGGGGAGCAGAAGAAGGATGAGGAAGATGAGGAGGAGGAGGGGGAGAAGAGGAGGAGGAAGAGGAGGAAAAGAGGAGGAGGAGGAAGAGGAAGAGAAGGTGGAGGAGGAGGAGGAGGAAGGGGAAGAGAAGAGGCAGAAGAGGAGGAGAAGAGGAGGAGGAAGAGGAGGAAGAGGAGGAGAAGAGGAGGAGGAAGAGGAGAAGAGGAGGAGGAGAAAAAAGAGGAGAAGAGGAGGAGGGGAAGGAGAAGAGGAGGAGGAAGAGGAGGAGAAGGAGGATGAGGAGGAAAAGGAGGAGGAGAAGAGGAGGAGGAAGAGGAGGAGGAGAGGAGAGGAGGAAGAGGAGGAGAAGAGGAGGAGGAGGAGGAGGAGAAAAAAGAGGAGAAGAGGAGGAGGGGAAGGAGAAGACGAGGAGGAAGAGGGAGAGGAGGAAGAGGAGGAGGAAGAGGAGGAGGAATGAGACAACATGCTTTATGAGCTGAACTTCACACCCTGTAAAGTTAATTTCCCTACAGACTAACGCAGGCCCCTAACAAAACAATGAGTGCATTTTTGGGTTCACACTAGTCCACAGCAATGAAGTATGTGAACTGAAAGTTCTGAGCAAACAGAAAATGGGATGCAATTACAACAGTGTTTTTAAATTCATCATTTTGTTCCTGGTAGTAAAGCACAATGCAATTATCATGAAGTTAGTGAACAGGGTCTCTGTCCATTTCCAGTGTATAGTATTTTAGATATGAATTTCACAGGATTCTTTGGTAAATTGTCTTCAGTTTTAAAATTAGAAATAGCTTTGATTAAGTCAGTTAATCAAATTTTAAGTTCAGATGAAAATGTATGGAGGAAAATTTGATTTTTCCCATTTTCTGTTTCTCTCATGAAGAATAGAAAAGACAATGAGTTTACCACAGAGCCAGAGTTGACTGCTTTGAAATGATTTTTAGTTAAGCCTTTTCTATTTACACTTAACAAAAATGTTTATGTTAGTCAAGATGAGCTTACTCTTTACTGCACTACAGCTTTAATAAAAAGAATTATACATTATCTATAGTACTAAAGTCTTTATTTAGCTATCTATCACATATATTGCACTTCAGAGTTTGTTGTTGTGGCAGGCCTAATTGTTTTCTGTTTACTATTCCACTGATATTTGAATATATGAATATTCAGTCTCTCATTCAAACCTTTTGTGAATCATATCTAAATGCCAGTGCACAGTGTTGTGGGTTTTGTTCTCTCCACTTCCACTGAACAGTTTAACAAAAACACTCCACAGCCTCATAAATTAAACCATAATCACCATTTGTTTTGATTTTAATGCCTTTCTAACTTGTTAGCATTTCCACATCAGGTGCTGGGCTGTCTCATTAGCATGTGTGGGCTCTAAAGGTTATGTTAAGATAAGAGTTGGAGCCTGTGGAGTTGTACATTCACGTCACAACAATGCGCTGTCCCCTGCCGCGTGCCAAAGCGACGCTGTTCTCTGCATGACACAAATGTCCCTGTGAAAATCCTGATAAAAGACGAGCCCACACACGTCAAGTCTGGGAGAGTTCAGGAAAAAAAAAAAAAAAAAAAGAAAACCATGGTTTCCTTTAAACCTTCAGTATTCAACCTTGTCTGGAGGTCTGTGGCCAAATCAGGCTATTGTAGCCATGTGTGTGTAATCAAACAGCAGTGCTTTTAACACAGAACACAACTTTTCTCTTTTCCCCAGGTACTTATTCTGGATGTCAATCATTATTCATTGTTTTCTGTTGCACCATCACACAGAAACAAGATCCTAGTTTGCAAATTTTGTTCACTGTAGAGCTGAGCGAGGATCAATACTAAAAAAGTCACATTCACAGGACAGAAATGAACCTTTCCTAAAAAGCTTTAGATGGAACACTATGGATCACTATGGAAAATACCTGGACAACTGAGGGATTACACAGATATAACACCACATGGTAAAGAAAGTGCCATTATTTAATGCTGAAAATGACATTTAACAGTATTTTACTGAAATTCAGTTTGAAATTTTTGTATCATGACAACACTAGTTCACTGACAATGGCAATAAAATTCTGATTTTGAAAAAAAAAAAATCCTGCCAATCAGAACTGAACTGAGGGATTCTCTATATTGTTTAGGTGTTATTGTTTGGGACATGTTTTTGTTTTGTTTTTTTAAATCTAAACATGCATTTTAGGCTCCTCAATTAGTTAGGTACTCCTCCTGATTCCAAAATCCTCCAAAATCATAGCTCAAGATGAGCTTGTGACACAGCATGGTTCTTATATATGCTGTTTCTTAAAATTTCCATATGACAATCGAAATCTTTCTATGCAAATAAATGTCATGATATTAGATGCGTTCTGTTTGCAAACTGAAATTTTAAAACAGAAGGAGGCAGCCCTTGGGAATAAGTATTTTTATGCACAAACATCCTGGTGTTTCACCAAACACAGACATATGTTATTGTGGTATTGTTTTGCCACTGGGGAGTGTAGACAAGAAGGGCTGAGGCTGCGGCAGAAGCTGAAGATAAACTATAAAAACACAGATGATCTAAAAGAGGGAGTGATGACATAAAACTAGACCAAAACAACCTCCTACAGATTCTCCAACAGAAGCCAAATGAGTGTTGTGAGAGCAGCATGTTTGGAAGCTCCATAATCGGGAGAGGAAATATAAAAGCACTGTCAGCTGTTGTAGCCAGCAGCCAGGCTTCAGATACAGACTGTACTTTAATCAGCACTGGAAAGTAAGGGATGGAAATACTTTTAATTAAAATTTGATCAATATTATAATAATGAGAAGTAGCTGAAAACAAAAGGAAAAGCTGTAAGAACTAAGCGTTATTGTTCTGCAGTCTATGCTCAGAGACTAGGCTGCAGCACATGGTCTCTGAGCTGTTGTAAATAATGTGAGTTTAATTCCCTGTCTGTTTCAAGTCTCTCCTCACATGTCTCAGTTTCACAGTTAATCTTGTTCTGTCCAATAAAGCCTAAGGCAAAAGGGGATGAGACACAAGATGTTGATATAATTGTAAAATTCAAATCAATACAAGAGCTAGACAGATATATTGGTTGCATAAAACTTTATCTGAACACTTCAATACGACAGAATAACTACACAAAACATAACACTGCTTGCTTAAAGCTTTGTGGGAAAAAGGGGTATAGAAAATTTTATTTGGGGAAAATTATCAAAATCTGCCCTGCATATCGGCCCAAAGATATCAGGAAACCTATAGTACATCAGTTTCTCTCTCAATCAGTTTCAGCATCAGTCATGAAAAACTATATCAATCCATATCTAATCAATACATATGCTATATCTTCAAACATTTCCTTAGAACCTTTTATAATCATAACTTTTGAATGAATTATTTGTAGTTAGAGCTGCTACACATTGGTTGTATGTAATCTATAATACAGACTGCAATTTAACACAATTGCAATTTGGGAGTTGTACATCTTTTTGGGTACCTACCTATTCATAAATAAGCAGTAACAAAGATGCTATCACCTGTAGAAATAATGCCTTAAATTGGCCATACCAACATGTCAAAGCCTGATCCTGTCACATCTCAGAAGCTAAGCAAGGCCGGTGTGGTATAGGATTTTGACCCCGCGGTGAGGTGACCCCTGACATACTGATGGTATGTTGACCCCGGGGTCAGAATCCTATTATGGAATGTTGACCCCCCCATAGAATATTGACACTTCTATGAAAATCTATATTTTATTAATAAAGTAACTTGAATTCTATAGAAAAACTTTGAATATTAATACGATATCTACAAATTAAAACATACTGACATATTTAAAAGTGTTTTTTGAAGAACTCCGATGCATTTTTTATGTCGATTATAACTTTTGAATGTTAAAAATTACTTAGTTGTTTAAACATATTTTATTAAAAATGAGATAAGTAGTTATTAATTAGTTAATAATAGTTAATCAAAGTGATGTATAATGATCTGGAATCTTATTAAAATAGACAGGGCTGATCAATTGAGTAGTTAAATAGGGGAAAGCTGTGGCTACAGTAATCTGACCCCCCAATATGTTTATTATAGTTATGATGATGTAAAATAAGAAGTAATGTTAGTTGAATATTGACAATGATCAATTATACATAAAAAAGGTCAAAATCCTATGGCTATAGTAATCTGACCTCCCAGTATGTTTATTATAACACAACATTACTAAATTCAAGGTCGTTATCCTTACAAACCATTGTCTAACTTGACATTATGATTAAGGATTATCTGAACATAGCAAACTAAAAATCATAACAATGTAAAATACAATATATAAAGATTGATAAGATTGCTAAGTATATACAATTTTAATAATACGTTACATTTACACAAAATACCAAGTCGTTATCCATCAAAACATTCCTTAAAATACCTTAAAAGAAAGTGAATATGTAGCAATATATAATAAAAGTAAATTACATGAGAAATAATGATCATATAAGGAACTACTAAAGAAAAAAGTAAGGGAGTCAAAATCCTACGGGGGATCACTTTACTATAGCGGTATGTTGACCCTGGGGTCAATATACTATGGGGGTCAAAATACTATCTCACACTGGCCCTGATTAGTACTTGGATGGGAGACCACTGGGAAATCAGGGGTTGTCGTAAAAACTGTAATTGAGTCCTTAGGAAAGGCATTTCACCCACATTGCCTAATATGAAAGTGATGTGTGCGTGAGCGATGGTGACCGGAGGGGGCGACGGCGCAGATTGGCAGCCTCCCTTCCATCGGTCTGTCAATAATAGTTTACCATCACTGAGTGTGGAGTGCATAAATAATGCTCTGTAAAGTGTCTTTGAGTGTCCAGAAAAGCGCTAAAACTGATGCATTATTATTATTATCATTATTATTAAAATGCTGAGTGAACAAGAAACTCCAGATGCACGCCCTGTATTCAGTGGCCCAGACTAATGGTCTTATACTGTAGAGATGTTAAGAGCTTTATTGGCTACTGTTCAATACCAAAACATTAAAAAATCCACTTTACCACAATAATTCACTTAATCTTCTGCTTATCACATGGAGAGTGGGTGGAAGTAAAACAACTATTGCTTTACACTGTGGACAGCTAGTTAGAAATAGAACCATACAAACATTCACTCACTTACAATACTCACATAATAGACCCAAAAGACCAACTAAAATAAAGTTGGAGATAAACTACCATTGTAATGTAGATTTAAAGTGGACTACAGTAGCTAATATCTATCTGAAAGGAATGATGCCAGCAGGGGGCAGCAAGGGCAGATTTAGTACTGTTAAAGAAATTGAACAGTATCAAAGATTATCAAAAGCAAAGATTGACAGGTGAATACCAAATTAATGTAACTGTAATGTAAGTAGTTCAGTACAGCTCAGTTTAAAGTCAATTATTTAATCTTATACAAACTTTGCAGGCCCAGTTTAAAGATCCTATATTACACACAATTGACACTTGTGAGTTTTAATCTGTGTTATGTGTAATGCTGCTACCTCCTCAAAAACACATCAAGTGCTTTGTTTCATTCACACATGTTTGAGTAATCGTTTATTATTTGTCTGTTTACATTTCCAAAGCTCAAAATGCTCTATTCTATTCCACCTTGTGCAGTGATCATTTTTAAGTTAACAGCTACCGTTCACTTTTTGTTCAGTAGAGATTGGCAAAATTTGGGCTGAAATCATCCAAATGATTATAGTGAAAGTGTAGTTTAAAAGTGTGTTTTTGTTTGAGAGAAGAACTCAGCCTAAATATGTTTCTGTGTTAAACATGTATGAATGAAACAAAACACAACTCCAGGTATGTTTTAATGATGAAACAACATTATAACATAGATCTGAAAACAGCGTAATAGTCTCTCCTGATTGAATTCACTTTTTCAGTATGGTCTTACCAGACTTGCCAACTCCCGCTCTCCCAAAAACTGCAAGCTTCACCTCTGGACTCTTGGCCATCACTGCCACTTGCACCAGAAAGTACTCAGAGGTCTGACTAGCCAATCAGATCACAGCAAAGTCACCCATCCATTGCCCCAGGAAGCCGTATCTGTGAAAAAAAACAAAAAACAGACAAGTTTCAGGGATGACTTTGCACTGTTGGGTGCACTACAGTGGGTGGATTGTATACGCTAAGTTTCCATACAGGTATGTGAGAGATGTACAGGCCGATAGACAGAGCTGCAGAGTGACAAGGAGAGGGGGCATGGAATAAAGCAGACACTGAATACAAATGGTCCGTAGTAGAAAACAATCTGATCAAGTACCCAAATGCTTTGTTAAATAAGAAAACAAACAGGATATAAATGGTTTTACACCTGAGGTTTTCTGCAGTTCTTCTGAGTAAAAAAAGATGGATAAGTCCTCTTTTGCAGACTCTCACAAAGACACAAGAGGAGGAGTGCAGTTAAACATAATGAAAAGGTGATTCATTAGTGGAATTGTACTAAAGGTAAAAGGAGCTGTTAACTTGAAAACTACTGCTTCAAGACATCATGAGGTGGAGCAGAGCATTTAGAGTTTTGGATATTTGGACAGACTAATAAAAAAGGGTTACTCAGACATGTGCGAATGAAACAAAACACAACTCAAAGTTTCTTTTTGATGGTGTGTTATATATCTTAAAGCTCACAAGAGTAAATTGTGTGTAATACAGACCCTTTAAATAAGGACACGACTATAATATGAGGGAGTAGGATTTAAAACATTAAAAAGGCAGTGATAAAACAACCCGATCTTCTGCTTGCTCTTAAAACACAAAAATTTTATCAATTTTCCTTTCGATAATTCACTACCTTCATCCAATAACACAAAATAGCAGATTGCGGAGGTGGGAGAAGTGTGGGCACTAGTTCAAGTTGGGATTGAATGACCAAGCTTTGAGTTTGGGGGAAAATTGCCAAGACTTATGTGGCTCTCCATTACAGGAAACAGCACACCAGTTCAGAATCTCATTTTCACTTTTCACCAATTAGCTCGACCAAGCACAAATCCCCCAAGTTCATCTACATGTAATTGGTACTGCTAAAAGCTTTCCCTTATTACCTCAGGGACAGGGAGTCAGAAAAAGGGAGTGATTTTGTCCAAATTATAGTAATAATCAGTATCTGAGCACTTTCCCTCACATTAAAGTTTGGATAATTAATTTTCTCACACTCTGTTGTTTGAATTGTGAATTGATCAGAAATAGCAGGCTTCGTAATGGGTAACCACTTGTTTGGGTCATAAGATGGGTTTCAAACTACCACAGTAGCTGTATTGATTTGAGTTTACTTTTAGACGCCTGTATAATGGTGACCTGTTTCTTCAAATTCCGGGCTAAGTTGTGATGTTGAGCTGCTCGCTGAACTGAAAATGTCAATCCAAAAACAGAATCCTTGGCATTTCAGACATTTTCGGGCCAGGTAAACAAATAAACAAGAGGCTACAACCGCATTCTGCATTCAGATTAGGTCCAGGTATTTTAAATGGCATGTTGTTTTGGCAGCTCGAGGCATACAGTATATAAGTAGCATTTGCTTAGGGATTTGGGGAAAACTATTCAAAAAGTCAAGTGTGCTAATAAAGTACTTAAAGAAGATTAGGTTTTGGAGCTGAATATGTTTTGCATTTCATCCAAGAGGCTTTATCCACTGATTCTGAGAAGTTAAATCTGAAATACAGTCCCTGTCCAATTGAGAATTATAGTAAAATAATTAGAAATAAACTGATATGTCAGATGGCCGATATTTGCTCTTTTAAGTGTTTTGGCTATCAGCTATAAACCTCATCAACAGAGGCCGATAGTTTGTTTGGCTCAACCAGCTGCCTAAATTTGCATAAAAAAGAAGGTAAAGGTAAATTAGTAAAAGAAAGTTGGGGATGAGTTTGTAGTTAATTTTAATTTGATAATTTGGGGAAAATTACAAAAATCTGAGCTACATATTGGTCTAAAAATATAAGCAGGGCCATCAGTTCCTGTGGATTTTAAACAATTGGCTGTGGAAAAAATGCATATCGTTTGATCTTTAAAAATAATACCTTTTTTTTTTTCTACAGTGGAAAACTGTCCTCTGTCATCAAAGGTTTGATCAGAATACAACCCCTGAATACTATCATTGTGCCCTTGGGCAAAACACCAACCTTGCCTAAGAAGAAATGTTCTTAGTGACTGATGGTATTGGCCAGTGGGGTATGAGGCACAGAATAGAAGCCACATTATTATGTCTGTGTCTATCCCCCAGGGCAGCTCTGGCTACAAAAGTAACTTACACACTTAACAAAGTGTGAATGAAGTTAGGAAATGAATAATGCCTGAAAGTATTATACAAAAGTGACATTGAGAAATCACTATGTAAGGCGCATTACTATTATTATTAGTGAAACAAGGATGTATAGGGCTGAACTGACAGGTAAATTATAGTGGTTGGTGAACCCTGTAAAGTTCCTTGGCTTTTAACATTTATGCCTCTCCAAATGAAGCCCAGACTCTCAAATGCATTACACAGGAGATCTGCACTGGGTTATTACATCTGTCAGTCAGCGTTAAATCATTAGTATTTGGTCAATTCCCTTCTACCCACACCACACATGTCTCTGATTTCTGCAGTTTACATTGGCCCCTGCAATTACAGAGCACCTATAGTCCAAGTCTGACTTATTATTGTTAACTTAAGGAAATACGAGTGATTGTTCTCTCCAATGGTGACGTCAATATGGACTTTCAGAAACAGGCACACACAGAAGGTCAAAAAGCAGGTGAAGAGGGGGTCAACTGTACTACAGAGCAAATGTAGGAGGCGTTTGATTCCTTAAAAGGAGGTAAAATATGTTATTAGTAAAGTATGTTTCTATACAGGTGTTTATCACGGTTACACAACAGGGGAAAAGCAAGCTCCTGAGACTGAGTTTGATGATGATTTATCAGTCATAAAAATCTGTTTAAATTCTTGGATGAAAGGTGAAATGAAAGTCAAATTAGTAAAAATGAAATAAATTAAATTAACAGAGTCATGGACACCGAGAGTTAAAGGTGAGTTTAAAAATGCAATGTAAAGAAGTCAGACAGGAAGATCAAAGAGAAATGAGACATGGATATTTAAAAAAATATTGGAATCTATTAGCCTGAAGAATTTGCTCTTCAAAATTCCAATAGGGTTTAGGCCCAGACACACAGCAAATAAGCAACCACCAAATTTTTGGACGCTCCAGTCAGAGCCGCTTTCTTGTGTCAGAAAGACATCTCCTCCTCTTAAATATTTGTGACATTTAGGATCAAATATATCACCACAGATTTACAGAGGGCTTTGCTTGTTGATTCGACAGGAGGTCGCACTATTTTGGTGCTCTGTGTTTCTTTTTTCTTTTTGTTTTGACACAAACAGACCATTTGTAGAAACAGGACACCCACTGTTGTACTGCTGCTGCAGTAACACACACACACATAAGTAACGCACACACTTAATTAACACACAAACATAAGTAACACACGCACACACATAAGTAATGCACACAAATACCTAACACATAAAAGAGAAACAGATGGAATTATGAGGCACAGTGAACTGTGATGAACCATCTGTAAATGTGAATGTGTAATATGTCATGATGGTAAATGAGCTGAACAACTTTTCTATTTCTGTTTCTGTTCTGATGATCAGGGAGGAACACTATGAGAAGTTACAGCTTCGATATGTAGAGAGGTATTTTTTCAAGGTATTTTATTGTAGACTAATAAAAACACCTGTAACTGAACAAATGCATGCCATAATACACACCATAAAAACATTTACTGCCATAACATGGAATATAACACATGTGTACCTTTAAATGAGAATCAAAACAAAGGGTCTATACTTGAGAGGTCTCTCCCATACTTTCAGTATAGTTACCCATTTTATTTTTAGCCCTCTTTACTCTCCTATTGTTGTGTGACATTTTAACAGGCTCCACCCGGCCATGCCATTGTGCTACTTGCAGTTCATTGTATGGTCTTGGATGACAGGCTTGTGGCCAGTGTCTTTTTTAGCCTGTGGTGCACTGAGACTCCTCCCTGAGTTTGGAAACTCTGTAATCTCCTCCACCACTGCACCACCCTGCTCCATCTGCCCAAGCAAAAAGAACTCATTTCACAGCAGCACTGGGCAAAAACAAACAAATGCTCCAGATTTCAGCGTAACTATGAGGGTTTTCTGCTCAAAAGGTCAGTGAGGACATGAGGACATGCTGTATTTAAAGTGAATGCTAGCACGGCAAAATCTACCAGAAAACCATGTTTAAGTTTTGTCCAATGTCCACTCAACTGTTTGGCCCGGGCTTAAGTTAATATTTTAGTTGGTTTGTTACCTTTATTTCAATTATCAAAGTTTATTTATTTATTTATTTGAGACCCCACAATACACAACTTTACAAACTGCTTTGCAGAAAAACTATCAGATCAAAAGAAAAAAGACTGCTGAAGTACTGACCAAAAATATGTTTATAAGACCACAATGAATTGTCCAAGGAAGAATTGTTCCACATAACGTTGCAAATTATGAATAAACAAGTTGTGGCAATTGACCACCAAGCATCCATCTGAAGTGTCTTTTTGATGTAATATAGTTTAGGAAGCTCATTTAGGCAGGAGAGGTCGATGGTAAGAGACATTTTAAAGGTAGTCATGTAGAAAATACGTTTTCATCTCATGATGAGTTTCAACCTGAAAATTTGCTCTAAACTTGTTTGTCAGACCCAATTCTCTGCTCTCTGTAACAACCAAAACAAGACTCTTGAATGGGACCAACCGTCTTGAGATTAAAAGCTTGTCCAGATTAGTACCTTTGAAACCTTTGTTACAACTGCTGTATAAGCCGATAAGTGACATAAAGTTGAAAGGGAAAACTATAATCATAAGTCTACATGGCCAGTACTGACACAAACTGTTCAGAGTTACACTGGAGCAGAGTATCAGGTGACCTCCATTACATTATCTGTGCGTGACGTCTCAGCACTGATGTCTGGAGGTAATGAGCTCCATAAAAGGAACAACAAAAGAAAGAACTAGGCCTGTCAGAAATGGCGGAGGGAGAGATAAGGAGAAAGGGGTAGAAAAGAGAAAGAAAAGGGGGGTTAGAAAAAGAGAGACAAAGAGAGGAGAGAGGAACAGAGAGAGATAGAGGGAGACAATAGTAAGAAAAAAAGAAACAGCCTTGAAAAAGTAAAGCCTCTGCAGACTAAAACTACCGGTACATCTGCTGCTGAGTATGAGGTCAACTCTACCTGACTCAGAACAATGCTACAAAGGCAGATTGTTTTCACAGGTGTACTTTGGTAAAAGATGGATGAGAAGAAACATTTAGCAGAGAAAAATGGAAAAGGAAGAGGAAAATACAGAAATATCATTAAACTACACTTTGATGAAATTACTATTCTTTCTTTTTTTTTTTAAGCTGAGTACTTGACTTCCTGTAAATGAGTAAATACAATTTCTTCTTCCGATTTATATTGTAAAGGGAGCACTTTGTGACATGACAGCTCTGCACTAGCTGTATATACTTTTTAACACTTTACTGATTGCAAACCCAAGCCCCGAGTTTCTGCATGATAAAAAGTTATAAAGCCATGCACATATGCCTAAAAATTCATGAGGCTTATGAATACTTATAATAGGACTGTAGGCCATTTAGTGGTTTAGTCGATTAATGGTCTATTAATTAAAGCATGATGGTGTCTTAGTCAATCAAAATTAGTCACCTAATCATTTTATTTACATTATAAGGAAAGCTATTGAGTGAGTTAGCTGTAAAAAAACAGCTAAAACTCATGGTTCACAAGTTTAATCTGTTTTTATAAATGCACTGTTTCTTAGTACTTTTCTCTGCATACTTATTTTTTCATGAACACCTGTGCTATTATAGTCCTGTGAGAGTAGATTGGGTCAGATAGAGATACATAGTTTAGTTTTAAGAGCCTTTGCCACGCCCCCTTTTTAGTCAACTAATCGATCAGCAGCTCATGTCTTTAGTCAATCAAGAAATTCTTTAGCCCTAACTAATAATGTGAGAGTTTGTGAAAGCTATAGGATTTACTTTCTATCCATTTTCTCATTTTGTGCCCTTTATTCACATGGACTGGTGAAGTATTTTGTACAAAGGCTCAAAGGCAGTATGCAAGTTCAATCATTGCTCTCGCAGTCAGTGAAAGCATCTTCAATTTTGCCTGGTACTCTTGAAATAATTTAGATGAATTGCGTGACAGCCTTGTGGAAACATCACTCTAAATAAATTTTTTAGAAAATTGCACCAAAAAGCAATTTTATTTGTCAGTAAAACAAAACAAAACAATAAAACTCTTTTTCTATAAATTCATAAAGTCTCATTCTTGACATGTGCTCAAGTCAAAGAACTGGCATTTTTACCACCATGGTTTCCTACTTGGCATAGTAAATGTACTGTAAAAAATGTGAATGAAAAAAATTTTGAACCGCATGTTGGGCTGCCGTGAAGACCCCTGCTGAGAGACAGACCTCCACTAGCTAATATGGCACAATTTAATCTCCATATATGGTCAAGTGTGAATAAAACATAACAACTTTAAATATCAGCATTGCACGAGGAATAAAATACGCTGGGCACTCGCCACCTTCTAACTGCCGAGCATGTGATTTTTAAACACTTTCTGTGAAAAAAGTTAAGTTAAAACATTTTGTTCAGAGCAAAGAGTCAAGAAAGAGTTATTTGAATAAAAAAAACATGAACAAAAAACATATAATAAAAAACAAATAATAAAGTCACAATCATAATAAATAAACAAAATCAAGTCAAGTATTGCTGCAATACTTAAATAAGTCAAATTAAAGCTGCCAAATTATGCATTGTGTATTAAAACTACAAATACTTTTTACTGACCATACTGAGTACACATTGTTACTACCTAGACCTGTCAAGATATTTACTATATCAACTTATCGTTCAATATACTATAAATAAAAATGTATTTTTATTTTAATAAGGTAAGGTTTGAGCTGTAGAGGGTAGAATAAATAACTTTAATGGCTAATTATAAGTTAGTTTTACCATTTATTTGTTACAGTTCAGGCTTTTTACAATACTGTCTATTTAAAAATTGGTTAACTTGCCTTTGTGTTAGAGGCAAAAATCCGTGTATCATTCGTTCATTCGTTTTTCAATATAAAATCAAAAATAACAAAACGAAAAAACAACAGTTTTCTTCATTATTTGTCTCCAAAACCAAAACGAAAAAAACGGATAATGATTTGTTTTTTCAGTTTTTGATTTTGTGTTTAAATGAAGAATGGAAAAAACGGATAACGACCGTTTCCCGTTTACGTGACTTCCATGACTGCGATGTCGCACTTTTGTACCGCGTACGGACTGAACCAGGACTGATCCAGGTCCGAGACCAGACCGAGACCAGACCGGGACCAGAGCCGGACTGAGACCGGGACCAGACCGGGACCAGACCGGGACCAGGGCGGACTCCAAGCTTTGACTCCGAACTTCCGCGGGGTCCAAGCCTCAGCTTCGAGCTCCAGCCCTACTGTGGGCTCTGAGCCTCCGGTCTGGTCCCGGTCTGGTCCTGGTCTTGTCTCGGTCTCAGGCCCGTTCTGGTCCCGGACCTGGTCCATTTGAGCCAAAAGCTCTTAGTTCGGTTCGTTTTCGTTGGTGTGAAAGCGTCAATTGGATGATTGGCACCACCTCGGAACAAGCCGCGGGTCTTGAGCACGGAGGACCGGAGCAGCCCATCCGGACCTGTAGTCCACAGCACATTCTCGCTTTCCCCACACGGAACCAGCGCGCAGACGATGACATGGAACCGCTCGGACCGCTGGTCTCAGTCTCATTTCCACTCTGGTCCCAGTCTCAGTCCCAGTCTGGTCCTGGTCTCAGTCCCACTCTGGTCCCAGTCTGGTCCCGGTCTCAGTCCCGGTCTGGTCCCGGTCTCAGTCCCGCTCTGGTCCCGGACCTGGATCAGTCCTGGTTCAGTCCGTACGTGATGCAAATGTCCGGCATCGCAGTCACGGAAGTCACGTAAACGGGAAACGGCCGTTATCCGTTTTTTACATTCTTCATATAAACATAAAATCAAAAACTGAAAAAACGAATCGTTATCCGTTTTTTTATTTTGGTTTTGGAGACAAATAATGAAGAAAACTGTTGTTTTTTCGTTTTTTTATTTTTGGTTTTATATTGAAAATCGAATGAACGAATGATACGAGGCATAAAGTAGTTTCAGTATTATCGTTTATCGCAATATTTACCGGTAGCAATATATCATGCTTCAAAATCTGTTATCGTGACGGGCCCATCACTGCATACCCACATACTAGTGTGTATTGGCACTTGGCACAGACAGGGTGTTCTTGGCTCTGTCTTGGTATGAATCACACAATAAAAGCAGAATCCAGCTGATTGGCAGGAGGGGAAGTGTTGCTGGAAGTGTGAGATAAGATCGACGTGATTTGTCAAAGCATTGAGTGATATCATTAAACAGTAAGGAAGTTGTTTGGTGCTGTTTCTATGGCAATGGAAATGCATGGGAAAAAATATGAGACAGAAAATTATGCATCACTCCTCCTTCTTGTGTAGAACTTAGAAATGCTGTAATCCTTTTTTAGACTTGGTTTATCACTGGTGTAGACCTAGAATAGTCCTGTTGTTTCTGGTCAAAATCCAATTTTTTATTTTCTTTTGTGGCATTTGGTATGAAAAGTTTGAGAACCACTGTCATAATAATTGTACTTGCAGTGCATAAAATTGTGCTTCTGTGAATATTTTTATTGCAAGGTAAACTTTTGAACAACAACTACTAAGTTTTATTCTCCAAAAGGCCCAATAAAGCCAAGAGTGTTACAAAAAGAAACAAGATTTTATGGCCTATGCAATAAGCTATGCAACAGGCTGTGATGTACTGAGACTCTGGGCCTGTCACTATAACAAATTGTGAAGTGCTTCATGGTGGCTAGCACTCAAGCTTCACAACAAGAAGGTTCTTGCATTAATCTTTGGGTCATTCAGGCCTTTCTGTGTAGAGTTTGCATGTTCTTCCTGTGTCTTTGGTTTCCCCCATCAACCCAAAACATGCTCCATAGATAAAATCCTCCAGCTATGGTGGCCATGTCTAAGCCTAGCAACAAGATCACGGAGATGGGTCCCTGGGCATGGGACTGCACATCCACTGCTCCTGAGGAGATGACCCAGTGGCACTGAAGGACTGGTCAAATGCAGAGGACAAATTCCCAGGGAGTGGGAGGGGAGTGTTGTACCTTTACCTTATTGCTGAGGAAAGTATACATGACAAACAATAATACTGACACTAAATTATGACACTGACACAATAACCCCAAGAACAGATTATCAAAAAAATAAATATTCTAAAAGTACAATGTTGATAAAAAATAAGACATGAGCCATGTAGTTAGTTCAAATCCATGAGTCATAGAAGTTATTTATTCAACCCTCTGCAGCTCAAATCTTATCGTAGTGCAGAACAACAAAAAAGTTCTGCACTAGCAAAAAGAAAAAGTATAACGATAAATAATGACTCCCAGAAATGATTGTGACAGCCCTGAATGATATTACTTTTTCTGTTTAATTTTATGGCCCGTTCATGTTTTGTGCAAGACTTGAGCCTAACACTTCACAGGCACATTTTAGCACATTCCTGATGCATTGTTAAATATCATCCCGTTATTGTAATGAAGATGATGCTATGATAATGACAATGCTTTGCTCCAGACTGCATTAGAGGGAGACACTGGGAGTCCCCTGGTCTAGGACTTGGCAGCTCAGAGACAGATGAGCCGTGTCCACTAAAACAGGAGTATTATGTAACAAAGTGAGCCGCTCCTGAATGCTAATGACAGCCAACCACACACAGAGAGGGCCCAGGGAACAAACTATCCATCACCACGATCACAGCTACATGTACTCAATGTGTGCCATGCATTTTAATGACATTTTAATCTGAGATCGATGGGGTATGGATCAAGGCAGACAATGACAATGCATTCAATTATAGAGAAAAATTCCAACTTTGATGATATAGGGGATATGTGAGTACAGGAAAGGTGTTATATATGTTAAACTCACTATTTCCAGAATAATGCTTAGTATAAATAGAAGCACATAACCTTATTCTATCATGTTATTAATGGTCTGCAAACAAGGCAAAATATAGGCCTGTGATTTTCAGTCTCTTCACATCAGGTACCACCAAGATCCTCATAGAGCCTAGAATGAACCAAGGAAAAACAATACGAACTAAACCAAGGGTGTACAAACTTTTTTCATCAAGGTCCAAATATCAAGATGCAGAGGGCTGATTGAGGGCCATAGATTAGTGCTCGATACAGTGAATAAATGTGTTCAAACATGTGAATCTATAACGGAGTAGGATGAGACACCAGACCTTTATTCATGCTTAGATCCTCAATAGGTTTTATAAATTTGGCTTTATCAAGGTAAATGTTAAAAACTGAAGGTAATATGGGCCAAGGACCAAGAACAATTGTTTTGAGGGCTACATTTGGTTGCCAGACCACAAGCCTGGCACCAGTTCAACAGTTTAGTTGAACTGGTGCCAGACATTGGTATTATACCTGTCCGGTTGAAACAATGTCTTAATAAACAAGAGAAAGAAAAATCTTAGATGAATGTCCAAATGCTTATTTTTGTTGCTGGCTACATTTGTTTATTATATCTATTTAGTTATACAAATTAATAGAGATGCACCGATGTGATATTGATTTTGGATATCGGCGCCAATATTGAACATTTTGAGGTATCAGATTCTGGTCCCAAGATAAACGGTACAGTCAGTATTCCATTTTAGTCTATAAATTGGTGCAATAAGACCCAAAACACCTTGTAATTTTGAATTTGTATTTTAACTTCTTGGGTTTGTTTTAAAGACAATACAGTAAAGTGTATTTACCTTGTTGACATGTTTTGGTTGCTAGCTGCAAGCCATCTTCAGAACTGTCCCCGGTGTTGGTGGTGACGTGTCGCATATCAGCTGTTGTTACTTCCTGTTGGTGTGGTCAGCCTGATGGACCTGAAAGGATGTGATGGACCTGGACCACGCCTCCCGTCGCCCGATGTTCTTTGGAGGAGGATATCCCAGATGTGTGAAAGGAGGAACACTCCGTCATCATGGTTAATGCTGTCTGTGCCTTGTTTCCTGATTTCAGTGGCCTCCCTGATCCAGCATTTGAACTTGTTTTCCGATCCAATGACCCGAGCCCCATCCCAATCCATAATGTGGGCAGGAAACGAGGCATAGACATCATTAACCATGATGACGGAGCGTTCCTCCTTTCACACACCTGGGACACCCTCCTCCCTTAGAACGCCGGGCGATGGGAGGCGTGGTCAGTCTGAGTGATCTGCCAGGTCCATCAAGCTGACCACATCTACAGGAAGTAACAACAGCTGATATACGACACGTCACCACCAACACCGGTGACAGTTCTGAGGATAGTTTGCATTTAGCAGCCGAAACACATCAACAAGATAAATACACTTTACTGTATTGGCTTTAAAAAGAACCCAAGAAATTAAAGTACATACGAAGACAAATTTAACATCTTTGGCTTGAATTTATAATTTTTCAAAGCTTTACTGTAATAACTTTATATGATAAATAAGTTAAAACACATTTGGATATTTGGTTCCTCCACGTCATTTGGAAATCAATATTATTATAAGATAGATATAAAGCCTTAGTATCAACATTGGTGTCAGATCAAAAACAGCTGGATCAGTGCATCCCTACATATTACTCCTACATCATTTATAAGGTTCACCCAAGCCAAAAATAAAATGTTGCAACTTGAGGCAAACTCAGAAACACAGAGTCCCACACTTTTTATCATCATTCTCTTGTTTAAAGCACAAAGAGCTCTTATCGCATTCCTGTTTAAAAGCATAATGCAAAACCTTGTTCTTGCCAACAATGAAAAAGCATCCAGGATCTTAGAGGAACATTTCTGGTTGTATATTCAAATTATTCTGTCTAACTGTCCTGGTTAATCTGCTCTTTAATGAACCTGGTAGAATGGTCCCACACTGCCCGGGAGTCAAACCCAAGGCCCCCAAGTGCTACCCATTCATTCACTGTTAAATATGGTTTATTGATTTACGAGCTAAAGTGCAGTCATATTGTTGTTTTGATTTAGTAATCTCTGTATAGTCTCTTTTTAGTCTTGTGATCCCTCTCCGTGGTTTAGTCTGGTGTCAAAACAAACACAACTCCGCACCACACAACAAATCATAAACAAAGCCAGTTTTACTACACAGTTATTCTAATTGTAGAGTAGCCATCAATAGTTGTGTCCTTAGGCAGGACACTTCACCCACATTGCCTAGTATGAAAGTGGTGTGTGCGTGAGTGATGATGGTGGTAGGCGGGACTGATGGTGCCGATTGGCATGGCGGCCGCACTTCCGTCAGTCTGCTCCAGGGCAACTGTGGCTACAATAGTGGCCTACCATCACTGGGTGTGGAGAGAAAGAATAATGCTCTGTAAAGCATCTTTGTGACATATGTCTGTGAAAAGCACTATATAAATAAAGACTTACTTACTTACTTACTTACTTACTTTCCATACTTGAACTATTGTGTGTAATGGGGGAACACTTTACATATAACAAATCAAATATGTCTTACTCCAGACAGTTATCAGAATAGTTAACCATGCAAGATACCAATCAATCCTCTTTTTAGTAAGCAAAAAGTATTTTAATCTTGTTGACCTGAGTACAGCCATAGTGATGTACAAGGTATAAAAGCATATGCTCCCTCCTTGTATACGAGGAACTGTTTGAGCAAAAAGAGAGAGTCAGTAAAACTTTAGAAGAGCAGGTTTATTAAAATAATTAAGACTAGAACACATAAAAAAACAACTGTATTTCAGTTAGAGGACTTAGCATATGAACCAACCTGTATGTTAGATTAAAAAGGTCAGATCCACACAAGTTTTTAAGAAGAGGTATGAAGGATTGTTTTTTGAAAGATATACAGCTCTGGAATGATCCGTCCATTCAGTTTTGTTTTTCTGTAATGTTTAATGTATGTATAGTAAGCCATGTGATGTGGAACTGTAAATGTAAATTTGCTGCTGATACGCTTGCTTTACTTGGTATTCCTGTGTCATGTTATTTAATAGGGTTAGGCATCATTATAAAGATTTTTACTTCAGCCTAAACCCTTTTGGTCATGTCATTCTTGAAACTGTTGCGTATATCTTTGTTGTTCGGCAAAATACTAAATAAATTATTACATTACATTACAAATCCACAAAAAGAAATAACTAACAGAACAAGAAAATGTAACTTGTGTCTTCAGTACTCATAAATAACTCACTATAGGCTAAACTGGCTGCAGTAGCCTCCCACCTACAATATACAGAGGTGAGCCCTGTTATGTAACTGAAGCCGTCACAGAATCTGACAGTGAGGAGGTGTGGACTCTAAGCTGTGGCTCTGATTAACTTCAGGAAAAAAGGAAAATACTCAGTGTCACTCTCTATAAGGTCCACGTCAAATCAAATCACGATCTGTTTTTAATTATACCTAAATACAGCCGTATGCCTATAGTTGAAGCAGCTATTATATGATACAAGGTTCAACGTGGCTCCTTGTGACAGGGCAAATTATTCATCCAGCATCCTAACTGTCATACTATCAAGAGGTGCCAATGTTTATATGTGGTAAAATCTCACTGTGAAGTAGTCTGCTGTCACTGTACACCAGATGCCCTCCCTTTGGCATTCTACTTCATCTGACATTATTCCAAGTAGGGTATCACATTTTCAATATGGACACGAGTTTAGAGGAATTAGCTAATGCAATCTTTAGGGCAACTTGTCTCATATGTAAGGGTTAGACTACATTAAAAAGACAAGATTTCAATGCAAAACCTTCCATACAAACAGTTAATAGGGGTAATTGTACTTTGTAAAGGATATTAAATTGCGGCTTTGCGCCAGTGGGACCTACAGGTACACAGCAGTAGAAGCAAATGATATGTGAGCACATAGACCAGAGTGCACATCTCACGTTAAGAGCTGTCGAAGTAGACTTACCAGTAATAGTGAAGTCCCGTGTAAAAGACTGGCTGATATGACGAGCGTGAACCTGTGGCAAAATCAAAACTGGCGGGTCCTCTTCTGAAAAACACGGTTCTGACCTTCACTTTGGTTCACAAAAAGAGGCGCTGCAACTGCGTGGAGATGGAGCGACAGGATGGAGGTGGACACAGAGCCCGGTTCGAAGTAGGCTGAGAAGGATGAATGAGTCCTGGAGCTCCGGACAGTGGTGATATACGGCGAGGAGGCGTGGAGCAGAGGGAGTCCTCGCACTCAGTCTGAACTGGCACTGGTCCTGCGCGCTGCTGCATGCCTCCACAGAGCAAGAGCGGCAACGCAGCGCATTCTTGTGGCACATCTGATAATAGCAACTGGAAGCAAGATAGAGCACAAGAATACAACGAACCTGGTGGGTTTGATTTGATACATGACATCAGTTGACAAATTCAACTGGATTTAATATTAAGCAAGTGGAAAATACCTTAACGCAAAAAGGCCTATTCACAGATAGCTTCTTAATATTATAGACACCTTTTTGAAGACTTTTTACCATTTGAAAAATGTAATAGCCCAATAGTTTTAAAATCGTAATTGCTATGGTAACTGTCCTACTTTTTCATCTTTCTGAAACCATGAATATGTCTGTACTGAGAGGTTCGGGTAAAATAGAATAGCCTAATAGTAGCTATTATTTACCTTCATACTTAGCCTACCTCCACTAGATGTCACTTTAACACCAGGCTACTGGCCAGCGCATACTGACGCTAAAACTCAGGGGTGTAGAGGAGCAAAAGGGGGGAAAAAGGTTAAGAAAGGTAAAGTAAGGTCAAATAAACGTATTATAAGTGTTGTTCACTTATTTGGTTTGTAAGAACATTAGATAGACTAATGCTAAAAACATTAGGCTGCTATGGGAAGAACAGCTAAATAGTAGCTTAAGAAAGTTGTTACCGAGATTTTTCGACTCAAATAAGCAGTAGAGTCTAATGTTACAATGAAATACTTCTCAAGTCTCTAACTATAGCCTACACAATTTCAAGACTTTTTCCAACAGGAGAAAAACTCTTTTGAACAACTGCGGTTTTCACTTTCACTCCTTACATTAGTCCTGCCTCTCATGCGTCTCGCACACCCGTGTCGTGCGCCTTTACACTGCGCGCCGCTGCCTGACAGCGCAGTGCAATGTAGAGCTGGAGCTGGAGAAGATGCTGTTGTTGTGCGCGCTGTGCGCTCTGTGGTCCACAGTGGCTCACAGAACAGCGGGGAAGGCTTTCAGTTTGGACGGAGATACACGGAAACTTGCAGTGACTCGTGAAGCGGTTTATGTTTCCACAGAAAAAAGCCTGTACCACCTTCGCTCGGACCTCAGCCTGGTGCGGCGCGTGTCCCTGAGGGGGTGGCCTTTGAGTTCAGACCCGAAATTTGTCCGTGTCCCAGATGGAACCGCTGGGAATACGACTCTAAAGGTAAACGTGCTCCTGCCCTTCACCTCCAACAACACCCTGGTTATGTGTGGCGCTGTGGACCAATGCGTTCATTGCGAAGTTCTATCGCTGCAGGACGTGTCCACTGTCATACACGCGGAGAGCGCCGCCCTGGGTCCCGTCAGTACGCACACCGAGTCTGTGGCCTTTCTGGTGACTGGTGGAGAAAACAACAAATACATCTTGGCGGCCACAGAGAAGAGCCCCAGATCCATGAAAAATCAGTGTTCTATACAAGAAGGCATCATCAATCTGTTCAACACCAATAATCGTCAGATTGGTGACATCTTTTCTTTCAACCTTGGAAAAGATTTTGCCCTCAGGAGCAAGACTGACTACGTGGGCTTCGTGGACGGTTTCCAGGTGGATTCCTTCATTTATGTTTTTTCTAACCTGAATTCTTCCACTGGAAAGGCAGTACGACTGATTTGGCTCAACGCTCAAGACAGTTCGAGGGAAGCTATTCTGGAGTCCCTGCGGGGCGCTTTTCTTAACACCAGTAGTTCTGCGGGGTTTGGTGGGAAGCTCCTGGCCTCCTCTGTGATCGCCGGGACCACACCACTCAGGTGGACCGGGGTCTTCAGTGTGGATGGGACACGTCTCAACACTGAACTGCTGTTGTTTGACATCAGTCCCAGATACACCTCCCCCCCGGATATGGACAAACACTTCAAAGTCAAGGATAATAATAAGGATAATCTGCCGGAGCCGGAGACCGTGCGTCCACAGAAGACCCTGCTGAAGCAGAGCCACATGAGCTCCGTGCTGGCGCTCACACACCGGGTCTGGAAGCTCTTCTTCATCGGAACAGCGAATGGACAGCTCATCAAGGTGTGTCCGCTGAGCTGCACTTTGGTCCATAGAAAGTTACCAAAAAGGAGCAGAAATAGTGATTTGTAAAGTGTCCCTACAGCCCACCATAGGTCTAATGTATCGATTAATGTCGGTGGCTTTCCAATAGTTTTTGGTTAGCCTTTTAATTGCTGTTACTTAGTCTCTAAGGTCTAAGTCTTATCTTCCTTTACGACACAAAATAACATATATGTTGTCTCATTATATACAGAAGCATATTGTGTATTTTGATGTTCATTGCTCAGTTGTTTGACTTTCAGCTAGTTGTGGACAAAAACTACCAACCTGCATGTCCAAAAGTCCTGTATAGAGCCGATGATGACGGTGAGGTTTTCCCCAAGTTATATGTGGACGAAGTAAACCACAAGCACATTTATGCTGCATTTACAAACCAGGTACGGACTAAGAGTAAGTTACCTCTTGGTTCTAAGCCTTATTCTATGATACATTTTGTTTATTTTTTTATAGATTATGCAGATCGCTGTGTCAAATTGTTCAATTTACACAACACTGCATGACTGCTGGTCTGCACAAGATCCACAATGTGTTTGGTGCCACTCAACAAAAAGGTTGGTCACTCACATGAACAGATGCAGAAAACTGTTAGCACCAGATTTTTTGTTGAGCGATACTTTTCTTATATACAGGTGCACATTTGAGAGTGACTGTCAAAACTCAAGCTGGGTTTCAATTTCTGAGGATTTTCAAGAAGAAGAGATGGTTTCATTCAAAGCAGAAAGAAATGCATCTGGTCAGGTAAAGTTAGGCCACACACTGTTCCATTAGGCCTTCATTAAGATGTGTTTCTTATGAGAGAGTGAACTTAGCAAAACCCATGTGAGGCAGAAGAATATGAGGAAGAACTAGAACAATCCAGCTTTTATTTTATTTATTTATTTATTGTGCTCTATTTATTTGATTTGGTTGAAAAAATATAGTTTGTGTGCATATGGTTTTATGTGGGTAGACATAGATCAGTGTTAGGCTAATTGTTACATGTGGTTGAATTGGATTTTACATCTAAAACATAGGCAGATGTTTTATAGTAGACAAGCACTCTAACCACTTGTTGTCTTAGTTAGCTTTTATAGTCAACCAACCAGTATTATGCTTTCAGATCACAATTAGAGTGCAAATGCACATGAGTGTGGGCCCAAGCAAACCGAAAAACTTTGCCTGTCATTTTACTCGATTGTGTGGACCTGGCCCTGCTCCTAGCTATCCACAATGCATCTGTGTCCTCCATGACATCCGACTACCTGCACAAGGTCAGTATTGTCAGAAACTAACCTAACCTTGCACAGCAAGATGGATTCTCACGATATTTGTGAGTTTGGGACCAATCAGATTCAAATAGTCATCATGACGTTCTGTGTTTTCCGATTGCTTTCAGCGAGATTAATCTCAGATTGTTAACGTGTAGAACTCAATTAAGAGTGCTACATATATAATTTTGGCGTGTGCCAAGTTACAACTGATCAGGAGAGATGAATTAGGAGCAATGATTATCTGTGGACTGTTAATCACAGGTCATTTTTGGGCTGTGACCAAACAATGTTAGCTTAGACAAACTTTATTGATCCACAAGGGAAAGTATTTTGACCCAGTAGCTCACATGTCACAATATAATATAATATAATATAATATAATATAATATAATATAATATATAATATAATATAATATAATATAATATAATATCGTCGAGAGGAGCCAGTTGAGGTGGCTCGGGCATCTGTTCCGGATGCCTCCTGGGCGCCTCCCTCGGGAGGTGTTCCGGGCATGTTCCGCCGGGAGGAGGCCCCGGGGAAGACCCAGGACACGCTGGAGGGACTACGCCTCGGGGTTCCCCTGGAGGAGCTGGAGGACGTGTCTGGGGTGAAGGAAGTCTGGGAGTCCCTGCTTAGGCTGCTGCCCCCGCGACCCGGCCCCGGATAAGCGGACGAAAATGGATGGATGGATGGAATATAATATAATATATTAGTAAAGAAAAAGCAGCAAAAAAGAGATTGTATACTTTTATGCCATTTTGTGGAAAATTCCAGGAAACATAATAGCATCTCTGTTGAAGAAAGATGATTTCAGACTTTCCACCTAATAACTTACATACTGTCCCTTTAAAATACAAAAAGTATAAAGAAAATATAAAGAGAGTGTATTATATTTGTCAGGGAAAACTATCTCGGGTGTCTGTATATTTCTGATGGTGAGGAAGAAAAGATGGAGGAGGTTGAGGTGGTTGATGCTGCTGCTGCTGTAGAGTGCATTACATTATTTAACATGTAAGAATGCATATACTCTCCTAGTAGCCTAAACTAAAATTGATTTCTACTGTTCTTTACAGGTGTGAATATGACTGTTAAAATGAGGATGTGGAACGAGGAGAGATTAGAAAATTTCAGTCTCAGGAATTGTTCTGAGATCAGAGGACTCCCTTCTCCAGCTCTGTATGTAACACTCTATATAATGTACAGGAAAACAAATGTTAGTATAATGTAATAAATAATAAAGTCATGAAAGGGCCATTATCTCTTCAGGTGCAGGGAGTGTATAGCAGCTGGTTGTGGCTGGAGCTCTGATAGTTGTTCCTGGGCAAATGAAAAGTCAACGAATGTGAGTATACTGAGAAAAAAAAAAAAAAAAAAAGGTAAAAAGAAAGAAAATATATATTTTTATATAAATAATTTTAATCAAATATTATTTTCAGAAAAGTATTTGCCAAAAGATGGAGTCACATATGAATTATGTGGTAAGCCTTCAACTCTTCAAACTCTCCCCCAATGTTTAATCTGTTTAAAGTGAATCCATCTTTGTTTCTACAGAAGCCAGAGATCTCGTCTGTCTCTCCAAATGTCGTGTCTTTCTATGGCAAAAACCACGTTCTGCTAAAAGGCCGCAACCTCAGTCATGTGACCCGCGTGCGGGTACATGCTGATCTAGACTGCAGTCCACTGGAGTAAGAGTCAGAAAAGCTTTACTGCCATTGTCAGCGGACAAAAGCAGAAATGTGCCTTGGGGAAATGGTGCAACACAAAACAAGAAGTAATAGAAAAAAAATATATATATAATGTGCATGCATAAATTAAGGTAGTACATATAATACCATCAAAATATAAACACATACAATATGGAAATAATATCAGTTATAAATATTTATTAAGTAATTAATAACAACTTTTTAAAATCAGGATATTGTTAAAAAGAGAGCTAAAGAGAGTTAAAGAGAGTGTCTGATGTGTTCATGATTTGAGTCTAAGAGTGGTTAGGTTTTATTTATTTATTTATTTAGTTTCATTTATTTAATTAATTTCAATTATTTACAAATTCTGCCTTTATTTCTTATAGTATATATATATGCCATCAGATTTATTTACTTTTTTTTTTTTTAATAAATTTTATTTAATGTAGATAACTCAAAGCGGTATGTATTATCATATGTTAAAATGCAATGAAAATTAAAAATAAACACCTTAGTACACCCACACACTCCTATCATGCTGTAAGGTGACAGTGCTAACCTCTATCTTTATTCATTCAGATCCCCGGTATGGAACAACACTGGAGAGAGCCTGACCTTCCGCATCCCGAGTTCAGACAACAAAGGTGTGGTCCAGGTGTGTGCGGTCCTCCCTGACAACAGTTGCCATGGTAACGTCAAAATCACATATGGCTCCTTACCATCCTGCACAGACATCAAACCCAGCAGCAGCTGGCTCAGGTAAGACCCCGCTCTGTAAATAGGCTGCATTACAACTGACTGTCCAAAAAATCTAAATGCATATTACAGGTTTGAGGACTTTTTTCACTAAAACACAGTAAACTTAATTATATTTAAAATTTTACAAAAAAATTTACATATTTATTTTATAATTTTACTTCCTGGTTGGACGCACGCAGCAGACAAGAACTTTTTTTTCCCCAACAAGCTGCCACTGGCTTAAAATTGTGATAAATATTTACCATGTAATTAGAAAGACATAAAAACCTGCCTTTGCACTTTAAATGAGAATAGTGGAATAGTTATATCTTCTGTCATAATTCGAAAAAAAGAAGTCATTAGCTTTAAACCTTATTCAAAACACACAGGAACAGCTCTAGGTGTGTAAGTGTGGACTATTCGTTTCACTTCCCAAATTTTTTAACTTTCACCACAAGACAACTTCCCTTTTACGAAACTGAAGTTGTTTCTTAACCTTGGTTTTATCAGGTAAGGCCTGACCATTTCTGCAGTAATGTTTGCTGCTTACAATATGGAAAGTTTCTTGTTTTTTTAGGCCCAAGCGTCAGAACCTGGTGAAGGCCTATTAGTATCGTGAAGTAATGCCACTAGTGGCCGAGAAGTGAACTGTTGCAAAGTGAAGTGTACGTAGTGACCAGGGGGCCTCGCTATGACACAGGAATGCGCCAGTGCTTTCTTAAAATGTATAATTTTAAAAAGCGGAACATTGTTCTCATATTAGAATATTATTAGGCCCGAGTCAGGGACAAAGTCTAAGCAAGGGACTAATTAAAACCGCGACCAGGAGCACGAAAATTGACAAAAATCAAGCAGTAAACAAGGATGGACAGTGACCGGTGTCAAAAATTAGAACTTGATGAACTCTAATTTTGATGGGAGCCCAACCCAGAAAAAAAAAAAAAAGATGGAAAAATCTGAAACCCAGGAAAGGGTTATGTCTAGGGTTAGGGTTGGGTTAGGGCTACAATTAGTTTTTCTTTCCAAAACACATTATAGCCTTTTGTTTTTTTGGTCCCCTCACCCCATGCATCCATTATCCCTCCTGCTGTATATATGTCCAAACATGGCATCTGGACTTTTCACAAATATCTAATGAACTGTTTGTTTGTTGGACTAAACATACCCATCCATGCTATTAACCAAACAGATTTTTGTTTTCAGTAAGTTAATATTTCTCTTTTTATTATTTTGACCTAGTGGGGGGAGAACTATCACTCTGTTTGGATCCAATATTGATTTCTTTGATGAAGTTGTCCACAGTCACTCTCCGCTGAAGACTCTCGCTGCTCGGTTCAGCAAACAGGTCTGTATGTAAAAGTAAAGCCAATTTGTCTTAGAAATCATGTTTTCAAAACCCTTATATTTCAAACAGAATATCTCATACACCTCTCCGGGTGCGAAGAACCCTCTCTCAAGCATTGTGTTTTTGAAAGTGGCCAATCATACCCTGAGCTGCTCCAGACCCGTTACATATCTGCCAGACCCTGTGTTTACGACTTACACCTCCACAAAGATAGGGGGTGACGCCACCATCATTATAACGGTGAGGAATGCTCTGAATACAGTGCCATAATGGAGACAGTCAAAGCTACAAATGCAGTCTTTCCGATAAAAACGTACACTTAATTTGTTCCTGTATGTGTTGATGCCAGAGGTGAATTAATACAGATTTTTCAATCAACAATAATGTATTAAACACTACAACGTTACAACCACTATACTGTGGAACTTTCCTGGTTATAGTGCCCCATTAAATAATTTCACAAGGCTGTTTTGTAAATATTTCTTATACTTTGTATTTAGAATATGTATGTTTCTTGTGTAGAAAAAGGCTGATAATCTGGATATACAGCTGAAGGAGCTGTCCGTGTGGGCTGTGGTGGATGGACAGAAGTATCCCTGCCTCGTGAATAGCAGCAAAACCAACAAATTCAGCAACAATACTGACTTCATCTGTCAGATCAAGAACACACCCAGCACCAACTTTGAGTACTTGATGGTAAAATCTATACCAGTGCTTCTCAAACTGTGGTATGCAAACTTACAGGGAGTTAAATGAAAGCTTTAAAGGGCCCATATTACGCTATTTTCTGATCTATGTTATAATGTTGTTTCCTCATCAGAAACATTCACATATGTGTAACACACAAATCCTGCATATTTTGGTTGAGTTCTTTACTTGTTACTTTACGTGTGTCAATGAAAAAAACAGCATTCTAACATGGCTTAAAGCTCATAAGAACCACGTTTGTGCCTTTAAACACTTTTACTCTTGGATTAGATTTGTATTCGTTCTTGTATAGCTTGGTTATACATTTTGAGCTTTAAACCAGGTTATGATGTTCTTTCATGTAAAACACATGGCGTATTTTATTTGCACTGCTCTAACTTTGCGATAATAAATTTTCTGTTTGATGCAATGCCTTGCTAGTCTAGTACTGGTCCTAAATATATTTAAAATGGTGTAACTTTTTTTTTTCAGATACAAGTTGGGGACAGCAGTGTCATATTGAAGCCTAAGCTTGATCTGATGCTGATTTTGCTGGTGCTACTGCTAATACCCTGCATTGTTATAGGTAAAATTACTATTTATCTATTTAAATGTTATAAGCAAGTTAAACAAAAATAACTGGATTTACTAGCTTTTTGGTGACATCACTAAAACACAACAGAAGAAGCTATTGGGTTTATAGCCAAACATTGTCATCAAAAAGTTAGTCAGTCCAGTTGTTTTTGTTTAACTCGCTTATACTAGTAATATTGTATTCCTGGATGTCTCAAAATTTGAATAAATGAATCTATTTAAACATTACACTGGACTTTTAAATGAGTGTACTGATACTGTATTTGTTATTTTAAAGCTGTGGTAATTGTGTACAAGAAAAAGCAGAACCAGTTGACCAATCGAATGAACAGTTTGATGGAAAATTTGGAGATGGACATCAGGAATGACATCAGACAAGGTGAGAGATTAAATACTTCAACCAAAATCCAGTCTAATCCAAACCTGCGCACTTTATGTTTGAAGTTGATCAGAGTTCAAAACATTTACTGACTATTTATATATGTAGTCTGTGCTATCAATCGGTAATTATAGGTTTAAAGAAGCAATATGTCACTTGTTTCCATGGAGATGTTTCATAGTATTATGTTTATTTCAATTACAGGTGTTTTCATTTTTAAAATACCTTGAAAAAATTATATACTGTGAACAGACCTGTAACTTGGCCTGATAACACCAAATGTTTGTTTAATGCCATTTTGTGTTATTTTCCCAGCAAAGCAATAACATCTCCATAAAGACAAGCAAGTAGCAGACATAGTGCCCCTTTAAAGTGTTTAGATATCTTGTATATAAAAATAATAAACATATAATATTGACAAGATAATCTATTCATAATGTTTCATCGGTGGAACTTTGTTGCATTATGAGTATTACAAATATATAAAAAATCTATAATATTGATCTTATAACATATAATGATTTCACCTTGCTTGTTTTCACTTGATAATTAAAGCTTGCCATTTCCTCTCTCTTTAGGTTTCATTGAGTTGCAGACAGAAAATGATGATCTTTTAGAAAATGTTAGCACTATTCCTTTCCTTGACTACAAGCATTTTGCCTCCAGGATATTTTTCCCCGAGGTAGAGACATCACCCACATTCGATCACACACATCACGATTACTGCTGTACATTCAAATAGTAATATGCTTTTCTCCTTTTAGAGTGAAGCCCTAATGAAGTCCTGTGTTAACGATATTCATCAGGTCAGACACTTAAAACGTATAGTGAATAGGTTTATTTACTTAATGGTATTGTTCATATTGTATTATTACATTTACATTTTGTCCACATATCCTAGGGTATACTTACTTATTAATTGAAATTGTTATTCGGAATTCATGTCATTCAAGTAGGGGTGTAACGATATCCAAGTCTCACGATACGATATCATCACGGTATGAACCTCACGGTACGATATTTATTGAGATATCGTGGGGAAGCTCACAATAAGGTAGGGAGGCTCACCATTAGGGATGTAACAATATCCAAATCTCTCAGTACGATATTTTGCACGAAATACATCTCATGATATGATATTTATTGCGATATTTTGTGGAGGCTAACAGAACTGTTACTGTAATATGGTACTTTTTCCTCTTAAAAGGCCTTGACAAGATTTAATCCAAAGAACTACGACTTCAAAGTGCTTAGAACTGTTATTTCTTCTTGTAGTTTGCACTGAAATGGAGCAAAGGATCATGGTCTGTGTAGTTCCCTCTGTCTTTTTTTTTTTTTTTAGCTATTGCTACACAATAATTCTTAATTTAAGCAAAGAGACTTGGAATTCGATATATTGTGATGGTCCACAATATTATTGTAAGAAATCTGACAATACGATATCACAGTATTTCGGTTATTGTTATATCTCTACATTCAAGTCAACCTAGGCATTTTTTTCCTATTTTAAACCGAGTACTGAGCTTTAAGCCATGTTAAAATGTTGTTACCTCATCAAAGACATACATATGTAGGATTTCTGTGTTAAACTGTGTGTGTGAATGAAACAAAACTCAGGTATGTTTGTAATGAGGAAACAAGATTATAACAAAGATCACAAAATAGCGTAACATGGGCCCTTTAATTATTATATTGTTTCATTAAATGCATGCTTTGTCCATATTTTCAGGACGGGGTGATAGTCCAACTTGATGAGTGCTGTCAGAGTCTGTCTAAACTGATTCGGGATCAGTTTTTCCTCACGTCTATGGTTCACACAATGGAGGAACAGAAAAACTTCTCCATAAAAGACAAGTAAAAGAATATAATTTTTTTAATAAACTGACCTAATTTAAATCCATTATAGCATTAGTGTCATGGTAGTAGCTTCATCAATAGCATGTAATTGGTAGTCTCTCTCTCTCTCTCTCTCTCTCTCTCTCTCGCTCTCTCTCTCTCTCTCGTCTCTCTCTCTCTCTCTCTCTCTCTCTCTCTCTCTCTCTCTCTCTCTCTCTCTCTCTCTCTCTATTCCATACATCGAGCTTGGGTCTTCCCTTTGCAGATGTGACAGGCAAATAATAATAAATGTATAATAATTAAACAATTTAAATGATTATTCTGATTGTTATCATGGTTTACAAGTTTTACAAGTATCTTATACATATTTTGCACCATTAACCTCTAACAATTTCACTAACACAACACAGTTAAGGTGTGGTTAAATGTCTTGCCGAAGAACACAACAGCATATACCAAATTGCTGGCATATTTCTAATTTGGCTACTAACTTATTCAGGTCAACCAGTAACTTTGGCCTGTTGAATTACATGAAAGCCCTTTTTTTCTAGTCTAGTGTAGCCAAACATTCTTAAACTGATTAGATTCCTGTTCAGGCATAGTTATAACACATTTTAGCTAAGAGTCAGAAATGTAATTTTTTATTTTAAATTATACACCAAACCATTAAAATTACCATAATTCCAGCTACTTAAAACTCAGATTGGCTAGCAACTTTTCTTAAAGCAAAAGAAAAAATTCAATTCTGTCAGCTGGACAGGGTTTTTTGAATGATGATGTTTTACAGCTCATCCAAGCTGGTTCCTCAGTTCTGGTCAGATGCTGGTGGATACTACCTTATATCTGCCTGAAGAGAGGAGCTAATTACACTGAAACTACACTGAAACTAAACACGCCTACTTTTTAACTTTGTTTATAGTTTCTGTTTCTTAGCTAGGTCTCTCGTTCAGGCCTATAATGTGTGCTTTCACACCTCTTAGCATACTGGTCTGAGGATGGAGTTGGAAACCTAAATCAAACAAAGAAACAATAGTGCAGTTGACAGAATTGAAGTTTTCTTCTGCTATGGATCCTACCTGGATGACTGAGGGATTACACAGATAACTTTTCTTAGAGACTAGGAGATGAGTAAAAGTTCTCAGGGGATTCATTATGTGATTTTCCTCTTGTTTGGCTCAGGTGTGCTGGCGTCCCTGCTCACTGTAGCGCTGCACAGTGACCTGACTTACCTTACGGAAGTGATGGAGGTTTTATTGAAGGACCTGATGCAGCAGAGCAGTCACACCCAGCCCAAACTCCTCCTGAGACGCACCGAGTCCACAGTGGAAAAACTGCTCACCAACTGGATGTCCATTTGTCTCTATGGCTTCCTCAGAGTAAGTTTCACTGTAAAGACTAGAATGTTCAAATGAACTGTTAAAGATACTATATTGCGGAAAAACTGATTTTGAATTTTTAGCCGTGTTAGAATGTTGTTACCTCAAAAACATACTTGCTTGTTGTGTTTTTTTTCATTAACACATGTTTGTAACCCTTTATTTTTAGTCTGTCTACATCTCCAAAGATCTAAATGCTTGGTTTCACCTTGTGACTACTACTATGTAATATTGAAGTTCTGGTTCAGTTCTGATGCTGTTCTCATTTCTTGTACAGGAGGGAGTGGGGCAGCAGTTGTTCCTCCTGGTCAGTGCTCTGTCTCAGCAGATCTCCAAAGGGCCTGTGGACTGTGTGACTGAGAAAGCTCTGTACACTCTGAGTGAAGACTGGCTCCTGTGGCAGGCCCAGGACTTCAAACCACTGGTAACACACAATACAGTATGAGGATTAGTGCCACCCTGTTATAAAGACACCATTTTACCATAGCTTCACAATACATTATGGGGACTATATCACTATTAGGGCAGCTTTAAATTTGACTTTAGTCTTGGTATTTTGTTTAAAATGCTATGAAGTTTAAATTTTGGTCAAGTTCACTGTACTTTTTTGGTTTAGTCTGTTGCCCCTCAAAGTAGTACACAGTAGGCTATTTTGTCAAATGATAATTGCAATGTCAGATTTTTTTTTCATGGCTGGTGTTGATACCGATTATTTAGAGTACAGAGAAACCAATGGCCTGTAAGACAATATTTTGCCTTATTTTTTTTTTTTATTTAATAGAAACTCATCCTTAACCATTTTCTTCTACAAAATGGTAGAACAAATATCCTCCTCTATAGCTTTACGCATATTCTTTGTGTATATTTAGGCAGCATGTTTTGGTCAAAACAAATTTTGGCCTCTGCTGGAGATTTACTGGCCAATAGCCAATAGGCTAAAAAGTGCAAATATTGACCCAATATATTGGCCGACCGACTATGTCTATGAATACCAATACCTTGCTGAGAGATGACTGGTTGAAAGGTGACAGTGTAGTTTGCAGCAGACAGTTTATGGTTCAGATTTCAACAGCTGGAAAGCTAAGACAAAGCAGAAACTTTTGCAACTTCTCACTTTATTTTGATTAGCTATATCAAACTTTTACTAAGCATGCCAGTTAGCAAATTAAACTGTGTTCCTTTTTCTCTTGTAGTGTACTATAAAAGACATTTTATGTATCATAATGTGTGGAATTATCCAATGATTTTCGGGCACTCAAAATAAAATAAAGTGAGACAGAATTGGTCAAATGTGGAGGTTCCCCACCAATCAGGGACCAGAATGCAGCAGTCAACCGGGAACAGGCAGGAGAGAAGTCCACCAATCCAAACAAAGGGCTCACATGTTGGGTGAAGGAGGCAGACAAACAATAGTTACACAAAACAAAAATATGGTAAAAGTTAAAAGCCTGGGGCTGTAATAAGCTTTTTGTCAAAAATGATTGGGTGTCAAATAAATTAATTGGAAAGTATTTGTTGTAGCCTAATACAACAATATTAACTGGAGAGAAGTGTGTTGAAGGGTTGCTCACCACTTTCTGAACTGACAGGAAGTGTACAACACTTTTGAAACTACAAGTATCCATGAAAACATGTATTGTGATACAAAAAAAATTGTGAACATTGTTTTGCAAAGCATCAAACCACCTTAAGTCATCCAGCATCTAAGAGTGTGTTTTAGGAACAGGAAATTTTGACATATTGCACTGATATACTGAGGTCTACCAGTAAAAAACACAATGTATTTCTGGTTTGCGGTCAGGGGTGTGGCAAAACACAGAAGTTTCACATTGACATTTAACATAACTAGAATGCACGCCATATACAAATTTATTGAAAGTATAATACTGCTTGTATATTTTGTATTGGTGGTAGTGTAAATTTGGCATTCACACATGGTTTTAGCAACTTTATTTTAAGAAAGTTGTCATAGTGTTTGTGCAATAAAACAATAATAAAAATAATACTGTTATAATAAAGGAGAAGTCATACTCACAAAATTGCAGCTTGATGTGACACGATTATATCACATGATTACTATGTATATTATTAATTATCATGTAAATCATGTGTTTGCTGAAATGTATTAGTGAGTGTGAGCCGTGTTGTTTGCTGCAAACAAAAGGGAAATTAAAGAGTGCTACAGCCTGAAGTGAAACAGACAGTTTGACATTTTAATTAAATGTGAATTAAATACATACTATATATATATTGTAAACAACAGAAAAACACATTTCTTGAAATGGAAAGTCCTTCCACTCTTGCTAATCTCTCGTTCTTCCATACCATTGCAGTCCATTAGTGAGAGCTGGTTTAAGCCACAACAGCACAGAGAGAGACAGATGACCCAGAGAGGAGTGGAAGTGAACGCTTTGAAAACCCACAGAGCATCGAAAATGGTTACATTATACACACCAATAATACAGCAGTGATACATCAAAATGACACAAGCAGCTAATGGAGCTCTCTGCAAACTACCTCTCGTATCGATGTGTGGGTAAATGAATTGTTTTGTCAAAGAAGAAAAAAATAATAATGTCAAAAACAGATACAATTAACCATGACGAGGTGTGACATATTTTTATTTTATTATTTTCATCAGGAAGGTCCCTAAGACTTAGTTTATAATTTCTAGGGGAGTTCTGGCCAGTTTTTGGTATATAGGGACTCGGCCAGTACATTATATTTTTACATTTTATTTTTGGATATACTCATTTCATTCAGTGATACAATATAAAAACCTGCATTTTTCCTGAAAGTTCCACAGCCAGTCCTGTCAGTAAAACCATGTGGTCTGGAGCAGAGTTCAGGCTTAGGTGGAAGAAATTTATTAACATTTATTTAGTTTTAAATGTCAATTGTTAAAAGTCTGTCATGTTTATATTATGGAAATGCGTATTGAAATACACCTGTATTTGTTTTTATGAAGTCAAAATTAAATCTAAAATTGTGATAATGAATTATGATTAGTACCATGAAAATATATTGTGGCTTTTTCATATCTCCAGACCCTAATTTGAATCAATGATTTTATCTTTTGAAGGTTTTATATACTTAAATAATCTAAATTCTGTACCATCTTGGAGAGCACCATTTACAGTTTTTCCTCATCAGTGATGAAAATAAACAGTATGATGTTGTTTTATGCAGAAGCTGAAGGTGCTGTTTGCAGTGGGCAGTGATGGGGAGATGTCAGAGCCTCTGGAGGTGGCTGTTCTCACCTGTGACACAGTGGACCAGGTCAAAGACAAGATCCTGACCACATTTAGGACCAAGTTTGGGTTTCCATACAACATCCCCCTAAGAGAGCTGTGCATTGGTATGGCCCTTTACAAAGACACACACACTAGGACAGTTATCTTTTTTTACTCTGGTGAGTTACACTTACAAAACAAAAATACCAGAGAGCTACTCATAGTAGTGGTGGCAAAAAAGTGAGTAAATATAAGAGCCTTTGATGGGGCACAGTTTAGATGCCTGCTAAACATAAACATTATTCAGTTATTAGTGCACAAATTTAGGAATCAAAAGTGTAGATTTACTATGATAATAAATCAAAGTTTAATTATTCAGCACAATACGCATAATTCAGAAACCCCTTGGTGAGGTACTTTGAAGGGGGTGGAGAGTTACTGGTAGTTCTCAAGCTGAAGTCGTAGGAACAAAGGTGCTTGTTGTTGAATGGAACATGAAGGGACAGACTCAGGAAATTTAAACTCATAACAACTGCAATAACAGTAAGACCATATGATTTTTGGTTTAATCAGCTAACACACAGAGGGATTAGAAAGGCAATAGGAGGTGCAATGTATTATATCCCTGGATATCATTACACCCCAAAAAAATCTAGATTTATTTGTGAGAAGAAAAAACATATATGGAAACTTAACATTCATACAGTTCTTGTGGAATCAATTTTAAAAAAAAGGGACAAGGGACAGCGGCTTCAGGGGTTTTGCAGGAAAACCAAAAGAGGTATGGTCTAGCTGCTGTCGACTCTACTGCCCCTTACAGACTATGGTCAAAAGAAGTATGTTCTGTATTTCCCTATTTCCCTGCCTTTTTATATACAAAATTTTCTGTCTTGACAGAGTATGTGAGAGGAACTGCATCTCTTCATTTGGAAGAAGTGGATCTGAGCTCAGAGAGACTCGGAGACGTGACCATGCTCAACACTATGAAGCACTATAAGGTACAAAAAATACAATTATTAGTGGTGGGTGTAAAAATCAAAGTACGTCTTTTTAGTCCCCTAGTTCATTATAGTTTTTTGATTGATTAATTTATTTCGGTCACAGGTATATTCTGACATTATTCCACAGTCATATTTAACATGCACAGACCAAAAAGGTGTAGGCTGAAGCTTGAGCTTATTAGGCCTACCCTTTATTCCTCTGTCAGAGTATCATCTTAAAACCAGCTCATTTTCACAAAGCAAGATAAAACAAACAAGACAGTAACAGTATAGCAAAGTACAGAAAAGTATAGCACAAACTAAGTATCATAATTCATGTATCTGCCCAAAATTAAAACATTTAAACTTCTTTTCAAAGTGGAAAAAGTTACATAGTGAATCTTTAAGTCCACCATTGTGCACCAATTATATATTAAAGGAATTAAATTGGTCAATAAATTACACAAGACTTGTTTCTTGCTCTCGCATCATGAAGTAAAAACTACTGAGGAAGGAAACTAGAACGTTTCTCAACTCTGTGCTTCTTGTCGCATCCTGTTGTTGGCCAATTACCCTGAGCGTCAGATACTTTTCTCTGATAAACTTTTAATAGAGATGAGGCGCACGCTGAGTGCTGCTTTCTGATGCAGAGGAGTGGTCTTAATGGACATCTAATACAATCAGAGCAGAGCAGTGCATCATGGGAGTTTCCTCGGGGCTGACACTGTTCTACCAGGCCATAATATTTATCTATCCAAGGTTCACCTGAGACACAGCACATACATTATACAGATTGTAGGTCTATTTTTTTTATTAAGCCTTTTGTGGAAATGAAAACAGTGGCTTCAATCTATAATTATACAAATTTACGCCATAACAAATATATTTATTCATGTCTTGCTCAAGGGCATGACAACATAAGCAATGTCTTTGTAAATTGAAGCTAATTTGTCAAAAAACTAAGTACCTGGAGAAAATTTACACAGACATGGGAAGGAGATCCAATTCCACAGCACAGAGATTCCCATTGAGTTTGAGGATCAGTCCTGGACATCCTTCTGTGAGGAAACAGTTAAAACCATCATGCACAGTGCAGTCCAATGCCCAGTGATGGTGTTAGAGAAGCAGATCTTTTATTTAGCATCTCGACAAACTCAGTAAACTCAAATAAACGTATTGAGAAGTACTGTCATAATTTCATGTTTCATGTTTGTGTGTAATTTGATTGATTTGGACATACTTCATTGACCACTTTTAAAAACACAAGTTTTATATAACATTCAAACGTAAAATTGTAATAAAATTCTTGCTGTGTGCTCCACTCTTACAGATCCCAGATGGAGCCACAATCAAAGTGCTTTCAAGGAAAACTCGCGCTTCTTTAAGTAATCAGTTAAGTGTCAAAGGTATGGGCTCATTTATATCAACAAAGGTCATTTTAGTAATTTAACTTTCATATTTTATTGTGAAAACTAACCAAAATCTTTCCTCTCTAGATGACCAGGATTTTTCAGGCAAATATTTTCACTTGGTAAGAAAATTATAAAATAATACATTTTTGCACTGAAGTATTACAAAAATGATATCTGATGATATGATAATAACAATATCAACAAAAAATAATGGTATCTTTTGGTCTGTTCTTTGTCAGATTGACCCTGATATAGTGGAGGATTTGAAAAACCCAGAGAAGAAGAAGTTGAAGTTGAAGGAAGTTCACCTCACCAAGCTGCTGTCTACAAAAGTGAGAGGAACTGACTTTAATCATAATAACTTACTAAATACAAAACACTGGTCTGTAACTGAAAAAGGGAAATGGAAACACTGATGAAAGCTCAAACCTTTGCCTTTAAAACAATATGTGCAAGTTAAGTAAAATATGCATGTGCCAGCATTGTAATGTTTTAATGCATTTAGTGGCTTTACATTATTATGTACCGTAGGCTGTAGATTTAGTTTTGTGTTGTTTTTTTCTTCTTCATTTTGGTTGTGGTTATTGCACTTAAAAACCTGAGCTGTCTTGCATCTCCTAACAAACCTGACTCTGCCAAAGTATGGTTTTAACAGTCCATTTTCATTTTTGGTAACATATTAGTTTTATTTTATACACGTTGGTATGGTGTACTCACTGGAGAACTTGTATTATTTTTTTACAAGAAGACATAAGCTTTTTGAGTATTTACTATTAAGATGCATAGATCATAATTACTTTATGTTAACTGTAAACAGTCATATTGATTTAAACAAAGACTATTAGAAAAAGTCTTTCATTTCATTGAGTCGATGTTATGTGTTAAATCAGGGGTTATCAGAATTTTTCGGACCCCAATCATTTAAACTATAGTTGCCAACTACTTACTCACTCACCCTTCAACTTTGGGAACTCCTGGGTTTTGAATTGAGACTTTGAATTATCATGTAATACACCTCTGTGCCTGTAGGTGGCAGTGCACTCATATGTGGAGAAGCTGTTCAGGTGCATTTGGGGACTGCAGTACAACAGAGCTCCACTGGCTGTGAAACACTTCTTTGATTTTCTGGACGCTCAGGCCGAGGACATGAAGATCACTGACCCTGACATCCTTCACATCTGGAAGACCAACAGGTGCAAAAGAAAGGAAACACCCATTTTAGTGGCGTTATACTTACCTCATTTCAATCTGCAAATACTACACAAAATAAAGATGCTGGTGCTTTACCTGGAATTTTTTGTAGTATATTATTAAAATGATCTATCTCCATGGAAACAAGCACCAAGCAATTTACAGGTCCGATTTGTGGAAAGGTGGGCCCGCTTACAGTAGAATGCAAATTTTTTGAGGTATTTAATTGTAAAAAACATCTATAATTAAATAATAAGCAACGTTAATGCCGTATGGTTGTGCATTCAAGCAAAAGCAATCTCCCTAGCATATCTCCATAGACACAACCAGGTGCTGGACTCTCACCACAAAAGTTACATAATGCATCTTTTAAGTAATATTAATTTGAAGTTAACGTTATTCTTACTTATGTTTCATGTCTTTGTGTGCTCAGTTTACCTTTGCGTTTCTGGGTGAACATCTTGAAGAATCCCCAGTTTGTGTTTGATCTGGAGAAGAGCCCCAATCTGGACGGCTGCCTCTCAGTCATCGCTCAGGCCTTCATGGACTCATTCTCCCTCAGCGACACACAGCTCGGGAAGGTCAGCGCTTTTAAAATTTAAAAGGCCCATATTACGCTACTTTCTGATCTATGTCATAATATCATACTTGTTTACGTATTTGTTTCCAAAAACAGACATGGAATTGTGTTTTGGTTCATTCACACGTCTCAAATGAAAATCTTGCAAATTTAGGCTGGAAAACACTGTTCCACATTGTGACATCGTGAGGCAATACAGGAAGTGCCCCACTGTGGTTTTTAAACTTCATACACTTTCACTAGAATCATTTGGATAATTTTAGCTCTGGAAGGGTCAAGTCTTTACTGAAAAAGGTAAAAGGTAGCTGTTAATTTGAAAACTGCCACTTTGTGACATCACAAGGTAGAACAGAGCCTTTTGAGTTTAAGAACTGTACACAGCCTAATAAAGGGGCATTAGTGTGAATGAGACACAACTCCAGGTATGTTCTGAGGTAGCAACATTATAACATGTTTAAAAGTTTGCAAGTCATTCTTTGATTCTATTGAGCTACTATGTATTAACTGCTTTAATGAAACCAAATACTTGGATTTGTTTGTGTCCAAATTATACTACAGAAATCTGAGTTAAAACTTTTCAGCTCTAAGCAACTTTAAGGTCTGGGCAATAATGACTATTTTGTTTTTTCTTTAGCACACACCAACCAATAAGCTCCTCTATGCCAAAGAAATCCCCAAATACAAACAGGAAGTGAAAGTGTACTACAAACAGGTCCAAGATCAGCCTTCGATACCCAACTCAGAGTTCACAGCATTTTTACAGAAAGAGTCAAAGGTGAGTGTCCTCTGCTTCAAATGTACACTGGGATAATCAGTAGTAAATATATTTGTTTGTGTTTTAGAAACATGAAAATGAGTTTAATGAAGCTGGAGCACTGAAAGAGCTCTACAAATTCATCCAGAGATATTTTTCAGAGGTCAGTACACAGTATGTTTTACATGAATTCATGGTATAACTAGCTCTGTGAAGAACTGGGAGATGCTGAACACATAAATCTGAAGCTAACCAACATTCAAGACACAAAAGTGTAAAAGTGTTTCACAGGCCCAGGTGAAGACCAAACAGCCCGACTGTCCATTTTGCTACATGTTTATTATAAGGATGTTTTTTTTTTCAACTTCCTCTAGCAATAACAGCTTAATATTCATAAAACTGTCTTCCCACAGATCCAAGAAAAACTGGAGGAGAATGGCGCCCCCGCTGAGCTGAAAGAGAAACTGCACCACGTCAAGAAGCTATTTGATGAACTGAAAAGCTGCTCCTGGAACTAAATGTTTAACGCTGCATATAAGGGCTAAATGCAACTCACAAAACTGGACAATGTTATGAACTTTTAATTATTTAACATTTCAAAAGTTTTATAAATATAGTGCAAAACTGTACAATAAAACCCTGAGGAAGATGCTGGTGTTGTAGTTCATAAAAGAGTTTGTATAAAAGCAGTTGGTTTAGGTGTCGCCCTGAGAAGACGGTTGATTCACCACATTTCCAAGTTCTTCCATTTGTTGAAGTTGTGCATTTTCCAAATCCTGAAGTCTCTGCCGCAGCACGGACAGGTCTGTGAGTTGCGAGTCCTGACCACACAGAAGGCACAAAGAGAGAAAAGTCCTCAGAAAATCCTTCAAACGAGGAGAGAACCATTTGCTTTTAACCCATGATAAAAAGACGCTATTCCAGGTTAGGAAAAGTACCTTAAATGGAGGACAGGGGCCAAAATTACTCCACTGACAGAAATAACAAAAACAAATACACTCCACAAATGTACAAAAATGATCAGTTTAGGTCAGAAACTTAAGACACTGGGTCTGTAAAATCTTTAATCATTTTTTAAAGATTTATATATTTCTCCTTATCTCAATAGCAGTGGTGGAAGAAGTACTCAGTGTTGTTACTTAACTAAAAGTACAGATAATGGAGCAAAAAAATAAGTATCACAAAAGTATCACATGAAAAAAATCTAGTTAAATCAAAGTATTAAGGTACCCGTTTAAAAATGTACTGAAAAAGCAAAATGTAAAAGTATTTATGAGCAAATTTTGAGATTTAATAAAGCTTCAAATGTAGTGATTTTGATACTGATTTGTGCTGAATTTTGTTCAACAGAAATAACTGAATCAATTGTTTTTTTTGTTTCCTAGCAGTTTTTATTTGTGTATATTTGTTTGCTGAAACTATGAACATGTTTAAAATAAACCCCACATCCGTTTCAGCAGGTCTCACACAATCATAAAAAATACTTGTATCAGTTCTGCTCAGAATGTAGTGAAGTAGGAAGTACGGATACTTTAAATCTCCCACTATCTTTAAAAAGACGAAGTTATTTACATTGTTGACATGTTTCGGCTGCTAGCTGCAACCTATTTTCATAACTGTTACTGATGTTCGTGGTGAAGTGTTGTATATCAACGGTTGTTATTTCCTGTGGCTGTGGTTAGCCTGATTTTATCTTTGGGGTGTAGGTCAAAAAAGTAAACACATCTCCTAGTGTATTGTCTTTAAAAAGAACCGAAGACGTTAATGGACAAAAATAGACTAAATGAAAGTTTTTTGGATAAGTACAGATACCTGCTTTCACTTTACACTCTACTTAAGTAAAGTACAAATCCCTAAAATGTATACTTAAGTACAGTTGTACTTTTACTTCATTACATTCCACCAATGATCAGTAGTTTGACAGGGTAACTGAATGGATATGTTTAATAATTACAGTTAAATTGTCCTTAAACCATAGAATCAGCAGTACTCACGGTGATGTTAGGTATGGCTCCCTCAGACTTGGGCCCTGTGTACTGGTGACGAGGGGAGGAAGTCATGAACGGGGCCCCGATGCTGAATGACCCTTGACCCCCGAGTAACAGCTGCCGAAACTCATTGTGCCTCCGCTGCAGTTCTTTGAGCTGTCGACTCAGCCTTGCTCGCTCTTCCGAGTTTGACGCTTGTCTAGAAAGATAAAAATAGATAGAAAATGGGCATATATTATTAAAAATAGTAACAGCATTTTGACTTATTAATTTCACAACATTTAAAGTTATTTAACTTTTACCTACTCCTTTTGAGCAACTCAGCTATGTACTGAAATCACAGAGTATTTACTGTAATCATGAGAATGATGCTCAAATAAATAAATAATACAAATGCAACATTAATAACATGTCTGCAGTCAATAATGGCACAAATCAATCAAAAGTATTGATTTTGAATGAACAAAGAGTTAAAAATAGAAAAGATAATGTTGATCATTTTGCACTTTATCAGCATGTTGTTTTTTTTAGTTTATGATTACACAGGAAGCAACCAGTAGCACAGTTTTTGACCAGAAATGAATTGTTAATAAATATGGGTGCACTAGAATACAGTTTTCTCACTTTTTAGCAGCTTCTGCCTCCAGCTCCACTTCTGTGATTTTGGCCTCCAGCAGCTGGATCCTGTCCTGAAGTTTCCTCTCTCTGTTTTCAGTCAATGTTTTCCTCTAAAACAAAGATTCACTTTTAGTCAAACCAAGTTTAGAGTCAATCACTGTTCACAGTGGTGTTTAATAATAAGAGTAATAAGGACTTTATGGAGCTAGAAAGTGCTTTACATACAGTTAAATAGGCAGGCATAAGGCACAGACTTTAACAATACAATGCAGAATAAAAATGACGGTGCTTGTACAAATGCCATTTTATATTTATCTTTATCCAAAGTATATACTCAGTATTTATGTTCACTTCCCTTTTAATTCTCAGAAATGTAACAAAAAAGTTAATTTTTGCATAATCCATGTGAGTAATGCTTTGTTAGCAATTGCTGTTTTGACAGTAACAAGAAATCCATTTTCAAATTCCAGATACTTTCTTTTAAATGTACATTTTCTGCACTGATTTCTTAGTAGTGGATAATTACCTCCGCCAAGGAGCTATGTTTTTGCCGGCGTTTGTTTGTTTGTTTGTCTGTTAGCAACATTACTCAAAAAGTTATGGACCGATTTTGATGAAATTTTCAGGATTTGTTGGAAATGTGAAAAGGAAGAACTGATTTCATTTTGGGGGTGATCCGGAAGAAATCCTGGATTCTGGATCACTTTGAAATTTTAGTTAACATTGTGGTAAATGGGGCCAAAAATTTTGTTTCTCAATATCTCGATTAATTATTGACCAAACCCCATGAAATTTGACTCAGGGATGGACAATCGGATCCCCTTTCATATTCCAAATTGAAAGATACGAGACAAATATTTATGGAAAACCACAATTAATATGAGGGGGACTGTAGTCCTTGGCGGAGGTCTGCGCTCTCTGAGTGCTTTTCTAGTTTATTCTTGGGACTAGTACTTTTTTGTAGCAGGAGAACCTAATTAAACCTTGCTACTTAATATTGCCATTTCTTTTGCCATAAACATGTGCATGTTTAGTGATCATAAATGTGAGTGCACCTTCTTCTGGGCATTGGCTGCCCTTTGGAGCTTCTCTTTGAGCTGAGAGTATTTCTGATGCAGTTCAGCCTCTCGCTCCTGAAGTTTGTGTTTCTCCTCCAGCCACTCCAGCCTCTGCTCCTCCACTGTCCTACAGAAAAAGAAGAAACACAAAGTATCAATAAGATATCAAGAAACACAACATATCAATATGCAAAACAAGAAAAGAAAAACAAAATATCAACGTCTTGCCATATTTCAAAATACTAAATTCATATTAAAGCCATGGATAAAATGATGACTCCTAATTGTGCTTTCCCATCGATGCACGTAATGAGTTATATTTGGTACATACTCAAAGATATGAACATGAACTATTAAAAAAAAGAAAAAATCCACTAACCTAAATAAATATCAACTGTGACTATTCAAATTTTTATTTAGATTACATTGATTGTGACAGCCCTACACTCTTAACATCTCAAACCTTTCACACCAAGTGCCAGTAAACCAGGTCTAAAACAAGAATAAACCATGAATAAAAAGTAGTAAAAGACAATTGACTGTTTTTATTCTTATACAGTAGCACATGGCAGTACCTCTCAGACTGGTGCTGGCTCCTCTCGGCCTCTGTGCGGACCGCCCTCAGCTCCTCTCGGGCTTTGTCCAGAGTTTCTCGGAGCCTCTGGTTCGTCTCCGCCAGGTCGCGCTCTGAGACAGACAGTGTCCCCAACTGCACACTCAGCTCCTGGTTTTGCTACAAAAATGAGAGAGTGTACACTTCATTACCAACAATATACAAAATACTACTGTCTTTAATATAATCTAGTAAAGTATAGGTTTAGGTACATACTCGCTTTAGTTCAGCCACCTCTGACTTCTGTCTCTCCAGTTCATCAAGTTGTGAACTCTGCTGGTGAAGTTTTGATCTGAAGAAAAATACAAGCCCATTATTTCCTTGTTGTACATTTTATGTCTTTCAAAGTAAAAATGTCGTGTCTATAGTTAACACATCCTTCAAGAGCCAGAGCACCTGGTCAAGAGCAATTAGCAACCAGATGACAGTGCATGTTTTGGGTCAAAGGGAGAGCAAAGGAGACAAACCCCAGTTAGCTCTTTTTGTTTTAACTTTATTGTAATTTGTGTTGATTGTTAGCACCTGAGGTTCTGCAGCTCTCTCCTGGCCGACTCTTCAGACTGCTGGGCGCTCCTGATCCTCTCCTCCCACTCCTCCTTTTGGGCCTGAGCTGCAGTGTCCTGTAGCGCCCTCTGCTGTTCCAATGTGACAAGGCAGTTCTCCAACTCCAATCTATGATCACAAACGATACAGTAAAAAAAATGAGTAGGTGTAACAACTACCAGTTTGAAATGGATTGGGTCCATTTGACTGAACCTAAACTTAGGTTCACTTATTCACTATGTTAATCTTATGGTTTATAAATCCTTTCAACAACTTTCCTGACTGATGAAACAATGGTGCCAATATATGACAATAATGGCAAAAAAATTAATACATTTTATGCTGACTGAAGGGGCATTGGACTTTGTAGATGTTTGGGTACAAGTAAATAAATCCAGTAATTACAGAAACCTTAACAATAAATCAGACCAAAACATATGAATTTTACTGTACAATTCTACCAAGTTGTCTAGCTTTTAAGATAGAAACTATTAACTATAAACTGTGTTTATTTATTTGATATGGACAGTGCATATTAATTAACATCTGTAATTGCAGTATAAATATGCCAGAATATAGCAAAAAAGCTAATTTCCATGCATGCATGTACGTATGACTGCACATAAAATTAAGATATTTTAAGACATTTTCTATTAATTTGGGGTAATCTAAAATACAAATGATACTGCTTATAAATACAGTACATGTGTCTCTTATGTTCAGATTCTGAGCAGTGGCGGTTGATTTTGTCTTACTTGTCCTCGTGCAGCACAGCGGTTTTCCTGAACTCTTCCTCTCGCGCGGCCTGGACCCTCCTCACAGCCTCTCGCTCCTTCTCCACCAAAACCTCTTTATGTCTCTCCACAGCTGCTTTCAGCACCTCCACATCAGACTGCAGACCTAAAACACAATAAAATAGACTTAATATTATTATTATATACACAATAAAATAGATTTAGTAGTATAACTATGAATGAGACTTCGAAGGATTTGTTTTTAGTACCATCGATCTGTGCCTGAAGAGCCTCTCTCTCCCGTTCCACTTCTGCCTTGGACCGAGCACATTCAAGTTTAACTGTGGCCAACTCCAGTTTGTTTGAATGCTTCATACTGTCAATCTGAGAAGTGTAAAGAGAAAAGGTAGTTATATTTATGTCATTAGTAAAACACTAGAGACTTAATTTCTGTGTATTTATATATTCATTTATCTTTGGTCTAATTGTCTACCTGGCAGTTGAGTGAGTTGACCTCTCTTTCTGCTTTGTGTAGTTTTGCTGTGAGCTCAGAATTTTGTTCGAGTGTGGTCTTCAGTTCAGTGTCGATTCGCTCCAGCTGCAAACGCAACGACTGACGCTCTGCCTGAGAAAAAATAATTGCAGGTTTTAATAAACAGATATAAATTGACTGTGAGCACATCATGCCCACTTGTGATTAATAAAGTATACAGTAGAATAAGGCATTTGATGAATTATCAAGACAAAGAGTTTAAGTGTAGTTTGTCACAAGGTCATACTATGTTTTATAGTTTAGTTCTAATAACTCAACTCATATAAAGCTACACACCATATAGAATGATACATTCCTTACAGTTTACAGTTTATACATATATACTTTTGCAATTATCCAACCACATAAATGGCAGTCCACCAACAAATTTGCTGAAGAATTGTGCAGGTACATTTCCTGGTTGAGATACAAGTAATACTTTTTTGACATACCTCCTACACCTACATACAATAAGGCAGTATCTCTTAACCCTTCCTCCTAAAACCCTCAAGGCCCACCATCTCCTCATGGTCTCACCTCAAGAGACTTGACTGCAGCCTGGGCTTCCGAGATCTGCCGGACTTGGATGCGCTGCACGTTTTCAGCCTGTTGTCCTGAGTTTTCCCTCTGGGCTCGGAGCTCCGTCACTTCCGTCTCCAGCCCTTTCAGCCGCGTCAGGAGCTGCGCCTTCTCCCTGAGCAGAGCCTCCACCCGTTTACCGTCACACAGAGGGTCCACACCCTGGTACCGAGCAACCAGGTCCTCCCGGTCCTTCTCCAGGCGAGAAATCTGACCACATCAAAGACTAAATTTAGGGTAAGTTTGAGCAATGCGTCATACATTTCTCTTTCTAACTTTGCACTCTGCAAGCAGTAAATGTGAAGACTTTTATTGTCTTAGTTTGGACTTTTACAAGTAAACAATGTGTTAAGGCTTTGTCTCACTTTCTGTGTTATTGCTTTACTCTAATGCACCTTACAAAACAGTACTGATTTGGAATGCACTTTAGAAAATGGGGGTGGGTGAGGGCTGTGTTTTTTAAAGACTGTATTTGACATACAATATTTTAACTATTTATTCTTATTATTATCTATGCTGCTGATGGCCTGGACCTGAGTGCAGTATTTCGTGTATTTTTTATACTGAAATGACAAATAAATTCAGATTCTGATTCTAATGTTCCACAGTATGGTATAAAAATTATATATTTTGTATTTATTCAATTATGGGTGTTTTGATTTTTAAAACATGTATTATTACTGTGATTGGACTCACTACTCTACAGATCTGATCTGTAACTTATTCTGGTGATGTAGTCTGCTTGTCTCCATGGAGACAGTTAAATTCCATACTGTCCTGACATTCCAGGAAAAAAAAACAATAACATTTACATGGAGTCAAGTAGGTGGTGGACCCTCTACCAGAAAAGTCTATAAAATGGGTACCTATGTTCCCTAAGTTACAAAAGATATGAAACATTTAAAATAGTAAACAATCTAAATGTCAAAGTAAGATTCTATTGGTTAAACTACAAGGAAACAGCTGAATAGAATTTGCCTTAAAGGTTGTATAGAGGATTTTCCAAGGAACGAGAAATCCAGCAACTGTTTGTCCTTTTTCAAATGTTGCGCATGCGTGAAACCACCCCCCCTCCCCTACAGCTCCCTACGTAGAAACGCCTCCTCCCGCCTCCTCCTTACGCCAGAAACAGGTTTGTTTACAGCCGGCGCGCTGCACATGACTTGTAAACAACTAACTACAGTGTTGGTTAAGCAAGGAGGAGCGGGGGAGCGGGGGGAGCGGGTGCGCGGATATTTCGTGCGCGGACGAGAAGTGAGGAGCAGGGAGAAGAGCGGAGCAGGGAGCAGGGAGCGGGGAGAGGAGAGGGGAGCGGTGCGCAGAGATTCCGTGCCCGGAGAAGTGAGGAGCAGGGGGAAGAGCGGATCGGGCAGCGCGGGGACAGGAGCAGGAAAGGGGTGCAGAGAAGGTTGCGCGGAGATTCAGTGCGAATGAACTAGCTACAACACGCAGCAGCAAGCGGACTCTTTCTTTGCATTGAAAATTACGTTTTCAGACATAGGATATCGCTTTCGTGTCCTGAAAAACGTTTGACTAGCTCTTGGAAATAAAGTACGTTTTCATAATAAGCAGAAGTGACCTGTCCAGGAGTAATTTGGCGACCAATGAGTCAGTCTTTAGACCCTTCGTCTGCTTCAGTTGCGCCATCGCTGGAATGAATCTACAAGAATCACCTTAGTTTGGCTTCGCTGCTATTCCCCTTGTCTTCTTCTTTCAGCAATCTCAAAAACAGACTTTCTTTTGTGGCTAACTGCTCCTGGATTCTTGTCTGCCATTGCAACAAACTTTGTGCGAACTGCGAGGAAGATATAGGTCAAAAAAAGCCGCTAAGAACTGTTGCGTTGGTGGAGTAAACAGTGTCTGTGCGGCTTGCGTCTGTGGACTGCGTGACAGGCGTACGTAAACCACGTACCGGCGGCGCGCAGGCAAGTCAGTTACGCTAGAAACGTAGGGAGATTGATTGACAGCCTGTCAGCTAACAGATAACGAGGCAGTGTCGTTATCTATTGGCAAATGTTTAGCTGGCCCCACCACGTCCCGAGTTGATGAATTTTTATTCTCTTTTTTTTAGTCATCATAATTACAAGGCTACTGCACCTCTATAATGCCATCATTGACAATTTGAAACAAAAAAAAATCCTCCATACAACCTTTAAGAATCAGTATCCCCCAAAGAGATCCTCTTCTCCAAACACACCTCTGCTTCATAGACAATCCTGCGCTCCTCTAGAGTCCTGAAGTGCTCTTCTCGCTGATGATCAAACTGAGACTTGAGGAGTGTGAAGTCGTAGCGCAGCTTGTTGTATTCAGACCTGTATCTCTCCGCCTCCTACACACAGAAGGAAATCAGCAAATAAGTGTAGTGAAGAGGGAGCTCTGAAAGGGTTTTAGTCAGTGCCACTCTCTTATGTTCAGAACTGTAATAATATCTACTGTTTGGAGTTGCATTAAGGCAACACAAGCTATTGGTAAAGAAACAGACTGATACATGTGACAATCTACTGTGACTAATATTATGAGGAAAAAGTAAATACTTTAAAGAGACAGACCTCCTCGAGTTTGTTGAAGCGTTCTCTGATGGGACCCTCCATCTCCTGCTGCACCTGAGCTCTGAGCAGCTCCAGACGCTGAGGGGTCATTACCTGAAATCATACATGTTTTAAATAGGCACTCATTCATTAAGTCAATACCATTCACATTATTTTTAAGTAGCATCATTTCCTCCATAAAGAACAACATTTTCTGTCTGATTCTTCAGAGAAAATACTATCCTTGTAATTAAGATTTGTACAAACATGTTATTCTTGAATTATTTTGTCTTTTCATATTGGTTTTTGTCAGTGCAGGATCACTGAAACATGACACAATAGACACCGAATTTGATTTGTGTATGTGTAAGGTATGTTTATTAGAATACAGACCCTGTTAAGTGAATGACCCTCACACCTGTAGCTTTAGGTCCTCCAGCTCCCGGGTCTTGTCCAGCAGCTCCCCTCTGAGCTCAGCCAAAAGCAGCTGCTGTCGCTCCTGCTGAGTCTGTCTGTCACTCAACAATCGCCGCAACTCATTCTGCGCTCGAGTGAACTCATCCTGGAGACTGAAGAATATGTTTGTTTTTTTCAACTATTACTATTAAATCGCCATTATTAATCAAACTGACATCTTCTGTTCTTATTTCTTGTTAAAAGGTACACTATTCATTTTGCTGGTGGAGGGTCTGCGATCTCATCTCCAAGCAAATGTTATTGCTTTATCAGAAATTAAAAACTTAGGCAGGTGACAGCACTAGGCCAAATGACTGTGGAGAGGTGAGCCCATGTTTTTCAATTTGTGTAAATAGATAATAATTTTAATACTCTCAACCATTTTGCAAGAATGTGCCATTATTTTGCCACATTAATAAAAAAGAACAGTTAGAAGAGGTTACAATTAATATCAATCTAAACAGTGAATGAATTTTAAAAAAAAGAAAATGCATTCTGTAATCATTTACCTAGTGTGCTCAGCCTTCAGTGTCTGGTAGTTGGTCCTGTGATTTTCACTCTTCATCCTTTCATCAATCAGCATCTTCTGCAGCTCCATCTCTGCTCCCCCGAGACTGGCCGACAGCCCCAGCATCGCCGCAGACCGCCCCATACCTGCCTCCATGTTTGAGGGGAGAGGGGCAGACTGGCCAAGAGCAGAGGTGGTCATCTCTCCTATTGATTAAAAACACAATGTGAAAACTACACTTGCACCTCTGGGTTCCTTAATGTGCTATTTACTATGCAGCCAGTCTCCAAAGGTTTGTTGTAAGTAGTAGTAACCATGGTGCCCAAGACAGCATCCCACAAGCCACTTCTAATCACAGTTTATCCATTTACATAGGGCTGTGTGAATGAGTCTCAAGTGATTAGCCCTTGTCTTGAGACTGCCTCTGTTGTGGATACCAAAGATCAAGTGAGTGGTAATTGCTGCTACTCTAGTTCGTCAGCCATTTAAAACACAAATGAATGAATGCGCTCAAAAATCCTGACTCCAGGCTATAGATTAAGCTGCAAGTTAAGGTTGACCAGACATCCCTATTTACTTGGGACAGTCCCAGCTTTGAACCCTGCGTCCCCTGTCCCCGCAGATTCATCTAAAAACCAGTGATATGTCCCAGTTTTATATAAGAAATGTCACTGGTGTCCCTATTTTTAACCAATTTGATACCTGGAAACAGTAAAGAGAGGCATACATTGTCATTTGTTTAGGTAAAATACAGAAAAGCTGCGTAAAAATTACCAAAAGACAGAAAATGTGACTATACTGACTCACGTTAGTCATGAGTGGTCTCTTAATAACATTTTTTCTTAATTACGCACTTGTTTCAGAATTTTATTATTACCAGCCACCAAAAACGCATACAAGACTGTAACAGCGTATAATAGAGGACGTTTTCAGACATAACACTTTTCAGTTTAAAAAATTACAGATGAAAAACTATGAATTAATAAAATGAATGAAAGACGAAGCGTGTAAATGCTAGCTAACTATTTGTAGCAGTAACGCAGACATAACATGAGATTTTGACTCAATATAGTAACATACATCAAAAACGTATGTTCAGGGGAGCATTTTAGTCGTTGATAGTGTTGTTCTTCAACATAAAAGAACAAAAATACATATAAATCAACTGGACATGTTTTCAAATGTCGCGCTATTAAAGGGCTAATCGCCGAGGGGACGCCCATTTATCGGACAGTGGACTTTTGCTATTGATCTTACGAGTTTTTAAGTTTGAAATGCGCAAAACATCATGTAATCTAAAGCCTTTAATGGCATGTACATTTACAGTAGCAGAAAATAGAAAAAAAACTGCGAAAAAAGACGAGAAATGAGCACAGCTGCGCGGATACTGTCCATAAGCAATTGCCAAGTTGGAATTAGCGTCGCATAGTTTAATATTTTGTCATCAGAAAACATTGTAACAACGCGTGTCCTTTTGTGTTTCATTTCGTATAAAATTACTCACCGCTTTCCAATCTCAGAGCCCCCTTTATTGACCTGTAACCAGACCAAGTTAGCCGTTCGCTAACCTCCTAGCTCATCTAGCGACTACAAACCGATGCATCACGGGAAATTAGTTTAAAAACCAAAGATCGTCTGTTGAGGTAATGATCTTCACGCTTCGCAAGTGTCAGTTTTTCCCACACGCACACCGCCCTCTGCTGGTGGAAATGTTTTTTTTTTATATAGTGACAGTTCATATTTACGGATTTTGAGGAAAAGCGACAATTTTCACGCTTGACAAAAAGGAATGAAAAAAGGCAAGCAAATTATTTTAAATTCAAGATTATTGTTTGCATTAAAAAGTAAAATTGTATAAATCAAATATACTAACATATATATACATAACATATAAAACAGATATACATTAATTATCATACTCTATAAAAATGCTAATTAAATAATAGAAAACATGACAAAATACATATAATGCCCTGAAAAGTAGGATGAAAATGTATACTGGGCAGCCAAAAATGTTTTTAAAAAATTGTAAAAAAGCAAGGAAGTGCAGTTTATATTTTTAATTTCCAAAACAGAAGTGCTTTGCGCTGCGCTAGGAATAATAGAGCTGCATATATACTTTTGAATTTTGAACTACAAACAATAATAGTACTTGGAAAGGCTTCAGTCATGACCAACATAAAATAAACAAAGTAAAACGAAATGTATAAAACAACAGTGGGGAAAAAACACAAATTGCTCTTATAAACTGTTACAGCCAAAGTGTGATTGTCATTGAGATACACACACAATAATAACAATGATGGGATGCTACATGACACTTTGTGAAATAATTGGGCTGAAGTGAAAATGGTCCATTACTTTACATTGTACCATGTATAGTGTTTCTCCCAAATTTGTGAGACTATGGTGCCACAAAATGTATTGGAGTAATGCCACGTTTTGAATTTAATACATAAGGGATGTTTTGTAAACATTTACAATAAAACAAGAAATAAAAGATAAAACATTGAAGTATTCTTAAGCTTGTGGTTGGCACCGTAGTCTCACCTTTAATGAGAAACTCTGCATCTGTGCTTTTCCATACAGTGACAGAAACAACATAGTGTGAAGGCTGCTTAAGGCACTGGCCCGAGTTCATAGAAATATTAGGAAGATCATAAAGATTCTCAGTAACCTTCTCAAAGTGGTTAAACCTATGAACACACATGTACAGGGATCAATTAAATACATAAAAAAATAAATTAACAAAACTATTATACTGTACAAAGTAAGGGTGGCATTCAGCCCACTTCCTGAGTCTCAGTCTTTTCTAAAATACAGTACCAAACATCTTCAACCTGAGCTGCAAAAACACATAAATGAGTATAATTAATGAAAGAGCAAATCAATTAAAATTAGTTATAAATATGAGAGACTTTACCTGTCTGCTGCATCTTGGTCTGCTGCATTGCTGTCTGCTTTGGATGAGGAGCTTTGCATTTTTGTGGGAACTACAAAAACAAAACAAAAAAACAAAAAAAAAAGTTTTCGAAGGATATTTTCAGTGGATGTAAAGTGAAAACTGTCCGCTAAAAGTACTAACCTAACACTGCTGGGATGTTGAGCCTGTTGTGATGATTTGTCTTTTTTTGGCCATTTTATCGGCCTTTTAAAACATAACAAATTGGCTCTAAAGTTGAATTTGTTATGGCTTATCTAAATGGTCAGAAGATTCTCTGCATTTGACCTGGGAGGTGCTGCTCCCTGGGACCCATGTCCAGATCATGTTTTTAATGATAGTATCTAGCAGGAGGATTAGGCTATTGTCTTTTTAGGTCAGTGGAGTAAGTTTTAAGTTCATGTTAATCAAATAATAAGAAACAATATTTTATGCATTTTCATAATATATAAAATAAGAATAGAAGATGAACAGACCTTGTATCCAGCGTATCTGTGTGGCCGGCCCGTAGCCCTGTTCATTTTTGGCTGCGATCCTGAACACAACAGCGGGGCGGTTGGTCTGGGAGCAGTCAATGTGGGCGTTCTCCAGGTGGGATGAGCTGACGGAGCAGGACGTCTTTGTGCCCCTGTAGATTCGGATAAATCCCATCTGCCCTGGGCGCTCTGAGCTAGACCCCGGCCGGCTCTTCTTCACCGCCAGGTACATGGAATACTCCATAATCTTCCCCGAAGGAGAGGAGGGCGCATCCCACGCAATGTGCACAGTGTCATTGAGCTGATAGAGGAAAAGATTTACAATAATGTCACATATAAAATTTCTCTTATGCGGGGGTTAAAGGGCCTAGAATAGAAAACACTTTCATGAGCTCTAGTTTTTATCTTAGGTACAGTTGTAGTCTTTCCCTCTTTGTAGTTATAGAACATAATTTAAGTTTTTTGAGGAATCAGACAAGTACAAATTGGCCAAATTAGACACAATGTCAATAACAGAAATTATACATTCAAGATTTGTGAATTTACCTTTTATAGCTTAGTCAATAGGAAAAACTGTCTCATTTTCTCCATCATTACCCCCTGTAATCTTAAAAATACCATCATCTTACCTTAGTGATTTTAACGGCTGATGGAGCTCCAGGAAACCCAGGCTGGCAGGTCTTGAACTCACTGACCGGACTAAAGTCTCCGGTTCCAAAACAGTTGAGCCCAGCCACTCTGAACCTGTAGGTCTGACCAGGGGCTAGCACCTCCCTCTCCCGGCCCTGATAGTCCTGAGGTCCTGGGGCTTTCCTCTGCACCAGGGGCTGTGCAGGAAACAAGAGCAAAACTAGAGAGACTTCTACAACAGACCTAATACTTGATTATAGTGAGAAGAGCTGTGTAGATAGAAAGTCAACACACATCCATCTTGTGTAAGATAAATAAGCCTGTAAAATGCAATTGGAAAATTGCAATGGCTGCAGTTAAAAAAGTACACTTTCGTATGTATTACTATGTAAATAACTAAATATAATATATGTATTGAAGTTGTATCTTATCTACATTCAGACATTAATAAACATTCTGAAACACATGTAATTATTTATAGGTGAGATATATTTGTATTACTATATTTCTATATTTTATTTTTACTTTTGCACATTTATATAATAATGCCTTATTTGACACCAGCCTCTTGAATTTATTAAATATATTTATTTTTGAAATTATTATTACTATTTATATTTTTAGACCCGAGCGTCAGAAGCTGGCAAAGGGCCTATTAGTATCGCAAAGCGATGCGCCTAGTTTGCTCTTTGTTATTATATTATATTGTGATGTGTGAGCTGCTGGATCCAAATAATTTCCCTTGTGGATCAATAAAGTTTGTCTGATTCTTTATTTTAAAAACATACAAAATTGCAAAAACCTACCTCTTTAATGCTTACTGTCCGGTTGCTGATAGCGTTTGTGCTCTGGTCGTTTTCAGACGGAAGATAAAAGTGATTGACCTCAGAGAAAAGTGTTTTAAAGACTCCAACATCGAACCAGGAACCAGAGTCTGTCTGTTCAGACTGAAAAAGATCAGTACATTTATTGCAGTGAGCACAAATGTATGACTTATGAATAATGGCAATGAAATAAATCAGAAAATTACCACATACCTGTTCATTTTTGTCAGCTCCTAAAACAAACAAAAAAATTTATATATATCAAATATACTGCATTTGCTTTTTTCTCTGATGTCACATAATTAAGAGCACTCACTGGACTGAGCTGAGTCACCTGCAGCAGATGTTTCCTTTTCAGCTGCACATGAAAAAATAAATACATAAATTAGTAAAAAAAAAAAAAAAACTGTGTCTAAGTATATTAATATGTTTGAAATTAAATTAACTTACTGCTGTGTTTAGTATTTGAGCCTGTGCCATCCTGCTCTTCTTTTTCCTGGACAATATTATTATTATTAGACAACTATTATGTGCCACTAAACCAGCATATCCACATCTTCCCTTTGATACTGTGAAATACTGGCAAATAACATAAAATTAAATGTTGTACACCGGGTCACAACAGTGCAATTTTCCCAATTCTACAACACCATGTAGTTCTATTTCACCCCTACCAGGATTCATACAACCACAGTAGTCACATACATAACCTTTGCTTTACATTGCACTGAAAAGGTAAATTAAACTGATTAATCTGAGAGTTTACATTTCCTTCCAAGTGGTTAAATCCAGTCGTCACTCACTCAGGTAGCCCATATCAAATAGAAAAGCACTGGATCACAATGTAATAAGTTACCTTTGTGCATATGTTCTCCACTTTATTGGTAGTATCTTCTTTTTGAGCCTGACCTTTACCTTTAAAATAAAAACAGAATATTGTTTTATTAGTTTTGAATCATTTATCTGGACTGACTCGCTTTGCCAAACTCACCAGTGGCGTCTCCCTCCTTTGTGTCTGGTCCTTGTGTTTTATTTGAATCCTGGTTTTGACCGACTCCGTTGCTGGACGAACTCACAGGCTGAATCTGGAGGAGGTAGCTATCTGCTGCAGCTAGGGGGCGCCAGGCCACATGCAACAAGTTCACTGTGGACTTGATGAGCAGTACTGGCTCTGGAGTAGAAGGAAGCTCTGGAGAAAATAAACAAGTAGCAAATATTTGTTTTGCATTAACTCCTCTACTGGTGTGGTCTTGAGAGTACATTTTGGGTCAGATATATAGAGTGATAGAATATTTAGTCAACCAAGAATTTCTTAAAATGACTATAATCCTAATTCCATAAACAAAGACAAGAACTACTCCCATTCTCTACCCACATGCTTCACTTATTGAGACATCACTACTGTTTATTCCTTAGATGAAGATCACCTGATAAAAGCTGCAGTTTAGGAGCTGCCCTGACAAAGTTGTCCAGTTGTCACAATTTCCTGAAATTCTTAGTCATGCACATTTCTGGTTTTCCTCTAAAGTCAGATATTAGCAAGCTGCATGCCAGTCTCAAATTGTACCATCTACTCATAATGCCATAATCATAAATTGTATGGAGCTCAACAGTGACCGCCTGCTCCGGTTAAGCAAGTAAATATTAAAGAGCTCAAAAACATCACATCACATCCATAATGCAGTTGTTCTAAGTCCATAAAGCACATTTGAAAAATACGATTCAGCAAAATGTTTTAATAATGATTCAGAAACAGATGTTAAATAAAATAATAAGTCTTTTGTTCATTAGTTACCACATTGCTGATAAGGCCTGAACAAACTTTCAAACTTTTAACAATATATATTTGTTGTGGAACTGGGGACTGGAGCGATCACTGTTGAGTTCCATTATCAGATGCTCATAGAATGTGTTTTCTCCCAGTGAATATCTCTCTTTCTCTCACCTGTCTCCAGATACCACAGGTCCTTGCAGCAGACCTGATAGCTCCAGCTCTTCCTGTATCCGTCCCTCCCGCTCCATACGTACAGACGGGAGCCCACCGCCACAGCACAGTGCCCCGCTCGGGCTCGGGGGCGGACGGCGTAGGGGTCTTCCACCTGAGGGCCCTGACTCTCCATTTGAGACTCCACGTCCTCCGGTTGCTCCGGGCCCAGATCCTGCCAGCTCAATGTGTCTGGAGAACAACAGAGACATTAGAATTGTATGATATTTTTAAGCAAGGTAAAGCATGTGCGTATACTAGTAGAGCTCTACATGAAAGTTTTGGGTGTGTCAAAAATATTGATAATCAGCAGCCTCCATGGTCAGTAGGCAGGACACTGATCCAATATTATTCTTTTATATTATGATTTACTTCATTATTTTAATTCACACAGACTTTACACCTTTTCACAGAAAAAAAGTGAATACTGGTAAATGTCTACCATGACCTATATAACCTATATAACCTATAGTACTTTAAAACTTATAGAACTTTAGTCATAGTGTTACTAGACCAACAATTACTTTGAATAAGGATGTGTTACGCTTTTAATTTTTTTTTGCATTCAACATTTTTTGCATTCAAAGGGCACAAATGTTTAAGTGAATTACTTAGATTTGCAGCATTTGAAGCAGAAATAAGTTTGACTAACCCAAATTAAGGACACTCAAAGAATTAGTGCAAATCCACTCTGTTCCAATAGCTTTTTCTCTCTCAGTCTCTGGTATTGGCACCCAGCCTCCAAACACATACATCCTATACAGAGTGGGCACAAGAAAACAGTTACAGTCAACATCGGATAGGTGTTATCACAATGAGAGTTTTCAGCATATCCAGCTTTCTTACTTATTTCCGATGACGTTTGCCGTGTGCAAGCTTCTAGGAAATGGTCTGCAGCCTCTAGTTTCAGGCATTGACCACTCCATTGTATCTAAATAGAAAATTGAGACAACACTGAAGTACAGCAATTCATTAACATTTATTTACACATTTCTAATAAAAGGAACATAAAATAGGGCTGCACAACAAATGTAAATGCTGCAAGAAACAAAATATATGACACAAAGATCACTTAGGAGTTTTGGTCCTGGTCAAACATGTATATATATTTATTTATAAGTATTTTGAAATTATATATATATATAAATAATTATTATAATTTTAATATAAAAATGTTGAAATATCACATATAGCCCGAACATAAAACATACCAAGGTCTAGCTGCCAAAGGTCGTCTAACCGCGAGCCTTGCATGCCTCCAAACACGTAGAGTTTTGGTGAGCCCAGCCCAGTGTAAACCACCGCTGTGTGCGACTCTCTGGGTGAAGGACCTCCACCTTTGGTCTCTGGGATGCTCCAACCTCTCGCCCCCGATACTGACTGTAACTCCAGCTCAAACAAGTCTCCCAAGTATCTGAATATTAAAAAATATATATATATGAATGTAATATATTTTTAAAGACAACTGATTTTTACTGATTTTACTTTTGTTATTGACTATACATAACTGGCTATAAGAGTAATAACAAACAGCATAAATATTGTTCTCCTAAAGATATTAGATGATAAAGTTACTGTAAAACATTGACTAAACTAAATTATAAATTGCAATAAATAAAAAATAATAATGTCAAAGTGTGCTAAAAGTAAAAGAAAAAAAAATAACAAACAAAAGTTAAATATGCTGCTCTGAATCGTATGGAGCAAAACTCAAGGGGATTGGTATTGAATAGTCGACATAAGACAATAAATCCAAACTGAAATTATTATTAAAATGTATATGTATAGTACCGTGGTATGTTGCCATTGGGATCCTCACTGTCATTTGCCAATCCTCCAAAAAGATAACATTTGTTTCCTGTAAGAGTAAAGCTGTGACCAATGCGTGCGCAAGGGGGAGAGCCAATCTTTGGTGCTCTAGGCTTCAGCTTCTTCCATAACCAGCGACTTGCCTATGAATACAAAATTTTAATAAATAACAAACTAAACACATTATAACAAGTAAAAAAGATTAATTAATAAAAATAAGTAATGTTTGATGATCAACATTACCTGTAGTTCATATAGGCTGCTGGAGTACTTTCCAAATTCAACCATTCCTCCAAATACGAGAATTCGAGCTCCATCGCAAACAAAGCCATGAGCAGCGCAACCAGGAGGGATGTCACCTCTCACAGCTGGGAGGAACCACTGTCTTGACACTACAGAAGATTTTATATGCATACTCATGAGTAAAACACAGATGTTGTTTAATACATTTTCTTAAAATAGACCAATAGAGTTAAATATTTGTATTTATTTATGTATTAATAAATTAACAATTAATAATATTAAAAGACAAGATAGAAGAAAGAAAACAAAATATGTATTTGTAAATATGAAGGATTGTAGCCAAAGTTAATTTCCATTCTTAATCTCCAGCTCAGCAAAGGCCTGCCACATCACCCGCCTAATTCATAAAACATGACTCAGATACAATAACAGCTTCCACGTGCATCTCTCACTCACACACTCTAAAACACAGGTATACTTCAGAGATACAGACAATGTTAGAAGTTTATAATACGAGATGTCTGATTTAGATCGTTTGAAACTCAGGATATGTACAGAGAAGGGATAGTGAATTTAACTCTAGGAAGACAAGAATGGTAACTAGAAAAGAGGACACGAGCTACAGCCCTAAACTTTTGCAAACAAATGCAATATTTTAATCCTATTGCTTTTGGACACATCATTTATTTCTACTCATTAGTCCAGGATGGATGCTACAGATGATACATTCTTCTTCCAAAATCAACTTTGTAGTGATGTTTTGACGTACTCAAGTCGCACCCTAACAACTGTCAAAATGGTAACCTTAGCTGGACGGTAAGTGGACACAACTAATGTTACAACTACTAAAATATTCAGATCCCAGAAATTTTAGGGCAATTTGTTCATGTTAAACAATGCATTGCTAGTAATAATACAAAATAATAAGATCATGAGTACTTAAAAATGCAAATGAGAAAGTATTTTGCAGCTTTCCACTGTTGGAGTATGCTAAAAACATTAGCCATTAGCCCCTTTAGCTTTAGCATTAGCTCACCAGTGTTGTATACATGGAGGTCCTCCGCTATCCCCTCGTTTCCTCCGCCGAAAACAATGATCAGCTCCCGGATGGCTGCAGCTCGATGACCGTGTCTGGACCGGGGGATCACTCCGCTGACTGACCCAACTCTCCTCCATATGTGCTCCTCGGTACCGGGGGTCATTTTACCGACACCGTCCCTGCACCAGAACCAGAGTTTGGCGCTGGCGACGTTTCAAAGCCGGAGGCGGGGCCATAGACTGAACGTGGGCGGGACGAGAGCGCAGGGATGTCCGCTGCAGCAGAGCGCGCACTCGGGCTGGGGTTTGGTTCAGGTACTGTTACTGCCAAGAATGATATTGAAACTAAAGTTGGCTCATCACTGAAAAAATGCAATTACAAACATTATATTATGATGGATGATCAGTAGTAGCGATGTAATAATAGTAGAAACTAAAGATGTAATAATAACCGAAATATCGTGATATCGTATCGTCAAAGTTATCACAATCGTGGACCATCATAATATGTCGAATTACAAGTCTCTTTGTTTAAATTAAGAATTATGTGAAAAAAAAACAGAGGGAACTACATAGACCATGATCCTTTGCTTCATTTCAGCATAGACTACCTGAAGAAATAGCATTTCTAAGCACTTTTAAGTATTAGTTCTATGGATTAATTCTTGTCAAGGCATTTTAAGAGGTAAAAGTAGTATATTAACAGTTTTCTTAGGCTCCATAAAATATCATACAGTGAGATGTATATCGTGAAAATATCGATTTGGATATTGTTACATCCCTAATCGTGAGCCTTCCCACCGTATCACGAGCCTACCCACGATATCGCAATAAATATCGTACCGTGAATTTCATACTGTGACAATATCATATTGTGAGACTTGGATATCGTTACACCCTTAGTAGTAACTGTTGCTCTTTGTTAATGGTATTATATATTCTGATGTGTAAGCAACTGTGTCCTAATAATTTCCCTTGTGGATCAATACTACTATTAAAAGTAATAGTATAATACTATTAGTAGTAGTAGTAGTAGTTAGGGTGACCATATTTCCGTTTGTGAAAACCCGGACACCTTGGGGGGGGGGGGGTATTGTGTATTACAAGCGGGTAGTAATTACACACTGGTGGGTCAGGACTAAACCAGGTCTAAACCAGGATTAATCTTGGATTTAAGAGAGAAAACGCCGAGCAGTTTGTCCGCAAAGCGCGATTGGGCAATTGCCGCGTTTAACTCCGTGAGGTGCGGAGCTGAGCCGGTCCTTTCTCCTACGGTCACCCCCGAGCCCGCCCTGACGGTGAGTCCTGCTCCAGTTCTGGTTTAGTCCTGGTTTAGTCCTAGTTCAGTCGTGGATTAGTCCTCCTCTTCAGTCCTGGTTTAGTCTTGGTTCAGTCCGTGGTGTAGGCAGCGCAAAAGTTTGATATAATCTCGGGTTAACGGGCAGGTGCGGTCCTGTCCTGCGCGGGTGCGGTGTTGTACTGAGGGTTTCCAAAAATGGACCCGTGCGGGACTCTGCGCTGTTGGGCTCCATTATGGAATAAATTAATCATGTTACATAAAGAAGGAGGAATATAACACAAGGACGACAGCAGCAAGAAGTTTTAAGAAGGAAGAAAAAAGGGTTGCACCTGCCCTGTCTGAGAAAAGTGTATAAAGTGTGTGCTGGGGGTTTTACAGCCTTAAAACAGATATAATCATTGTAAAATATAAAGTTGACTACTTCGCGGATTTCACCTATCGCGGGTTATTTTTAGAACGTAACCCCCGCGATAAACGAGGGACACTGTCCTCTCACCTCACAACCTGTGCACATGGACTCACACTTGTCCCGACCGGGACGGAAAACGGAGAATTTCTTGTACAAATGCGCATTTGTGTTTCGGTATGTTGCAGGCTGACCGACTGTTTGTGTCTCGCTCCTTCTGAGTCACAGACGCTACGAGAGACGCTCAGTTTAATGCCCCCAATGAACGATACTGAAAACCCGGACATATGCGTCACTTCATAAAAAAAAAAAAAAACTCGGACGCCCCGGACATGACGCAAAATACGGACATGTCCGGGGAAAAACGGACGTTTGGTCACCCTAGTAGTAGTAGTAATAATAGTAGTAGTAGTAGTAGCAGAGTAATAGGCTACCATATTATATAACTGGTCAAGACTACGTAGCGTAGATAGATGCATAAATAAATTAGTGCTTCATTAACAGTGCTGCATTTGTTTCATACAATTGTTTATTTAAAGCCATATATTGTAACCTCTGCTGCGGCACCTCCAATGTTACATATTAAATGTTCATCTGACTATAGTAAACATACAGACTTTTTTTTTAAATTCCCAATCATTAGCTCAATCATTCGAACAATAACTGGTTCTCAATATCACTGCTGTTTATTTTCCCTTTCAGTCTCTCTCCATTCGTTTGGCCAACAAAAACCCACCCAATAAATGAGCACAACATGAAGCAGTTTATGAAACAGATTAAATTTACTTTTGATGGTTATGAGAAATAAATAGTTCCAGTAAAAAGTCACACGGTTTACCACCAGCTCAGTGTTCGAGAGGGTCACAACAGCAGGCTTCCCATGCATTAGAAACAAGCATTCACTCACATCGCATTGAGTTCACACCAAAACCATTCATTCGACGTCTGAAAATACAGTTTACAAGGAAAAAACATATGGTTACTACTGCAGAAATCTCCATTTATGCATTATGCATATCACTGCTTATAAAAATCTGTCATTTAGATTAATGCATGCTGTCAAAATTATTAGGCGTATACTGTTAACTGACAAACAAAATGCATTTAGTTAGTCCTTCTATTGATTTGTGCATCTTAACCGGTAAATCTCCTCAAGTCTCATTATCATTTTGGTTTACCATAATCAAAAATATATATTTTTGTGCAAAAAAAGTAGAGTAAGACACCTACCTATATGTGTTCTTACCATTCACATACAGTTTTACAATATAAACAGTTCTAAACAAAAATATACAAGTAGGCCTATATATTTCCAAATGTCCAGGTTTGAGGTGATCTATTGATTTTTTATTGATATTTATTTTATTGATTGATTGATTTTTTTTATTTTTTTGCTTGATTTTTGATAATTCACTTTATTGTTCAACATATATTTTGAATGCATTATTAAACCAAAATGGTTTTTTTTTTTTTAATTCTAAATATATTTGCTGAAGCTAGGCTACTCAAATTGCAGCCCATATATTTTTTTTCATAGTTTGAAAATGTGACCTAAACTTTAAATTGAAGTTTTGAACCTGTCCAGATGCCTATTAATAACAGTACAAACAACTTATTTGAAACTTTCAAACTGCATAGAAAATTTTAGCTTATGTAACAGGCAATGGACAAATCAAAAATCTATTTCTGCACCCAAACCATACATTTCTCAATACATACTGGCTACAAATCAGTAACTTAATAATTTTATCATGACTTGAGGAGATCTTTCATTGAATAAATGTGTGCTATAAAGGGAGATTTCTGAGCAGTTGAGAAAAAATGTAAAATTTCAAACTGACATTTTCAAAATCTTTTTTATAACCATTTTTTATCCCCCCGCCCGTCACTCTCCTCCCTTTGTGAAAAGTCCATGCCTCAAAGACACTGTGTTTCCAAAGGAGAGGTCAAAACTGTCTTAATACTGTGGAGTAACCTTCAGTCCCTGATTCAAACAAGAACAAAAATGTTGAGTGCAAGTTAGAAGTTACTGCAGTGAGATATTCGACAAAAAAATTAAGCTTATTAAATTTTTTTTTAAACAAAAGCAACAAAGTCCTGGCAGTTTCTGGAGTTTGAAAGAAGGACTGTGGACTTCCTGTTTCCTCTTCTTGTTAATTTTGGTCCCATTGCAACTTTAAAATGGAGTGTGCTATGTTCCACCATGGATCGTAAACAAAATAATAATGGGATTGTATGTGGTACTTGTGTATAGTTAGCTAATATAGACAAAAGATAATGTTTACAGTAACCCAATTCTTTCTAATCTAGGCAGGCGATTAGTTTGATCTTAGACAAACAATTCTAAAAAAAAAAAATAAATAAAAAATCTTCCCAAAATAATTTCTACATCAAAATCAGATTGCACTCGAATTCGGATCCATAAACAGACTTCTCTTAAATAAACTAAAACTCTAATAATAATCTGGGCATATATTAATAAACTGTTTTAGTCTCACTATAACATGTATATTCAGAGACTTATCTTATACCACTAAGCTTGAGATTTTATTTTGACTGATCAACTCCCAAGACTTCATCTGTACTTAACTAAAGCTACTACAGCCTTTTATAAACAAGTACCACACCCATACCTAATTCCCAAATCACTTAATGAATATAATTTCATCATTTCCATTGCAAAATTTATCCTCCAGAGGTCAGTAAGGAGTCCATGATGAAATATTAAACAAACATCCACAATTCAAAATAACCGTATTTTAAATTACTACATGAAGAAGAGTCCTGTCCTCTTTAGCCTTTCACCTGGAAACGTGGTTCAGAGTTCAGTCACGGAAGCTCAGAGAAAAAACAAACAAACATACAATTCAAATATATATAGCATATCCATTTACATATTTAACAAAATGGAGAAACTGTTTCCAAGCAACAACAACAATAAACAACAACTTGGATCACAGCGTCAACATCAAAAATTAAAATTAACCTCATAAATCAGTGTAGGAGCAGGACAATAGTAAACTGACAGTTCACATCATGTTCACACACAAAGTTTGTTAAATACAAACAGTAGTATTTTAGCAGCAATTCGACCCCATCCCAATAAATAAAGTGTGTCTGTGTGTGTTGTAGTACTGGGGGGTACTGGGGTGTAGTACTGAGAGGGAACAGTAGGGGGCAGCTGGGCTCATGCGACACAGGTTGGTCCAGGAGGAGATGAAGACTGGAGATCTTTAAAACAACATGCTCTGTCTCCTGTTTATCTTGTTGTCTGGAAAAGAAAGCAGTGATTAACTTTTAAAATTCAAAAACGTATAGTCCAATTATGTTTAACTGAAATGCAGTATTGTAAACTGCAAATCAATGTGTAATCTATTTAAAGCAAAAATAAAATCCATTGTTTCTGTTCTGCTATCCAAGCGTTTCACAGTGATGAATGTGGAAATGATAATTTAAAACTTAAAATATATTATTAGAGAGGAGAAAAGTCCTCAAAATGTTGCCTACAATAAGCTGATTTCCATGAATAGCTGTTATATCATATTTTAGTTTTATCCGGTTTTGTAACGTGTTATTCTCGCTTTTGGTCATAATTTAGACATGTTTTGAATAATATTGTTAAGACTAAAATATCAAAAAATGTAATCCAAAAAATGTTGTGTAATGACAAAGTTTGAGAATGACTGGTGTGGAGACATACTTGAGTCCGTGTATCCAGTGTTCCTGTATCCTGGGTCTCTCTGAAGCTGCACCTCCTTCAATGTGAATATGGAAACATCTAAAAACAAAAAACAAAAATTAAACATGTACAGTTTTAATACTGTTTTAATAACAAAATCTACAGTCTATATGAAGTGCTCACTCTCTGGCAGGTTGTGGACTCTCATTCCCAGCTGTCTGAAGTACGAGTGCTTCATGGCGTCTTCAGCAGAAATCCTCTTCTTTGATTCATACTAAAAACATTCAATACGCACATTAACATTTACGCATATCTTTAAATTTATTCAGCTTGACAATCTTTTAAAACTTACATTGAGGAAAGACAGTAGTAGCTCAGTCCCTTCACCATCGAGCCTAGAAGACACAAAAAAAATACCAAAAGAAAATACAGTGAGCTTTTATAAGAAGATAAAGCACAAATAGTTTTAAGGCTTGAGTCAGATTTAGTGCAGGAAAAAGACAGAAAAAAGTGGAGTACCTGGGAGCGTGGTTGATGATCAGCTGAGGTTTGTATTTGGGAAAGTTGTAAGATTTAAACTCTTCAATGGATGAGATTCCTGGCCAGTTCTCTTCTGTGGGCGTGCCTGTCAAAAATAATCATAATCCCTTTCAAAATCTCTCTCACATAAACTATACAAAACTTAAAAACATGATGTACTTTCTAATCAGTTATAATGTTGTTTCCTCATCAAAAACATACAAGGAGATATGTTTTGTTTCATTCACTTTCGTTGAACACATAAACCCTAGATGTTTATGCTGTGTTCTTCTCTCAAATAGAAAACACTCTGTTTCACCTTGTGATGACATGTGGTAAAACAAGAAGTGCTCCACTGTGTTTTTAAACTCTACACACCTTTACTAGAATCATTTGGATGGTTTCAGCATTGGAATTGCCAATCTCTATTGAACAAAAAGGTAAAATGTAGCTGTTAACTTGAAAATTACTGCTACATGACATCACAAGGTGGAGCAGAGCATTTTGAGTGTTATGTAGATTCCTAATAAAGGGTTACTCAAACACTGTGTGTACTCAAACTCTGAGAATGAAACAAACACACAAACACAACACAATACTCCAAAATGGCTAAAATCTCTAAATCTAAAGAGTCAGTTTTGGGTATTATAAGACCTGTAAATAAAATGCAATTATGCCATTTTGATTTACAATTGAAAATGATATAAAAATAGATTTATCCGTATGAAAATGGCATAGGCTGAATTCTTACCCAGTAACCTAAAGATGAGGTGAAGCTCGTCTTCTACTGTGGAACCCGGAAACAATGGCCGACCTGCAGCCATCTCATAGAAAATACAACCCACTCCCCTGAAATCACAAGGAAAAAATTACATGGGGTGATTATTTTACTATGAAAAGACACATTTACAATTACATTATAGTGCTATACTTAAGCCTAAGCATACTTGTCCCAGCTGAAGTCATACATTGAAAACTACTGCTTCACATTCCATGAGGAGGTAATAACATTATAATATGGCTTAAAGCTCAGAAGAATCAGTTTAGTATAATATAGGAACTTTAATATCGGAGTCAAATCATTGTGTCATTGATCTTGGCAGTATGAATTATACCTCTTCAGACCAGAACCTTGAGATTGAAAATGACTTCAGGATAATGATCCAAACATCCTGACGTACCACCAAATATATATATTTTTACTTCAATGTATCTTTAGACATTTTTCTGATTGTTAGCCATTTCCTCATTCTACGACCACTCGCTGTGCTTTACTATTATGACAAAGGTCTTCTTATTTAACAAAATTAACATACCACATATCAATCTGTGTGGAGTACTCTGACGATCCCAGTAAAACATCAGGAGGTCGATACCACAGAGTCACCACTTCATTTGAGTATGTTTTGGTTGGCACTGACTTCGCCCTCGCCAAACCTACCAATGAACACCAAATAAACAACATCAGCATATTGAGGTGTGAATTTTCCTAGGGACAATTTACACTTAATTCTGATTCTTACCAAAATCAGCCAGTTTGAGCTCCCCCCTGTCATTGATTAGCAGGTTTTGTGGCTTCAAGTCTCTATGCAAGACTTTTCTTTTGTGACAATAAGACAGACCTCGCAGGATCTGGAATAAGAAAATCTAAAAAAAACAAAACGCAAGAGAAATACATATTAAAACAAAATCATAACATCGTAGGTCTGAAATGGCTTTGTTGAGCAGTGGAGATGTTGCTTAAGATTACAGGGCACAGATACAGGCAGTAATGACAGAGGAGAGGGTCTCACTTTCACATTGTGCATGCTCATTATGTTCCCACAGTCGTCCATGTACTGCTTCAGATCTTTATCCTGAAAAATACAGAAAAGAAAAAACACAATAATATAAGGAACTAGATTATGTATCTAAAAAAATAATATAATTTTAAACCAACCATAAAGCAACTTAATTACACAATTGTATTTTATTAGACATAATGTATGTTATAGCTTATTTTTCTGTGATGCAAAAAAGATATAAGACCTTGAAATTGCAAATGTTATTTAAACCTCAGGCTTGTCCATAGAGAAGCCTTCTTATTTACCGGTACATGGTGAGAGAAAAACTACTGCATATAGTATTGTAAGGTTACACAGGACTAGATGAAAATTAGCTTATAGTTAAATTTGGTTTGTGCAATACATTTATTGTGCAATGTTCCTGTAAATAACTAACTAACTAACTAAATAAATAAAAATAAAGGTTGCATGCCAAACAATTGTCCTTATAAGACTAAATATGCATTAAACACAAATTCAAGCTTAATGTTGGTCAGTATTGATCTTTTTGGTAGTGGAATAATACATAAATTATTACAATAACAAATATATTATAATCAAGTATATTATACACTAACCAAGTATTCAAAGACGAGTGTGAGGCTCTTGTCTGTGTGGACGATGTCATGTAACGTCACAATGTTGGCGTGTTTCAAGTCCTTCAGTAATGACACTAAAAACAAAAATAAAATACATTAATACATTATGTTAAGACAAAAAATATAATAGAAAAGTATCATTGTTGCTATTTGCACTGTACGTAGGCCTGTCATGATAATTACTACATCAATTTATTAGTTGGTCAGTACTGAGACTTTTTTTTTTGGCAATATGAGAAGCTTTGAGCAATGTAAGGTTGAATTAATAACTTCTATGACTCATTACAGGTGCAAACCAAGTACTAAAGTGTTCTGCTATTTATTTATTGCAGTTTGTGTGGTTTTTTTTTAACAATGTAGTTATAATGTTTTTTGTGGTATAAATTTGCTCTTGGGTTTGTATTTCAGTAGCACTATCAGTACTATTGCTTATTGTCTACAATGTCTTCATCAATATATTGTACTTCAAACTTTGTTATCATGACAGGCCTAACTTTAGGGAGTAGAAGAATATACCTTCTCTGATGGCAGTGCATGGCGCCCCTTCTTCATGCTCCAGTCGAATTTCCTTTAGCGCCACCAGGTTGTCCGTGAGTTTACTGCGCCCTTTGAACACTGTGGCATATGTACCCTGAAAACATGTCATTTGAATTATTTTAAGTCAACAAAATATTGTATGAATAGGACATATCATATATCATATCATATATATATCATATATCATAGTCTTAAGTCTTCATTCTTTTTACCTCTCCCAATTTGTCTAGCTTAATGTAGGTCTCCAACTTCCCAAAACCAATCTCCGACTAAAGAAAAACAAAAGAATAAAAAGGCAATTTATTGTGAGAGAAAACCACTCCACAAAGCAAGCATTCCTCCTTAACAGTTTTGTAATTACAAAGCATTTCAGGTTACAAGACAACAGCTAAAAGCAAATGACTCCAGACTCAATCAATCCTTCTCCCAAATGCAGTTTCCATGGCAACAGGCAGAGGTTGCGAGAGTCATAAATGAAGACAGAGAGAGACCCAAAAGGTTTACAGACCAGAGAAGCTCGTCGAGATCGTCTGCTCAGAGGCTGGTCGAAGGGGGGGCTGCTCAGCTGAAGTTTCTCCAAGTATCCATCAGGGATCCGGATATCAGCGGGCAGGGACAGGCGCTTGTTTAGGTCCTACAAAACATGAGGAAGAAGCGCTATTTTAAAAGGAACTGTGCAAGACTTCTTGTTTTAAATTCTATAAACATGTCTAAATCAAATACAGCCAACTTGAATTTTCATTTCACAAACAATGGTTATGATTGCAACCGGTATCCACGTTCAGCTGTGTGAATGAATGAGTGACGTGAATATTCGATACAGTTACTTTAAAAAGCTTATATAAGAGAGAATTAACGCACCAAAAATCATTCCTGATGTGCAGAGGCTGAGACAGAAGACTCAAAAGCATAAAGCAGCATTGCATAATTTGGCAGCAGATGTGACAAAGGCATTGTAAAATTATTGTCTTTAGAAAACCAGTGTGCTTGCTTTCTTTGTCCTTTCTAAAATCTTCTATCGCATATTGTATTTTGTTTATTTTAAGTAAAATTAAGCTCTTTCATTGTCATCATACAAGCAAGTGATACAATAAATGACTTCAATCAGATTACATCAGAAGGAGGGAGGGCTAATCTGGCCACCATCGTGCCATAAAACAACAAATTTGATTTAGCCACACAAGATAAGAGTGGACTGAGCGAAGGCGTCTGAGGTAAAATAAACAATGCGATGAGTCAAATGTCAAACCGCTACACAAATAATTGCTGTAGCTATCCCCACAAGGTTTAATATGCTAATGTTAATAAGAATAACATAAATAAGATAAACTTTTATCTCAGGGAAGCAATATTAAGCTCTATATTTCATAATTTCTTAATGTGATGTGTATCATTTAAAACATACTTCATTAAAGTTTTGCAGAAAATCTTACAAAGAAAAAGGACATAAGACATGCAGCATTCTTTTGGGAGACTCTGGAGGTATGCACATCTCTCCACACAGATAATTTTTAGCCTGTTCCCGGGACAATAGGTTTGTCTCTAGGGGCACTAGTATGGCTCATTAAACCTGCGCCTGAAGGCAAAACCGTGGACTCAACCAAAAACTGAAACTCACACAAGAGAAATGGGTTTATATAAAAGGCAGCGTGTACAAGTTCTTTTGTTTTAGTGTCTGCATGTTCGTGCAAATTGATATTGATACTTTGCAGTGACATCATGCTGGGGGTGCTCTACATGTAAGTGTATTGCTGGAATGTTCACCATAGTGCACACATTGGAAAACACTGTCAAAGAGGCAAAGTTTTAAGATAGTTTGAAAACACATTTTATACTTTTCCAGGAGCCTGTGATAATTACGAGTGTTCATGGTCTTTTTTAGGTGTTTGATTTTCAACAAAAAGTTAAAGTGACTAACTCAAAAAACTCAGTAATGTTATTTGACAGGGACCTGTTTAAAAGTACAAGATTTGCTCACCTGTTGTAGTTCCAACTAACTCTGTTCTTTTTGGACAGATGAAAGTTTAACAAGCCTCAGACCGAGCAGTGCTTACATTTAGCGCGACACTCCGAGGGCATGTTGATGATATCAGCTGTATCAATAGTTCTTATCGTTTTAAAGTAAATATTAAAACATATAGATCTGGTTAGTCCTAGTTTAGATGTTGCCCAATATTGGTCCTGGTTTAGTTGGGCAATTTGGTTATTATTATATTATTTCATAATAGCAGGAAATAAATTTGACCAAAACATTCATATTGGGAAGGTAAAAAAAGGAAAGTGTCTAGCACATGAGCAAAACTACAGACATTACCAAAAGTAGGCATCGAACCATTAACCTTTTAAGAATAATGCATTGCCAAGCAGCTGTGTGTGGCTCATGTCACTAAATAGCTGTTATTTTCTGCAGAGAACAATGCACACTGCCGCCTCCTCATGTACTTTCTGTTTAAAATAACCATCTCCTCCAGTCCCCCCATAGAGACACATCAGCCAAAGCCTCCAGCAGGTTAAAAATACATGGAGTGTGACAGTGGATACAGTGGTACAGCTTCTATCTATCTACACAATGTAAAGAAAGAATATTGAGTCATAATTCATATCGGTTCATGCAGATTTGGCAAGTAAAATTTTTATTCATCTAAATTAATTGCTATATCCTTTGCTTATTCTTTCATGTTATCTTGTGATTTTCCAAAGGGATAAAAAAAAAAAATGCAATTAACAAATGACAGATTTATAATTTTATTGGATTAGGGGTAGGGTTAGGGTTAATTAAATCCAATTATTGTCAAATCTACACAAATTCAGATTAATATTCTGCATTAGAAGTTATTTTTAAACTAGAAACTAGCAAGAAATGTGATGAAACACTTTGGGTAAACAAAGTTGTACACAGAAATAATCCAACTATTGTCAAAACTACCCATATCCAGATTACAGTACCTGGGTTTAGACATATCATATTTGAACAAATGTTAACCCATGCTAAACGTGCATATTGTTGCTGGTTATTGACACAGCGTGCTCTTATAGTGATGTTATTGTTATGATAGATCTATTTTAAGAATAAATCAGTAGAGCCCAGAGGAGTGGAGCCTTTTGTCTGACATGGGAGAACAAGGATGAGAGGTGTAAAAATACACTGGAGTTATATTTAGATCAATATAAATAGATAGATCACTGTCTGTCTTGTTTTTCTCTTCTAACCATGTTCACGGAGTCTGTATTATTAAAAAAGTGCACAAGGTAACTTTTCTAGTGGCATTGAACTTTTGCGTTTTATCAGTTTTTCAGGTGTTTTCATTGTGATCACTCTTATTGTGACCAGGACCGCCTCTGTAACTCTGTTTATCATTTAAATCAAGGAAATAACATGTCCATAGAGATACACAGTGGACCATCCACCAGAAATGTTGCATAATGCACCTTTAACCCTTTTTAACAGAAAGACTGTGTAAATGGTCATATTTATAGCGCTTTTCCACCTTTAAGGCACTCAAAGCACTTTACATCAAGAAACCACTCACCCATTCACACACATTTATGCACCAGTGTACACAGACATTGGGGTGATGCAGGTTAAGTGTATTGCTCAAGGACACAAGGATTGTATTCATCTGTGGAGTTGAGATCAGGAGCAGGAATCAAACCGCTGACCTTCGGATCAGAGAATATGACCAACTGGGATACTGTTGCTCGATGTATGCTGTAGTCTGTTCCTGGTATATTCAATATTGTGGCAGTAAGATAACCAGCTTTTGAAGGATTACTGATACAGAAAATAAATAAACATTGCCATTTTTGTTTCATGTGGACAGGCCAAATAATTCCAGAAATTAACCACCACACTGTATCATGACTTTTGTATTGTCACTTTTTAATGAAGTTTTTCTTTCTCAAGTCTGACCTACTCCACACCTAAATGTGAAATAATCTGAATGCAGCCAACAGTGCAAAACCATAGCTTTATTGATTTAGGTAAGACTGCAGTAGCTAAGCCTTTACAAAGAAAAGGCCTGTGAGTGTGTTTGAAGTCAGTAATCGATGCCACACTTTGGCCTCACCCTCCAGCCAGAGATTCATTATGTGCTTCACCTGCTTCAAAGACGGCAGCAGCACCCTCCACCTTGATCAGTGCTAATGTAGCTAATGTGTGTGTGTGTGTGCACTTGTGTACGTGATTGTGTGTGTGTGTCTGTGTGTGAGCGAGACACAGGTCAATACAGACAAATAATTGAGGTAATGCAATGAAATTAAACAGGTAGAGGAGCTGCAGTGCAAGCTGAGGAGAGGGGGAAATATTTAGGACAGTGAAATGACAGCTCTAGCTTCCTATAAACCTTCTAATCTGTCATCCATGTTGTTTTATTGTTGTTTCTATGAATGTTGTAACTATTTGTTAATCTGCTGGTCAGGACTCCCTTGAAAAATAATTTTTTAATCTCAGTTTCCTGGTTAAAAAAAATGTTGTAAACAAATATGGTTTTCAGTCATATTTCATTCATTTGAAAGAACACATAAAATAAACCAAAACAGCATTCTGTAACATGTTCTACCTTTGTAATAACTACACTTCAAATACCATATTTTCCGCACTATTAGGCGCTCTGGATTATAAGGCACGCTGTCATAGAATGGTCTATTTTCAAACTTTTTTCACAAATAAACTGCACCGGACTTTAAACGAAACAACAGTTTGATGGGTCAGTCGGACTTTGTTTGGCTCGTTCACAGTGACTCTCAGCTTTGTTCAATTGTGGCGTGTATGGAAGATGCTGTCTGGTGACCGCTGGATTGTCGGAGTGTTCGCAGTGACTCAGTTCAGTTGTGGCTAGGTGGCACATTGCACTCGCTTTTTCGGTTCGTTCCTCCGTTCCGTTCCTCGTCAGCATAAAGTGATGAGTGTGGCTGCGGGTGTTTTTCGCTGCGTGGTCGCTGTCTGCTCCGTGTGTGTTTGCGTGTGGGTGCTGCGGCTTTGTAGTTTACTGAAGTCGTGCTGGGACATCCGAGTGGATTCGTGTATAGGGCACTCTGGATTGCGGGGCGCGCAGTCGTTTTCTGATGGGGTTGGAAGCTTAAGAGCATGCCCAATAGCCCGGAAGATATGGTAGTTAAAAAGTAGAGCCCGACCGATATATCAGTTGGCCGATATGGGCACCTGGAGACATATCGGCTATCGGCCGATATGCTTGCTGATATGGGCCGATATTTCACGTGGGCATGTTATGCCTCGTTATAAATCTTAGACTCTCTACATTATGTTCATTTAATCCAATTTACAGACAGATAAATGTCCTAATATGTGGCTCCACATCAGTATTTATCTGCGGTGTAATTTGTCTGTGTGTTCATACTGTCCCTGAACACACCCCCAGAGTCACGTCACTTCACTCACGTGTTCTTGTTTACACCCGCAGCGGTGCGCAACACTGAGATTATATTATTTTTACGGACAATCGGTTTGAGTCTGGATTAAAAGGACTTTTATTAGTGCAGAATTGTGATGTGAGGAGGAGCCTGTGTGAGCGGTGAGTGTTGGAAATACATCGACTTTGAAGCTAGTTTTGGCTATTTGTTATTAGCGATTAGCTGCTGTAGCTCCCGCACATAAACAGGCTGTTTTCTATTGGTCTATTGTAAAGTGAATGTATTGGCCGTGTATTTGCTACTGGACCAGCATTGATATGTAAATGAGCTGTGAATAGACGTGTGAATGATCCACATTTATGCATATAATTAATTACCGCGGCGTGCACGTTTTTACGGCTAAAGGCTAATAGCGATAGTTTCTTTACTACTTGGGAGTTATGGGTCAGTCGCGATCGAAGCGGCTCTTAGAGCCGGCTCTTTGAAGCGAACAACGGGAGCATGTTTCTTATTGGAAGCAGTTTTTTCTCTTCAAGTCGCTTGTAGACCCGTAGTTTGACAGCAGCAGCTGAAAACGAAACTTTCAGAAATCTGCGTGTGCACAGGATAAAAATAAGTGCATATTTGGCTGCAATTCAGCATAAAATGAATAAACCAGGACTAATCTTGGGCTCGAGTGAGGGACAGACCAAGTCCCGACACTCAGTCCTGGTTCAGTTCTGGTTTAGTCCCGTTTTACACATGGTTTAAATCTGTTTTAGTCCTGGTTTAGTCCTTTTTCAGTCCTGGTTCAGTTTTGGTTTAGTCCTGCTTGCAATAAAACAATCTCAAGAGTCCCTTGGGAGCCAAAAGAGCCGGCTGCTTTAGTGAGCCGAGCCAAAAGAGACGGTTCTCCAAAAAAAAAAACTGGAATACCCATCACTAGTAGCTAGAATGTGATGCAAAAATGCCATTAGGCCAATCTACTGTATGTAAATATGACGTAAAGAGTCAGAATAACAATAAATGTTGCCTAAATAAACCCAATTTAGAATCCACTAGAGCCAAACCTAAGTTTTTTAAACAATTCAAGATTTACAGTGAATTTTTACATCACTAAATATATCGGTGATTATATCGGCTATTGGCAGCTCCAACTCCCATTATATCGGTTTCATATCGGCCACAACAAAATCCATATCGGTCGGGCTCTATTAAAAAGATTTAATTCATAAGGAAAATAGAGTTTATTTAGAATTATTGAATATTAGCATGCTAACTACTTAATGAATAGTCTAACTTTAACAATGACCCCTAACCCCTTAATTAAATACTTACTAAGCCGGTTCCTTTTGTATCTCTTCTTAATTCTGATCATTGCACATGAGAAACACCCCACAAGAGCTAGAGTTTTGGGAATGCTTTAATCCAGTCATAATAATAACAATTTAGCCATAATCTCTACTACCAAATATCATGCACTTACATATAGATTTTAGTGTGTAAAATGTTAATTTGTTCTCCATGTCCAATAAATTGCTTTGTGAGTTGTAATGGTAACGTAAATTCTAATAAACAACAAACAAAAGTCAGTGAACCCAATGATGTATTATGGCTACAATGACGCACAGCACAGTTAAAGCTAATGCTGGCCTATTTCTCTCTATTTCACATTTGATTTGCTGAGTTTGTGGAAGTTACTGGATCCTTGGGGCAGCTCAGCCAATTTATTTTCTCTTACAATGCAGAATTTTAGCCTTTTACTTTTGGACAATATTAAATTTTCAGTGAGTGCAAACGAGAAACTGGAATTGCTTCGGGGGGGGGGAATTTTGGTTTGGAGTTTAAACAAAGACTGGCATTTCAGAGTCAAAGCGTAAAACGTAATAAAAACATCATCATCTTTTTTTTCAAATTCCTAAGTTAAATGCTGGATCCATTTGATTTAGAGAATTTGACTATTTTTGTACTTGTGTAAAGTTAGCATTTAGCTCCCATCAGCAGCAATACGGGCAACTATTAAACTACTTTGCATTTTACATAACAAAACTTGCATTATATAACGTTTCTGGTGAAGGGTCTGCCACCTGCTCATCTCCATGGAGATGGTATTGCTCTGCCTAGAATGTTCCAGTTTCGGGTCAGATCTGTGGAAAGGTGTGCCACTCACAGTGACATGCATATTTATGGGGGTATTTTTAGCAACCAAAAACACCTAAAATTGAGTTTCCTTCCTCAAACCTACTTTAGAACATATTGCGTTTGTATGGCATGCTTCTTTCAATGTTCCACTGATAGCATAATTAAATCTAAAGTGATACTGAAAATGGGCTGTGAGTTTCCCATATCCTGTATTAGATTATCCAATAGCCCATTCCCTCCATGTGAAGATGCTGAGGTTGTAGACAGTGTTTGCAAAAGTTTTTGATGATGGAGCGTCTCTTCTCAGCAGCAGCAGAATCCCAAAGGACATTATCAGAATCTGCTCCAGACATATGAGTGCATTTACAAACCAACAGCTAATCCAGCCCCCTCTTTACCTCCTACGTCCAAATATGAGGGGGAGGCAGAGACATATAGAGGGCGCGAGGAGGATATGCCATGTAAGCATTTAATCATTACTAAGAATGTATAAGAATGAAAGAATGTAAACATTTACTTTATAATAATATTTTTTACCTTTTAAGACATTCACATTCAGAGGTGGGAAGAATACTTTGAAAAATATAATTAGTTACCTGCTTTAAAATGTATTTTGTAACATATTTCAATACAAGGTCCAATTAGAGTACTCTATTCTGAATATTTTTACATCATGTTGCATGTAAATTGGTCTAAAAACACAACATAGAAAGTTTTATATTTATTTCACTGTTTATTATGCATTCCCATCACTAATTGGAAAAGTAAAAATAACACATGCACTCACCACAAGAGCTGTGTTTTCTAATTTCCTCACTAATACTATGCAGTTAGAAGCCAAAATTGTATGATGAATGACTAAAATGTATTCCTTTAGTTTTAGGAAAGGTACTGTATTCTAAACACCAGCAAATGAAAAAGTAACTGTACCAGAATACAGTTACTCATAGTTTGTATTCTGAATACATATTCTGGGTACATGTATTCAGTTACTTCCCAACACTGTTCACATTTGAGTTTCCAGCTAACCAGTGTTGGCTTATTAATTTTGGCTTTAAAATGTCAAATATAATGATTAATGAATGATGTAATAATATAGACGCTATTTAATATTAATATGTGTTACCTCCATGGAAATACGTCGGTGGATCCTGTTCCTCAGACAGACTCCTGTGGGAGACTGGACCTCGTCTGAAGAGGTTCCCGAGGCCTGGTCACTCTCTCCATCTGAGCCCATCTTCAGGTTCTCATGCACGATATCTGAAATTATTAGAATTATTTCTTTAGAATAGCTTTTAAACTTAAACTTTTTTCTATATAAAATTCACAGTTTTTATCATTCCTGTATTATTTTATTGTTCTTTTGACAGTTTTAAGATTTGTTTTGTGAAGCGTCTTTGAGTGTCCTGAGAAGTGCTAGATATAAATAAAATGTATTTGAATGTATTATTATTAAATCACAAAATAATATCCTTTTTTATAATATTTTTTTCTGTTGCAAGACCACTGTAGCTGCTGGAGTTTTGATATTTTGATGGTGAACTTTGCAAGTTGACATTTTCTTTTTAAGAGTAGTTTTCGAAAGAGCAATTCAGCTTTTAGTTACAGCGTGTTCATTCAGTGACTCATGCCATTTCCGCCTCCAATTAGGATTGTTCTGGTTTACAATGAAGGAGTTCTTGAGAGGATATCAGTTAGAGAGGACGTAAATGATCTATAGCTTTCATAATAGGCATTACAATATTTAGAAACTTTTACTTATTTGTGTAAAAAAAAGAGGGAAAATGTACACAAAACAAGACCAAATTTTCTATTACATGTTAAAGGGGCCATATAGCGCAATTTTATGATATACAGTATGTTATAATGCTGTTTCCTCATCAAAAAAATACCTGGAGTTTCATTCCATACACTCCATACACCTTCATTAAAATCATCTGGAAGATTACAGCCCTGGAACTATCTATCTCTTCTGAACTCAAAGATAAAAAGGTAGCTGTTAACTTGAAAACTGCTACTACATGACATCACAAGGTGGAACAGAGCATTTTGAGCTTTGGAGATGTAGACAGAGTAATAATAAAGGATTACTATTATTATTATAAGTGTAAATGAAATAAAACACAACTCCAGGTATGTTTTATATGAGATACCGACATTCTAACATGAGCTAAAGCTCATAAGAGTCAATTTTGTGTAATATGGGACCTTTAACAACACATTGCAGTTAAGATGTAAAATATTTCTGCAAGTTACGATTTCCTACGTGCCCTGAAAGCACCCCTGCCCACCCAGGGTAACCCTGAGGCAGATCTCCACTTCCTCTGCACAGAACCATAAAACTGTCCCAAGCGCAGAATCCCAGCTGTAAAACCCAAATAAGAGCCACAACCGCAGTCTCACACAAACAGTTAATGAGGGAGAAATCCACCCTGTCATCTCCAACCACACGCTTCTCATCACATGTGGAGGCAAAGAGGAGGAGTGGTACAAAGACTCCCTAAAATACCATATAGCTGCTGTTGATGGAGAATACACATTCAACTAGGGGCAATTTCACAGGAATTTTCATACCAGGAGAAAGTGGAAAAATCATCAAAACCTTTAAAGCTATAGAATCAGGAATATTGTGTGTATTAAAAAATAGTGTTGTTATTGAGCAAACTGCTGTCTCCTCAATCTGGGAAAGAGCAAGTAAACAAATATATGAACAAATATATGATCTGTGTTGTATTAATGGGAAAATAGTATAGTATGGGTTTATTGTACAGCTAGATGTATCATTCAATATATGAAAGATGGAACAGTTTCTGCATTACTGGAAAATGTGTGGTTATTTTTGTCTATATGATAAAATTTGAGACTTAAAAGGTCAAATTAATTGCTTCTATGACTCTTTACAAATACAAACTACAAGTACAAAAGTACATTCTGCTATTGAAGCTCATGATTTTTTAACAATATTGCACATTTATAATATTTTTTTTTTGTGATTTAAATCTGCTCTTGGGCTATCGCGTCACTGCATTAATTAGTTTCAGTATTCAGTACTGTTTATTGTCTAAATTTATTTGAGAAATATAATGCACTTCAAAATGTGTTATCATAACAGTACAGCAGTACAGCAGAAAAGGGAAGCAGTCTAGACTATATTAAAATACCATTTTATTAATGCAAGGTCAAAACGTCCAGCCTCCTTCTCAAAGGTAAAAGGTAAAGTTGCATCAAAATGATTCCAAAACACATTTCTTAAAAACTGCAAACCATTTTCCATTCTATTGACTTCTCCACTTGCCCCATTTCTGCTGTTTTCTTAGGCAGTGGCCCATCTGAACGACTGGTCCAACATTCCTGCATTACCTGCTCTCCAAGTGATCTCATCTGCTCTAGTTTCCACTCCTCAAAGACTCTTTTACAGCTAAATTAATAACCTTTTATTTATCTTTTTATTTCCTCCTTTTGTTCATATGAAATATGTTCATTATTGTTTTCTAAATACACAATACGTGTTGAAGACCCCTATAGAGGCAGAGATTTAGCTCTGCATTTAATATTAATTGCAGCTGTTGGGACTTTCTAATGAAGACAATTCCATCTGCAATTTCTACTCTAATTCTTACATTGCAATTAAAATATTTAAAGACATGTTTTCACACATTTCAGATGGATTGCCAAATATCTTCTGAATATCATTATTGGGATACTTATATTGAGAAATTATACTATTTCAGTATTGCCCGCAAAGTTTAAAGGTGCATTGTGTAACTTTTCTGATGAAAGGTCCATCAAATGCTTGTCTCCATGGAAATGTTGTTGCTTTGTCTGGAATGTTTCACCACATGATATTAAAACTTTCTATCTTCATGGAGACCAAACCAGACCAAGTTACAAGAGGCAACCCCACTCAGTCAGAAAGCCTGTTTTCTAGGTATTTGAGCTATAAAATGGACCCCAACCAAAAAGTCACATAGTGTACCTTTAATTATCGAAAGTAAATCTATACTTCTTTGGATGTATTGTCTTCATCACATGCACACAAGTCCTGTTCAGGCTTAAATTTAATGTAAATAAAATGTTCAGTGCAAAAATTATTTAAATTATATTTATATTATAATTATGTTTTTTTTGGAGCCAATTCTGTAATTCTCCACGTTCACCACATCATTTGTTTGATGCAACGTGACATTTCCACTGTTCCCGTTTCCAGTTTAATTTTGAGACATGCTGTTAACAAGGCTTCACACTTCCATCCGCACTGTCCCACTTGAGCGCCCTGTTTTTAGATCCAAGGCTTTCTAATTAGGACATGGTCTATTGGCAGCCCCTACTTTGCCACACTAAAGTGAAATTACAGTAGCTCTTCTTTAGTAAAGCTCCCATCTGCTTAGGACGTCTACGACAATGGTTATGAAACAGCAGTGTCATTAGAGCAAGGATTAGGGTTAAACTCATGAGAAAGGTAAAAAAAATAGTGTCAGGAAAAAGAAAAGTGTGTGTCAGAAAAGCTTGAAATAATTAGTAATTACATGTAATAAAAGGTGACAATGGCAAATTATCGACCGAGGTTGATTGATGGTCATTTTGTATTTCTTAACTGTTGGTGCAATTGTTCAAAAAATGTCTCCTTAACACCCAGCTTCTTACTTATGGTTTTGTAGCCCATTCCAGCCTTGTGCAGGTATAAAATTTTGTCCCTGACATCCTTTGACAGCTCTTTGGTCTTTCCCGTCTTGCAGAGTTTGGAGTCTGACTGACTGATTGATTCTGACAGCTCTCTTTTATACAGGTGACTAGTTAAAGCAGGAGTCTAATTCAGGTGACGAATAGATTAGGAGTGTTTAACTGGTCTATGGGAGGCAGAACTCTGAATGGTTGGCAGGGGATTAAATACTTATTTCACACAATGAAATGCAATCAATCAATATATTTTCTGTAATGCGATTTTCAGGATTTTCTTTTTGATATTCTACCGCTCAATGTTAAAATAAACCTACCATTAAAATGATAGACTGTTCATTTATTTGTCAGTGGGCAAACCTTCAGCAAATACTTATTTCCTCCATGCCATCTATTTATCAGGGACAATGCACATAAAAACACTGACCTACACCAAGACTTAATGTTTGTGCCATGTTATTTTATCAGAAGATAAAATGAAGTTCACGTTGCTTCATTCATACAAGGCAGCTTAAAGTGCAGGTTTGTTTGCTTAAAAGCTACTGTTTGGTAAAAATAATTTTAAAAAAATCTTACACACACCAAAAAATAGGGTTGAATTTTTTGGTGTGTGTGAGATTATATAGGTTGAATATATATGTTGAAGTATATAGTATATTCTCTTTCTTTTCTTCAAGCTAAGAACTAGGTAGACTACTTCCTCCTTTTACTGGGTAATAAAGAATTCATTTTAATATTGACTTCCGCACCACTTTTTGCAGCCCCCTAATTTGAGGTCAAGTCTTTCTCAGTTGAACACTTCTACCTTCTACTCCACCTCATTCAGTGAATCATTCTTCTTTCCACCTCTTACCCCTGGAAGTGCTGTAATTTCACTAATCACTCGTTTCTCTTTGTGTAATTTTTCTCTCTTGTTCTGTCGGATGAATCAGATCACACTAGAAATCATGTCATGCGTTTCCGTGTGGCCCCTCACACGTGTCACTGAAGCACATCGGCTGGCACTCGAGGGGCAGGCCTGATCGAAAAAGATGGGATTTGCCAAAACGAGGAAATTTGGAGGCAGTGACACACTTCCTGTCTGCTCCCGGATACCATCTGCTTCATGTGTGCTGGGCTGGAGTGAGTCAGAAATAATCACTGAAATCATGTCATTTAACAGGTTGCTGATGATGTAAAATGAGAACATATAAAGTGAATGTCATCTGCTCTGATAGAGAAATATTATATTTGTTTTTTGTTCCTTTCCGATCCGGTTCTTCCTTTCTGATTGGATTATTGATGACATGCTTGAGGACCAAAAGGACAGTTCCGCTCTGCTTGAAGCCTGCTCAGGTTCCGGAAGTAAATTTCCCATTCATTGATTTGAAATTCAAATAAAGGCATGACAGTGGCAAAGTAGCTATGTGGTCACAAATGTCCATGATTATGTTCATTTGCAGTGTACAAAGGTTAAGATATTGTGAGTTTAAATATGCTTCTTTCTTATGCTAATTGGTCAACACATAGCTGATCGCAAAGCTTTCAAACTCTTATTTAAAGTAAGAGTTATTGTCTTCTTCATATGCCCTGATGCGTTGACCTGTCCTATGTAACCAATATAGGACTTTTATAATATTTCCAACACAGTGCCTCAGACCTTTTTTGTCTTTTTTTAAAGTAGATTCTTATACTACAGGCACGGTCATCTTTACGGTTTGTCTTTTTATTATATATTAGATTGGATACATAAGGAAATATAGATTCAAATCTTGTGTATATACTTATATAACACTAAAGTTTGGGGGTGTTGTATGTTACCTAATCGGCTGCCGTTTCTGGGCATGGCCATGAAGGAGCCCAGAGATCCCCCGATGACACTGTGAGGTCGTCTGAGTGGAGGTTTTTTAAAGGAGCCCGTGTACTGGTGCAGGAAGGAGTGCATGCTGTGGGACGTGGGGGGCCGGCCATTCCTCATGAAGGGCTCTGAAACAAAACAATTAAACATAAGTCAACAGTGCTAAAGAAGAACCACCTCATAAACATGTAATAGATACCACTTCAACAAGGTAATAATCTGCTAAATCAATGCTTTAACTTTTAACCATGTTGTAATGTAAAATACAGACGAGTATATAGAGTTGTGTTTTGTTTTGTTCACACATTTGAGTAGTCCTGTATATTTGTTCATTCACAAGCACTCAAAACATTTAACATCCTTATTTAGGAAGGCCTTCTCTGTTTTTAAAGCCTTTGATCATTTCAGTGCTCAAAAAATGAAAACACAACATAAAAAGCTATAGCAGGTAATGTTATACCAACTATTATTATTTAAAGTTTCTATATAATCTAGTTAATACATACATATGAAAAATTCAAGCAAAACCAACACCAAAGATTGAAGCAAAGATTGATAATGAGTCTTTGTGCTGCTGTCAGGAACCTGCACCATAATTTGAGGACCACAAATATATATATATTTTTTTTTTATTACTTAACAATTTGTGGTATTGACAGGGCATAGTTTTTACACTATATGATAAATAGTTTATTGATCCTGAGGGAAATTCTAATTTAGCATCATTTTCACTGTGCTTCTCAGTCACCATTGTCTCTCAGCCAAAGATCTTAGTGAAGTTAAACAGGAGGACTGGTCAGATAGGGTCATTGGATCCAGTGGCCAGTTTGAGGGGAGTAATCGCCCTCTGGACAAAAAACTCCTCTGTGCCCTGCAGCTGCAGCATAGCAACAGCGTCGAAGGGAATCCGGGGAGCTCTGGAGATACAAGAGGAAAGCCTCTTCTACACCTCACTCTTACTTTGAGCTGTTGTTTCAGTTAGTGATGAGACAGGCGATCCCCTTGAAGTATTTCCACTGGAAGGTCTTCTGCCACATTTGTTGTAAAATGTCTGTAGCATCTCAGAGGTCCATAGCTAGTTCCTAGTATTTGTGAGTTGTTAAAATGCTGTTGCTTGGTCTTTGACATTTCAAACTAACAGGAGCTATTTTTAAAGTAGACAGGCCCTTCATTCTCACACCTTTGAATTTTTAATGCAGAGTGTAGAGTTGTCGCTGTCTTTTGAGGCTCTGCGCTGAGTTGAAAAGGTCACAGGACATAAAGCTGGCAGCAGAAACAGGAAAGGCTGTAGTAAACCATTTTCTGCCTGCACGCAATAATGGACAGTCTGGATCTCTGGGCACCTTCTTATTTTGTAGCAAAGCACTCAAATTTTACTCTCTTCATAAATTAAATATGTATGCATTAGAAAAAAATACATTGGAAAACTTTCTACTTCAGAGTTGTTCCTACATCAAAAAGATGCCTAAGTTCCTACATCAAAAAGTGCCTGAGTGTTGCTTCTGAGCTGACATGTAATACTTTTATATACTTCTATAAGTTGGTGCTTTGGTTCTCAAGACCAATCAGAAAGCAGAATAAGCCTCACATGAGTCTCTCAATGCTGAAATCCAGCTGGTTAAAACCTAAAAGGACTCTCTGATCTGAATCCTCTACCTAAACCCCAGCAGCAGTTCTGAGTTTTCACATGAGACATGGCCTTTCCTTACACTGGAAAACACTCAAGTGCTCTGTATTCAGGTTAAGGTACTGGCAAAACATTTGAAGTTGTGAATGTAGTAACTTAGCATGCAGGCTACAAATAGTTCCTTTAAAGTGTAAATGAGAATTACAAAAACCTAGTGAAAGAATAGTTAAAACGTTTTTTTGAAGGTCAAATAATCCAATGAAGGTTAAAAAAAATCCAATGTGACTGTACCCTCTTCGTCTGCTTAGACTGACAGTGGCCAGTCTTAAGACTTAACAATTTAAGGTAAAAAAGTTTGCTATGCATTACTATGTCTTTGCCAACCAATGATCAAGTTCTGCACTGTTAGCTGGACGTATTATTTATTCAGTACATGTAGAACTATACTCAGTTGTAAATAAAGGAATGAATACACTGAAGGGTGTGTTGAATAGTTCATCCTTGGTTAGCCAATAGTAGCTCACAGAAATGCAGCAAGAAACCATCAGAGTAACATTTTAAGAAAATGTAGTTTTTATTATATCAATCAAAAGTGTGTAAAAGAGCATATAGGTGTGCTCATAAATCCCACAGTTCATTTTCAGAGTGCTAAAACAGAAAAGCATGTGTTCATTTTGCACAGTCAGAATAGCTTGAGAAGTTGTGAGACCTATAAATAAACAAATACCTTAGCAACAATATGACGCCAGAGGTTGTACCTAGCAGCTCAATAGTCTACTGTACAAGTCTCAAGGCTGTGTCTCCATAAGTTACATAACACACACTCTCTTCACTCCAGTCCAAGTCTCTCTCTGTTTTTATCAACTTCATTATTTAAAGCCCCACGGGATGAAGCCGACACAATCACAGCCCTTACGCATTTGTGAGTGAAAGAGGGGAGAGGAAGAGGATATGCTAAAAAACAAGAAACTACTGGTATTTCCTTTGCTATGTGTCATCCGTGAGGGATTGCCTACAAATATTTACTACAAGAAGACCACTAAATCGCAGATGGAATACTAAGCACTCCGGAGCTGTGTAGCCTTCGGTAATAAGATTGGAAAATGAATGTATTACTACTTTTTTTCCTTATAGTTCAATATATGAAATCTGGAATTATATTATTATTTTGGGCCTCAGTATTTATCGTGGGTACGTTTTCTTTGTAAAAGCGGGGAGATTTTTGTTATTTTTGTTGTAATACAATAAGATTTGAGCTGTAGAGAGTTGAATTTAGTATTCTGTGGCTAGTTATTGGTACATTCTGCTACTTATTCTTTGCAGCTCATGCGTTTCAATGATAATGCCTTTTTTTTTTTTTTAATGGTCGACTAGGATTATTTTGCTTTGTTTAAATCTTTATTTGTGGCCTAATGTAGTTTCAATATGATCATTTATTGTAATATTTCTCTGTGACAATATATGGTGAATCAAAATGTGTTATTGTGACAGACCTATGAACCACATGCTTTTTATTGACAGAAGATTGACAGTAGATTTCAATTTAAAAGGCCCAGGCTGATCATTGACACTTAGAATTGATTCAGTCTCAATCTTCATAAAAATTAATCTAATTGCAAAGCCCTATGTGTACCTAACAGTGTTGGGAAGGTTACTTTTAAAACGTATTCCCCTACAGATTACAGATTACATACCCCAAAATGTAGTTTGTAATGTAATCCATTAAATTACTTAAATCCAATACAATCCAATCTACTTTATTTCTATAGCACATTTCACAAACAAACTGTTTCCAAAGTGCTGCACAAATACATAAAAAATAACAACAATATGATGATAAAGTAAACCTCTAAAATAATACTAGTCTTTTATTTAAAAATAAATAAAAGACACAGAGGACCACACAACTCACGCGGTGTTAAAAGCCAGAGAATAAAAGTGGGTCTTCAGACGAGATTTAAAACTCTCCACTGTGGGTGCTGCTCGAACGTGAAGGAGCAGATCGTTCCAGAGTTTAGGGCCGACCACAGAGAAAGCCCTGTCCCCTCTGGTTTTAAGTCTCGTTTTAGGCACCCTGAGCTGGAGCTGGACCTCGGACCTCAGAGCTCGCGCAGGGGTATAAATTTGGATGAGGTCCGAGATGTACTGTGGAGCCAGTCCATTCAAAGCTTTAAAAACAAACAATAAAATCTTAAAATCAATTCTAAAATTAACAGGAAGCCAGTGCAAAGATGCAAGGATTGGGGTTATGTGTTCTCTCCTTTTTGTTCCTGTTAAAAGTCGCGCTGCAGAGTTTTGGACTAACTGTAGTCGATAAAGTGCGTTTTGCGAAATGCCGGAATAAAGTGCATTACAGTAGTCCAGGCGTGATGAAATAAAAGCGTGCATAACTTGTTCAAATAGTTTAAAAGATAAAAAAAGTCACAAATGATAAAAACTTGATTTTAAAACATTGTTAATCTGTTTATCAAATTTAAAATCACTGTCTAAGATGGCGCCAAGGTTGGTGACTGTGGGACGAACATAATTTTTGAGGAATCCCACATTAGTGAGGGAACTGTTGGCCCCAAACAGTATCACCTGTTAAAGTAAGTAACGTACTCTGAATACTTTGAATTACCTGATATTGTCATGCTTTTTAAAACTACACGAATGTAGCAACCACACCCTGAAAATTTGTGTTCTCTTCAAATTGTCTGTTGAGCCCAAGTCTCCATGAAGAGGTACTTGTTTGCTGTAGAGTCGCAAAGACTACGATATCTTAACATAAAAAGTTTTATCTGCTAAAAGAAAATAAAAAGACCAATCTTTCCTTAAATATATTATTGATAGAGAAATTATTTTTATATGAGATCACTGCTGCCTTCAATTATGTCCACCCCACTGTTAGGTATGATATTGTTTAGCCCTGGTTTAGCCCTGGTTTAGTCCTGGTTTAGTCCTGGTTTAGTCCTGGTTTAGTCCTGGTTTAGTCCTGGTTTAGTCCTGGTTTAGTCCTGGTTTTAATCCTGGTTTTAATCCTGGTTTTAATCCTGGTTTTAATCCTGGTTTTAATCCTGGTTTTAGTCCTGGTTTAGCCCAAAATGTGAAAACAGGAAAATACCATTTATTTCAACAAAGTAACTGTAATCCAATTACCTCTCATTGAAACAGTAACTGTAACTGAATACAGTTACTCATGATTTGTACTCTGATTATGTAATGCCGGTACATGAAATCTGTTACTCCCCAACACTGGTACCTAATCAAAAGTGCAATATAATATCTTACTATATATAATATAATTAAATCTTACTGTTTCTCTATCACAAAGTCTACTAACCTTGTGAAAGGTATTTGATTTTAGTATTAGTTTAGCAGATAATAACATTTCCTGTGAATTTAAAACTGGATTTGGGAAAAATATAGGAAACTGAACATCACAATTGCAATATTACTGAGTCGTACCATTGTCCATGGTGCCTCCGTCCTCTATGGTCATCTGTTCGGCCAGCTCTGACAGAGACTCATCGATGGTTTGACTTGAACGAAGCGTTAACGACAAGCGCTTCTTAAACCGCTTCATCTTCTCCATCACAGGGAACTGCACCACCTACAGGACAAAGAGATGAACAGGACATTAAAACTATGCATCAGACCCAGGTTATAGGGGATTGATTTTTGGTCTATACACAGTCATTATTTCTATTGTAAACTGTAAATTTGAGGAAATATTCTAAGATTGGGGGAAAAAAACAATGAAACAAGAAATGAACAATCCACACTTTTTAACCAACCAATACCAAACAACTAGGCAGGCTGGCGCCACCTAGTGCCTCTGCTCATTTTAATTTCTCTCCAGCAACTAGGTCAGGAATCAAAACTTCACAAAAACCTCGGAAATGCAAGTTCGGGCACCAGCCAATCAGCGAAGAGCCATATATTCTGTGTTGTCAACAATTCCTGACATCGAGGATTTAAAGCTGAAACAAAGAGAATGTTTGATGAATTTCATCAAGGGGAAAGACGTTATTGCTCTTCCTATGGGATTTGGGAAAAGCTTAATATACCCATTAGTGGCGCGTTACATACATGACTACCAAATAGCAACAATTGGTTAAATGATAAAAAACCTGCCTACCGTTGAGCAAACAAATTCTAACACTGCAAGGCCAGGTTTCTATGAAGTGAAACTGGCTGATGAATCAGGCTACCACAACAAACACCTTCCTTAAAACACTAGAAACAGTCTATCAAGTTGATCAAAATGTGCAATTTTTTTAATCAATAACTCTACAACACCATTGTAAGGACCCATATACAAATAATATGGGATGTTTAGAGCTTCCATAGTGTCCAGTAATTGTACTTTTAAACTTTTAAACACAAATTAATTGTCCCAATACCAGTATTAATGTTGGTGCACCATCATGATTAACTGTGAGGCATATGTGGCACTTTTTTGTTTGCTTTTTAAGTAAATACAGTGTTGTTACGAAGCACTGAGACTGGCACAAGATTTTGATTATATTGGCTTTTATTCATGTCTTCAAAAACAGACACAAAAAAACCTTCACACTTCCACAACAGCTCATTTTACGCTGCATAAATTCACATTTGAGAGGGATTCCTGTGGCCTCGAGTTGTCCAAAATATCTCACAACTCATAAATAAACCATCCTCTGCTTTTAATCCAATATTCAATCCCTTTGCAAATGCTCTAAAGGCACATCAATAAACCATGGGCCAGGCATAAATAAGGCATAACTATCACAGATTTAAACACTGCACTTTCCACTCGTGTTCACACATTTAGCTGCTGAAAGGCAAGAGGCGAATCACTTTAGATGTGTGACTAAGGAGGACCTATGCTCAAAGCAAGATTAACACATTTTACAAGTAGACATATGACATGGCTTACAAAGGAGATCATAAAACTAGACAGAGTTCATAGTGTACTGTTGATGCTACTGCTAGGTTTTTTAGTTCCTGGGAAAAGAAGCTAATGCTACGTGGACTTACTCAAATGTTAATAACATGAGAGAGATACTTTTATTTATAACTTGGAGTCTAGCAACTAAGGGTCTGCTACATAGAATTCATAGACATATGTTGTAATATGCCAACCTGTATAATAAGAAACTGTTCTCTTTTGAGGCTGCAATTTTTGAAGTACCACAATTTCCTCCTAAACAGCAGAATCATATTCTGCATAAAAACTGTTTAGGTCTTTACAAACATGTTATGTTATGTGATGCTTGTATTAGTTTGTAAGTTGAAGTCTTTTTGTTATTTTTTCTGGACATGTCTTACTTGTGAGAAAAATGTGATTTTTTTTTTTTTCCCCAAATCTTAAATCTGCTAAAATGTTCCACAATTGGATAAAGATGTAGTCCAGTAAACTATTCAAAATTAATAATAAAAAAAACAATATTATTTTAATGGTTTGATTTATCCCCCGAGTGACTGGAGATGTAGTCAGTGAGTTTTGTGCCGACGCAGCAGTGGCTCAGGTCACAGGAAACACCTTGCTCTGTTTCATCCCCATTGTGTAGTAAAACTGAAGCATGTGTAGTATAATTATTATTATTGTGTGTGTGTGTGTGCGTGTGTTATTGTGTGGTAAGTGTGCGGGAGGCTGTACCGAGCCGCTATAAAGGAAATGCTCAGAGGAAAAGGCAGCAGCAGCAGAGAGGCACCGCCCAGCAAGACAAGAGTGTGGACTGAGACCCCTGGACATAAAACAAAGAACCATGCTTTTCTCCAAAGGCCAATAATATAATTGTCAAGTAGAAGTAAAAAGTAAAAAGGTTTAAAAATAATTCTTCTAGATCGTAAAATGATTCCCAATTGGTCGAAAATCTTCATCTGTCAAGATAAGCTCTTCAAAAAGACACTAAATAGAACTTTGCAACTCATCTGCTTTTCTCAAAGTTCTTCACAAACTTGTCAATTGATGGATGATAGCAAGTCTGGAAGAAAGATGTGTGCCATTTTCTTGCTATTGCTTAAAAATGATATTATGTTGTTATACTATTCTTAACAAATACGCAATATCCAACAAATAATATAAATCTTTTGAAAACTCACATTTCTCAAAAAGAATTACAGAGAATAGTTGATAGCTGTGCATGGCATGTTTTTATGTTGTTAAAACAAATAGTCAAAGCTTGAATAACATTGTTTTCTCACTTGTGACTGTGGTTACTGTCTGTGGTTAGATAGATTGAGTACACTGTTGTCTACTGCAGATATAAGGCTTCAATTAAAGTTAATGTCTTGTTTCACTCCTTTTAAAGCAATGATCTGCCTTATCTATCCATTTTAGTCTGCCTTTTAGCTTCTTGATTGGCAACTCTTACTTTAAATGTACATATTATAGATTCTTGAAGCAATGAAGGATGGATCAAATTCAATAGACAATTTCCCCCACTTTCGCTCCATCACTTGCTCCTCTCCTCCCCTCCTTCGCTCCCTCTCAAGGTTGTAGTCTCTCCTCTTTTCTCGCAGCCTCCATCTGTTTGCTCTCTCTCATTCATCATCTGTGACGGAGACCAAGCGCCTCCATCCATCAGCTGCAGAAGACGACTGCTCTGTACAAAACACATTCCCACTGAACACCACATGGACAGGCTGTGTACACTCAGACTCTGGTACTAACACTGGTATGGTAATTTCACTATATGTTTGATTTAATATATTCTGTCATTTAACACACATTTCGATTAGAGTCCTATTCTTTAGCCGATGTTGGTTCTCTGTATAAATTTGTATCTAGACAAGTTACATTACAGGTGCACTATGTAACTTTTTGGTTGTTAGTCCGTCACATTTGTCATTGCTCTGCTTCGAATGTTCCACAATATGGCATTAAACAGCTCTACCTTACATGTATTCACTTACAGGTGGTTTTATTGCTCAAAAATACCTAGAAAAATAGACATTCTCACCATGAGCATGGTTGCCTCTCCACAGACCCCGATTTGTTCTCCATGATGATTGCGATAGATTAATGCCATCCTGTGAAACTTTCCAAACAAAGCGATAACACACTCCACCAAGAAAAGCATTTTTATTGTTTTATTGTTTGCATACTGGTGTTATCCAATTATAATCCTCAACAAGCTGGCTTTTGAAAAGCAAAGTATTTTCAGTGGATACTAGACTAATATCATCCACTCTCTTTTATACACTACCGTTCATGCGATTGCTGCTCCACATGCTGCAGAATTGTGCATGTATGACGGGGTGACCTGGATCTGTGCACATCGGGTCACTGGTCGTCTAATTAAAAACACACCAGGAGCCCAATGAGGACTTCATTAATTAGCAACTGACACCATTGTCATGACAACCATGGACTATGCAAAGTGATCTTAATTTGGCTTAGAAAACTTAAAAAATCTCAATGACCATAAAGTAATAGTTGTTGCAGTTAATTATTGACAATATTTTCATTTTAAACATCAAGCTAACTTTTATTTTCCAAATCTTTCTTTAGATTCACCTAATTTTATTTTTTCCCTCAAGTGAACAATTTATAACACAGCAAATCACCAAAACTACAGCTGGAAAATAACTTCCACCTCACAGCCGAATGAGATTATTCCTTTTTATTTGTCTCAAGTGAAATCAAGTTGGTTATTATACACATATGCTCTTGTTAATACGAGTCAATTACAACAACAAAAAATAAAGTTTAGAAATCCACCAAATACTTGATCCACCCACTTGGTTATCCTCTCTTCTGTTTTATGAAATCGTAAATGGTTTAAAGTCATATTTACACAAAATAGATTCTTGTGAGCTTTAAGCCATGTTTGAATGCTGTTACATCCTCAAAAACCAACCTGAAGTTGTGTTTTGTTTCATTCACATGCATTTTGAGTAATCCTTTATTATTAGTCTGTCTACATCTCGAAAGCTCAAAATGCTCTGCTCCGGCTGGTGTCATGAAGCAGTAGTTTTCAACAGCTAACTTTTTACCTGTTGTTCAGTTGAGATTGGCAATGAAGGGCTGAAATTATTCAAATGATTATAGTGAAAGTGTATGGAGTTTAAAAACAAATGGAGCACTTACTCTATTTCCACATGACATCACAAGGTGGAACAGAGTGTTCTCAATTTATGAAAAGAGCTTCAGGATTTATGTGTGTAGAGTGTGAATGAATTAAAACAAAACTTCAGGTGGTGAGGAAACAATATTATGACATAAAATGACATAAAATACTGTAATAAAGCCCTTTAATAACAATATGCAAAACTAATGAGCTAGGGCAAGCTATTCTACTGTATCGTTTTGTTTGCTTAGGGCAAAAATAGGTCAATGAAACCTTACTACAAATGTAACATGCACTGATCTGTTTCATTATGATCGAGTAAGACAAATTGCTCAGTGGATGTGATTTGAGTTCAGTGGGTCACTTCAGTCTCTACAGTCTTTGGGCATCTCTGCCTGGCAACATGTTTATTCTGTAGCCCACTTCTGAGGAGGAAGTGTGTCAGAAGACCCCAGTGGCTACAGCATGTAAATCTAATGAGGCAGTGATAAATATGCATAGGCAAGGCAAAGCTAAACAAGACAAACTAAACCACTCTATACAGTTTTCTATTATAGTACATAACTGTTTTGTATCAATATGTAGTTCTTTACTCTACTGTATCTTAATATATATTTTTAGCATATTGATATTCTTGAGCTTCAATATCTGTTTGTTTTTAGATCCATTTTCAATATCCTACAGCTGCTGTTAATATACTTTTCTGCTGCAAAAATATTTGGCTTTCCAAATAGGACCAATAAACACAGTGGCAACATAATAGTTTTAAACCACAAAGAAAATATATTAATAAAAATGCATTCAAAATAATGAACAAAAAATAAATAAAAAATCAAAACAAAGAATTAAAATGGGGCTAAATCAATCCTGCCTCAAAATACAGAAGTGAACAGATTCAAAGCAGGAATATCCTGGACGTGTGGCTACAAGTCAAGTCTACACCAGGACTGAATAAACTCTATGCAAGATGTAGGAATAAATCCATTAGTCCCTGTACCACAGTTTGAGAAACAAATAATAAAATAATACTGCAGATAAATAAATGTATTGGAGCCTCGCACGCAGTGAGTGGTTTGTGGGTTATAATCAGCCTTTGTCTCAATGTAACAGAGTCGGGTTTTATGTCCGCTCTAAACCAAAACAAAGAGATTCATGTGACGTGAGTTCAGACCACGGCAGCTGGCAAATACAACGACTGTGAAAAGCTGCATCGGCAAACTACATAACTGCCTCTGCTGCTACTGACTAAAGCTAATGTTACCAGCTAACTCAAAGCAACATGGAAGATTCTCCAGTCTGCAGTAGTGCCCAACCATCTGGGGATGATGTGGTTGTGTCCATGGGCAAGGCACTTCACCCACCTTCTCTGAGGTGATATGGATGGGTGATACAGAAAATGATCAATATACAAGAGAAGAAAATATGCAATATTTGACTTATTGCAAAAATATATTTAAGATATTATCTGTTAAGACTTACTTAAGACGCACTATGTCATTTTCCTGATGTGGTGGAGATTTTCCACCACTTGCTTATCTCCATGGAAATGTTATTATTTTGCATGTAATGTTCCACAATATGGTATTAAGCTTATCCATCTCCATGTACACAAGTGACACTACTGAGCCAAGTTACAGGTCAGATCTGTGAAGAGAGAGATAAGCTCACTCACAGCAAAGCTGCAAATGCAATTTTTTCTTTACAATATTGTCAATAAAGCTTTTTGAACTTGCAAAATAAGCAGAATGTTGAGGCATAATTTTTTTGTCCCCTTCTAACCAGAAACAGCTTTAAAAAAAAAAAAGTGCTTTTAGTTTCAAACCTCATTGTGAGAACGTCTGTGCTCTATCAGCATCTTTGAATTGTCTTCTATTGTATGACCTACATTTTCCACCCACCCCCACTCTTCTCCCCAAGTGCGTTTTGGACAAACTTCAAAGCCTCAGCCAAGAACGAGACACCAAGCTTAATTTTACATGCTAATAACGCAACTATATGCTGTCTTTTTGGTTTATTCTTTGTCGTTTTCTAACACTGTGAGAAGCATGAGGTAATACAATGGAAAATGTGGCGTTATGTTGGGTCTTGGGGCAGCTGATGTGAAGAGGAGGCGAGAGGAAGGAGAGAGAGTAAAGAAGGAGGATTGGAGGCGAACAGTCAGAATAAAGTCTTTGTGTTTGAGTAAAAAGCCATGAAATCAGCTAGATGACTGCCGGCAGGAGCATTACCGAGATGCAAACAGAGAAAGGGGATGGATATAGTGAAGAATGAGCTGCAGATTTAACTATACTTTGATGATGTCTATTTTAACTGGTGGAGAGTGGCAGTAAATGTATCTTGTCAAAGGTAAATGGAAAAAGATTCAAGCTATAAGACTGAAGATTGTAGGCGTTGACATATACTTAGGTCCCTTTAGTTTCATTGTATTTCTTTTCTTTTTTTTTTTCTTTTTTTTAATAGCCCAAAGCAAGAATGGTGTAGTAACTAGTCCATTCATTCATTATGTAATTTTCAATCCACAGAGTTTCATTATACTTATTACCATGTACTCTTATACTAGTTCTGGTAAATCATTCTAAAATATTCAGGAAAGGTTCAGTTTTTTTCCTTTCATGTAATCTTTATCAATAGTTAGAGACAGCACTTCCTAAAATTATGAGCAAACTTTACATAATTGCAATGAAATAACCTTTTTCAAAACCCATTTTAAAATAGTCTCAACATCAAACACCAGCTTCTCCCACTGTACGTCTACTCTAAGCCTTGAATTGACTGTCAAAAAAAGTGACACAGGCAAAGACACAAAGGGAAAAGTTGAACAAAGATGGAAGTCTCTTAAATCTCTAAAATCAAACAGTGATTAGGCAGTAAATTTCCTGCTCATATGAGAATCACAACAGTCCAAAAATACACTACTCTGCTGCAGGACATGAGTGAAAGAAACATGAGGAAGATCAGTGATAAAGTCATTGTTAACAGACTTAATTATGTAACAGTTATCCAATACTGCAGTGCTATAACGGGCTTCCTGTGACCAAGAAAGTGAATGGGTTATGAGACTGTTTGTTACTAACATGCAATCAGTATTTTAAAGGGAAAACACTATGATATTCAATAAATTATAAATCTCACTCAGTCAGAGAGAGAGAGAGACCATGCACATTTAGAAATACAGGGATTGCATGAACAGGTGAGCAAAGTGGATACCGGTAGTATATAAAATAAAATAAAAGTTCTGCCACACATGCACCTGAAATTTTAGGATTTCAGCAACATGTCAAGGGTTTATGAGGGAGTTATATATGGGTTAAATAGATTTAAATACATTTGTTGTCCCTGAGATAAAAACAGATAATGCAAACTACAAAAAACATTGGTATGCAAGGCTGTGGTTACATTAGTGAAAGTCTGAATACTTGAATACTTTATTGAACTGGAGACATTTTTAATGATTCAAATATAAAATAAAAAAGCAAAAAAAACCTCTTTGGTCAATAGAATCTGTGCAGTTCATAAAGTTGAATTTAATTCAATGCTAGATATTTTCTTTAATTGTTACCTAATCATCTAAGTCTAACTGCTAGACAGTCATATATATTTAATTAACTTCTATGAACCTTTCTCTGGTCTTATATTCACAATCCCTTCCATTTCAGAAGGAACCAGCTCAATATGAACTTCATCTTGAAATATATCTAGCATGAGCTGTCCCTCTGGTGTGCTCACTATTTGTCCTTGTAATGAACAAAGAGAACTTCAACTCAGCAGTCGCCTCCTGTCTTTTCTTCAGCTTGACTAAGCTATAAAACATCTATAAATAGTATAATTTTATCATCATACCTTTTCTGTGGTTTGTCTTAAAGGTGAAATTTGAACTACCCCAGGTGCGTGTGTCTGTAGATCATGTCTGTAGACTCTGTTTGGTTGTGACAGCGTTATGTTCTGGCCCCTCAGGTGTGAGCAGAGATCAGAGTGGACCAGAGGGAGTTTCCCCACTTTTATGGTGTCCATTACAAATCAAAGCACCACTGTCCCGCATGACCCTCCATGGACTTCAAAGGCCCCAAAAATGTCACCTTCCTACAGGGCTGCAGGCTGCAAAAAAAACTATACTGAAAGGTGATCCTTATTTAAATCTGTAGAAGTTACATGTTTCTCTTAGTCTTACATCAGTGACTACATTTTCACAGTAAAAGATGCTTTTTGGCCATTAAACCTATAAAACATTATCTGAGTGTGTTACAAAATAGACATATAATACCAATGTCAAGGAGAATGGACTTGAAAAACACAGAGAAGCTTCATGGATTAACACTTGCTGATTTACATTGGTGGGGATCCAAGCATTTTGAGAAGAAGAGAGAGAGGGAGAGAGACTCAACTAACTAGAGGACTACTCAAGTGTGCACAGTAGGGCTAAATACATGCCCTGCCCATTGATAAATGACTAGGCAAAAGCTTTCCAAAGTATTAAGATTTAACACACAAACAACTACACCCATATTGTAAACAGAAACATGTGTGAATGAAACAAAACACAACTCTGGGTATGATTATGTTGAAGTAACAATATTATATACATAGGATTTTTAAATGAAAAAGCAGATTAGACTATCCATTCACTTCCAAAACTCAAAGTAACTCTCTCCATGCTTTCACCTTTCTGCTGATAAAATATTAAGCAAAACTAAAACACCATGGACTAATGAACCAACTAAAGGACTACATCCCGAGAGTGCAAGTGAATCCAAACATAACTTCAGGGATGTCTTGGTTGTACATGTATGATATAAAAGGCTGAATCAAGGGAGTTTTGCATAATATAGGACCTTTAAACCCTCTGACACTCTTCGGATGCCAACAGCTCGGTCCCGTCTGACCCTAGTCTTACGGAGCTCGAGGTTGTTCCAGCTCTGCCTCTGGGCCAGTCCTGCCCCTTACACAAAGGCTCTTTGAGTGCATCCTCCCTCTGCGCTCTTCTGTGCACGTGTCCTCACTGTGCAGCAGGGAGCAGTACTAATGGGACACTACAGAGCTCAAGCTGCGCTAAAAATGATGACTCGTTTTATGGTGTTTGCCTGGAAATGGTAAAAACTGCATTGCTGTAAATTGCATCTAAAGTCACTGATTAGTTTGGGGCATAGTTGTATTGCCTCTCACTGAACAAAAATATGGCTTGTTTGTAAGCAGCATAAAAATGAAGATTTGTAGAATACATGATCCATAACCCAACCATAATAAGCTTCCAAATGATTTTAAGGAAAAAAAAAACTCAAACTAAGCAATGTCATTTTGCACACTCTTCCTGGACTTCGGCATGTTTTGTATAATATTAAAATCAATAAAAATTGAATTAAAAATAAAATAAAATCCGTCAAACTAAATTCAAATGAACTTCTATTAAACCAAAAAGGATTTTTATACAGTTTCAGTTTGATGACATGTTTTACACTTCTCACTCATACTGTGCGGTCTAATACGTCAATCTGATTGTGGGCTACAAAAACATCCAGACGCAATACTTCAGATGATTACACTCGAGTTTGTCAGCAGCAACTTCTACATATTTACATACCAATTTAGATAAGCAGTGGTTTTGTGGTGAAGATTGTAGGAATGCAAATAAAACCAAGGCCCAACTGCATCAAATAAGCAACTAAGGCAATTCAGGAATCATGTATTTCAATGAAGCGTTCAGCCTTAGCACGAAGCACAGATGTAAACAGCATGTAGGCTTGTCACAATAACAAATTCTGAAGCATGATATATCGCTACATAGAAATATTGCGATAAATGATAATACTGAAACTAGGCCTGAGCTGCAACAAATCAATGGCAGAATAAACTTATATTTAGCCATACAAGCTATTTATCCAACACTTCAAATGGCTAAAAACGCTCCACTTTTGCAAAGAAAATTTACTCATGATAAACACTACTGGGTTTCAGATGACATTACAACATCCTATAGGCCTATATTTAATACAGATGTGGGGGAAGCTAAAAATAAAATTGTTCAAATAAATAAAAAAAAGATGTTAGATGTAAGATATAGCAAGTTCAAGGGTCTAGTTAAGAATAGAAATGATTAAGTATCATATTTGTTTACCTTTTGGATATTTCATAGAAAAGTACAATTGTACAATGTAATTAATTGGAAAAACTGGCTCTTGCCCCCATCTGGGAGTATGCCATCATCACAGTCCAAGCTGAAAACTATCAACTGAGCTCAAAAATATAATTCAAAATATGGAAGCTGGAAAAATATAAGTCGATATTGTAATTATTGTAACAGGCCTACCAGCAAGCAGCGTTGTCTCATCATTTTCTTCACCACATGATGAAGACAGACACTGCCTCAGGACAAAGAGCACAGTTTCTCAGACCGATAGACTCATCTGCTCAGCAACGGGAGGCTCAGGGCGAGGCAAACATGCAACCAACAAGTAGTTGGATAGAGACCACCCTTAATTACAGTGGGAACAGAGAACAGAAGATTAAGATTTTAAAGTTTGTTCTTGTATTTTACTGGATACGGTTTCTGACACAACAAAAGATGAGCAAATAATACATAGTCCATTTAACAAACAAAAATAAAAATTCTGAAAAACAAATTCTCTTCAGAACTGTAATATTGGGCTAATGTGGTTCAATGCCTACAGCAAATCAACAAATTATTTTTATCATGACACCATTGCTCGAGTCATACTGGATAAAACAAATTGCTTTCCAGATTCAGGATTGTATAACCTAACCGTTTCCGATAAAAGTTGGGTCCATTATATTCTTCTGAGCTTTAATGCCATTTTCTCCCATATGATAGACCAGACTAGTTAGTTTCATTATTTATGGTTTCCAAGGGTATCTGACACCCTGACTGTAGAAAAGGCCATTTACCATTTAATGTAATTACCCTAACGTCAAAACCGCAATTGTGTCTGTGTGGGGTTTTTTTGTTTGTTTTTTCAAATGAATGATTGTGTGCAGGTTAGATGATCCTCTTATCAATAGTTCACACCAGCACGAAATCGATCCTCTGGCCCATCTCTGCAGCTCTGAGGAAGAGAGGGCCACTAATCTAGGCTAATGGAGTAGAGAGGGCAAACATGTTGTGCAAGGGGCCCACCAGAATGACAGAAAAAGACAGGGTAACCTTCAAACAGGCTTGCTGTCTTCCTGTTTTAATCAAATGCAACCCACTTAGGCTTTACAGATAATGACACTCAAGTACAAGCTGGAACACACTGGCCTTGTGAGGGACTTAAAAGAGACAATTCAAGGATATGAACACAAAGTTTGTGAAATATTTAAAAGGTGCACTATATAGGGTCCACTACCTGCTTTTCTGTATTGGAGATGGTTTTGGGATGTTCCACAGTATGGTATGCAACATAAGTATCACTATGGAAACATTAAGGTGACAATAACAAGCCAAGTTAGATGTCAGATCTGCGGAAAGGCAATCCTGCTCACAGTAAGAATGTCAGGTTGTCCAAGTATTTTTGTGCAATAAAACACATGTAACTGAATAAAAGCAAAAAAAAATGTAATGCACATTCAGAGAAAGGTCATGGAATCTAAGTATTTCCAAGATTATATAAAGACCTAAACCAGGTGTAACAGCAAGGGACCAGCTTGTGAATAATGAAATAACAATTCAGCAAAAAACAAGACAGAAATTGTGGTAACCTTGGATCCAACATCAGATGTATGTATGTAATTTTGCTCATAAGTTAATGCTGTAATCTTGTCATCCTGTGGTTATATTGCACACTTGTTGATTCCCAGCCAAATTAGCTTGATAAGCATCTATGCTATTGTACATAGACTAGATGCAGTGTCCGCTATGTTGCTTCTGTGAAACCAACACCTTCTGTTCCTCTTGTTACATAACAATGTAGTCTCAGTATCACTGCACAAACTAACCAGGGATAATGAGGCGCTTCCGTTCTCTCCTGTCTCTCTCTGTCCCTCTATTTCTCTCCCTCTCCCACTCTCTCTACCTTTCTCTCTATTCCTCCCTCTCTCCCCCACTCTCTCCACCTTTCTCTCTCCCTCTTTCTCTCTCACCCATTCTCCCCCTCTCTCACTCCTGCTCTCGCCTTCTCCCACCCTCCCTATCTCTCTCTCTCTCTCTCTTTTACTCACATATGGATGGATGAGTAGTTGTGAAAGTTTGGTCAGTGGATCCACATGGTTTTAGATGGAACATTCCAGTACAGAGATGGGAAACTGTCTGCTACTTTAGAGAAATACTGTAGTGAAAAAAGCCAGTTCTTTCAGTTTTTAAAAAGGTCCACAATCAAAATATACAGTATATGTGTGTATAAAGATGTGTTAGGTTTCATTCATTTATATTTATTTAAAACAAATTTGTGGAAATGCAAGTAAGGGTATAACCATGTGCAAACGTAGGTTAAATAAAATTAAATACTCCACTAAAATATGCTGTTGATGTGTCAATTTTCCTGCTAGACCAAAAATATACTAGCAAACCACACGTTAAGGCTGAATAATTGAAAATAATAACACTTATTCTCTTGACATAATAATAATAATTACAACATTTTTCCAAATCCCATAATGACAAAGTCTTTTGAACTCCCTTGGCTGTGGCTTACATTTGCCATTGATGCTGCTACTGGATTGAAATATCATTAGGCTAACACCCACCACCAGAAAAACCAGAGCAATGCAAAACCTCAAAACTAGATTTATCTTTTCTCATTTCAATATTCCCTCTTCTCTTGCTCACTCCTCCTCCTCACAGTTCTAATTTATGGCAACCCAAATATTTTCCAAGTTTTCCCACAAAATCAAGCACCAAAGGACTAAACATTTTAAATATCTAACTGAGATTCTGAATAAAAATGAAATGAGTGAACGGCCGATATGTATTTTATTTTTTTGAGCCAATATCTGATATAAATCTGATATGATATTTAGCTTTTAAATCCAAGGCCCATAACTTTATCTACTTTACTTTAACTTTGAGTTGAAATAAAGATCTCTACTTAACTTTTCACTTTAGCAACAAATGATAATAAAATGTATTTATCTGGAATATAAAATGTGTTCATATCAGTATGGAACGATGTTATCAGCCAAAACTGAAATATACAAACTGTATCGATAACGGCCGATGCAGTTAGCCCATTGAATTTTGTTCCATTGTTAATATAGTGAAAAAAATATGTTTTGTTTTCGCTGCAGTCCAAGGAGGACGAAGGAGCAAACTGTCCATTTTGTGCCTCATTACAATTTAGCTCTAATCGTGAGGAGAAGTTGTTTAAAGTCATGTGCTTGTTTACATTTTATTGCACCATTTAACCAAATCTGATTTGAATGAGGAAGTGAGGACATTGCAGCTTCATGCTCCAGCAATCCAGAATCAAACAATTTTTACAGCAATCCAGAATCAAACAAGTACACAATTGGAATAGGTTAGGCCAGTGTTTCCCAGTCTTTTTTGTCTCGAGGGCCCCTGAGATTTGGCTCATAATCCAAGTACCCCTAATTCAATTCTAGGTAAATAAATATGTTTAATAGTGTATTGTCATTTGTTTCTTGTTTTAATGATACTGACATCTTGAATCCTGACAAATTATTCTCAAATAGGTTAAACTGACAAAGAAATAATATTCAATTTCATTTTCTTTTAAAATCTGAAACCATTCCAAGTACCCCCTAGTTAGTTCACGTGGACCCCCTGGTTGGGAAATACTGGGTAAGACAAGACAGGTTTGAAAAGATGTGTATTTACTGTATGGACAACTTCGTTTTAACATGAGTAGATGTACACCCCATACATGGCTCCTGTATTTAACATTTGTCTGGTGCTCAGTAGTGATAACTGGTGCTCATTGACGCATAGGATATTGATTTAAATCTGATTACCACAGATTATCAGTACGCTGTGGCCCTTCTTTTAATCTCAAAACACTTACGTTAAAAGATGTTCCTATGTCTGAAACATGAATCAATGCACAAATCATTTCTCAGCTCATCTCCACAATTTGTTTAACTTACCCAAGCATTTCTGTCATAGTAATAGCAGATAACAACCCTGTATGAGCTAGCAATTGAAGATAGCACCAAAGACAGGATAATTAGAAAGATTAAAAACTTTATTAGAGACAGAGGAATTCAGATTAATAGGCAACATAATAAGTGGGGGTTATCTGAAAAGCAGCAATTGAACAAGATAACAGTGTGCAAAAATAATGAAAGGGTTTCATCTTTTCAATGGGACAATTAAAATGAAATATGATTGAGGAAAATATCACATAAAAGAAGGCAGATGGTAAAATGTTTGTAGGACGAACAAACAGAAGCTGACTGTACTTGGCAAAGACTTGCTGTTCTTACAAATGCATCAAGAAGAGGTAGCTTGTACAAACAATGCAAAGAGATTATTGCTAAAATTGTGGTACGTATGTATGTATGTATATTTTTTTAAGTGGTTCTAAATGCCATACGAGTATTTAAAACCCAATACCCAATGAGCAAACTCAACAACTTCAAATTTAATATGACAATACCACAAGACATTGATTTTCCAACCCACATAAATGTTCCATACTGAAATTAATTTGTTGCCGACCACTGTTTCTGCCACAAGTTCAAACCTCCTTGTCAAATCCTGATCTCGTCAGCTCTGAGAAGCTAAGCAAGGCCAGGTCTGGTTAGTACTTGGATAGGAGACCTCTGGGAAAAGCAGAAGCCACAGTGGGGTGTCAGTGGTAAAAAATGCCATTGTGTCCTTTGGCAAAACACTTTGCCCACATTGCCTAGTATGAAAGTGGTGTGTGAAAGCTGTAATCTAAATGAGTCATACCAGTCATATTTCGTACCCTCCGTTAACCTCACAATGTTCTGCTTTATTCTCTCCATTATGATCTAATACAACAAAGAACGCACAGTAAATTTCTATCCGATTTGTCCATTGTATTGAAATAATCCTCTATTGTGCTAGGGAGTAAAGGGAGAGAGAAAGAGCACTGAATATTTTAGCATCGCAGGTCTCCAATGACACAACAGCAGTGCTCCCCAAATAAGGGAAAGTAACTTCATGTAACTGCTAGGGTTTTCATTATAAGGATTGTCATTTGTCTGAGCGCATTATCCTCTGCAGTGTCCACAATGGAGCAGCCTAATCTCCCAGATTAAACATGGGCCAGTCTCAGTCAAACACTTAGTGAGGGCCAATGGAAATAAAACTGCACTGCAAAAATAATAATCCAAAATTACATCAAACCTGTTTAAATCAGAATGTAAATATTGATTATATGACTCAAGATACAATTTTTTTCAATTAAGTGTTGTAGGAATTTATAGAAAACAAAAATCACACTGGAGTAACAAAATTGCACTCAAGTAAAAAGGTATCAACAGTATATTTACTTTACTATTTGAGTATATAACTTGAATTTATGAAGTTAAATAATGAAGATTTAATGCGTTAAGTAAAGCTAAACAATATCAACTCAAAAGTACTGCTCTAATCAAAATTTTACTTTTTTTTATCTCACCCATTTCTTTTCCAGTGTGTACCAGAGGTACAGGACAGACACTGAGACATGAAGTAAAAGATGATCTTAGTCATGAGGCAGAAGTCAGATTTGATTATGCTGTTATGACAATAACTGAATATAAGATGTGTGGAAACTGTAGCGTGTTTGGCAAAGGGACTTAATGAGTAATTTTCTCCTTACAGCAAAGTTCCCTGGTTTTCTCAATCAACCAAATAAATGTACATTGATAGAAAAAGCAAAGGAACTAAACAATGATTAAAAGCTATTGCTATTGATGCCATTCTATCACAGTTACATATGACAGCACTATACGGTCTTCAACATGTAGCTGACATTTCGCCTCAAGTCATTTTCCCACTGGTGTTTCTGGTTAAAATGTGCAACAGCATGGAAGTAGCAGGCAAGTCTGAAAATAATATATCATAAAAACTAAAATAACATAGTGATGAAAATGTTAGATGAGTTGCAACTATAGTTCAGCTAAATGTCATCTGTTTTTTTTGCATTTTTTCAGTAACACAGTAAAAGCAAATCAATATCTTTTATCAAACCAGTGTATTTACCTCCTCAATACAGTGCAGCCAGGTACAACATGGTTATAACTTGTCTACAGGTTTAATTGGACACATGGGACAGAAAAGAAAAATTGACTTTATTGACCAAACTACTGCTACTACTATATGCAACCCTCTAGTACAATACATGCAGGTAAACTGAAGACCAAGAAGGAAAAGAAATTGGCAAAGTTAGTGGCTTTATAGTAAAAGCTGTGTTACTTGTTGTTTTAACTGGACAAATGAAGTTATGTAATTTAATTTTCCATCATCTTGGACACAAACTGTATACATATGTACTGCTTAAAAGATTTCTTGAACTCAATTGCACGCTTAAGAAATAAAATATGTGTTTTATTTTGTTGTTACAAATAGCCGGCTGATTTAATATTTGGGAAAAAGTCAGTATTAATTCATTGTGCAGCTTTATTTTTAAACAATGAGAGAAATTAGAAACTAAAATGGGTCACCATAGCCTTCTCTCCATGGACTACAATGAATCCTGCAAATGAATAAACACTGATTTTTATTATGCCCAGCCAAACAACCAACATGCAGTAAAATGTTTTCCTCCTAAAACAACATAAAATATTTTTCTACAGTTATATTTGATTTGAATATTCTATCACTGCGTCTTTCACAACCTAACATCCTATCTGTCACCCGTGCATCCACCCACACAAAAACAGGTAACATTTATGACACATTTATTTTGTTTTTTTCCAACCAAGCTACTTCCTCCAACCACCATCTCCTCCACAATGACAGTAGCATCCACTTTGAGGCAATATGACCTAAATACTGGATTGTGTATTTCTCCCATAAAAATAGCACTAAGAGTGTGAATGAGACAATAGACTCACACCACTCTACATTCTTTGCATGGTTAGCATAACTTTCCCTCATCACTGCATCTGACTGTGAAGCTGAAGTCATCCCACGCTAAAATTGTACGCAGACCAAGAATAAGACCCTAAAAACCCAGTAATTGCCACCTCGCCTCCACTGCTGCAAATCCACCCATAAGCAGTGAACTGACAGCTGAAAACTGCCCCACAAGACGTAAGCTAGACCAACATATGTGCACGTTTTACCATGTTCTGGCCTTTATTGGGTGAGGAAAATATATAGCAGGCAATGCAAGTGCACCATTAGGGTTTAAGAAAAGCTAAACTTAACTTTTAACATACAGTATACAGTTGCTATCATAAATTACTAATTGACCCACTTTGCTATGCTTTGCTATGTTAGCTGTATTGTTTTGTTTATTTTTTTATTAGGACATAAATAAAAGAGCTTAATAGGAAGCATTGGATACATTTTGTTGTTATAACTTATGCAGCCAGTAATATAAAACAATGCAGAAGTCAAGAGTAAGACTTGGTTGTCAAGGGCAACAGCATTTTAAACCTGAGTCCCAGAAACTGCAGGCAGCTCTACAAAGTTTCCCACGCTTTTCTAAAGACAATCTTGCACGATTTTTGTGGAACATAAGCAGCAATGAGCTACTTGATGAGGAAATGATTATTTGGCATTGGCGAAACTATAGACATCACATTTTCTAAAATTCACAGCTGAGCAAGTGAAATGTTTTGACAGACTGAAAATGTCTGATATTACATAACTTTTCTCTTTTCTCTTTTTTCTCAAAATTTCAACTCCCACTCTAAACACTTTGCATTTTTAAAACAAGCAAAAACAAGGAGAGTTTGAAGGATTTGTTAAAAAGGGATACGCCATTCTTTATATCTGGAGCTTATGGGTTTCAGACAGGTTCATCCGTGTAGCCACAAAGGCCAAATTCAGGTCAATATGGTCTCATCATGTTATTGTTATTGTTATTTACCTCTATGCTCAAACACCGTTCCAAGCCAATTACTCCATCATGTTCTAAGTCAGTGACAGATAACCAATCACAGCAAGGTGTGAACTCTCAGAAGAAGATGGTGGTTCTCATTCTCATAAAGCATACATCGTGACAAGTATTACATTTACTGTGGTCAGTCTTAAAGTAAAAGCCCGAAAGAAACTGCAAACCCACAGAAAACATACTACCACCACAAGCGGAAAGGTGACATATATTACTGTCAGCAGTTTTTAAAAAGCCCTGAATGCCGCCATAACTACAAATGTTTTAATCCTTTTTTGTACAAATGTTCTATGACTTCCTAGACACAGGCAACATGCTCATTCAAATACTATTTGCATTTGCATCATGAGATGAATTAAAATGCTAAATTAAGAACATCCTTTGTGCACAGGCAAGGACTAATCTCTGTAGCTTATTAAAATGGCTGTATTGATTGCAGTGTTTAGGGTAACAAATATCAATCATACCAAAAGGATAACAGTTTAATTTCTTTCCTGATCATATAATGCCATCTGGCCTGGGAACGCCTCGGGGTCCCCCCGGAGGAGCTGGAGGACGTGTCTGGGGTGAGGAAGTCTGGGAGTCCCTGCTTAGGCTGCTCCCCCCGCGACCCGGCCCCGGATAAGCGGACAAAAATGGATGGATGGATGGATAATGCCATCTTGTTGCCTCAAGGCAAACAGTGGAAAGACATTCCATAGGAACTAATACAAATGGCATTTAATGTCTGTTTTTAAATGTTATGTTGATAAATAAAGCATACACTAAAATACTTCCTATTGATAATATTTATTTTTTGGTGGTGAGTCTGCTTGTCTCCTTGGAGGTGTTACTGCTTTCCCTTGATTATTACACAGCATGGAAATAAATATGATTTTCACAATGGAAACAAGTTAACAGATCTATGGAGAAGCAAGCCTGCACATAGTAAGAATTCATGTTTTTCAAGGTATTTTTGAGATATTAAACACCTTGCAATTGAATACATACAGCGCAAATATATTTAATGCTCTACTGTAGAACATCCCATGTAAAGAATATCACCATGGAGACAAGCAAGTAGCAGCACCTTAGAAGTTACATAGTGCACCTTTAATGAAGCAAAACAAGGCATTTCACTTTTGTACACTGTGTGCTATGTCAGAACAAAAGTAAAATGCACACATAGCATTGAACAGGAAAAAATGTTTGATGACTCACTTTGACAAATAACAGACCAATCTAACAACTTTATTACTTGACACTTTTCTAAAACACTTCCACAAATTGAAGTAATATCAAATTATAGGGACTTGGTAACCAATGGCAACAGCTTTTTAGTGCATCCCTGAGTGCATGAAGCGCTGTTGCAAAGCACGGTGGGATTTTGAACCATATTGTCCTAACCAATAGTCAATGTATGGATATTTCTATGTGGCTTATGACAGCCTCCTGTAGTCTGTAATCATCTTTCTAAAGTGGTGAACAGAAAAGCACTTTTATGGTCAATATTGACAGCCCTGGTCCAGAACATTAGACTTGCAAATTATCTGTTGTAGATTTTTATGTAGAAAACCAAAAGATATATAGCACAATTATTACCATAACATTTTGTCAATGCAATATTCAGAGATTTAAATATTCAAAAGTCTACCACTTTCAAGATCTCAAAATTTACTATTGATTTTGACACAAACTCACTTTCTAAGTAAAGGTATTAAAATGCACTGTGTAAAAAATTCTGTACTTCTGTAATATTACTACATGGGAACACAATATGTTATGTTGAAACCATTATGTGTTTGCACAAGAAATAGTGCTATTATAGATACATGTTCAAATGTATGTTATGTGCACATTTCACGGTACATGCTTCCGGCTCTTATGTTGCTGTAGTGAGCCACATAATGCAGGGACAAGTCAATACAAGCTCTGCACAACGCAGCCCCTGGACATGAGGAGGGGGCTGTGTCAGGCTAATTACACTGTCCTCTGAGGCTGTATCACAGAGCCAGCAGCATGCATCTGAATGTGGGTCATTTACACACAGAACAGAAATTACTATAAAAGCATCAAATATGACAGAAATTAAGCAATCAACAATGTAAATGCCAAAAGTAAAAGGCAAATTTGCATGCATTATTCTAGGTTTTTAAATTAGAATGAGACACTTTAGTAGCAATTTCACATTGCATAACTGAAAATGTATTTAAAACAAGCTTTATTATTGTCTTAGCTTTGATGTTGGGATGCCAGTATCAGCCCTTATATAAAAACCCAAATTCATCTCACCTCATATAACTTATATAAAGTTATTACCGCCTCAAAAACACACCTGGAGTTGTGTTTTGTTTCATTCAGATCATCAACATCATCACATCTTTCATATTTGAGCAACCCTTAACTATTAGTCTGTCTACATTTCCAAAGCTTAAAAGGCTCTGTTTCACCTTATGATTTCATGAAGCAGTACTTTTTAAGTTAACAGCTGTCTTTTATCTTTTGTTTAGTAAAGGTTGGCAATTCCAGGGCTGAAATTGTCTAAATGATTCTAGTGGAGGTGCACATATTTAAAAACATAGTGGAGCACTTCCTGCATTACTACATGACATTAGAAGGTGGAACAGAGTCCTCTCAGTTTGAGAGAAGAACTTAGCTTAAATATACAAGATTTAGAGTTAGACAAACTTTACTGATCGAGAAAGGAAATTATTTATTCATAGGGGTGTGCATAGCCATGAGTCTAACGATACGATACATATCACGCTATGCATGTCACGATACTATATATTCTGATATATCCCAATACTAAAACAAAGGACAATATATTGTGATTTATCAATAACGACTTCAAATAATATAGTCATATACAACTTCACAAGCACAAAATTGTATTACATGAATTCATGTTTTTATTTTTAACAGGAGAACAGTAAATGTAACTCTGGAATTTTTGTGTAATATCGCAATATATCACTAAATCGATTTTTTTCCCTACACCCCTATTTCTTTGTGTGTTAAAAATGTGTGACTTAAAACACAACTCCAGGTATATTTTTGATGAGGAAACACATTATAACAGATCAGAAAATAGCATAATATAAGTCTGGTTTACCTCATGTTCATACCTGTCTCACCTGTCTTCTCCTCAGACATTTTTTGTTTTATTGCCCTAATAAACTTCTTTTGATAAACAAACTTGACATAGTTATAAATTACAGTAAAATTGGTTAATCCTCTGATCTTACTGTAATAAAATTGTCAGATGACATACAGCTACCTCCCACAACATAGCATCAGAGAGCACCATCACTGATCACATCAAGTACCTCCTGAGCCAGTAGACTAATGCTTTCAAGTGGAAATGCCAAGCTTCATAAGCAGTTAAAAACAAAGAGACCCCAAAAGCTAGAAACACTTACAACTTACATTATTGACAAATTAATGCACAGGAAGAAAAAGGTGGTTTATACTTCTACAAACTATTTTGAATGGATATGGATTGATCACACTTATGTAATACAAAATCTGCCTTAAAATGGTGCATTATTAAGCATTAAGCTGCAAGAATCTCTATTTTATGTTTGCTATAGTGGTAAGATTGAGTAATTTACAGACCCTTATGCTTTATTTATTATATTTAAGTCTATAGACATGAGAATGACAGTAATTAGGCACCTAGCTTTATATTTGAACAAGCTTTTCCACACTAATCTGTAATAATACATTGTAACTGGGAAAGCCTTGCGATGATGATAAAATACAAGGCTCAAAGGATGACAGAAAAGCAGCGCATTCTTCCTCAGTTTTCGCTTCCTATGTTTTCATTTGCACTGGGTCTGCCAATGAACCTACCAGTCTAGTTCTCTTTGTAGAGATAGATGTGAACGGCATATGAGACACTGTGTGCGTGTAAATGTGCTGTCTGTTTGTGATCATAAAGAAAACGTACCTGAAAACGCTGAATTCCGTCGCTCCAACCCACTGACTTGTGAATGTGGAGCTCCCAGGCCCGGATACCTTCTCTTTATCCGCCCACTGAAGGCAGCACAGCCTCGGCTCAACAAGCTCCTCGTGTGCGCTCAGCTTCCGAAACCACGTACCGGAAAAGAAAGAAATATCCCTTTAGTTAAACACGGGGACAAATCTGAAGAATAACAGGCAGAGGGGTTGAGACCGATCCCCCAAAATGTCGCTGGTGTGGCGGTGGAGCAGTTTAAAGCTGCTGGAGGAGGTCCTCTCGACACAGGAGATGGGAGGAGTGCCAGCAACAAGAGGCAGCAGCGGTCAAGTTAGACATACGTACATGGAAACGACTCTTTCACAATAAAGGCGGATTGTTTTGTTTGCGTTTGGAACATTCAAAATAAAACCAACTTCCGGTTTTCAATATTAAAATAATTCACATTTTAATTTAAATGGTGAATAAACAATGATCGCTTTTCAAAGCAGGTCACCGTCTTCTCACCCATTTTTCTACTTCGTAAATCACATTCTGTGTTTTTTAATGTTAAACTTAGACAAACAAACTTTATTGTTTCACAAGAGAAATTCTTTGGACACAGTAGCTCAAGCATCACAATATAATAACAAAGAGAAAAAATATAGCCTAATTAGTAATTGTTAATAATACACTCAAAATACGCAGCAAAAACACTGGTGACTGGTGTTAAATAAGGCATGATTATGTCCTGAAAAAACACAATGTATTATTACAGAAATAAAAGTAAAAATTCTGGTAGCATTCTAGTATTTCAAATTATCTCTCTTTTTTTTTTTTTTTTTCATTTATGAATGATGGTGTGTGGTTATCACGGTCATCAGCTACTGTGTGATGCCATCTTGTGGTTGACTACAGTAAAAATCGCCTAAATTACCTATTTATTATTTAAATTTTAACGTTTAGAATAACGGTTTAATGGACTTCAAGTATGTTTTTAGTTATTTTCTTTTGATAAATGCACATGCATACGCGATTTAGTTCACTATAATATTATTTGTTGTATATGTATGTACTTTGTAGCGTGTTATCTCACATTGGTTCTGGTCATTAACCCACTTTTGCCTTACGCTACGTGTTCATTGCAACTAGCTAGGAGAGCTCCAGGAACAGTGCAGACCAACATGTCTCGGGCACCGGACAGACTCAGACATCTACTCGGACATCTTGACCGTCCTCCTGCCGCTATTGTATCCTTTATTTTGCCGGTGAGACTGGGCAGCGCTAGCCCGGAACAGAAACTATACAGATGGGGCTGCACCACCGTCGAGACCGGGGTCTTGATCTGCAAACCAGGCCTCGAGTGGGTTCCTCTTATTGTGTTATGGTTATTGCATTGTTGTAGTGTTAGCATTTATTCATCATCCAGACGAACAATGTTGGAAACGGCAGGTTGATATTGCAATTATCCTAGAAATGATTAGAGTGACCAGATTTTCAAAATAAAAAACTGGGGCATCCTTGTTTTGGGTTAGTTGGTAATCATGAAATTGTGAAACGAATGCGTAATTAAGGAGAATTGTTACTCGGCACTAATTTGAGTCAGTATTGTCACATTTTCTTTGCGCTGTGGTCATTTTTAAGCAGTTTTTCTGTACTTTATCTAAACAGATGACAATGCATGCCTCTCTTTACTGTTAGCAGGTATCGAATTGGTCAGAAATATGGATACCTGGGGCACTGGGACAAAAGACAGGTTTGGGATAAATCTGCTGGGACAGGGGACACAGGACTCAAAACTGGGACTGTTCCAGGTAAATAGAGACATCTGTTTACCCTAGTCAAACAGTAAGTTAAAAGTGGGACAAGCCCTGTGGAGCGACATAGTGGGAAATGATCAATTTAGAGCAGATGAAAAGAAAAAGACTACTATGAAACTGTGAGATTTTCAGTGTTTAAAGTTCAGTGGTTGTCAAACGTTTCACTCCAAGTAGGCCTCTAGTCAAATAGGTGACCTCTGAACCAGCTTTACTACAACATAAAAAACTAAACTGAGCTGAAATTGAACTAAACCTGCAAAACAATCTTTAATGCATCACAAAAGCATACACTGATATAATATATTTTTAAACTATGTTTTGTGGTGCTAGTAGATTAAAATAATCTTTACTTCTTGGGGCTTTAAGTCTATAATATAAGTACTTCAAGTACAACATAACTAGTGAATTATCTAAGTAAGTGAAATAAATCATCTCAACTGCACAAGGATAACAACAATTTCACCCAAAACATATTAAAAGCAGTTATTCTTCATGTTTTATTCCTTTACTGGTCGCCAACAGAGAGCTTCACCAACTGCTGTCCAAGCCTACACCCTCAGTCAGCCTTTGAATTTAAGGTTAGCCCTGTCTTTTTCTACAACTTAAGCATTTAACCTATATCCCTACAATATGATGCATGCATGCTGACATATCAATACAAAGTAATGAGTTAGTTTGCTAATTCCATTTATTTTCCCCCAACTGTACACCTTTTCCACTATTACCTATAATCTGTAAATGTAAAAACTTTTTTTTTTTTTTTTAACTTATTAATTGTCTGAGGAGCAAATGGTTGATTTTATTGCACAGTTTACAATTACAACTGACCTACTTCTTCCACTTATTTACATGAGATTCATCCTTGTTTTCTTATTGTATTGATTGACATATCTGGTTGTCCTAATTACTGTAAATTTGGGTTTTGTTCATGTCGGATATGTTTGTGGATTAGATGGTCACAGAGATGCTGACACAAAATTGTTATCTCACACCAGAAGAAAAAGGCTTTCCAAGTACTACCATCTGGACTACACCAGGTCCAGAAAAGGACTTAAATGCATTCTGTTCACATTGTAGAATGATTTTCAACATATTTGCTTTGACCAATGTGGCTATTATTTTTTTCTTCCAAAGTTTACTTTAAAGGTGCTATATGTACTTTTTCTGTTATTGATTCAATGATTGGACAGGGAGTAATTTCACTAAGAACATGAGGTGCATTGAAAAACTCATGGTCAAGGTCTGTGTGCAAGTGACACGTCAACAAATAAATGTCTGGATCAACAATCCCCAAATTACTGGATTTATTTTGTGGCTAAATTATCTTTGCCAAACATATGTATCAACTTCTGTCAAGTTCTGGTGAATTTTTATTTATAGATACACTGTGGACAACAATGTGCTGACTCCGGAGCAGAGGCTGTTCTATGAGGAAAATGGCTTCCTCGTCATCAAGAATCTGGTGCCGCATGAGGACATTGACAAATTCAGGTAAATAAAGTTATGTCTAAACACAATGGGATTTTTCACATATTTTTACACATTTGTTTTTACATTATGTGAGAAGGTCAACCTGTCTCTCGGTTTACTGTCGGTGTAGCTTTACATCCTTCTTATGAAAACTGTTCTGTTTAGCTGTACATATAACTGAAAGGTATTTACTCCACACTTTTTTCTTTTAATGTAAATTTTTTTAATCATCATTTATGTTTTGATTTGTCTGTATTGTGATTTTCTTAATGTGTCTTTCTTATTCTGTAAAGCACTTTCTTCATGTTGGGTAGATGATTACTATTAGTTTCTGGTTGGCCAGGTTCACCTCACAGCTTTGCAGACGTGTATATTCAACCTGTGCTACAAAACAATTCACAATATGCAATAATGCAATGGGTTTATAGTCATTGATATGTAATCTATTTTTCAGAAAGGAGTTTGAGCGTATCTGCCGACAAGAATTTGAAGTTCCTGGTCTGGTCGTGATGAGGGACGTGGCCATTGCTAAATCTGAGTTTGTCCCAGATCAAAGAGCAGTGTCCAAAGTGCAGGACTTTCACGAGGACCCTGAGCTCTTCCGATACTGCTCCTTGCCACAGGTAGTTTACTGTTGTATTAACCATAGTATTGAATATATCAACAATAACAACAAATAGTAAAAGCAGTTAAGGTTGTGCAATTTGGTGGGACATGGACATAACAAATTAAACTTTTGATAAAGCTTACAAAAAGCTAAAACAATGATTGAATGATTATTCCAAAAAGACTAATAACATATTAGTAAGAGTGTGTGTGCGTGTCTTTTTGTACCAGATCCTGAAGTATGTAGAGTGTTTCACTGGACCCAACATTATGGCCATGCACACCATGTTGATCAACAAACCTCCTGAGGTATGACATTTGGTGTATTACAGAGAGACCGTTCATCGCACCCTCATCAGCTTTTTACATTACAATATCTCTTTGCTTTGTGCACTCAAAACATACAATTTAAAATGACATGAATTAAGAATATTCCTTTTGATTCAAATAGTGTAAAGTATTATTTATTTACTTCAATTTCTCACTGGTTTCAGATTAGTTTATTTACAAATGTATAATATTAGATATTGATTGGTTCCTGTCATATTCATTTTTCCTGATATAGACACCATTTTGAATCTGCCTTCATTATTTATCTTCCTGATACCCAGGGATATATGTGAAGAGATGGGATAATTTGTATTAACCTCTTGTTTTGTCTAGAATTCAGATTTACTAACACACTATTATACAGTATTAGGATCACGTTTGTTGTCTTCTTTTAGGTAAGAAGACCTCTCGTCACCCCATGCATCAGGACCTACATTACTTCCCCTTCAGACCTGCTGACCGGATCGTCTGCGCCTGGACTGCCATGGAAGTTGTGAACAGACAAAATGGCTGCCTGGTGGTTCTACCTGGGACTCACACAGGGACTCTGAAGGAGCATGACTATCCTGAGTGGGAGGTGAAGACTAGAATTTAATGAAGTAGCACATATGGATCTGTAACAGTGGGCTGCACGGCATCTGCACTGCAATTATATTTATAGTATATATAGTTTGGGTCATAATTTTAATCATTATTGTTTTAAACAATTCATTACGAAGTTGTGGTCAGTCAGGCAATGAGATTTTGAGTGACCTATCTCATCTATTTTTAGAATATGAATTGTAATGGTATGGAAGGAGCAACAGAGCCAGCAGATGTTAGAGTAACCGCTTCACGCTGTCCTTTATTCCCACTTCAGTCTTTTTCCTCAACAAACTAACAAGCCCTGTCAAGTCTTTTTATTCTATTCTATTCTTTTGAATGATATCTATGCACCTTGCATTGTGTGTCAAAGACAAATTTCCCCTGGATGGACATTAAAGTTTATCTTGTCTTATTATGCTCAAAGTCACAGTCATGTGGGAAGTACAGGCTGTTGCTGATGTTTTGTGATTCATGTTCTAAACCAGCTTCAGGAGATCAAGTAGATTCAATAATTCTAGATTTTTATATCACATTACAGTTGTATGAGTGTTATGATTTTTTAACACATGACTGCAGTTAACTTTAATCATTCAGGACAGTGCCCATTGCCCGTTCTCAGAATACAAACAAATACAACAGTTTACCCAGGTGCATGGTGCAACAGGAAGGACATTAGTCCCTGAGTAGCATCATTGTATAACATTTAGAATACATGTTAGAGTTGGACATCAATAACCAAATCTATGAATACTTCCTTGATTTCAGGGTGGCGTGAATAAGATGTATCATGGAGTGAGGGACTTTAACCCGGACCATCCCAGAACGCACCTGGAGATGGAGAAAGGAGACACTGTGTTCTTCCACCCGCTGCTCATCCATGGCTCTGGCATGAACCAGACACAGGGTTTTCGCAAGGTACACAACTACATTACCCACAATTCATCTGGCATCTGAATCCTAGCACAAAATGCAATGGCTTTATTTTATTTTTTTATTCATTTACAGTTTTATTTGAAATGTTTATGTATATTTACAACAACAAATAAACAGTAGTTTATGGCTTTCAGTTTCCTCTTATAGGCAACGTTTAGAGTACTTTTCACCTTTCCAAAATATAGAATATGGAATAAAATATAGAATATTTTAAATGATTAATTGCCATGACAACTGTAGATATTTGTCATTCTGAAATCCATGTACTAGTATATACTTCAATAAGCCAACAGAGGGTTTTGCAAAGAAAATAAGTCTGATGTCTTCCATTGCTTAAACATGCAATTTAAGTTTAAACTAGTTATAGTAAAAGAGGTTTTTCTTCATACTACATGCCTCCTGTAGCCTGTCTAGTGTGGCTTAGTTTGTCTACAGATCACACCTGTGGTGCCGTGTTTGGCTCATACTTTTCATGCTTAAAATTAAAGATCCTATAATATGCAGTATTCACTCACTCAAGGGTTTAAGTTGTTATATTGTTGTTGCCTCCTTAAAAATTGTAACTAATTGTAATTTTTTTTTTTTGTTTTTAAGGCCATCTCCTGTCACTACGCTGCTGCTGAATGCTACTATATTGATGTGAGGGGAACTACACAAGAAAACATCGAGGTGGAGGTGAATGAGATTGCAAAGAGGCGGTACAATTTGGACGAGTTCAGATTCCAGGTCAGAGGCCACACACTTAAACACATAGTTTATCAAGTCAGCAAATATTTACAACTCAGTAGTGGCCTGGATAACAGTATCTGGGAGTAAACATGACAGCAAATTAATTATTACATGGACTTTTTGAGCTTAGGGTTGTGGTTTCTAAATTTACTTACACTAGTAGTCATTGTGGAATTGAAAACTTGTTATCACTTGGATCATGAATGTGGTGAAAACAGTTGTGGGTTTGATTCCCGGATCATGTGTGGAAGTTCACCTGTGTTTAGATTTCAAAAGATATTTCCCAGTCTGCCTTCTGTTCCCCTTAACTTAAAATATGCATCACTTCGGTGGCCCATATTTCTGTTTAGGGAATATTGCCTAACTGAATATTAATGTTGAAATTATCAAATTTAATTTATTTTTTTTATTTGAGCAAATTTTTACACCTTGTAACACAGGAAAAACATTTTTAAAATAGTAAATACTGCAGAAAACATGGCAATGCTCAAAAGGAGTAGGAAGAAGCAAACGCTTATTTGAGCCTACCTCCTTTCACATGAAACAATTATTGTTATCATCTTATACATGAGAAATAATTTTGTGTTGATATTTTGTCATGTTTTATAGGACGCTTGGGCTTTCAGAGCAAGAGTGGTGCAAGGAGAGAGGATTTCATTGTGAAGAAGAATATCAACATGTTATCAACACGGATGACCTGCAATGCTAAAGGAAATCTTTGAACAAGAAAAACAGTACATTAGTATAGATTGGTATAGATTTTAAGGATTTTTACTAATTTTATCCAACTTAAAAAAAAACAAAAAAAAACTATAAAACACAATTTTGAAGTGAGAATTTTTTGATTGGGAATTGGGTTTTTAAAGCAATTGTAATTTAAGCAGTGAAATACACTATAATGAGATTGGGCTAATATGAATAGCTATTACTCTTGCATTACATGTTCAACCAACATTGCTAGAAATATACTGTAGATAATATGTTTTTGAAAAATAGAAAACGATTGTAAAACATAGGATTTACTGCATGTTGACAAAGAGTTACTGTGAATTTTTTTAAGGAATGAGCACAGTGACTGAAGTGATCATGGATTAAGCAAGTTGGCTTTAACCATTATTGTGTTGCCTTAATAATTTTGATGAAGATGTGCCTATATTTTTATTGTAATTGTTTATGACTGTAATATCGAGTGAACAGAGTTTAAGTAATACATTTAATACAATACTTCTGAGTGTTCTGAGTGTTCATTTTAATATAAGACACCAAACAGTGAATATTTGTTAAGATATATAAGTATATATTGTTTAAGATAAATTACTAAGAAGATTTCTTAAGATTTCCTTACTCTAACTAGATAATTTCACTAAAAATAAAGTAGGCTGAAACCAGCAACATTTTTTTATGTAAAAAAATTGGTACTAATAAATAAATTCATATGAATGTGAAAAGTAAATGGAACTAAGAAGAAAACTATTGGTTCTAATTTAATTTTTCAGCACTTGAAGTTACTACAGACAGTGATTTAATATTGGATAGCTGTAACATTTTGATTTTGGTGTGAATGGTTCAGGCTAAATTATATGTGGCACGTCCTTCACATCACTTTACAAACATGCATTGGAGAGAAAGGTGACATAAGCTGTGTGCTGTAATGTTTATGGACACGGTTTACGGCAGCGTGCAATGGTCCTTTGGGGATTTGATTGTTTTTAAATGTGGGCCCACTTCTTTCCTGTTTCTCCTCCTTGTACCTGATCTTGCATAACTCAAGTCTATCGAATGAATAGATCTTTGTTTAAATGAGAAGAAATTTTCCAACTCATATAATCAGTTCTTTTCATCCAAGATATAAACAATCTAATTTTAATTTAACTGCCACTAGGAACCCATTTGTTCTGGTAATCTGCTAGCTAATGTACCTCTAATTTGTGTAGCAATAGCTTCATGGGTAGACACATTTTCCCACTAACTCAAAGGCTGGTTGTTTGATTCCCACTACTGATAATGCTATTTATTCTACTTTTTGTTTTGCCTCCAGTGTTTTCATGTGAGTGTAAATATTGGCTGTAGAGCGCCATATTGCAGCTATAGTGCACAAAACCTTGAGAGTAAAATGTCCACCTGTTTTCCACAGTTTTTACAGACCACATACCTAAGAAGATCTGCATTATGTAACCCATATATAATGTTTCTCCTGTACAGTCTCAGTCTTTCCCTTCTACTGAACCGTGAGTTATTCATATCATGTGCAGTAAATGCCTTCAAAGTTAGTGTATTAAAGTTTTTTATGTATACAATTTAGAAATACCAATTAAACTACTGCCGCTTCACTCAGTTATATATATATATATATATATATATATATATATATATATATATATATATATATATATATATATATATATATATATATATATATATATATTTTTTTTTTTTTTTTTTTTTTGTGTAGCTACAAGTTATTCCAATATAAAATGAACGAGAGCAGACTATTTTCTATCTATGTACTTTGCCAGTTGAATACAAATGCGTAATAATCATATCTGCCTGTGTGTGTGACTGGGACCAGTTAAAATCACAGACAACAAACAGTTTCCCGGGGATATGTTCCACAGTGAACCCAGTTACCTACAATTAAAAACAGGCGTAGACAGGCTACCAAAATATACCCTAAGAACTACAACTGTGCTCGATATTGGACTATTGACTACTTGACTACTTTGAATATTCAGACTTTTAACCATTTTAACAACACCAGCAAATGTCATTTGCTCCCTTCTTGCCCCCCTCTTTTCCAAATCCCAGGATAATCGAGTTCCCAGCCCTAGTTTCTAAATCTTTTAACCACTCTGCTCTCCACCTCTCCCTCTCTCACACTCTCTCTTCCTTCCTCCCTTTCATCCCTCCTCTGGTTTTATCTCTCATCTCTCTGTCTGCCTCTCATCAGACAGGAGACTACTTCTTTCAGAATATTTGTACTGTGCATTTGTAGCTTTTGTTTTTGTTCCAAGATGATTTGGACTAAAGCCATCATAGCATCTTTATTGACAAGCTTCATCATTTTGTCAAGTGAGTATTTCATTTGAATCTATAACTATCTTTTAAGTTGTTGATGTTTATTTTAACCATGACTTTCTCCTGCCTTCTGGAGAATTTAGATTCCTCTGCAATTTATAGTGAAAAATGTGGTATTGTTATTATTTAATGGTAAATGTTTTATCTTGTAATGTTCTGTATCAATAGTGGATGCCATTGTAAGGACGTTTGACCATTTTTAAATCACTCAGAATCAGTATTATTTTATTAATATAAGCCCCGTACTAGATAATAAAGTTCTAATTTGTTTGCATCTGTGTTGGTTTACTTTCTATCAATGTGTTCAGGGCATCAACATATCTATACTTTAAGCTTGGACTAAATAATGTTAAATTAAACTTTTATCTTATTAGTTTCCATTGTGGTGGAGAGTGCAGTGGTGGACAGTGATGCAAAAACAGACACACAAACAGGTAACATCACAGTGTACAGTTAGTCTGTCCTATAGTTTTTTTTATGAATGATGACTTTTCCCCTCTCACCTCTGACCTCCAGCAGCGGGGCGGCAGGTGTTTATGGCCGAATCAGATGCTTCAAACTTTTTCAAGCGTCGCAGCCGTCGGTCAACCTATGCAGAGCGAATAGGTGAGGGCTCCATGGAGATTTATGGCATTCATGTATGGCATTCATGTATCTTCATGAAGACAAGCCACCAGACCAAGATACAGGTCTGATCTGTGGAGAGGCTGTATGTTTTTCCAAGATGTATTTTAACAACAAAAACAAATAATTAAATAATTGCTAAGCTAAATGGAATGCCATACTATGCAAATTACCAGGCAAAGTAATAACATTCCCATAGAGACATGCAGGTGATGGACCCCCTTTACATACCAGACATAGCTCTTACCTGTAATTCCTGTAAATATAATGTTATTCAGACTACTCTGTATATAAATGGTGAGTTTAATAGGACCAGACAGTGGAAAGTTAAAGCAGGTGGGTTACACAGTAGCTGCTTTAAGCCCCTCTTCTCTCACATACTCAGTGGAAACAGAAGCAGCAGGAGTCGCAGGACACACTGGAGCAAGTCTCATTTTGATTCTGGTTTAAACAATGACAACTAATAGCAACCATACAAAAGCAAATCTGAAAAAATATAAATAAAGGTCTGAAGAACAATTTCCCTTTTCAGATTCACCAATTTTTCCAAAACATCATATTCCAAGTGAATTCCAATTGCGTCTTCACCAGTTAAGGTTGATTTAATTTAAGCCAAGAAAAAGTTTTTGAAATGAAATAATACGGTCCAGGAAAATAAAGCACTCTTGCATAAAACTGTCTCTTAATCTGCCAATGATAGTTTTATGGGAACATGTGTCAATTTATTTAGTTTTCCCATGATCTGAATTACTTATGGTTGTTATATTTGTGTGCAATATTCGCATGGTGGAACTTGACCATGATTCAGTCTGTACATACAAAAAAGGATTTCAATTTCCCCAATATTTCTTTAGATGTCTGTCTTACATCCAACAAAACAGTCCATCTATGACTTCCCCTCTACTGCCAACAGTCAAATTTTTGTACAAAAGTCATTGTAGTCACAATAGAATTAGTTTTCCACTGTGTACAAAACAGGATAATGGTGTGCAAAAATATCAAAATACTGAATATATATCGATATATGGTGATACTAAATTTGGTGATATTGTATCATTATTGCAGACTGCTATATTAACATATCGCCAAGAGTATTTTTTGGTATCTTTTAGCAATTTTTTTGTGACAGCACTACAGTTTTGTAGCTTATTTAGTGGAAACTTGTTTATGCAATACAGTTGATGTATTCAGTTTTGATGATTATAATAAATGCATTATTAACTTTGCACAAGTAGTGGGTAGTAGTAGTAGTAATAGTAACAAATAAATTCTTAAAAACACAGCAATATATTACTAATAGTATATTAGTATCACCAATCTGTGATAATATTGTATCGTGAGCTATGTATTATATTGTGTATTGAATCATGAGGGAGCCTGTGATTCCCAGCCCTGGTATTATAAGAATAAAGGCCAAATCTTTTCACCCACACCTCATATTGTGAGGTGAGTCATGCTTATAACTACTACATTAGGATAAAGGACTGATTAATAGGCATAATTTAAAGTTTGACAATGCCTCAGTAATATTTTTATAAACTATGATACAGTAGTACTTTTCCATGTGTTGGTGCAGCTGAGCAGAGAGTGTACATCGCCAACAATGAGAGACGAAGGGAGTTCAACGAAGAGCAGAGGAATGAGCACGAGAACTATCTGGAAGAGGACAGAGATGGTGAGTTATGCTTTCAAAAGATTTCTATAAGGGTGACGATTTCTCATGAGAGCTACAACCAGAGATGGGAAGAATACTTTGAAACTGTATTTAGTACCTAATACCTAAATTAAAATGTATTTTGTAGAGTATTCCGATACATGGTCCAATCAGAGTACTGTATTGAAAGTATGAATACTTTGATTACTGAGGCCCAGCCCCATTGAGTCAATAGACGAATCGCCCAATGTAATCCAAAATTATCCAAAATTATTCAAAATTACATTTCAAACTGATAAAAAACTGTGATTCTTATTAGATTTAGATAAACTTTATTGATCCACAAGGGAATTTATTTGGACACAGTTCAGATCAGGTAACCCCGACCAAAAAAGTCTAGGGGGCCAAAGTCGAAAGTGCCCATGCTTATCTAATATCAACATTTCCAATGTGTGCTGACTTTGTATAGTGACAAGTACAGTCCAAATCAGACATAAATAAATAAATATGGGCGAGGGCATTTTATGCTGCTTGTGGATTTAATTTTCATTGGGCTGCATTTAAATTATAGTGTAAAGATGCAATATGGTATTAATAATGGCTTTATATTTGTTTCACAAATGTTAAAGCATTTCCTGTTACTAACTTGTAACTAATTGGAGATGGAAAAAAAATCACACATGCCTCTCCACAAAAGCAGTGTTGTCTAAAATTACATGATCAAATACCATAATGTATTCCTTTTGTGTATTATGTATTTTAGAAAAGTAACTGTATTCTGAATACCACCAAATGAAAAAGTCACTACCTGAATACAGCTACTCAAAATTAGTATTTGTATTCAGTACATGTAATACATGTATTCAGTTACTTCCCAACACTGCAACAAATGCCCAGGTTCAGTATACTTAGATGCCTTTCAAGTGTTTGTTTTGAATTTGAGCAAGTAATTTTAGTGTTTAGATGCTGCTGGAAAAGTTACCCGCCGATACTGTGGTGTGAAGCCAGTTTCAAAGATATAATAAGTGGGTTAGGACAGAGTGAACAATCACAAGTTGACATGAAAGAAACTACCCAATTACCACTACTAGATGTATTTTATAAAGGTTTTCTGTACCACTGTTACGATACAATGATCTACCATAGAGCAGCAGTGTAACTTTTCTGGTGGAGGACACAGGATACAGATGTTATTGCTTTGCCTGGAATGTTTGACACTCATCTGGCATTAAACATAACCCATCTCCATGAAGACAAGCAGGTGGTGCCAACAGGTCAAGGTCAAGGTTAGATCTGTGGAGAGGCAATCCCACTCTTAGGAATAAAGCATATTTTTCACTTGGAAATATTGAAAAGAGAAATAAAAACAGAATTAATTAAATAAATGCTACATGGACAAGTTTAATGCCACTGTGGGATATTTCAGGAGAAGCATCTTCTTGAAGGTAAGCACACTGCCGACCCTCCACCAGAAAAGTTACATGATGCACCTTTATTTAACTTAAAGTATTCAACATTCTTTTAGGAAAATTATTGGTAGCAGTTGTGTTATTGGCATTTGTTTTTGGATTTTTGCTCCACAGAACAACTGGAGAGAACTCGGGAGGTGAATGAACAATATCGGGAGTTTCACTATGACGGGCTGTATCCACGATCCCGCTGGTTTCACTAAGGATGCTCACAACAGATCAGAACAAACAAACATGGATCTATGACTACAACAATTGTATCTATATATTGTAAATGCCCATTGTATATTCCATCTTTTATGTTTTGCATGTCTGTCCTGTCCTGCCCACATGTGTATTATAAACACCACTCCACATTTATTAAAAAGTAATATTTCTAAACAAAAAAAAAACAGCAAATGCATTTTTTCTTTCCCCCTGAAACACTATGGTATTTGGACTATTTAAATGGGGGAAAAAAAGGAATGTGAGTGGGCTGCAAAAGTCATCACTGTGAGACGGGATCTGGAGTGGAAATTTAGACTGAAAAATTGGCAAAAGCTGAAAAGCTGAATTGTGTGGGACTGACAACAGAAAACTAACGATTATAAATGAAGGAACAGTGGTACGAAACATTGGAGTCATTTTACACTCTTTAAAATTATTTCAGCACGCTTTAAAATTGTTGAAGCTTCGAAGTTAAGTTGGTACCTCTTAGATGAGATCTGTCTTCAAATACACCAATAAGAGTTTGAAATTATAGTGAAGACATTTCCATAAGCCAATAAAGCCACCATTGTTCATGTATTCAAATGGAATGGTAACACACTAGGGCTGAGTGAAGTTTTCAGAAGCAGAGGAGCAATGGCCCGGGCTTTGTAATGGGAGTCCTACAACCGAGATTTTGAGAATTTTACTAAATATACACAGGTTTGTATTATAGTATTTGAAAGTATTTGATGAAAGCCAAAATATGTGGAACCAAATGAATAAATGTTTTAAACTGTCATGGTGTACAACCCTATATCTTGAAGGGATGGGGATAAGTTGTTTAATTTCACATGTAATCCATACATGCAGCATTTACTGAAATTAATTCACAAACGAATACCCAGGTGGGAGATATACAGAAAAAATGATAATATCACAAAAAGTCGTTTTGGAGACTTGGAAAATTAAAATATTGACTTTATATTCTGTAAAATATTTATATTGTAAGAAAACTACAGACAGTGGTATTGTGCCTGTGTCTCATTAATAATAACAAAATGTAACCATGCCTTTCAGTTACTTTAATCAAAAGTTCATATAATTCATATAATATACAGACGACAATAAAACAAATAAAATTATTTGTTTAAAACCATGATGTATTACAATAAAGAAAAACTCCTAAAACCCGTCGCTTCAATGCTAAATATATACAGATCAAGTTAAAAGTTTCTGTCACTTCATGCTGTTGAGAAACTTGCCATGTTCTTCACCTCGAGGCAAAAGTAGCTCTCCTCCAATTTTAGGACCAGTTTTCTCCTGTAATTAAAAAAAAATACAATTGTTTATTTAAAGATGATAGTGTAACAATCATGAAGTTGACAATATGAGACATGGATTTACCTTGAGCATACTGTCACGCTCCCATTTGAAGAGGCCACAGTTGCTAAAAGATGAAGAACAAGACTTAAATTCAAAGACTAGCACCATATACTGTAAAGGAATGTGCTTCTAAGATATGACACTCAAGTCAGGCCATTTAGAGACAATGTGACTCAACGTGTTCAATAGTTTATACTGAAACTATGGTGGCACAAACAATCCATACTTGTTGAAGCCTTTTTATTCAACATCCTTGCCCCGACTGATTAAAAAGGCTCTGAATTAAATACAGTTACTTCTGTATGGTTTTGACAATATTAGAAGCATAAAGTATCATATGTATCACCAATTTTTGTTCATCCTCTTTTTACACTACGGGAGGCTCACCATAATCTCATCCAATAATGGGAAACACTGTGACACTGCTCTTTCTTAAAAAATAAATAAGTAAATACAAATACAAAACTGAAAAATAGCGTGTAGTCACCTGCAGTGTTTGTTGGGCAGCCTGTCTAGAGCGATGGCCCTCTGACCACAGGGACATTTGAAGAATCGTTTCACAGCATCATGCCATTTCAGATCATGGTTCTCTCCCACGCATCGATCGGCTGGTTTGAAGTAAGTGTACTTACACTATAGAAAAAAGAGTCAATAATTATTATTTAAGTTCAACCATAAATAGCTCAATTACTGGACATTTCTTTTATGATTATGAAATGTGTTTTTGCCATGAAATAAATAAATTAAAAAAGATTTGAATAATGATAAGTTATGGACCACCACCACATGTTCCAACAAATTCCAATTTAAAAAGGATACATTACGTTTGGTAAATAGGTAGATTTAAACACTTTCTGAGAGTGTCTTTAGTTTGTTCGAACAGAGGAGTCAATTTGCTTAATCTAAATTCTTTCTAAACTTAGCTCGTATAAGTCACTGAACACAAATCCTACCTTTTTACAGGTGACAGCGCGACACTTCATTTCTCTGATGCCCTTCATTTTGTCTTCCATCTGCTCCTTCTTCACCAGAGCATCAAAGTACCTCTCCTGCAGCTGGTACTCTGCCTGAAATATAATAGTAATTCAGCTTTTTTTTTAAATGAATGTGAATAGCTTTTTACAGCATACTGTGTATTTTTTCCATTGGGTTTTGAAGTAATAACATACAGCCTGTAGTATGGCGTTGTGTCTGGATTTAGCATTGAGAATCTTCTGAAATTCCTCTGACTGGACATATTGCTGTTGCTCTTTTCTTTTTTTCTGTGCTGGCTCCTCCTCTTCGTTACCTGATCCACCTAGGACAAAAAAGCAAATAAATTGGAGAATAGATTTAAGAAACAAACAAAACACAGATTCAGTTCAATCATTACTGCTTCAACAAACAGCATTTTTGTATTTTTGATCTGCACAGTGTAATAAATGAGTCATATGAACTCAATTTATTGGTATAGGTAAAATTTCAAAAAAGCTCAGATTGAAGTATTACAAAGCCTCAGACAGAGCATGCTTACAGTTAGCATCACACCCCAAGGGTGTTGGTGATGTTGATGAGATCAGCTGCAAAGTGTCAATAAGTACGTAGCCACTGTCATTATATGACTAACATGTTTATGGGGCTCAAGACTCTTGTCAAGCAATCAAACTGGACGGTCATAACTCTGTCATGACTCTTGGTGATAAATATTACATTCTCTACGTCCTCTTCTTTTTCCACAACATGTTTTGTTATTGGTCTTCTATGTTTCTGACTAAATGTAGCATTTAACAGTTACAGCAAAGAAAAGCCAAAACAGCAGTAGTGAGGTGCATGTGTGCATCATAATACACATAAGTAGTAAAAAAGACTAATTGAAACAATACTTTTGGGTGACATGCGGTTCTTCTCCACTCTTGAACTGATCTCATTGCTGTTGCTCCGTTTCCTCTTCACTGCGTTTGGATCCTCCTTCTCTAGTCCCATCCCTTTGGCCCTCAGCTTCTTCAGGGCGGCCATTTTAGCTGCAGACAGACTCAGGGAGGTCTGTGCAGGTGCTGAAGGAGGACTGTTGTCAAAAAACAGTATGTCATCCCCTTCAGAGAAGCCCCGTCCCAGAGTAGGAGCAGAGGGAGCAGAGGGGGTGTAGGGAGTGGCTGGGGTGGCTGGACTCTGGGTAGACTTGGGAACTTCAGACCCTGGTTTTGGAGACAGGAGTACGTTTCGTTCTCTGCGGGCGTTGAGGAGCTCGCGTTGCTTTTGTTTCTGCTGTTTTAAAAGGTCCGAGGCTGAGATAGATTGGACTGGAGCGCCCTCTGGGGTTTTAACAACTGTGGAGGAATTAAAGATAAGTGAGGAAGAACACTCAAATGCTAGACAGTAAAAACAGGCATTATATCTATATTACTCTAAAATGTTTGAACCATACAATATGGTAAGAAAACACAGCTTCACTTATAATTGTAGGATATATATATATATATATACACACACACACACATATATATATACATACATATATATACATACATATATACATATATATACATACATTAAACTTAACTTGTGTTTACTTCCTGCTTCTGAAGATTGCGGACGCTATCCTTGCTTGCTCCTGCTGTTTTTGCTTTTTAATCTGTTTACCTCCTCCAACAATGGATAATGTGTCTATTTTTGATTTTTCTTTTAAGTAAATTAATACTTTTAAACATTTTTACATTTTTTTTTTAACAAATCATCTGATGAGCCAGCAACATGTCGGGGAGAAGAAACCAAGGGAATTCTATCTGTGAGCGCTGTCGGAACTATCAACAAGAAATTTATGAGCTACAAGCACGGATATTTGCTTTAGAAACTGAAAAAGGACTTCATCAGACGCTACCAGTGATTTCCAGTGGTGAGCAACCTACAGTTACTTCCAGAGAAGAGGGTGAAAATTCTTTCAACTTAAACCTGAGTGATACTGTGTCTTTTCCAAAACTTGGTACAGACCAAAATGCTAAGCCAGCGCAGCGAGTGATAAAAGACAATGCTAATATCGTTATATCACCCACAATAAAGCTAACAAACAGATTTTCACCACTGTCACAGACTGATGTTAACATACAAATGGATAATGTACTGTCATCACAAAACAAGAACAATAAAGTTGCCAAAAGAGTGCAGGCATACCGGGAATCTGTGCCAAACATCAAGGTCAGAGATACATTGCTGCTAAGAGACGGGGCTATCAGTGGTGTGAGTCACAGAGAAATCCTAACATGCTGCTATCCGACCTACACTGTTTCTGAGATAACAAAACTCCTGCCAAAAGTTTTGTCAACACACCAAGGGGTTAAACAGCTGATTGTGTACGTGGGTGCAGTGGACATCAGAATGGAACAGAGTGAAGTCTTGAAAAGGGATTTCACTAAATTATTCGAGGAGCTTAAGAAAGTGGAGGTTAAGACATTTATCAGTGGACCTCTTCCCAACATAGACCTAAGGAACAGGAACAAATTTACCCGACTGTTTCAGCTGAACACATGGCTGCTGAACGTGTGTGCGGCCAGAGGATTGCACTACATTGAGAACTTTGATGTTTTTTGGAAACGGAAGGACCTGTTTGAGGGAAATGGCCCACACCTAAGCAGAGGTGGAGTGAGAGTGTTGACGGAAAACCTCCTCCACGTTCTGAGGCACCGGCCTGGACAGGGTCCTATGCATCCAGTGAGAGAAAAGAGAAATGGGAGAAGCATCCCTGCTGCACCTAACAGAGAACCAGCCAACAAGTCAGCACCATTGACAGCACCACCACTGCCACAACCACAACCACTTCCCCCTCCCCCAGACAACAACTCAGCAGCATCACCACCTCCCCTTCCCCCAGAGAACAAGTCAGCAGAACCAACTCCCCCTCCCCCAGAGAACAAGTCAGCAGATCCACCTCCCCCAAAGAACAAGTCAGCAGAACCACCTCCCCCTCCCCCAGAGAACAAGTTAGCAGAACCACCTCTCCCTCCCCCAGAGAACAAGTTAGCAGCATCACCACCTCCCCCTCCCCCAGAGAACAAGTCAGCAGCACCACCTCCCCCAGAGAATGAGTCAGCAACACCACCACCACCTCCCCCAGCGCCACCAGCGCCACCAGCACACCCATCACCTCCGCTGCCCACAGACCAGCCTGGAGTCCCCTTTGCTACATCTACTCCATCAACGGACTCTTCACTCTCCTTCTCCTCCCCACCTTCACCCATGGCACTGCCCAACCATCTAGAAAGCCTCATCAGATCGGGAATCAAGATGGTTCCTCTCACACCTAACATAGCACGGTCAAGGGTTCTGACATCAACTATGTTGAACTCTCCCCCATACAAAACTGTGCCTGTTTCACCACCAGAGACTCTCTCAGCTCTCCCCTCTAATTTTTCACCCAAACCTCCCCCTACTCCACCTCCTCGGTCCTTACCTGGTCCCTCACCCAAACCTCCCCGTATTCCACCTCCTCGGCCCTCAGGTGGTCCCTCACCTGGTCACTCACCCAAACTCTCCCCTGCTCGCCCTCCCCCGCCTTTCCCCAGAGCTGTTATCACCAACAGCTAGGACGCACAGGGTTCTGCTGTCCCAGGACATACAGTCATGATAAAGGTCATATCAGGCTAGGGCCCTGCGATGGAGCTATATCTCCAGTTACAACTCATAGATGGATTAAAAGAAGGACAGTTAGACTGTCTAATCAGAGAAATTTAGTTCACATTCCCTGTAAGAAGATAACATCCAGTCCTACTGAAACTAATCAGAAACTTGCTGTGCTCATTGTCAGATCTTTATGTAACAAATCATTTCTAATTCATGATTTTATTTCTTCTTTTAATCTTGACTTTATGTTTTTAACTGAAACATGGCTTGACAAAAACACAGGTCATGCAGTGCTAGTGGAATCAAGCCCTCCCAATTTCAAATTTGAATTTGAAACACGAGCAAATAAAAAGAGTGGAGGAGTGTGTGCATTTTTTAGAGATTATTTGGTTACACACAGGTTGTCATTTGGGGTGTTTTCATCATTTGAGTATGTTTCCTTCAAAATGGAGCTAAAACAATCACCGTCCATACTCTACATAGTCATATACAAACCTCCTCAGCACTGTCAATGTTTTATTGATGATTTTACGGAGATGCTTTCAGTTGTTTGCACAGACTTTGATGGTTTAGTCATTACAGGTGATTTTAATGTACATGTGGATAATGTGTGTGACAAAAATGCCAAAGAGCTTAGTGTTGTCTTTGAAACTTTTGGTCTGACTCAGCATGTCAGTGAGCCCACTCACAACAGAGGGCACACTCTGGACCTGCTCATTACAAAGGGTGTAAATATTTCAAATGTCAATATGGTTGATGTTGCTCTGTCTGATCATTTCTGTGTCTTCTTTGACCTGTCTGTTATTCCCAAACCACCGGCTGCTCCTACAGTTGTTCGAAGAAGACACATAAATGATAACACAGGTGCACTGTTCATGGAAATGATAAATTTTAAAATTGCCTCATGTTCTAATGTTGATGATGTGTTGAACTCTGTGACTTTGAGTGTTTTGAATGTTCTGGATGCCATCGCCCCGATAAAGGTTAAAATGGTTAAAGACAGGCAAAAAGCTCCGTGGAGGAATGATGACTCAGTCAGAGCACAGAAAAGGGACTGCCGGAAGGCTGAGCAGAAATGGAGCAAGTCAAACCTCCAGGTTCATTATGAGATTTACAGAGGAACAATGCATATGTACAACTACACTTTGAGTAAAACAAAAGAGAAGTATTTTTCGGACATTATTGGTAATTGCAGTAACAACTCTTGTGTCCTGTTTGCAACAGTGAACAGATTAACAAACCCTCCAGCTCCACTGCCACTAGAACTAATTTCCACATCTAAATGTAATGAGTTTGCAGTTTTCTTTAATGACAAAGTTCAGGGCATCAAAAATTCCATCAATTCCACAACACAAATAACAAGCATGCAGCCACAGAGACACTTAGAGCTGAATCACTTTGCACCTGTAACTGACAAAACTGTTTTAGAGATCGTTACTGTGATAGGTTAGAATGGTGCTATATGCCCCTAATGTTATGCTTTGTGCTCAGTGGCAGTGATACGTTCATGAGATTTCATGTTAATAAGTTAAAAACAGTAAAAAGGTTGGTAATAAATATTAATGAATATACATTTAAATAAGCCTTAAAAACAGTTAAAAAAGAGTTAAAAGTTTATTAAAACGTTTATTTTAGTTTATTTTTCAGTACCATCCATAATATCGGTTATCGGGATTCGCTGATCTGGTGATTGGTAATGCCTTCGCGCGCCACTTGGGAGATTTCGCGCTCCTTCTCTTCATTGCATTAAACTTGTGCATGAAGGAAGCAGTGAGAAATCACTCAAGTGGTTCTTTTGTTTTCAGGTGAGATTTGCCAAATATTTTTGTTGTATGTACATTGTTAAAATGAGAATCTGTTGAAATAGGAGAATGTTTTGTTGCTAGTATAAAGTTTGATTGTTATGTTTTTATATTAATATGATAAGACGTTTTTTTGCATTGTGAGCTAGTGTCCGCCATCTTGTGTCCACACAGGCTTATGAGCCACATGTAAAATACTGTTCTTGATGATTATTATATTTCATTGCATTAAACTTGTGCATGAAGGAAGCAGTGAGAAATCACTCAAGTGGTTCTTTTGTTTTCAGCACAACACAACATACCCCTACTACACGGGTACAACATTACCAGTCTGAGTTCATCTACTTGCTGCCTAGACATGTTACCCACTAGATTTCTAAAGTCCGTCCTCAACAGTTTACTTTCACCACTCACTCACATAGTTAACATGTCACTTCAATCTGGAACATTCCCAAACGCGTTGAAAACTGCGGTCATTAAGCCTCTCCTAAAGAACAGCAGTCTTGATGCCACAGTACTGAACAATTTCCAACCCATCTCAAATCTGCCGTTTTTGGCAAAGTCCTTGAAAAAGCTGTTTACCAACAGCTTATGAACTTTCTCCAAATGAACAACTCCTTTGATGTTTTCCAGTCAGGTTTTAGAGCCCACCACAGCACTGAGACTGCTCTTATCAAGGTGACAAATGACATCCGCCTGAACACTGATGCAGGCAAAGTCTCAGTCTTGATCCTGTTAGATCTGAGTGCTGCTTTTGACACTGTCGATCATGGGATCCTCTTACAGAGACTAGAGGACTGGGTGGGCATCTCTGGTACTGTACTAAACTGGTTCAAGTCCTATCTAGAAGATAGGAAGTATTTTGTTGAAATTGGAAACTGTGTCTCAGATCACATGGCCCTGAGCTGTGGGGTGCCAGTTAATAAGCAGCAATAATGTGTCCTACCACAATTATGCAGATGACACTCAGATCTACGTCTCTCTGGCAGCAGGAGACTATGGACCAGTGGACTCACTCTGCCACTGCATCCAACAGATCAGTGTGTGGATGCAAAACAACTTTCTCCAGCTAAACTCTGACAAGACTGAAGTCATAGTGTTTGGTCCACAGAAACAAAGGGACAGTGTCAGCAGTCACCTCCAGTCTCTCTCTCTAAAACCTTCAAATCAGGCAAGGAATCTAGGGGTAATAATGGACTCAGACTTGAACTTTAACAGCCACATCAAATCAATAACATCTGCAGCCTTTTACCATCTAAAAAACATAGCAAAAATCAAAGGTTTACTGTCTAAAGCAGACTTGGAGAAACGTATCCATGCGTTTGTCTCCAGTAGGTTAGACTACTGTAATGGTCTGCTCACTGGTCTCTCCAAACGAGCTGTGAGACAGCTGCAGAACATCCAGAATGCTGCAGCTCGGGTCCTTACTCGAACTAGGAAGTACGAGCACATAAGTCCTGTGCTCAGGTCTCTGCACTGGCTTCCTGTGCCTCAGAGAATAGACTTTAAAGCAGCTCTGCTTGTGTACAAGTCTCTCCATGGCCGAGCACCAAAGTACATCTGTGACATGTTAGTGTCATATGAACCATCTCGCACTCTGAGGACCTCAGGGACCGGCCCCCTGCTGGTGCCCAGAGTCAGGACTAAACAAGGGGAGTCAGCGTTTCAGTAACTGTACATAATCATGTATAATGTACATACTGTTGAACAGTGTAAAGTACCTGTTTGGTTTTGAGTTAAATGTTTCTTCAGCTGCAGAGCTCCAGGAGTCGGCGCAGACATGAGACTCTTGAACTCATCAGAGCAGCCGGACACATTCCCAGATTGCATAGCTAAAAAATACAGAGTAGGTTAGCTCTATGCATAGTGCAGTACAGGGATAAAAATTTTTTCTCATTAAATAATTTAAATGGTGTAATACTTTGTTGTGTAAAGCCTACCCAGTCTTTTAGCTTGAGCCACATGTTGAGCGGATCCTTTCACAAAGAGTTTGTCCAGAGTTTTCTGTCCAGGTTTGTTTGGTTTGGATGCTCCACTGAAATCACAAATGCCAATTTACAGACTGCATATTACAAGATACAGATTGTGTAAAATATATACATGATTATTGTCCAAGCATATATATCATGTAATATAAAACTCATGTAAAGTATAAAACTTCCCTAAAATAATCTAAAATCACCTCTGAAGACTCACATTGAGGCAGCGCAGGCAGCAGAAGACACTCCTCCATAATAAAACCCGTCCTGACACAGTTTCTCTCTCAGATTTGATCCTTTTCCCTTGAATTTGTTTGGAGCTTTTCCAGAATATGATGATTGCAACTCGGCTCTCTTTGAACTCATCTTCTTATATTGGGCTTTGACGTGATACTGGCAAAACTGGCACTCATACTGAACAGAACATATACAATGCATATATATATATATTACAAAGTCGAATCCAAGTAAAAATGTCAGTCAAAATATTTTTCTAGTCCAAACTTTGAATATGTAAATATTCCATCAGGGTTGAAACAATAAACCAACTTCAAATACTTAAGAAAATAAATGGACAATAGATAAGCAACTTGATTATTGTGCAAGGTTTTGGCAAATATAAAAGAAAATCATTAATTTTACAAAACCTTAAAAGTTGTAACTTTAAAATTAGAAATCAGGACATACTATATTGACAATCTGTGAGCAGGGTTCTCCATTCTTCTTCACTCCTTTACATGTCCCAAAGTCCTGGGCTTCACCCATCAACAGCACCTTCTGTGGGTGGTCCACTGTCAGACTCACCTACAGAGGCAAGGAATTAATATACAACCAAACCATATATATATATATATATATATATATATATATATATATATATATATATATATATATATATATATATATATATATATATATATATATATATATATATATATATATATATATACACACACACACCCCATCTATCTATCTATCGATAGATAGATAGAAAAATGGAAATTAAATAGACAGCATGGTGGCGAAGTAGTACAGATGCTGATTAGGGTTTCATACCAGCTAACTTCAGTGGGTTCTTACTGTCTCCAGTGTCATTCAAAGTAAGATTTCATAGTTAGACTCATAACTGTGCAATCTTACATTGAATGAAAATATTCAACATACTATAATTTAAAATACCTTAATATTTAATAAAGATATCTTTAAAATACTATCTTTTAAATTGTAGAAAGTCGTATAATCTATAGTACCCCATCGTATCCATCCTTCTGTTTCATGGGGTTGGGGTTGAGGAGGCCGATCACAGTCCCTGGTTCAGTTTTCCAGTGTTCTTTATGGACTTCCCCGAATAACAGCAGAGACACAAACACCTCCAAGTTGTGAAGGTCATTAAGCTTCCAGATACTGAAGGTCTTACCCTAAAGAGAAACAAGTCAAACATTAGAGCTGTTTAGCTGTTTAGAGTTATTGATGTCATTATTAAGACAATAAGAACTGATTCCTTTCAGTTCTGCAACAGAAATATCATCTGTGTCGGTTTATAATCTGGTTAAATAAAGATTAGTTATTTTAGGGATTAGAAATAAAAACTCCTAAAACTCAAAATTTAAAACATAAATATAAGTTGAAATATGGTTTATGTTTTTTTCCTTTGTTCTAAACACACTCACACTGTTGCTGCTCTGTGGTGTGGCCTTACTGACCACTACAGCAAATGTGACCCAGTCGCTCTCCTCAAGTTTCTCTCGGGTCAAACGCTCTGGGACCGAAGACAAACGGATTAAGCGCCTGTCGGCCATTTTACGTTCCATGTCAGTGGAGGACACACGCGGTTTTCTGCCAAGGATAAGAAAATAAGACTTTGTAATAAACTGAAAGTCATTACACAAAAATTACCAGTTATTACCTCAGCTATTACCTTTTCTTTATTTATAGCCATATGATTGGAAAATGTTTTTTCTTTTTTAAATTTAATTCAGCAATTCACTTTTTTTTAAGTTAATCTAGATACACATTATTCTACATCATCATATCCTCCGATTGAGAAAACAAAAAATTATTTTTACTGTAATTGTAAAAAATTTGATAGGAAGTAATAGCAAATCTCTGGTGACATGACAAGGCGTTCTAGATATTTCAGGTTTAGGGTGACTTTCCCACCTTAGTCTGAGGCCAGAGTATTTCTCAACTGCCACATCTTTGGGCAGAGGTGGGAGAGCAGAAGGTCTGATCGTTCCCCCCGAAGTCCCTGCTCCAGATCCTGATCCAGACACAGGTCTAGACCCAGGTCTGCTGTTGAAAGAAGGAGAGCGCAGAGGATTGGTGGCTAGTGTCTCCACAGGTTGAAACGAACTGCCCAACTTTATCTCCATCAGCGGACCTCTGCTCTCTGAAAAAAACAACATAATTAAAATTTTTTTTGTTTTGATTAGACCATAAGCGTGTCATCAGAGAATTTTCCAATGAAAGAATGTGAAATCAATCTGGCTGCTTGTGCTATGTATTATGTATTATTCTCCATTTTTCTCTAGTTAATAATACACTTTTGAGGTGTCATATACCATACCACACAAGCCCATTCCAAATCAGTGGAAACATGGCTATAGTGATTTAACAGTCAGTATGTTTACCTGGAGGTGTGCTGGCTTTGGGTTGGTGCGCAACTCTTGGTTTCTTTATGAAGGAGTCTGCATTACTGAGCTGTGCAGAGAAGTCTGAGGACTCATGGACTTTCCTTAGTGGAGTGGAGATGGTCTCTATAAAAAAAAATTGAAATAATTTTCACAATGCACAGTATAAGATATAAAAAACAAAGCTAAAACATGTGTATTTTTACCCCTTGGTGATTTGACCTTCTGTGGAGGAGCAGGTTTAGGCAAGTTTGGTTTTGAGGTTTTCTGTTGTGTTGGAGGTTTAGGGGAAGCAGGAGATTTGGAAGAACTGCTCTGGCTCATTTCAAGTTGTTGCTGTAATTTCTTCATCTGTTCTTGCATCCTCTTCAACTCATCTGATTCAAAAACAAAAAAGATCAAGCACATGGCCCAGAAAAAAACAGCGTAGTTTTATTGTCTTAATCAATGCACCAAAATATAAGACTCTTTTCACAACTATTAACAGACGCTACATTACAAACCTTGTAAATCCTCTTTGGACCTGTTGAGACTCTCTAAGACCTCTTCTTTGCTTTTCTCCTCCTTCTCGATGTCCTCTACATCTCCAAACAGCTCAGACAGTTGGTCCTCTGTCTCCTCGGCTCCATCTTTGTATTCCTCTCCATCGTTTTCCTCATCAAAAAGATCATCCAAATCATCTGCCTGGTTCTGCTGCTGCTCCACTCCTTCACTCTCATCCAAAAGAGCTGTCAAAATGTCCAGATCATCTTCACCTGTTAAAAAAAAAAAAAAAAAAAAAAAAAAAAAAGAAGTTATTAATATACTATAACCACTTGAGTTCTTGAATTATCTTTGTGTGATTAAAAAACTCACCATCCATTCTTTTGAAATAAAAGGATGTTGTCAATAAACCTACAAGAAAAACAGACAATTATGATTTGTTTATGTTCATAGTTTTGGGGGGAACAGACTGATACTACCATGGGCAAAAGCCACAAGGCTCAAATTGACAAACTGACAAAAAGTAAATAGAAGAAAGCAGCAGAGCAAGTGCTACTGAGTAAGAACATTCTTGAAGAGTACATTTTTAGTACATAAGGAAATTACAGTGAATCATTTTAATAGCGTACTGTGAAATGCAACACCGTCTACTCTACATCTATAAAAGAATTATTCAAATGATACAATAAAAATCTCATTCACAATGCATACATAAAAAGTTTAAGTTACGCACACAACACAAAGTGACAATTTCAAAAACACGTTTAGTATGATTAGAGTTTAGATGGAGATATGTAGCAATGCAGGATGTTAACTTTGTATTTCACGACATGTAACAGCGGTAAAGGTAAGCAAAGAAGCAAGAACTCACCACAAACCCGATCAGCATTTACAGTTCTGACAGCCGCGTAAACTTGGTCGTCCACTTATTGTAATGTCAGTGCTAATTCTTATAAATCACGTTCTAGAAGTTTAAATCATACTTTAAAATCCGAGCTAAAACTGGGAGAAAATTGGAGTGGAGAGAAAACAGAGGAATCCAAACTGGCGCTAAATGAAGGACCCCGCTGTGTTGTCACTTTACAGCGAGGTGGCCAGCGCTCTGCCTGAAGAAAAAGAAAATCCAATGCGATTTTATTTCTACGGCACATTAGACAGAACTTGTTTTCAAGGTATGTGCATAGTGAAATAATACAAGAAAACATAAATAAGCTAAATGCACTGACTAGGCAACTGTATTAGACACTAGGCAACTAGTGCAACTTCATTTTGAGGCCCTGAATTTGATCTTGCAGATACACATTAATTCATGAATCTAAGCCAGGGGTCTCAAACTCAAATTACCTGGGGGCCACATTAGATAAAGTCTGAGTGAGGCTGGGCCGCATTGAGTATTCGATAAATAGCGGTTGCACGGGAAAAGAGGAGAGAGAAAGAACACGCAACACACTTTCTTAATCTTTAATAACAGTTCAGAACATGAAAATGTATTCAGAACGTAAGTTTAAACTAATACGTCTACTCTTCTTCTTTTGCCTACTCCTTGCTGGTTGAAACCTGGCTACGATTCATCTTGTACAGCTGAGAGATATTTGGCTTGTAGGAGGAAGCAGATCCTCAGGATAGATTGAAGATGCTCATCAGTGAGCCTTGACCTGTATTAGGTGCTTTCACACCGACAGTATTTGGTGCGCACCAAACGATCCATTCGAACCAGAAGTGGTTAGCTCGGTTCGTTTGCGTTGGTGTGAAAGCGTCAATCGGACTCTGACCCGGACCAACTCAAGTGGGCCGAGACCTCAAAAAAGAGGTGGTCTCGGTTCGCTTGAATCCGCACCAAATGACCAACTTTGGTGCGGTTCTTCTGGTGTGAACGCGAACCCGGGTCCAAACCACAGACAGCAGGTCCAAACGAACTATTCTAGATGCATCATGGGAGAAACGCGTCTCCTGCCTGTAATGACGCGCTGTACGACTCCAGCGCAGTAACAGATTGTCCAGACGCAGCCGCGATTCATTTTCGAAATATTTTACCAACAATGGCCAATACAGAGAATGTAATACACGAAGATCAGAGCAAGAACGTGCGAACGTGTGGCTCCAGAGTGAGTCAAAAATGGGGGTGTGTACTTCTGTTCAGGACCTGCAGAGGTCCCTTTGTTCCCCGTGATCATGTAGGAACTAGCATTTATTATTTTAGGCTTTAATTAATCAAATAATTTTATGGCAATAGGCAATCGCCCATTCAACTGATTCACCTTTAAAAATGTCCTGCTTTTAGCCTAGTGTGAGAAATACAGTCGGACTAGATCCAAACCGGAGTCCCGAACCAGCGGGAGCAGCTCCGGTTCTGTCCGGGCTCAGATGACGTGGAGCGGGGAGTGAAAAGCGCTTTTCCCGGGAAGAACCAAATGCAGACACCAACTAAACTGGATTCACGTTCTGTCCGGATGCTTTGCACCACCTCGGAACCAGCCGCGGTTCTTGAGCGCGGAGGACAGGAGCAGCACAGACCTGTAGGTAGTACACAGCGCATTCTCACTTTCCCCGCACGGAACAGGGAACCAGCGCGCAGACGGCGGAACTTACCCGCTCAGACCCAGTCATTGCGCACTGGTCTTGTTCGCCACCGTCTGGAACCAGCACATGGAGGACAGAGCCTCCGGACCATCTGACCAACGCGCTTGTAGGACGACAGAAGACCAAGGACCAGACTCCAGCGCCGTCCTGAGGAGCTGCGCGCTACGCTGAACGCTGTTGGCTTCTGCTGTTACCCGAACTCAGAACTGATGCGGTGAGTTTGTAGAAAGTTCTACGTTGCTGTGTTTTAGATGTTCTAGTTCGTGAGTGATATTTGATGATGAGGACGCCCGCGGTATTAACAGGGAACATCAGTATTGGTTACTGGAGATATCGCTGTTCTACCGGGATACAGAGGCTCGTTAATCGGACCAGTTTTGGTTCGTTTGCCGGTGTGAAAGCGGACCACACTGGAGTGTATCTGCTTCTCGTATGTCAAACATGGATGGAAGACGCTTGTTTTTGCCTCGTACTTTTTGCTAACATGTCGCCAAGCCTCTGGAATAGATCACTGCAGTTTTGTGGTGCTTGCATATTGATGGGACAGCTGTGTTTACCGCTGAGTGCGCGTGGATTTCGGCGACGCACAGGTGGAGCTTGGTCATCGGGTTGCCAGCAAGTTACGCACCGAGTGTTGAACAGGTAAACAGACTGTCAATGTATTTTTATTTCTTATTAGCCCCTCCAATAAAGGTCCCATACTTATGAACAGGGGAATTGTGTCAGCGCCTCCTCTGCGCTCTGATGCTGTGGTTGTGGGAGCGTAAAGTGAAGTGCGCACACGTGTACCACCATGTGTGGTTTGTTTTGGTTCTTCGGTGACGCCGTATGTGCACGTGTACTTGTATTAACAGATCCACTTAGACTCGTTGCTTCACAACTGCTGTAAATTGAGTTTTGGGATGTAAACTGCGTTAATAATCTGTTGTGAATCTGCATGGGCACCGATTGCAGCTTCATCTGTCAGTGCGGCCCGCGGTAGGGGGGTGGGATTGTGCGTACATCTACCGCGGGCCGCACTGACATTATTCTTTGGAATCAAGTGGAGGGCCGCAAAAAATCCTTCCGCGGGCCGCAGTTGGCCCCCGGGCCGCGAGTCTGAGACCCCTGCACTAAGCTATGGACCAATCCTTCAGATCATTTTACTGTATTGTGACATTATGTGTGTTGTAGAGTTCCATTGTCTGAATAATGAATGCAAATAGCACTGCCTATAATGACAGAGACGTGTAATAACATAAGTAATATCGAAATACATCTTTGTAAAATAAACATTCAATGTAATCATTCAGAAATACCTACATTTATTTTTCTCATCAACAGAACAGAAAAAGTAATTTCAAACAGTTATACTGATGAGAGTAAATCAGCGATGGTTCATCCATAGATGGTTGTTTCAAAACCTAGAAAATAAACTTTACTACATTACACAAAATACTCAAGGTTGAAAATAAAACTATTGTCTTTAAAGTGCTTCTATAATAATGCATAAACCTTCTTTCACCTGTATTTCAATGTACTTCCTGCAATATAACATCAAACTGATATAATTAAAGCTGAACTAGTTTTACACACTAGCTTTGTTAGTAATGTAAAGTAAGGTAGACAGCAATTTCAGTATGATTTCATTGTGTATTAAAGACTTCTCATACACATCTGCAGTTGGCTTCTTTGGCAGTAAGATCAAAACCACACAAATACCAAACATATAACTTGATTGTTAAAACAATTACATGACTTGTAAAAGAATGATTTGTAATTTTTCTATCACCACTTTTATATATAAAACATGTTCCTACAGAACAACAATACAGCTGATACATTACATACTAATATAATTATAATTAAATATAGTTTTTACTCTGTATTTATTTTTGCAGCGTTTCTGATCCTGTAAAGATATGAAGGGCTGCCACAACAGTCGGTAAAAGGAGGTACAGGACGAAGCAGAGGAAGACTGAAGAATAAGGTGCAAAGGTTTGAGTCTTGGCTGAGTTCAATTGATGCAGTCCATGATGTGAATCTGAAGAGAGTCCAGGTCAGGTAAGATCTCGTTACATTTGGGACAAGCGTGTTCTGGGATGTTGCCCTGCTGCCACTCTGCTCCTAAAAAAGCAGTGTTGTATTTGAGTTGATTTATAGTAAGTCAATTCTTTGCAACAAGGTGATAATCCACCATACCATAATGGTTTCTTGTCATAAGCTTATTTTGAGTGATTCATGTTTGATTAATCCTAAATTGTTCTGTATTTGAAGTTTGAGTGTTCAGAAGATTTTAGTTTGCTACCACTTCCTGTTCTTGCCCACAGCCCTGTACTTAACCTTTAAAAAAATAGGGTTAGAAAACATCACATAGTAATTTTGCTAAAGCAAGAGTACTGTATGTATCTACAATGAGGAGGCGGGGCCAACAGCATATATTTCAGTTCAGTTCTGCAGTTTTGAACAGGAAGTAATAGACATGTTTCTTAAAATTTTCAAGTGTGTGTTTTATCTAGGTTTGTGTAAATGTGGCATATTTACAGAACAAAACTTAGTTATAGTACAAACCTCTTCCAACTAACGAGGGTTGATTTGTGTGTCTCCTCTGCATCTCATTTAGTGAATGTCTACAAACAGAAATACAAACAGCGTAACATTTCAAAATAAACATACTTTTTTTTTTTTTTTTTTTAACAATACTGACAAAGAATAGAGGCATACTTACCGTCCCAGTGAATCCATCTCCTCTTGAAGCTGAGTGTTTTGCATTTTCACAAACTCCAGCTGAGCAGCCAGGCGCTCCTTCTCCTCGTGGATCTTTTCTCTGGCTGCGCGCTCTGCATGGAAGTCTGATGAGTACACCTCAGCCTGAACACATCACATAAGGAGAAATATAGAAGCTGTTAGAGACAAATTGGTAGTTGTTACTTTTGCATTCTGGTAGTATTATATGGATTTGTCGCTAGCTGGTGTGTGGGACTGTTGTAATTTCTGTCTGGGGAGGTTAAATAGGCATCTTATGTGATGCTAATGACACTACTGGAAGGAAGCAATAGGCCATATGGGAATGTTCATTAGGCCGATTTTAAGGATTTTATCATTGAATTCATTGGACATTTTAGCTATAAATGTTAATAAGTTGGTAAGTGTAATTATTATAATGGATCTAATTTTACACAAACCTGAAGCTTGAACAGATTGATAGTCTCCAGCTCTTTCTCTTTCTCAAAGAGTTCCCGTTTCATTTCATCAATTTGTTCTTGTTTTGCAACCAAGGCCTTTTCAGCAGCTCCCAATCTCTCCTCAAGATCCATCACCACTTCCCTCTGCACCAACTGGGACTAGGGACAAACACAATTTTATGCAGATATAATTCTTGTCAATGGATATAAACGTTTTAACACACAGTATGACAAGATCTATACAAAATAGTCAACACTGGTCAACAGAGGTCTTAACAAAACAAATCAGAATCTTATGAACAGCTGTACAATTCTGGTGTTCATTTGGTTTTTGTTTTCTCATCGCCGTCATTTGAGGACAAAGGACGCACTCTGCCCAGAGTCAGGGTTAAACATGGGGAATCGTTTGTTTTACGCAGCTAAACTCTGGAACCTTCCTATACATATGAGACAGGCCTCTGCTCTGATAATGTTTAAATCCAGCCTCAAAACAGTTCTGTTAAGATGTGCATATGACTGAAAGGTCTTTTTCTCACAGGTCTCACAACCCTTTATTCTGCACAATTTTCTTTTAATGTTAATTTTATGATGATTATATGTTTTGATTTGTTTGTATTGTGATTTTAATGATTTTCGTATTCTGTATTATTTTTGTGTATTAAGTAAGTCTTTTATGAAATATTTTCTATATTTTATATTTGTGCTATTGCTTCACTATGTTGTGTTTCATGATGCAAAACACTTTGGTGCAACTTGTTATGATTGTTTTTAAATGTGCTATATAAATAAAATGAATTGACTTGACTTGACTGTAAAGCACTGAATAACTTGACTATGAATTGTGCTATACAAATAAACTTGTCTTGCCTCGCCATTTTGATGTTTTGCTTTCTAATAAACGAAGGTTGTAAACTCATTATTAAGGTCATATGACAATAAACCAATTCACCATTTCAGGTCTATATAACTAAATTACAACAAAAGCAACATGAAGTTGATATTTACCTCTCGCTTTTTCCTCTCCTCCTTCATCTCATTGTAATCCTCAAACAACTTTGTGTACGCTTCCTTCAACTGGGCCAAATTACTCCTGGAAAAATTGAAAGCTGTATTTTATTTGTATTAACACAGTTATTATAATTACATAAAGAAGAAGACAAGAAGTACAAGATAATATTTGCAATGGCATCATACATATATAGAGAGAGTTGCATTACGTAACTGACCTCTCCTCTCCTGCCTTCCTCTGCTCCACCAGGCTCTGTGCTTGCATACTGTCCAGCTGCAGCTTCAGACGGTCATTTTCAGATTGGACTGTTTGTCTGTCCACTAACTGAGCTTTTAGAGTGGCCACATCCTGCTCCACCTCACGACATCTGCACAGAAGAGAGGGGTAAAAATGTGGAATTCTCATCACAATAATGTAGCACAAATAACTGTATTTAGTTGATAAACAGTTTCAAGGAGTGGTAATCCATATCACATCACATAATCACATGTAAAGACACCGGATCTCGTACCTGTCAGTGAGGTTCTTCTTCATGCCCTCGGCTTCGTCCAGTTTACTCTGTGCCTGCTGCAGGTCTTTGTACAGAGTCATCACCTGAGACTTTAGGTTCTCTACCTCAGACGCTGCCTAAAGACACAAACAATAAATCGATGTAAGAACCAGAAGCCTTAGTTACCACAGATATTTACAAGTGATACATTGTGATACATTTTGACAGTGAATAAAAACTTTGAAAAGAGAAAGAAAATTAACCAGATTTTCTTAACATTTTGTGTATGTATAAATGTTATACTTGCCAATTAACTAATCATGTTACAATATAAAAAATATACACACTTGAATGCAATTACACTGTGGAAGTGTAATAATAGCAGAACTAGTTTTTTTGGATAATACCTTGGCGGCCTGCTGCTTGGTCTCTTCTGGCTCAGTGGTCTGTGTGGACTGCTCCTCACTCTTCTTGTTCTCCAGCTCTTTCAGTGTGCTGTAGAGTTTACTGTAACTGTAAAAAAAAAAAAACAATGTTCTTTACAGAAAAGCTACATCATCTACTTCACTCTCTCTGTACAGTGAATAATAAAAATGTAATGTCCCGGGCCAAAAGAACCAAATTGTATAAAAGTAATTGATATGATTATCAGAATCAAACATTTTATTACCACTGACAGACAAAATTCACAAACTAGGAACTTGTTTCAGTATCATGGTGCATCATAAAACATCAACAGGTCTTTATTTAACAGGGTAAGTCCCACTTTCAGATTTCATAATTACTTTTGTAGTGGAAAACAAGCCCCAGAGGGTACAATGTAACAGTAATTCCCTTTTTATCACAAGTATCGCTGTGTCTCGCACTGACTTGTGAAGACTTACGAAAAGACAAACTATATTTGCGACTTGTTACATAGGGAAAAACCCATTTACTTGTATATTATCACTTATAACCATTATCATTAATTGTGTTGAAGAAAATAAAACTATTTTAAAATGTACTAAAAATACAACTGTACAGTCCAATACCATTAAATTCAACCAACTTTTCAAATCTGAAATTGCTCATTCAATTTATACTCTGGTGAAGTGCTTGTGGTTCCACTAGGGGAACACTGGTCTGATTTACATATTTTTGGTAGTAGGGGAAATACAAACTCTAGATTTACTTATGCTTTAAAAGAAATAGTTAATTTGCAGAAACAGATAAGTGTTATCAGAGGCTTATCTTAGTAATATTTTCAAAATCCATGTATTTTAGTGCAATAAAAATATGATTCCATCCCTTCTTTATAAAATCCTCCATACATTATTGTTATTGATAATATCTGTAGAATGGTAACAAAAAGAAAATTAAAACCTTCTGGTAATATTTCAAAACTGAGCTATCCGTTTTTACTATTGAAGTTTTCACATATTTATACAATAGTCGTACTTGAGCTTTGCCTGCAGCAGCTCCTCTTGTAGCCTCTCTGCTCTCTGTGTCTCATCCCTCAGAGACTGCAGAAGCTGGCTCACAGTCACCTCCTCACTGTCCAGTCTGGAACCGCTCATGCTCAGATTCAGAGACGGACCGCCCAGCCCCTTCACGTGCTCTGTCCCACAAGCATCACTCACCCCATTTGCTCCACCATCCTGTGAACACAGCATATAAAGTCCACAAAATACATTATATGGGTGGGCAATATGGCAAAAATATCATATTGCAATTTTTAGCCAAGACCACAATGTCCAGTATGTATTGTTAAAGCCAGTTGGCCAAATGGTCAGATTGTCACATTAGGGTCAGATGACATATTCAGTGTTTGCCATTAATAGAGGAGACTATGGTGGCCCCCCATAGTAAAATTTTCTCCCTCATAGTTTAAAGACTAGTTGAGCAAAAAGTGCTAAAACAAATGATATATTATTCTTGTAGTCTTATCATAAACATACCAAAGTAATTATTTAATCTGTTCAGTAGAGGCAATAAGTGACATGTATACACCAAAATATTGTATTAAAAAAATGATTCAAATATGTTATCTGCATATAACTTGTAGTTTCTCACTAATACATTTTCAATAGTTTTCATTGTTAGTTGTAATAGTAGAACAGAGTCTCACAGTGACTTTGATGATCTCAATGAAAGAGTCATCATTGGAGCTGTGGTCGGCCTTCAGCTGCAGCTCCGAGTTCAGAGCCACCAGATCGTTCTTCTCCGCCTGCAGACGAGCCACCTGCGCACGGAGGGCCTCTACCTCTGAACCCTGGACAAACTAATCAACAACATATAATATATAATTAATTAAACATATGATAAAGGAGGGTCTGATATGGATTATTTTTTAACCCATATAGATCTCATATATTTGTCTTGCTGCTGTGGCAAATAGTCAATAACTGATTTTAAAATGCATAGCAAGGAATGTATGTTAAGTGATATTAAATTACCATATTTTACATATATTAAGTTAAAAAATGTACTCAGAATAAAATATAATTTGTTGCATAACCTTTGCCTTTCCATTTTGAGTTCCATTTTCACACTTAATACTGCTAAAAAGACAACTATTACTGCCAAATATTGGATAAATTTTCAATATAGGATACAAATATCTGGGAAGCCAGATATCCAATAATATGGATATTGGAGCTAATACATCTCCAGTCCCCACATATATAATCTAACTAAGAAAAATTTATCTAGAATCTACAATTTATTAATGCTAACAACAATGTCTAGGACTTGATCTTCCATACTAATTCCCAGACTGATTGCTACATCTGATTGCCCTTACCTGTGTGTCTCCCCCTTGAGTTGCCAGTTTCTTTCTGAGATCCTGGTTTTCCACCATTAAACTTTCAACCCGGATTTTGGCCTCACTCAGTTTGGACTCCAGAAAGCCCTTCTCTTCTTTCTGTTTTTCTTTCCAAGCAGCAAGACCCTCGAAACGTTCCTTCATCGATATATTGGCCTTATGTAAAGCCTCTGTAAAGCACAGTGAAAAAGTATTTATATGAAAGTATACAGCGAATTCAAATGTCAAACATTAATAATTATATTTCACTGTAAAATATACTTAATAATATTCTAATTTAGTTGTTATCTTTTTTTGCATCTCAATGATTTGATAGTGTAATATTACATCATTTCCACAGCAAGTTTAAGAAGTTTAAAAATACATTTAAAAATAAACAAATAAATCATACACAAAGCATGTCATTATATAGGCAGTTAATACACAACTCACAAAACTCACAATTGAGGAAGCACTAAACCATGTTAAAATCTAATCATGTTTGTACTTATGGTGTACAACAGGGATTAACAAATTTTAAAACACAAGTGTCATGAAAGGTAGTTTTACATTTACACAATCCATTCAAGGAAGAAACTGTTGAAACAATTTCATAATTTAGTCTTTGTGGTTAGACTTGTCACAATAACAATATCTGAAGCAGGCTATATTGCTAAAAAGACATACTGTGATAAATGATACTACTCAAACTACTTTGTGCCACTGATACAAAAACGATAATGCAAAATAATCCCAGTAAACCATTAGACAGTATCATGAAGTGGCATGAGCTGCAACAAATAAATAGCAAAATGATGCAGTAATTACCCACAGTTACTTTTTCAATCCTCTGCAGCCCAAATCTTATTGCATGACAACAAAAATAACAAAAATCTCCCCACTATTGTAAAAAAAACAAAAAACAATACGTTAAGTAATTATCGCCACACCGACCAATTTGTGGTGTGCTGTATGTACCTTTCAGATCTCTGTTCTCTTGTATGAGGATGTTCATCTGCTTCAGTGTGTCCTCCAGAGCTCCTGTCTGACTGGGGGAGCGAGATATGTCTCCGTTCATCACTGGACCTCCTGATGCCATTCTGCTGATGATAAATCAAAACAGAAACAGACCAAGTAAGGCACAAACACAAGCAATGTCTTATTTGAAAAATGAAATTAGAATAATAATAATAATAAAAAAAGAACAGTTTATTCTTTAAATTATAGACCAGAACAAGGGTCTGCAATCTGTTGCTCTTGGGTCATTTTTCACATTTATAACATGCCTACACCTTTGTTTATACTCTCCATCCAATTTAATGTAGAGTAGGGCTGCACACAATAGCAAAATAATTCACATTTTTCCTTGTATTGACAGATTTGAAATAACATATCAACTTTTAAACAGTTCTATTTAACACAATTTAAGACATTTTTTTCCCAATTTGTTTATGAACACTACTCCAAACTGCTTTCACTGAGGATTACTTTAGATTAAAAAGCCTTCAGATGATCAATTCTCAATTTCAGTTCAATTAAAATATGAACATGATTAATTGTACAGCCTTAAATATAATCCCTTAACTTTTCTGTCTGGACTTCCTGTGTCCACAAGAAACAAGTTATATTGAGAACAGCATGACTCAGGGTTTCACTATGCACAGCAAAAAAGACTCACAGAGGCAGTAAACTGAATTATCTTGTCAGTAAATCACATGACAAATATATTCAGATACCAAGACAAAACAACTGCCACACTCTGGACTTTCCCAGTCTTAACTTAAAGAAACAGGATGGTCGTATTTAGCTACACTGAGTATTTCTCTTATTCTGTTCCTAATAGTGCTAATACAACAACATCCAGTAAATACTTCAAAGACAATTATGACTTGGAAATGGTTAAAAGGTTGTCACTGTAATTCACAATTTAATCAGGTAAAAACATGTTAAGATGTAAAGTAGAATGTTGCTCTTCCAGTTTGTTTTTACATGGCTAAACAAGATAACAAATACCTACATCTAGCAACATTTCAGAACATCATACTAAAAATACATAGCTTTTTCTCAATGTATCTACGCCATAATTAATATATAGCTCTTTGCATTATGTCAGCAGAATGTAAACAAAGTGCGGCACACCTACATGAGTCATAACATACCCCATTTAAATTAATTTGTAAAATAAAGCTGTACATTTAAAATAACACTCTAAATACAAAGTCCAATTTCACTTTCACTTTGGTGCCCTCTTGGACCTGCCTAGGACTCACCGTAAAATTCGAAAGTTAAAATCAGAAAGTCATCACGGGGTAGAAGTGTCTGAAAATGGGCTAAAGTGCGTCATATCGTATCTTATTACGAAATACAAAATGTTTAAACTCACCTGCAAACACCGACAAAGGTATAAATAGATGGATTAGTAGTTATTGCGCTAAAAAGACACGAGAGTTGGATAAACACCGTTCGAGCTTGTGATGTCTGAAGAAACGTCAAGTAAACAGTAAAATTAACGTATGTTACTTTCTGCATTTGACTTCAAAATAAAATCTAAGGATAATTATAGATATTAATATAATTCAATAAAAAATTATAGTTTATTTTTAAATGCATTTGTTTAAATATTTTATGCAATATAACTTTATAAATCAACAAACGCAAAGATTACGTTTATTTTCAAAGACCTTGTATCGGGCTTTGAAATTACGATGAAATTTATTGTGAAAGGTAACTAGGATTTGTCGGTGCAGTGTAGGTGGCTAGGTGAGTTTTATAAATATGCGCTTTCGTTTCCGTGATGTGACGCCATTCTCCCCGAGCAGGTGAACTGCGGGGGATATCTGCGCTAAAGATAGGTTTTCTTCCGCAAGTTTTAACTTTCCATGACAGCTGACCATGGGATTCCCCATTTTCAAAACTCTCCCCTAAATCCCCGTGTCATATCCCCATCCAAAATAATATAGAATAATAAACAATCTGGAATACTTTAGGTTATATTTCAAATTTCTACGATACTACGATAGTGTATTACAAAGGAACAGTAAAGTCATGCACGGCTCTGCGCATTTGGATTGTGTAAATACTGTACACTTTCCACTAGATGTCCCTGTTGTCCAGCAGTGGCCACAGTGCTTTACTTCTATTTGTCTTGGCATAGGCCTCTATAAATACTTTGCAAACAAGTATCGGCAAGTATTATGATAGGTTTTATTTTTAGGATTTTTTTTTTTAAGAAACAGCTTTACAATTTGATGGCTTGCGTATTCTCTTCTCACATCTGAGTTTACACAAGGCCCTTTTAAACTGTAAATAAATTGAGTGATTGTGTTTGCGCCTGTGCAGGGCCAAAGTAAATGTTGATACTCATCAGTGTGTGGGTCTGTTGGGGTCATAAACCAGCCCACGAGGACAGCTCAAGTGTCTGACCCTCCCTCTATCAGATAGAACACACCACCGCTCACTTTAAGCTGTCTCTCAGAGCACAGATGAAGACTTGGGGGGTGCAACAGCGGAGCTGAGAAGTGGATGCTTTGTCTTCATCCGATGACACAATTAGGATTTCTTATATTTGATATACATGTAATAGGTCAATTTACTAGTGTGTGCGTAAACCTGTTGGAGCCTTTTATGCGAGTTGTTGGAGGTGTGCGCATTCATTTACCAGGGAATTAAACGTTTATTTTGGATAAGAAACACCATATAAAGATAACATTTCAGTAGGACACAGCTATTCAAGAACAACTTTTACAATGCTACCAGTTGCGCCTTTGTTCCTGTTCCTTTTTGCGCACTTGGACACTTTTACGCACGCCTGTCAGTTGCCATCCGAGTGGCGCCCATTGAGCGAAGGTTGCCGGGCTGAACTGGCGGAGATAATCATTTATGCTCGTGTTTTGGCCATTCACCGTGAGACATTGAGCAGCGCGGGAGGACTGTACAACTCACTGCCGTTTGGTTTGGGTTATGGATACGAGAGCGCGGAGGAAGGACTGCTGTACTCTGCTGAAGTGGAACTCTTGTGTGACCAGGCGTGGGGCAGCATGCTGGAGGTCCCCACCGGGTCGAGACTCAACCTGACCGGGCTGGGCTACCTCTCCTGTCAGTCCCATACGGTGATGGAAAACTACTCTTACTTCTTTTTTCTGAGGTGAGATGCACAAAAAGACAAACTTTAAAACAAACTTTAACTTTGTAACTTTTACAGGAGGGTCTGCAACATCTTGCATATGTGTTATTGCCTTGTTTAAAATGTTCATCATGGCAATAAACTTTACTACCTCAGTGTAGACAAGCAAATGACACCATCATGTCAAGTTACAGGTCAGATCTGTGGAGAGGTGACCTCACTCATAAATAGAATGCATGCATGTTTGAGCAATAAAATAATAAATGCAATCTGTTTCAAATAAATACCATAGTGTGGAACATTCCAGGTAGAACAATGAAAGTGGAGTACCCCCAACCTGAAAAGTTTCATAGTGTACCTTTAGTTCTGTAAAGGCACAACTAGATGCTGAGAAAATTAACTTTATATCAGACCATGACTATAGTGGGTGAGTTTAGTTCAAAAACCAATGCATCATGCTGAAGCCTGCACTAAAATCAAGAATCAGGAACTGAACGGCTAATGCCTCATGTGTACCTCATGGGCCATCAGAGGAACCCATACCACAGTTTGAGAACAATTCATGTAAAGACTGTAAACAATTATGTAATTTAGAGCTTAGACAGACCCAAACTATTGTTTAAGGCACACTTTGGTTATCTACCATCTTGTCTCCTATAATTAAGAGGTAACTGATTAAAAGAAATACTTTGAACAACTTTGCTCACATAATACAACAGAATAAGGTTTTATCACTGCCAGAAGATACAAGCTGAAGGGTTACCATTTGGAAACTGTACTAAAATGTTTATTATTGTCATTTCCTTCAGACTTATGAGATATGTTTTACAAAGGGGGGAGACTAGCCATCAGTAAACTAAAGGTGTCTCTCGTCATGTTTGAAGGCATTTCCAGATGGTTCAGTTTGACTCCTAAACCTACTTCCTCCATGTAATCACTTGTCCCTATCTTGTCAAGACTAGCATACAGTCAATCAAAACATGCTTTAGCAAACTGACTGTTTATCTGTGGAAGATGCTTGGTAGAAACATGATTGTCGATTAATGAGAACTAAATTCACTTGTTGTATAAACGTATGCTTTTAATGTTTAAAATGAAGATGCTATTGTGTGTTAAGAATTGTGTACTTCATCACTGATAGAGGACCAGTGGATCTTAACAATGGCTGGAAAGACTTCTACAGAAAAAGCAACACTTTTACACTGAAAAAAAAAAAAAAAACTCAGACAATCATTTGGAGTCTTTTATATCTAAACTCCCTCACTTCCTTGCACTTATCTGTCTCATTAACTCCTGTTCATGTCTGGTGCAGGATGGACGAAAACTATAACCTCCTCCCACACGGGGTCAACTTCCAGGATGCTATCTTCATGGACACAGTGGAAAACAGACGCACTTTCTCCAGTCTCTTCCAATTCTCCAACTGTAGCTTGGCACAGCAGCCTTTGCACCAGTACAGCCCTGAATGGGAAGCACAGGAAGACAACAGAGTAAGATTACATTATTATATCTATTACATATGTTATAAGTAGATTAATTAACAACACAAAATTATTAATGATTTGTCAACCATCAGTTTAATGTTGCCTAACTCTAATTGTAACTAATTGTTTTACATTTACTATAAGCAGTAATCATGAACTATAATGAAAATGGATGAGATCAGACAGAAGACATTAAAAAAGAATCTTAATTTAATGTTCCTCTGGCCAAAGGTTTTCTCATTTGTAATTTAATAGTAGTTTTTAATGACTAAGGCCCATGAGGATAATTCATTATTGTACTGTATTACTGTGTACAAATGATTCTTATGGAAGCTGTCTTTGTTGTATAAGTTGCTTAAACATTCCTAAAGAAATACCATTTATTTTACTAACCAATATAGATGAACATTTAGCTTTACGTAGTAAGGCAGTGGCAATACCTTAAAATGATGAATGCATGAAAATTAAGTTTATCTTGGTATCTACAGAAGAAAACAACCAAAGCAGATGTTGCCATTGGCTGTAATTATAGCCCTAATCCTCCTTTGCAGTGGTCCAAGAACTTGAAAGTCTGGCAGTTCACAAACCTCACTCCTTTGTTACGTGTTGAGCGTTGAATTATTTTATTGTTACGTATTTTTTCTTATTTTGTACATGGAATTTTTTCTTTTTTGCTTTCTTTCTTATCCTCTCAAATATGCAGTGATTTGCATATTGTTTTACTCCACAATGCTGCCCATTCATCCATGCTTGGGACTGACAGAAAGAGTTGGCTACATTGGTTTAACTTGTGTCTAATTAACTCCTTGTGCTTCCATTAACTGAAAAAACAATTGCAAACAATGATTAATTTACAAAAAAACTATTGTCTCCAGTGAAGATTTTAGTATTCAAAGGATGTGAACCAAGTGGACCTTGTTACCATGGTTTAACAGCAGGGGGCGAGGTAGAGGAGAAGAGGAGAATTACTCAGTGACTTAAAGCAGTAGTAGTTCACAAGGGCCTTTATTGGTTTTGACAGGAGCACAATGACTTGAGTTGAGCTGTGGATACCTACTGCTGAGTCTGAAAAGTGAAGTTTAGTGAATGTCCAAATGCCAAAGTGAGAGGAGTCGAGGGTAATATGTTTTGGTGGGCTCCTGAAAGAATGTGGACAAGGAGTAGCCAAAGTGCAGCAAAGTTTAATTATATTTACTACCCTCCCTTAACTGAGTATTTTAAGTCGGCTCAACTTGATTTTACAAGCAACCAAGGCAGAGCATTTCAAGTGGAAGAGGTTTTTAAGGTTATGGATTTTAATCTGGTGTCAATAATACAGTCAGTTCCCCCCGTGTAATACAAATCACAGTTATAATGTTAGTATTGTTGTAAGGAGATAAAGCAAACTGCACACTATGACCTGGTTGTGGTGAGAGGCTGGACTGCTAAATATTTTATCACAATGCATGTTTTACAAGATATTTTGGTCAATAAAAATGCCTGTAATGGAATAAATGCAAGATAGATTATTTTAATGCCATATTTTGGAATGTTTCAGGCAAAGCAACAACATCTCTATGGACATGGATCCCATTTATTTATAATATTCAAAAAATACAGAGAGAGGAACACAAGTTTTATTCATCTGCACAAGAAATGACTTGCGCACACATTCGGTTGTAGAATTATTGGCAAAATAAGTATTTGAGTTTGCCAATATTTGGGAGTCTGGTTTGGAGCGGTACTCACATTTTATATCAAGCACTATAAAAACATTATTAGTTGATAAAAAAAATTTGTTCATCCATAAACAGGAGAGATAAGTGAGTTGATTGATGAGTTGTAGTGAAGGTTTACGGTTTAGCTATAAACAGAAGAGAGCCTGTGAACGTAAACAGAGGCAATTTAGACAAATGTGTTTTTCCATTGCTGATCAAAAGGAACAGATCTCAAATGTGGAATTTATTAGCTGTTTCCAGTGTGTCCAGTATATAGTGTATGTGATTAGATCTGTATGGTAAAGCTACCTGTGTCAATTCACTCTTTACATGAAGTCAGAATGTGCTTTAATTTATAGTTCATTTGTAAAGTTTCTGTGCAAAACAATAGTCTCACAGCTGAAAAGATGCTTTATAGCTACAGCTGTATTCAATCTACAGTGTCTGGACTGGTACATTCAACAATAAAACATTAATATTACAGATAAAAGACCTTGTGCCTAAACACATCTTTCATTAAAATATATGGAGCTTATTGAACAGGGATTCATTAACAACCATTGTGGTGTTCATTCTGCTTATGTTAGCTAGCCCTGTCACAATAACAAACTGGTGGAACTGGGATATATTGCTGAAGTAAATATAGATGATAAATGATAACACTGAAATGTAATTTATACCACTGACACAAAAGCCCAAGAGCAGATTTAAATCACAAAAACAATTCTAAATTTACAAAAGTGTTAAAAAATCATGAGCTCTGATAAACAAATAACAGAATGAAACACTTGCATCTGTAGTGTGTCGCAGAAGGTAATTCGACCTTTTAAGGCTCAAATCATAATCATCATATAAAAAAATAAATAACCATAAATTTCCCCTTAGTGCAAAGAAAATACGATAAAAATTGACCCCAAAAAATATTTGGGCCATCTTTCATGCATCGAATGATAAATCAATATAGTATTTATCATGACAGGCCTATGTTAGCTCATAAGTGTTTGCCCATGTTTATTGCTTATATTTATTTTCTTGTGGCTTCCTCCCTTATTCATCAGGGTTACATGAATACTGTTACTGTCATAACTTGCCAGGAGGTAGAGTAGGCACTGTGGTTACACTGTCTTGCCCAGTAACACAGCACAAGCTTTGAACCACTGACGCTCTGGTTAGTGGGTAAAGCTTTGCTGCCTGTGGCCACATTCACCCTAAAAGTCACACAAATTTACAGAGAAACTAAATGGTGGCTTGTATTTAGATTTCTTACATTTTCGACCAAAGAGCAAACAGCTGCAGCATGTTTGGCCGTTATGTGTTTGCAGTCTATCTCTGATCTGTCTCCCTTTTTAAGATTTACACCGTGTTTCTGGTTACATCTTTGTAGAAGGACAGGATACCAGCCATCCATGGGGGTCAAAGTTCAGATAGCACAGATCACTATCTCACACCAACGGCTATTTTATAAGTGTGTCTGTCTCCTGTTTGATCTCCCAGAGGAGCAAAAAATCCCAGCTGTCTTTGGTCCATAGATTATGTTAGCCTGGGTGATTCAACATATTTAGTGACACCTCGCTGATAGACTAGAGGAGGTTGGTCTTCACACAAGACACAACAACGAGTCCTTGTAAAATCAGGCCTTTTAATGTTTGGGAACAGACAAGCAAGCTTCAATAACTTTCCCATTGTAAGTTATCAGATTGAGCCAGGGGCAATAAAGTCTGGGCTGGTCTAAAACCAATTTGATACACTTTTATTAACTACGTATTGTTTTGTTGAGGATTAAATTGTGCATAGTAGACCTGTCTTGACCTCAAAGTTTTATTGCCATCAATTTCTTGTAACATTTTAAAATCCTGTTAATATCTAGCTGGCCATGCTTCTGTCCACAACTCAACATAAAAAAAAATAAATAATAATAATAATAATAATCTAATATGGTAGAAAGAAGACTAAAGATTTTGACTCATCATTTTTGGAAATACTGTAGACATTTTTTATTGATTGAAAACCTTAACAAATAGGTATATTTTTTCAGTCTTTAGTCCCCATGGTGGTGAAAAGCTGCATTTGACCTTGGCTGCCATAGAACCACCCTCACCACACATGTATTATTAGATATGGTATGGCATATTGATCAGTATGTTTTGTGGTCTGGTTATCAGGCATATGTTACTGTTTTATTTATTAACTTAACTTGAGGTGCAGTTGAGAGGAATTTTAAAGCTGTTCTAATTGTTCTGTGTTTTGAAGTTGTTGACTGTAAACTCTGGACCATTTATCCTCTGTCTTCATGTCTCAGATCTTTCAGTAAGCCGCTGTTGGCAGGTGTCTGGTATGCACTGGATTCACCAAGGCCCATTTAAATTCACTTTATTATTGTTATTTTCACTCAACGTTTTGAGTAAAAATAACAAAAAGCTACCAATTTTCCAGCTGTTGCCTTTAATATTGCTGTGCATCAAATCAGTCAATTCTGTCTTTTGGTGTCCTTTGTTGTTTATTTATTGTTTGTTATTAGTTTATGTTTACAACTTAATTTACTACCCAAAGATTACTGGCTCGAGCATCGCCCTGGCTTGAAAGTCCCAACTCGAGCGTTCCCATTCTCTCAGCAGGAATGACCCCTCCTCCCTCCGGGTGCCCCCTTCTCTTGGGCAGCACACTGGTAAGTGCTGAGCCCAGTAGAGGGAGGATGTTCTCGCCGGCCTTTAGTATGAATGCTGATTTAGAAAATCAGCATTCTATATCATAATAAAATACAGAAAAATCCCGCACACCGTCCTACAGCTGTTTGCCTGACGAAGGCCTAGTGCCGAAACGTTGCACGGTTTGTCCTAATAAATTTCACAGTTTGCAGGTAGGATGGTGTGCGGGATTTTTCTGTATATTCTGGGGCTGCTCCCTCTCCTCCAACGCACCCGTCTCTAGTGGTTGATGTGCGAGGCTCTCATTCTCTCATATCATAATAAAATGAAATGTGAATGTAGCCAGACCAAATGTCAGGCCTTGTTGATGTCATTTTACCAGTCTTCCCGAAGTGGCACACATTTTTTTCAGTATGTAATATCAATATAATCCTCATTTGCTCACAGAAGTTTACTCTGAAATCGTATTTTATTTTATTTTTTCTTGTTCCCCATGTCTTATAGCTTCTGTAACTGTTGATTATTTCCTTACCTGCTTACCATGAACATAATTTGTAAGAACTTAAAAACACAAGAATCTTAAAAAGCTACAGAATTTGTTCAAAAATCATTTAGAATTACTTTTAGGTAGGTCTTAACTATGTCTTTCTTTAATGGAAGATAAAATCTTGAAATAGTTGTGGTAAATTTATTGAAAGCACAGGAGTGTCTGAGGAAGTGTGCCTCACTGGTGATCTATTCCAGAGGAGTAATTTGACACACTGTATTTACTCTTATGTTATTAGGTTCTTTTTTCACACAAACAGTTTGTTTTTCATGCCTGTCAGTTTCGACTGCTCACTAGCGGTAACCTGTATAAATCAGCTGACCAGACACGTCACAGCAAAATCACGAGACCACTCTGAGGAAGACTGCTAGTAGTCCAAACTGTATGGTAGGTATGAAAAACAAACTCTTGGTCTGAAAAAAGAACCTAATAACATAAAATATCAGAAGACCAAATGAACTTCATTGGGCTGTATTTACTCTATTTGTGTTCTCTATCTCTCTCTCTCTCTCTCTCTCTCCCACTCTCTCTCTCTCTCTCTCTCTATCTCTCTCCCACTCTCTCTCTCTCTCTCTCTCTCTCTCTCTCTCTCTCTCTCTCTCTCTCTCTCTCTCTCTCTCTCTCTCTCTCTCTCTCTCTCTCTCTCTCTCCCACTCTCTATCTCTCTCTCTGTCTCTCTCATATCAAACTTGAACATGGCTCAGTTCACATTTGCAATAGACCCATTTACATAGTACTCATATAGATATTGTTATATTATTATAAAGTCTATAAAACATGGAAAGTAAATGGCCTTGCCTTTTTATGGGGGAGATTTCAACATTTTATTTATTTGAAAAAAATTTTACATACTTTATCTAAATCATGTCTCTTGAGAGTTAAAACATGCTTCGCATCATTTACGGGGCCCATATTATGGTCTTTTCAATTATAATATTGTGTCCTCATCAAAAACATCCAAAGTTCTGTTTTGTTTCATTCACACACAAGTCCTGCAAAGTGATTTCTTCTCTCATAATGAAAACTCTCACTTCCACCTTGTGATGTCATATTGTAATACAGGAAGTGCTCCACTGTGTATTTATACTCCATACACCTTCACTAGAATCATTTGGATAATTCCAGCCCTGGAACTGCCCATTTCTACAGAACAAAAGATAAAGGGTAGCTGTCAAATGTGACATCATAAGGTGGAACAGAGCATTTTGAGCTTTGGAGATGACTAATAATGAAGTGTTACTCAAACGTGTGACAACTCTGGGTATGTTTTTGATGAGGTAACAGCATTTTAAAAATGGCTTAAAACTCAGAAGATTCAATTTTGTGTAATAGACATATAAAATAACCAAATGCATGGCCATATTTGTCCACAAAAAGCACGGAAAAGGCTACTGGGTAATGTTGTATTCACTTGCTTTGGTCAGCTCGTTTGTACTAGAACAATATGTGTTTGTCCGAAGGCAGAGAGTCAGAGATGTGGAGATAGGCCAAATAAATGAAAACAGTGGCAGGAAGGAACAGCAGAGTGCACCAATATGTGAAGTGGTGTTTCTCATTGTCCCATGTGTTTCAAGTCATTCCCGCTCACAGACTGTTTGGCCTTGAGCTCAGGATTTTACCATAAAGTGAACTGCTGGTGTGGTCTTTTGAGTAATAACATTTGAAGGGGAAGAGGTTTTTAATGTTTTGTTTGTTTAATCTGGGGTCAACGCAGTCAGCTGCACAGTGCATTATAAATCACAATTATAATTTTAGTTGCAGCTATGGTTTTCTGTATTGTTCTAAGGAGAGAAAACAAACTGCACACTGTGGCCTGGTTGTGGATAGTGCTAAATATTTTATCACCATGATGCCACCATTGTATTCCTTACCAAATCAGTTTGGAAAATAGAAAACCTAATTCTTGGTTCATACAGTCCCATTTTCCACTGACATGAATAATATTTTATCTAAATCAGGGTTTTGCCAAATCAAACTTTAGTGTTAGTATAATTATACATCACAATAACAATTATTTATAATCAATAAAGACAAAGAAAACATGGAGAGACAAGCCTACTCACGATAATAATGCATGTTTTTCTGTGTATTTTGGGCATTTTAACTGCCTGTAATGTAATAAATGCAAGATAGATAAATTTAATCATCTCCATCACAAGGGGGTGAGTGGACCCTCTACCAGGAAAGTGACATAATGTCACTTCCTTACTCAAAGGTGAACTAACAGCCAGATTTTAAAAAACAAACAAACAAACAAAGAAATACACAAACAAAAAAGACATTTTACATTTACTGAATTAAAATTATCAAATTTTCCGTTATTATACTGTGACCTGAATAATCATGATCAACAACTCCCATAATTCAATCATCTTGTCATTCCTAGTCTAAATCTGAATTGCGAAAGACTTTTAAAAGGAAAACAAAGCTTTTACATTTATAAACATTGTTGAAATTATTGGGACTGTGTTTGATATTTGAAATAAAACCTAGATTACCCCAATTAAGCACCTTATATCTCAAAACCGGTCCAGTTGATGTTGAAGTCTGTATTCAGTGTGTGGATTTGTGAATGAAAAGGATGGACTGTTCTTTGGCCCACACTCAGGGCGGCTCTGAATGCTGCTCTGAATGTGTTTGATGAGAGCGGTCTTTGAACGCTGCTTAATTGAAGGTTTTGGCAGTGAAAAGGAGGAAGTGTCTCTGTCCCTTTAAATTCCTGTCTGGTTCCCACAAGAGTCAAACCTCCACCACAACGATTAGAATAGGATATTTAGATGCAGGTAAAGCAGCACCAAAACTCTTAGAAATTAATATTTTTACTGTGGGTTAGACGTGCATATGTGATTCTTCTGGTTGAGGGTTAGATACCTGCCTCTTGTCTATTTGCATAGAATGATCCACATTATGGCATTAAGCATATCTATCTTCATGGAGACAAGTGGGGTACACAAGGCTAAGTTACAGGTTAGATCTGTGGAGAGGTTAAATTCCACACTGTGTGACAAAGCAATAACATCTAACATCTAACATCTAACATTAATTTCATTACTGTTGTATTGTATTTAATTACTGTACAATTAACAATTAAAAACTAAATATTTTACCTTTTGATTGGTAAGAAGCTGTCAAAATGGCACCTGTAAAGAGGAAACTGAAACAATTAATAGACTGCCCAATGGATTTTTAATAGGACATTTAAAGCAACCAAGAACATGTTTGTTTTCACTCCCTTTGTGTCTATTGAGACAGATCTATGACACAGAGGTGAAAGGTCAAAGAGTGAAGGGCGAGCAGAGACCTGACCTGGACTTACACAGGTGTTTGACCCTGAGAGCAAAGCAAAAACAAAACAGATGACTAACAAACAAAGCATGACATTAGTGCTGCTGTCCACTCCGATACTGACCTAGACTGTAACCATCCAAAGTGTGTAAACATGTGTAATGTGTAAACAAGAGAAGAAAAAACATCTAAGGGGCCATTTTATCTCATGTAAACAATATTACTGTTGTTTTGCGCAAGTAAAAACCCATATAGATTTTTAGATCTTTTAGTTTTAGAAGTTAGCAGAAATTTCAGTAGATGTCTTTGTGTAATGAATAACATCATAAGACATTGAAAAACAGTGCAAACCAATTACTCCACATAATCAAGACTGCACAAGGGTATAGACTTACATCATCTTTTAGTGTTTTAGTGTAGTGTCCTCATAGTGTTTTGTGGGACTGGTCCTCTGTGGCTCCTGTGTTTATCCAGAGCAGAGTTACAGCAGGTTCAGAGGATGTTTTGACAGGTGGAGCTGCTCTGTCCAAGTGACGCGTTCAACTGTGAGACTCTCTTCAATACAACTGAGATGAGAGAGAGACCGCTGTGATCTGAGACAGGGCTGTGGGTGCAAATTGTAAGGTTTAAACAAACATAAGATCAGGTTTTTTTGAGGTGCATGATGTAACTTTTCTGCTACTTGTTTCCATGGAGATGTTATTTCTTTGCCTGGGACATCCCACAGTATAAATTAAATGATTCAATTACAGGTACTTCATTGTTCAAAAATAGAAATCATGCACTGAGTGGGGATGACCTGTAACTTAGTTGTTCCTGACTGTGCTATTGTCTCCATGGAAATAAGTACGTATGTTTAATGCCAAATGTGGGGCATTCTAGGTCAAATAATATCATCTCCATAGAGACAGGTAGTGAATCCTGCAGATTTTTTGACATATATCACTTTTCATTTATCACAGTGAATGACTGCCACAGTCCTATAATATATTTGCATGAAACAAGCAATGATCTACAAGTGAGCTTTTGTTGTTTATTTGTATTGAAGTTTGGGGCTACAATGGCTTGTCTGTCATTTATGTACCAGTCTTCTCAGAGCTATAAATTATTTTTATTTTCCACCTAAATATCTTTGAAAGCTTATTGTTATCATGATACATTTGTATGCATAGGCACGTCTGGCCCCCATAATGTGTGTGACCCTAGTTAACCCTTTGTGTGCTGTCTGCTGAGGATAACATTAAAGCTACCACCCCGGATCATAGAAGAGGTCAAAGCAGTCACAAATCACGCCAGTCTGAGTTAAAACCTGCATGGGAGGTCTGCGCGGGCATAAATGTACAGGACTATAGGCACGGGACCTGCAGGTTGGTGAGGGGGGAGAGCGAGAGGTACAAAGACTTCAAAAGCACACTCTTTTAGTGAATGGGCCGCTGGGAACAGCTCAGGAACCCAGCTCCCACACAGACACAGAGCAATCCAACAGGACACTTCAGTCATGTACGATGTAGGTCTGTTAGCAAAACCTGAGCAGTGTCGGAAGAAATGGACAAAGTTTAAGTTGATCACTAGAAACTTTAGGTAGGCTTCTTATTGAATGACCAATTACAATCAAATGGAAATCTCTTTTCTAATGGTCATATCATTTTGGGACATGACATATTATTGTTCTGTTATTATGTTAAAATTTCTATTATAATGTCCATTGCAGAATTGGGAATATATAGAGATAAAATATTTAGTTTTGATTTGTTGATTGCTATGGTGACAGAGTTAAATTTGTATTACTCTGTCTGAACCCCATGGCTAGAGAAACCCTGCTCACATTGCAGTTTAAATTCCTACAAACATGTTCATAAATGCATGGGGGTAAATGCATGGGAGTTTTAAACCATGAATCTTGAACAAACAAAGTGCAAATTCAACTGCAATAAAAGTAACTCTCAGACAATTTAATATGTTTTTAGGTTTAGAGATTTTGTTGGTCATGACAGAACTTCTCAGTGTGTCTAGAGAGAGGAAAATAGGCTTAGAACTTAACCTAGAATAACCTCAGATTTGACTTTTATTACTCTAATATTTTATTGAAATTTTCCTTACTGTCTGCACTTTGTTTTGCTGTGTATTGAAAGCTGTCAGTTTCTTTATTGAAATGAAGTAATACTGAAACTTATGTAACTGATATCGTCTTTAACACTGTTTTTTTTTCTTCTTCTTCCAGTTAATGTGCTCTTCTGTCCAAGCTGCTCTGTTCGAAGAGGAGGAAAAGAGCAGAAAACTCCAGGAACGTCTGTCTGCAGCTGAGAGGAGAAACCGCCAACTCAAAGAGCGCCTGAAGAAAGTGAAAAGATCTTTAAAAAACACTCGTAAAGCTGCGCAGAAGGCTGATGAGGAGATGAGGGTGCTACAGGAGAAGCTGTCTGCTGCAGAGAGGAGAGCTGGACATCATCTCAATGTAATAGACCAGCCCCGATCCCCCACGTACAAAAGCAGAGGGGACAGACGGCAGAAACTATGAAGGGACTCAAACAGGAGGAGGGGGCTGCTGGGCGGTCTCAATGAGAATACAGGACTTTGTAAAGAGTTTGGAGTTTGTATTTTAGCATCCTTCTTATTGTAACCATTGACAACATTCATTCTGTTCTTTCAGCTTGGCTTGTCTCGTGTGACAAGCTTTGAAGCACAATTTTATTCTGTGAAATTTGTTTCTTAAATAATGTGTGATTCAGTAATGGCAAGGCAGGGAAACTGCTATTTGTAAAGGGACAGTATCAAAACAACTCTTTATTGTGGACTATAGGCCTGTCACATAAATAATTAAATAGCAATAAATAACTTGCCATTTCATGCATGTTAATTCTACAACTTTTAAGCAAGGCATTCTGTACACACTTTTCTAACTCATCATAATCTAAAATAATGCAGGAGTTGCAATAACTTAATAGGCTAAAGTAATTTTTTGGTGAAGGGTATGCTACCTGCCTGTTTCTTATCACAATGGAGACAAGCAAATGGCACCACCAGACCAGATTTGTGGAGAGGTGAGCCTTTTCACTGTTAAAAATATAATAAATGAAAGACATGTTTAATGCCATAAATGTGGAACTGTCCAGGTAATGAAATTACATCTTCATGAAGACAAGCAGAGAAACATACCACACCAGAAAAGTTACTTATTGCACCTTTAACAGAAGAAAAATCACTAATATTGAATTATTTTCCTTTTTTGTGACTGATTCAATAAAAAATGCTGTTCAGGTTAATTAGTTGTTTTGGTATCTCTTGGTTACAGCTGACTGGTCTCGCTCCTCTCTCCTCTGAAGTCCTGTAAGTTTAAAGTGGACTCACACAGGGCTCACGTTTCACACGCTCCGCTGTGAAAAACACCAACACAAACAAGTGATAAACCCAAGTGAAAACACAGAGCTGCTACCATTTGACACAATGGAGAGAGGGAGGGTGAAAGAGAGTGAAAGAAGGGGTGAGGGGGAGAGAAAGGGATAAGAGAGAGGAAGGGAGAATTAGAGGAATAGAGGTGTGAAAGGGAGAATGACTGTGAGTTGGAGAAAGAGTGTGTGAGAGAGGGAAAGATGGTGAGAGAATGAGAGAGATATACAGAGAGAAAGAGTGAGAGAAAAAGAACGAGGGAAAGGAGGAAAGAGAGGGGATTAACAAAAAATTTACTTTCATTCCATACTAAACTTTCCCTGAAAAAGTGCCTTGTTGAACATTCAAGTGAATCACTTCTCTTGTGTTGTGTGAGTTGCTAATGAAAGAAACACAAGTCTACAAATGTTTATATCACATCATCTCTAAGGCAAATTCAACACATGGATTAAACTTGATCAACAACAGTGGATGTTTTTGTCAGATATCGTGCCTTTACTTTGTACTTCGTAATTGCCATGAAGCCTTCAAAAAGGTAGATCCTTTGCTATTGTATGTTTAATGTTTAACCTGTAATCAAGAGTTGTAATTATCAGCAATGTATTAAAGTCATTTTTTGTGCAAAATTACCCACTATAATGATTTATGTTTTCTGGCCTGTTTATCAGTGCAGCATGTTATCAAGGGAGAAGGTATGCATTGTAATACAAGCAGGGTTCATAAAGTGTAAGAAATTTTGGCTACTTATAAGATGTAGATTTTTAATTACATTTTTTTTAGATTTTTATTTTATATATTTTAGACATTGACTTACAATGTCACTGTCTAAAAGTCACTCACAAATGCCCTGAAAGAAGTGAAATAATCTATTACATTACCAACATTCCTTTTTGCTTACATATTCTTCAGTTTAATGCTCTACCTGTGATTGCTAATATTTGGTCTGTCAGTTGATAGGAATGTGATGAAGTGGGCAGGCCTGATCCGAGAAGCACGACTTCAGTTCAGATTTCTCCATAATTCACTTTGACAAAGGATCAGTGCCCAGAGAGGCTGACCACGAGACCACTGTTAGATTATCAAAGATGTCAAAGCAGAATGAGGCGAGAGTAGAGACACGACCAAAACATATGCAGCACCTAGTTCGAATAGTCACTTATGTCAGTGCATTTATGGAAAGGATAGCATGTTTACATTGAGAACTTTAATGATTTTGATGATGATAAACATTTGTAAAATTATTCCTGTCTTAACAAAGTGTATTCCACAGTAGTTAGTGCATACCATTACTTTAAAATAACATTACTCAAGTAGAAGTACAATGTGGTCCAAGAAATTACTCAAGTAATTTAAAGAGTATAACTGCCAGGAGGAACCAAGATATGATTTCTACTTTAAAGTTAATTTGAAGGACTAAATGTTATATAATGCACAAAATCTGCTATTTTCAAAGGACAGATCACAGAAATTAGAAAAACTAAATCATATCTGAAAGGATGCTGCAAGAAAACCAAATGCTCAAATCATTTGATTTTGTCAACATAAAGCTTTTTGTTTGTGACTTACTCACTGATGGAAGAGTAACCACACTTTTACTTACTTATGTTATGTTCTTATGTTAAAAGTGCAGTGTGCTATGAAAGTGCAGTGTTTTAAAGTGTTCTAGTGAAGGGTGAAGGTGCTAAGTGTGGTTCTGGGTAACAAACCAGCCTGTTTGTTACAGTAAGAGTACTGTTAGTTTCATAAAAATATTTCTCAAGTATCGGTAAAATGCTTGAAAAGTACTCTGAAAAGTGCCAATTCTTTAAGAAGTTACTCAAGCACACCCCCTCAAATTGTGGCACACTACATGCATGATGAAAAATGCTGTGGATGCCATTGTGTAAAAAAAATATATATATATGTATATATATATATATATATATATATATATATATATATATATATATATATATATATATATATATATATATATATAGTAAAGCCCTGCCACCTCATCTGGTTTAGAAGTTTGCTAAGAACGCTACAAAACTTTTTTCAGTACAGTTCAATTTGCATTTTTTTTTCATGGCATACCTGAACATTCCTCATGTCCAAAGTAGGCCTATTCCATAAAACAACAGTTAAAAATCAAAAGGATAAAAAAATAAAGTAAAAAAAGTGGAGTGAAATCCAACAGTTTTCCTCCATAGCCGCCTGACATGGCTATTATTCTTTTATATTTTTTTTATGACTTTAAACGTTGCCATGAGAGATTGGGCACAACTGTTGCAATCTCAGTGCACCTGTATTCATAAGAAGGAATGCAGCAGATGTCTAAATGAATGCACAATAAACTCCAAGTCCAAAGCCCCAAGTCATGCTCTGCTCCAGGTTTATACACGTCCAAGTGCATGGTCCAAGAATCATATCAACATACTTTACCCAACCCTGACACTAATAAAAGAAAAAAGTGACAATTTATGCCCCCCTCTCGTGGCCATATTCAGTAGTGTATTGCATTTTTTCAATACTAACCCAATGACATCATATATTTAAAAGCAGTGGAGATTAGGAATGTAACGATATCCAAATCTCATGGTACGATATTATCATAATATGCATCATTTATTGCGATATTTTGAAGAAGCTAATATAATTGTAGATGGGACACTTTTTTGCTTTCAAAATACCTTGACAAGATTTTAGTGTGAATTATTTCATTCATAATCCCAAAAATTCTGGTAAAAAACATATTTTTTCATGTTGTTTGCACTGAAATTAATCATGGGATATGTAGTGATGTTCGTAAGTTGTTGCTACTATAAAACCATACATTTAAGCAAAGAAAAATATAATTCGATATATTGTGACAGCCCACAATATTGTTGTGAGACTTTTGACGACACAGTATCACAATATTTTGGTTATTGTTACATCCCTAGTGGAGACAGATCCTAATTTCAACCATACTACTTGCCTAACCAACATTTGCCAGTAACGTAAAGGTGCACTGTGTAACTTTTCTGGTAGAGGGCTGCTTCTCTTCATGTATATGGTATGTCATTGCACTTATTTATCTCCAAGGAGACAGCAGGTGATGCCATAGGGCAGGGGTGTCAAACTCATTTTGGTCCGGGGGCCGTATCCAACCTACTTTGATCCCAAAGGGGCCGGATCAGAAAACTCATGGCATATATATCCCAAAAATAGCAATAAGTTCAAATATTTGTGCAACGAAACGCAAATCTATTACAGAAATCTTTTTTAATTGATTAACTCTTTCTTTTACAAAACATTATAATATTATGAACAACCTGCAATTTCAACACAATGTTTGAACATGAACTTGTATGCAAATAGGAATACGTAAATTTTTCTTGGAAACTCCTGCACGTGGCGTCCACTTATCTCATTTTTGACATTTTGCTGATGAGGGTGTCACGGTCAACAGTCAAAACAATCGTCCTTTAAGAGCCTTTGGAAAGAGGCAAGTCTTCATTTGTGCTGCTCTGGTGGGAGGGGCCATGCACAGAGGTGCTGGAGATGCTGCTATGTCACTGTTATGTTACTGTTATGTTACTGCTACGTTAATTACCAATATTGTAATACAAAATATAATTAAAATATTTTAGTAGAAAATCAGCCAAGGGCCAGATTAAAGGTCTTGGAGCGCCCCCGGGCCGTATGTTTGACACCCCTGCCATAGGGCCAATTTATGCCAGATCTGTGGAGAGGCAAGCCCACTCACAGTAAGAATGCAAGTTTTTATAGGTCAGTAAAACCCATGTTATTGAGTGAATGCAAAACAGACATGTTGAATGCCATGCCAGAACATTCTAGACAAAATAATAGAAAATAGTTTAAATTGTTTTACACAGTGCATCTTTAACTTTAAACTTACACTTTTCTGAATGGTGGACTACCACAGTAAACCCATTATAAGCCCTTATCTAGTGTGTTTTTTATTGTGTTGTGTTGTTTTATTGTGTTATTGTGAAAAATAAATAATAATAATGTTGATGATGATAATAATAATAATAGATATGTTATTGCTTTGCCTTATGGTCCACAGTATATTTAACTTGTCGATTACATTTATTCAATTATGCCTTTTTATTCCTCAAAAATAAGTACATGCATTTGTTTAACCAAGTTTAAGAATGCTCTGTGTAACTTCACATGCAAAAAGTTCCCCTCTATTTCCACACCTGCCCACAAATTAGAGACAAATGCATGTTGTGATCAATCATCTTTTATTCCAGAGAGAAAAACAAATGAACAGCTTCGGTCTGGGCTCTGATGGACGCTCTGATATGTGCAGTGATTGTCAAAGGCATCTATACATTTGAAAGCCCCATAAGAACAAAAGTCATCATCACAGCACAAGAGTATACAGAGAAGACAGCGCTCTCCTGTTACAGGACAGTTAGAATGGACCACATGAGACAGTGAATAGAGCACAGGGCAGGGAGGGGTCAACATGCAGAGGGGGAGGGACATAGACAGATTTAAGCCATTTGGCCTGGGACATTAGACAAGATCAGGGAGGAAGAGCAGGTCAGACTAAATGCCAAGAGGAAGTTAAGTAATAATAAGATGTATATCTACCAACAAAACAAGACAAAATAATTATTTGAATTCACTAGGTAAATGTTTTGGCCTGTAATAAAATGTCTTTTTCATTTCTATCACCTGCTTGTCTCTGGATGTTATTGCTTTGCCTTAATGTTTCAAAGTATGGCATTAAAGTTGTCTATCTCTATGGAGACAAGTGACGCTAACAGGCCAAGTTCCAGGTCATATCTGTCAAAAGGCAAGGTCACACACAAAATAATGCACGTTTTTCAAGGCATTTCAGCAATAAAAAACGTTTGTAATTGAATAAATGTATGATCGATTTAATGCCGTACTGTGGAACCTCCCAGGCACATCAATAACAGCTTCATGGAAACAAGCAGATGAGTTCCCATTAGAAAAGAACTGAATTTGCTAATGAGTGGTAAATCAATTTAATAATTATATACTGAAACTTGAAACTGCTCTAGCCTTGTTCGGACCTATGGCTTCCTCCGTGTCCTTTACATAACACAGATATTAACATCACAAAGGGCTTACACACAGGGCAATGCAACACTTGTGAAGCTTTGACATGCTCTATCTCAGTGCACTTCTGTTTTAGTATTTAAGTGGTGCTCATGGTCCAATTACAGTGAGTTTTCTGTCACAGCTTTGGATAATGGCAAAAAACTTAAGCCTGAGTTTGATGTGGGAGCTGGACCGAGCTGATGCCTGGCTAAACATTTACTTACTATGTTAAAAGACGCAAAAGAAAAACAAAAGACCAAGACCATGTATTGAGAGAATTACTAATAAATACTAAAAATAACTCATAATGTCATGTAAACTTTATACAGAAGGTATTTGTTTAAACCTTTATTATACCCTGGCAAGTTAGTAAGAAAATGCTTTACATTAACAACATTGTATAAAGCTAGAATCAAAGGGGTAGCCTCCTGACATTTGCAGGACCAATGAATGAATGTTTGTAGTAAAAGGCTCTGCTAAATGTTAAAATGAGAGAATTAGGATGGCAAGATTCAAAGTCAAGAACATTTGTTACAAAATTATGACAAAACTGGCTACTCTGAAGAGTGTTCAGAAGAAATTCCTTAGATTTCTTTGAGTAACTTGTAATTATTATTTCTTTCTGCAAGGACAAATAAATAAAATAATAAATAAAACAAATAATTATTATTATTTGATTGGCTGATTGATAAATGTTAAATTACAGTGTTGATTTCCAGTTAATAATATGTCAGTGAAAGTAAAAATGACTGGTCTTGGTCTGGGTTAATACATTATAGCATTGCACTGCACAAAAGGCTTGGGAAAAACTGCTGGCTGAATTGACTTGAGGGAACGAAGATTTCAGTTTTGTTTTTACATACACATGAAGTACAAGTATACAATCAGCTCCTCTCACCTCAATCAGTCAAACATGCCTTAATCAAGACATTCAAAAATATATGAAAAAGGATTATTTATATACACATCGTATTTACAGTTTCAAAACGTCAATCAAATGAATTCACCACATTAGTAAACAGAAACAAAGCGTCTGCCTCACAGTAAACGTCCAATGGCTCAAAGATTTAGTGACACCAGTTACAACAAAATTGCAATCACTTTTACCTAATATCACAAGAATGAGTCTAAAATTAATTATGAATGGGTCATTCCAGTCTTGGTGTGAAAGAGCTAAATACAGAGGAGCTCAAATGCATAAATGCATAGAAATAAGTGGTAAATGAAATATTTATGGTTGAGATACATAAAGCCCTTACATGGTTCCAAATAATTTAGACTCACTAATTGAAGTTAGAGTCGCAACAGATGTACTTTTTCTTAATGTGGCTCTTCTAGATAACATTGGGTCTAAATATTCAATAATATGAGAAACAGACAGGTACAAAGGCTTTCATATAGCATTACTTTTTACCATACTCAGTATATGAAACTAGACCATGCACATGTTCACACTGTTCAAAGGGTTGTTACATATTGTTAATTAAAGGCAGTTTTTTTTTTTTTTTTTTTTTAACTCTGATAGGAAATAAGGTCCAAATATAATAAATTCATCAGTAGGTTTATTCAATGCTATGTGGAGATGTGTTTTAAATGCCTTTCTACCCAAATACCCCAGACAGTCTATACCATTGCTCCTGTCTGCTTCTCAAACAATTTTCTAAAATAATTCAAAGCCATATTGTAGTTAAGTCTGAAACTCTTTACGGGCTAAGAACCACATGAAATGCAAACTCTAATCTCAAACAATATTACAAACATTTCCATTTCCTATTTTTAAGTACTAGATGAAACCAAAACACGGACATCCTAAACGTAATGTGAGATTTCAAATGAATAAATATTGGCCAGAAGTGCTTAACTTTTTGCAGCAGGCATTTAAAGACACCAGAAGTTAAATCTAGGGAATTTCAGTGCACAAAATATTCACTTGATGTTAGACAAAAACAGCACATTCAGCAGCAACTTCAAAATATGTCCACACCAATCCACTTTTGTTTAGTTTAAAAATAATGTAATTTATTTTATTAATATGCAAAGTACACAAACAAATAATAAGATTAAATTTGTCTTAAGTTCTAAAATTAATTGGTCATAATTAACAAATCAGAATGGTTATCTGACCTGTAATAGATTTGGTTTACCATAGATTTTTTTGCATTTCCCAATTCATGAACAAACACAAAAGGTGAGGAGCATATACTGTGTTAACAAATGTATATCAGTGTGGACATAAGCTTAAAAACAGACAATAAAGACAGTATTTCCAGCATTTTTAGATCAATAAAGACATACATAGTGGCTACTCATCATGAGAACTGTTCAAATTCATTCTTCAATTTTTGCACAAAATGAAATACATGGGAGTGACTTTCCAGCCCTTAGTACGATTCACTATTTCTCTAAGAGCATTTTTTTCTAATTTACAAAACATGCCAAAAGACTTGTATTTAGTCTTTGGCCAGACTTCACAATAAAGGGATCCGCAGATTTGCATCAATACAGACATAACAATCTGATATGTAAATGAGCACCAAGGCCTTCACCAACCAAACTGAAATAAAGCTTAAATATTCACCTAGAATCATAATTTTAAACTCACGATGTTGTAGTTTTAAAGTAACATACTGACTGTGCACATGACAGCAGAATGGCTTTTAAAATTTTCAAGAAAGTTGATTATTAACCTTATCTATTGTCTTGAGTCAAAAGCTTGAAAAACGCTGAAACAAACTAAGTAAAAAATAAACAAAGGAACCCACTTAATGCATATTTGGGCTGGATTGGATGGTACAGGTTGATCTTAATCTGGTCTTTTTTTCTGTCATTGTGATACCTCTGACCAGGACTGATTGTTCCTGACTGCTCCAGTGGGATTATTAAAGGGTAGATCAAATGCAGAAATGATTTCAAAGGTCTACATGGAGCAAAAAGTATACTCTTATACTTATTTTGGTGCTTATCGGTGAAATACAGAAATAATAGTATAGCTTGTGCATCCAAAACCATAGTTGAGATGAAAAATGCTTTGAAAGGTGCTTTGAATATCAGGGAAAAATCAACCAGTTTCTTTGCAGTTTTAGCCCTGGACAGAAGACTGTGAAGCCTGTACATTTGGCAATACCGACAACAAAAGATTACAACAATACAATGTACCTGTAACAGAAAGCCAGTATTAGCCAGCACACAGTGGGGCTGTAGTTTCCCTGAGCACTTCTGAACGGCGCGCAGCGGAGTAAGTGCGAAAAGAGAGAAATCATGGCTTACATTTGACTCCAGTAATCTATAACTACAAATCTACAATGTTTTTGTGTCTGGAGCCAAGTGGGATTGCATTGCACTGCTATGGGAAGTCAACATTCTCAGTAGTAGGCAGTTAAAGTAAATATGCATACTTGTTCCCCGTTATGTCCTTAAAGATGCACTATGCAACTTTTCTGGTGGAGGAAATGCAGTCTCCATGGAGATGTAATTATTTTGCTAGATTCACAGTATGGCATTAATCTTCTCTCCATGGTAACAAGCAGGTGATGTCAACAGGTTGAATTACAGGTTAGATGTGTAGAGAGATGGCAACACTCACAGTAAAAATGCCTGTTGTAAATATATAATGTATTTTTGAGCAATAAAAACACCTGTAATTAAATAAATGCAATATAGATATAGAAGTTTAATGCCATACTTTACAACACAGAGCATAAGCATCTTCATGGAGAAAAGCAAGTGGTGAGTCTCCCATCTAGAAAAGTTACATAGGTTTTAACTTTGCATGTAATATAGTAATAGTTTAAAATATTTTACGCAATCATAGAGTTTCATTTATAAGCTGTACAATACACTTTTGACATCCACTAAATCATTTTTACAATCTTAAACGAGTATCTGATAAGTGTATACAGGTTGTCTGAGCCTCTGTGCAAATTAGATAAAACAAAAATTCTGTATTCACATGGAGTCCAGCAACAGTCCAGGAAGGCCCACACAGACAGAGTTATGGGGATGTGACATTCAAGAAGCATTGCCAGAAATCATTATTGTAAAAAGCAGGTATCTTCAGCTACTAGTTCGAAGTAATGTACGTTTTGAAAATGACAAATCTGGTCTGGATGAGGAACTTAAAGTAGAGATGTTATCTCTCACATAAAAACACCAAGATTTGAGTTTGCGTGAGCGGATTAGGTCTCCTCTATATTCACCTGTATGATCTGGCATTCAGAAAATACTTTACATGTATTAATTTATTTAACAATGTGTTTTAGAAAAGTATCTTGAGAGGAAAAGTAAAAGTGTAATTATACTGTTTTGTGCAGTCAAATATTTTATAAAGGTTAAAAACTGTCAAAAATTCCTTGATGATATATTTTCCAGTCCAATTAGGACAATGCTGAAACCTACTATTATATATTATTACATTCTCACCCTGAATGCAGCTGAACTCCATGTAAATACAACATTTCCAACATAGCAACACATCAACAGTCATGTGGTACTTTTAAAGCACTTTTTAAAGCACAAACAGACAAAATAAGCCAATACTCATAAATAAGAAAAACAGGTGTTATGTGTAACCCATAAAATGGCACATCTACACTAAAAATGCTGAGAGGAAGATTTGTATAGATTAAATGGGAGACCAAATGGATCAAAAATTTTAAAGAAGCTACAAAATTTGCACTGAGAAGGCAGTTTCAATGTACCAATAGATCAAACACATAACACCTTCAAGCTGACATTAAAAATGAACCCAGTTAAAAACAGTCTTAAGTATTTTAATAAAAATAAAGAGTTGCAGGAAGGACTGAAGATTGAAGAGGGAAGTTGACGTTGAATAATATCGAAGCATTAGCCCAGTCTCGAGCCGGCAGTTAGTCCTTCACCTCAGGGCGGCTCATAGTCATTTATCATAAAGACAGAGGCAGGTCCCAGGGCCTCCACAGGGTGACAGCGACTCTGCAACTGAAGGGGGCGCTGCGGCGGAGGAGAGCTGGGTGTAACTCAAGTGGTACAGTGCAGTTTGGTTTGAATGGTTTCTGAAAGCAATTGTACTCAGGTTGTTAGTTAGAGCATCAAATAATTATGGATATTCTGAAATAATATATTCCTTACCCATTGTCTACTAAAGGTTGTTGCAAAACCTGTCCATGAATCAGGTAACTGTGTACAAAACGCAACGTAAAGAAGCAAACTGGGTATGAATAATCTCACATTTTAAATTTAGAAACAAAAATCTGATCTAAGGGTGGAAACAATGGTTTATAATCTGGTACCAGAATTAAAAGTTCATTCAAAGTATGTGTAAAAGTACTAGCAAAGTTCTAATACTCTCACTGGAAATACAAATATTTTAGTTATGTGTACCACCCACAATAAACTACATATATTGGGTCAGTCATAATAAGGGTTGATTACTTTTGTGATTTTCAGTGTACATAAACAATATTTTTTGTTGACCATTAAGAAAAAGTAGCATTTAGTGCCAACTTTAGTTTACTAGTATATTCCATCATGTTTCCTAAAAAGTACTCTATAGCAATATACAAATTAATTTGCATCACTTCTACACCACACTACCTGTGAACAATGTAAACCATGTAAACAATCACACCAAACTGGACTGCACCTTTTCTGACACTCTTCACTCCTTACAGCTGAGTGTCTGTTTTTAGGGAAAAGTCCAGTCCTCTGCCCATTGAGGAGCAGGGCAGGGAACAAGTTGGAGGCTCAGAATCCAGAGAAGCCATTTTCCATGATCTCCTCTTTTCCTCAGTTCATGTGTGGATGTGTGCAGGTCTACAGCGCAGTGGCCTCCCAGCTGGTTCCCCGCGGGACTTGGCGTCACTTGGTTTCCTGGAGGACGGGGGCAGGGACTGAGGAGGGGAGGGGGCGGCTCAGCTCTGTCCCTGCAGAGGAGGAGGCCGCTGTGGAGGCCAGACTGCAGGGTGTGGCTGGGGCAGGAACACCTGAGGAAAAGAAGAATTTTTTTGCTTTAAAGAAAAACTATTGGACTTGTGTCATTTATATAGTGGTAATCTATGACACCTAATTGAAAATTGCAACATTAATCTAAAACTTAATAAAAGAAACAAGTCAGCTGACTTTTGCGTTAGAAAAATGCAGTGCACAGTTGGAACTAACGTCGCTGCAAACATCATCATCATAACAAAGAGTTGGCATCTTTGACAAATAGCTGCAGATCACGCTAGTGGTAAGGAAGAGGAGACTGAACGGAAATATGGCATCATGAAAATAAGCAATTAAAGATTATGCCAACATCCATGAATCACTCCAAATATTTAATTTAATGTCACAAGGTTTAACGAATACAGTTCATTCTCTATAGCTTTTCTTTTGAAATTATGACACCTAATTCTATAATGTTGTGAATGCTCTCTAATTTATCTGGCTGGAGTAAACAATCACATGTGAGTAAAAATTCTTTGAGACAATTTCAGACACATTCAGCGCCATAAAATAAAGACTCAAGTCTGTCCAATTTAGTATAAGCAACAAACTATTCATCGCACTTTCAACTTAAGATGAACTCTCTGCAAGTTGGGACACATTTGTGGACACATGATTAGTGTTAATTAAGAACCGTTAACCTGTCTTTCTCATGCTGTAGTGTCAGTGATTTGTGAAAATTGTCCTGGCATGTCTCTTTCACAAGTTCATGCTTTGTTTATATGCATTTGTCAAGGTTATTATGTAAGACGAGTATATATCATAGTTTATTAGTTTATTAGGTTGTGGTTTGTACAGTACAAATGGTTTCTAATGACAATGACAATGACTCACTACTTTCTAAGATTGCCCATGTAATGCTGAGAGACCATCTGCAAAACTAATAAAACCCCAAGCCTATTCTTCTATTAGTTAAGCAGTTCATATGTCAGTCTTCTCTCAAATGTTAATCCTCTTAGGTTTTTTAAAGTGTGCATTGTGAAGATAAATAAATAATAAAACTTACATTCTTTGCGTGGAGTAGTAATGTTGTTTTCTGTGACAGAGACCTTACTCCCAGTGGCTGCTGCTGTTGTCACGGTGACTGCGGTGGTACTGGACTGGCTTGGTTCGGTTGTTCCTGGGATCTGGACCTGGTTTTGGACTGGTTTGGGGACCTGGTTCTGTTTGTTTGCAGAGTTGGAGGAGGCTGTGCTGCTGTTCATACTGCTGCCCAACTGTAGTTTTCTCATATGTCTCACTACAGCTGTGGCATTGAAGGCTTGCTATGGGGAAAAGACAAGAAGATACAACACTTAATAATTTCCCTGGGACAAGAACACAGCTTTTATTTAGATCTAACTAGAAAACGGTCAGTAAAACACTTCTACACCTATGCAATATAAGCAAGTGAGTAAGTTTGTTTTGTCAAAGTCCAGGTCAAGTTTATTTGTAAAGCACCACCACTGCCCCAATGTGCTGTACAAGATACAAATACACATGTAAAGTAATAAAACAATTAGCAAAGTCATAAAACTGTAGCACAATAAAACACAGTAAAAGCAGTAAGCGAATAATCAGATTGTAATAAAAATGGTCAACTCATCTTGTGTTAAAAGCCAATGCAAAAAAAGTGTGTGTTTTAATACAGATTTTTAAGTTCTCTACAGAAGTGGCCATGCTGATGCTCAGAGGGAGAGAATTCCAGTTTAGGTTCTGCTCTGGAAAAATCCCTGTCTCCTCTACTCTTAAGTCTGGACCATGGGCAGTCCAGTAGACCTAAGGCTAAGCGTTATGACTGAGGTGTGCAAAGACAGCATTTCTGATAGGGTGGTGCAAGTCTGTCAATGCATTTAAAAACAAGCAATAACATTTTAAAATCAATTCTAAAAACAACAGTATTGATAGTTTTGTATCTAACCTGCTTTATAGAATAATCCAAGAATACTCACATTTCTAACTTAATTTTGATGATGATTAAAACCACTCATTTAAGTGCAAAATAATGTATTTTCTGAAATAATAATCATAATTGTAATAAAGGACTTCTATTTATTTTTATAATCAGTGTGCCTCAGACATTTTATTTAAGCCCTGAATGATATGGATACTGTGCTTTGAGAGGCTGATCATGGTATTTTAATGGTATTCTCATCTGATTCTTTACTAGAAATACCCATGGATGCACTTGACCTACTTGTCTTAGTTAATCATAATTTATACCAAGACCAGTCAAAAAATATCGACCAAATTAAACAGCTAAATACGTCATACTAAAAGGCCAACAACATGCTGCACTAACTAATAAAGACTATAAATAAGTAAGAAGAAGATACAAATAATATGAGTAAAACTATGCACAAAAACAATACAAAATCAGAGTTTGCTTTATGTTTGGCCATTTTAACTTACATTTTTCTATTCACAAGCTCCAAGTCACACATCACCGATTTTACACTAGGCCATATATATCATCTATATTACAGAATAGCTCCGGTCTCTGTCTCTCATCTCCTCTGCAGGTGTCAATACAGCAGCTCAGGTGTTTGAAATGAAGTGGAAGGACTGTATATCGTATATATGGGCAGCACATGTTGGATCATTGGAAACAGATAGACTTCAATACCACAGGTAGAAAAAATATAAGGGTTTTAAATATTGGTATGAAAGATCTGAGGATTGCCTACAGTGTGGATGGGCATTAGGATCAGGTTAATCTGTCAATACTAGAAATATTTAAACATTTTTTATGTGGATAGAAAAATCAATTAAAGACATCAACACATAATAGTTGAAAAAAGAATCAACCACTTTTATCTTTATCTTTTTCTCTTTTGACTACATTTAGCAGCATTTTATTCCTATGTTGCCCTAGTCTCTGTGTGTCTATGTGTTATTCTCAATTTGTCTTTTGTGCATAAAGATGTGCCTTTATAAACAGACTAGCCAGTTAAAATGATCATATCATATTATCATATTATTGTGATTTCCCTCACCCACTTCTCCTATTGGTCAGCCTCTACTGTGCTCTGATTGAGTGTCAGGTCTATTTAACCAATCATAGTGAAATTTAGAAACAGGTGATTTTAGTTAACTTGAGATATGATTTTTTTTTTTTTTTTTTTGGCTAATCAATCACAAATAGCTCACAGCAAACACAAAAAAATTCAGTCCAGCAAGAACCCCAAGTCAAGTGACAAAAATTAAACACTACTCATCTCACTGCAAACACAAGAATGATTAAGAGTGAATGTGAATGAATATAATGAGAAATAGGCCTGTACCCTCCACTTGCTCTTGGCAAAGTTCTTTCTCATCTGTCGGCTCACTGACTCGTGGATGTTCTTACAGAGGGCAGTGTCTCCAGCAATCCTGAAAAGAAAAAAAATATATATGACAGAGTATTGATTGAATGTGTTTTTCCATAGAAGTGAATTGTGTTTGTACCAGGGATGTCTGAGGGCCTGTTCACACGTGTAGCGTTTGGATGGGTCCTTCTCCATAAGTCTGCCGATGAAGTCTTTGGCTGTGAATGAAACATGAAAATAAAATTAACATACAGTGTCTCTATAGCTATGCTCAGGCCACAAATAGATTTCAAAGCATAACTGGCAAGCGGTGAAAAGCAACAGCAAACCTATCAGGCTATATTTGTGGTCTTAATAATAAATATTGCTAACACTGTATAATAAATACACTTTAATTAGCGTTAACAAAGCATTTGTCTCTGAAGTCTTTGCTCATGCTTTATTTAGGCTGATTGTAATTTAGTCATTATAAAGTAGTATTGAAACTTTTAATCTTACTAAGAAACCTTTTGTATGTACAAGATATGTATATTCTTGAACAAAATGTAATAGTGAGCTGTGTCATAAATTTGAACGTAATCCTCTGATTACTATAATTAATTTCTGTTTAATCACTGCACAATTTCATATGTTGTTTTTTAGCAAGTACAGTTGAGAAACAGCTGATGTGAAATCTTTTAGAGAAAAAGTCAGATGAGTTTGGACATGTAGAGAGGAGGCATAGTGAAGAATGGGCAGAAGGATGCCAGGAAACAGAGGAAGAAAAAATAAGATAAAAGAATGCCAAAGAAAGGATGAGGACAGATGATTCATGGTGTAGATATGTGACAGTTTAGACTAGAAAATCATTGCAACATGTGTTAAGTGCATTTTATCTGCATTGAAAGAATTCCTAAACAGTGGTCGCATATCTTCTTCATGTGTTGTTCTGGACTCCACATGGTTAAATGAAACGGCAGTGTCCATCTGTGCAGTGGTCTGTGCTTGAGGTGTGACACAGGAGAAAAGTTAATTCTAACCTGAGTCTGAAATGTCATCCCAGTATGGAGCATCAAACTCATAATCCGCTTTCAAAATCTGCTCAAACAGTTTAGAGTCGTTTTCATCGTAGAATGGAGGGTAACCACACAACCTGAAGAATACAAAAGTTCATTAATTCAAGCTTTTAGATGACATCAACACATGCTTTTAGGTTTAAAGGTGCAACGTATAATATTTCCACCAGCTTGTCTCCACGGAAATGTTATTGCTTTGTCTAGAATGTTCCACAGTATAGATGAAACCTATCTATCACAAGGGAGACGAGCAGGTCACAGCCCTAATCTACATTACAAGTCAGATCTGTGGAGAGTTGTCTCTGTTCACAGAAGGAATTATTGTATTTTTGAGCAATAAAAACACCCATAATCAATAAATGCTAGATGGGTATGTATGATGTTACACCACGGAACATTCCAGGCAAAGCAGTAACATCTTCATGGAGACAAGTAGGTCGCAAACCCTCCACCAGAAAAGTTGTGCAGTGTACCTTTGCCATGTTTTATTGAGAAGGGGGCAGTACTTTTGGATTTCAAAAGGAAGGTTTAATGCCAGGTTATTGTACAAAATAGCTTTCACATTTGTGGCGAGAAAAAGCTTGGCTCCCTGCTGGTAATTAGCCCAATTAGCGCCTGCATTCTGATCTACTTATCTTTAGCGGCAGCTCAGGTGGAAGGATCCCTATAGTTAATCAGCCATGAAAATCACCAGTGTCCTCTATACAGTCTGAAGTGATACTAAGTGATGGGCGAGAGAGATGTCAAAGTCCTAAAACTACAAGGAAGCAACTCTTTTGAATTATCTGCAAAAATGTACAAAAAAAAAATCAGCTGCCTGAACATTTTTACAGTGCTTCTGTGGAGGGATTTGTAAGATACCAACAAGTGGATTCCTTGTTCTTTGTTGATTGATAGAATTTCATATGTTTTTCTTAGCCACCCTGTAATATGTAATACAATATAAAGTGAAAGTCATCGAAATATACAGTATTTTTACACATAGGTCTATACTGTACAACATATTGGACAACATGTTGAGCATCAGGCTGTGGTTTTGATTACAACACTCTAGGATTGAAGTTTTTCCATGAAAGAGCAGTAGTCAAAATTACTATTGTTAATATTCACATTTAGTGTGGATGTATACATACAGTGTGAATACTGTGGATAAAAATCTATATAAAAATTCAATATAGTAAAAAAACACCATTTCATTTTCTAGAAACCAGAAACCAATTCATCCTACATGCTGTGAACTGCATACAAGCACATACATGTATCTTATTACTACTGTAACTCAAGACATTTCTTCAATACAGTGTTTTGTTAAATTCAATCGTACCTATATTTACAAACCAAGAGAAAGGTCATACATTACTTTCTCATCTGCGCTGTTCCTAATTGGAAACAAGCATGTGACACTTTCACATTCTGTGCCCTGTTAACCTTCTCTCGACCCCTCAACTTTGAACTCTGGTCCAGCTAATAATGAAATCATCAGGTGGAGGTCAAATACCAATAAAAAGAGCAACACATGAACAAACACATTTTACAGTGCACTGAGCAGCCTGTTAATGGGATAATTAAAATGACAGATGTCCCAGATGCACTGGCCTTTTGAGTTGGGTAAGATTACAAGATTCCAATATAACAATAGTATAATATATATTGTCAGTTAACAGTTATTTAAAAATATACACTACAGTAAAACCAAATACTATATAAAAAAATTAAGTAAAAAAAAAAAAAAATAGACAAAAAAAGCTAATAATTTTTACAAGGAAATTGCCACTGGTGCCATTTCTGTTCCATATAGCATTGGATCGTATAAACAAGTAATTAAAAAAAAAATTAAAAATCCACAAATAATCCAAACTGTAGGGTAGATTTATATACCTACAGAGTAATCCGAGCCAGACAATTAGATGTGATTAAATGTATCAGTTCTTTAATGGATTTTCAGACTGTGGTAGCCAAAATAATAAATTACTTTCATTGTATTCCTTAATCTTTGTCAGTTTTCCCTTTCGTTCTATTCTTCTCTTCTTATGTGCCATGGAGTCAAAGATGAGAAAGAAATCAGATAACTCTCATTAGATTTAACAATTTACATGCCATTTCATTTGAAAATATATATGAGATAACAATCTGATTTTTTAGTCAATGTTATCTATCGGTAGTCAACTGAACTGGATGAATGAGGGATTTACCTGTTGGTTAATTTCAGATTTTTTTGTAAATGGGTACAGCTCCTGAATATTTATCATGGAAAAACCTATGATAACATTCTAGTGCACAAAAACCTTTCCCTCATCCCAAAGGAGAGTGCTGTGTATTTCCCATAACCTTTGATACAAGTAGAGGCTGTTCCCATTAGTTTGCTCCCAGATTAATTTTACAGGTTGAACAAGCCAATCAATATTAATTTAAACTAGGAGACAGTAAAGGTTTATGACTGCATAAACACATGTAGACTGTATTAACATCTGCAGGGTTGACATCCGCATTAAAGGTGCACAGTGCACAGTTTTCTGGTGGAAGGTTCGCCCACTTGGTTGCCTTCATGGAGATGTCAATGTTTTCCCCTAGGATGTTCCACAGAATGGCTTATCTCCATGGAGACAAACAGGCGACAGCAGACCAGGTCTGTGGAGAGGCGAGCCCGCTCAGAAGAATGCATGTTTTTCAAAGCAATATAAACAACTGTAACTGAATTAATGCCATACTGTGAAACATTCCAGGTAAGCAATAACATCTCCATAGACAAAAATTTGAGGATGCCAACAGAAACGTTACATAGTGCACCTTTAACTTCTACTTTATGCATACCACTTATTTGTTTTCATTCACAAATATTGCAAAGTGCCAAGTATTTCTATTTATTTTAAAGCATATTTCTTATATTTTTATTTTAGTCTTAAAGCCAGCAGGGAAAACAGCAAAGGGGCCTAGCAGTTTACCACAAAGCGTGTTCCCTTACGAGCATTAGTGTAAAATAAATCACTATTTATTGGTCTTTAACATGTGTTTGTGCAGAAGAAGAAGGGGGTGACGAAGAGAAAACAATAATTCAGCTCTATGTCCATAAATGGTAATTGTAGAACTCAACATCTGTGTTTAGAAATGGCACAAAGCTGCTTGTAATGATACAGTCAGAACATTTCACACTGAACACATGCTGCTGTTTATGCTGCCACTCTACAGTTAGTCACACACACAGAGGTGACTCACTGAAGCCGTGAACTCAAACTCATTCAATAAAGACAATGGACAGAAAATCTGCACATTATTATACCTGCTGTAGCACTGTAATTCATGAAACCAATCTTTTCCGACAGGGTGTCAATATTAGAATAACAAGATTGTAAAAGTTGTACTACTTTGACAAACCTTCTATAGAGCTTTATGTTGATGAGAGAAAATAGAGAAAGCAGGAAAACATAGCAATAAGTATGAAATTAATATTGTAAATCTGTCCTCTCACAGATCAGGCTCTTATGCAAATGCTCAAAGATGAAACAAAACGAATGCTTGTAATATTCTTCTCAAATAACGAGCTAAATTGTCTAATAATGCAAATCTGTGATAAAAATTGACACCATTAAAGGTGCTATATTACATAACATTGATTTTTGTGATGTTATAATGGTGTTACCTCCTACCCAGAGTTTTGATTTGTTATATTCACACATATTTGAATACCCCTTTATTATTACTCTGTCTAAATCTTAAACTCAAAATGCTTTGTTCCACCTTATTATGTCATGTAGTGGTATTTTTTAAGTTAACAGCTACATTTTACCTTCTGTTTTATGAAGATTGGCAAGTCCAAGTCTGAAATCATCCAAATGTTTCTACTGAAGATATATGGTGTTTAAAAACAAAGTGGAGAACTTCCTGTATTACCAACATGACATCACAAGGTTGAACATAGTGTTTTGAACTCAGCCTAAATTTGCAGGGTTTATGTGATAAACAGGTGTGAATGACAAACAAACAAAACACAACTCCAGGTATGTTTGTGATGAGTAAACATTATAACACAGATTAGATAGTGTAATAAGGGTCTTTAAAGCTTGGAGGAGAGTGCATTTTTGTATTAGTATATAGCACAAGGCTCTTGCTGTTCCTGATTGGCTGATCTTAGATACTGTGTGTGTGGTACTTACAGTATGTATGCGATGACTCCAATGGACCAGCAGTCCACAGCTTTACTGTAGGGCTTCTGAGCCAGCACCTCTGGAGCTGTAACACACGGTCAGTATGTTCATATTAGTACAATTGTGGATTTACTTACACAATTTTGCATTAGGGATGTCACAATGTGAAATGAAGAAAAAAATAATGTTTTTATAACTAACACTATTTTTTACATTTACACTGTCTATTAGTTTACACAATTATCTTGTCCTGAAAAAAAAAAAATCCCTTTGCCGTGTAACAAAACACACTTTATATATGGGTATTATTATATATAGGTATTAAATCATACTGTATGTTACTGATTAATACTGTCACATCTATAGTCACAAAACCAATGCCATTTTGCTTTGCTTGAGTATGGCTTAAGCCCTAAACACATAGGAAAACCATGCAGCTCCTGGGCCAATGTTTTAAAACATTTGACAGCGGTGTAGTGGGAGACTTTTACTTGTCCCAGTCTCTGCATGATGCCTGGTTAAAGCTACTATCCACCTTTTATGTGTTTTTATTGGCTGTAAAGTGAATCAAAGAAACACATTTCTGCACAGTGACTCCTCTTTATTTGACTAATAACAAATAATCTGATGCAGGTGAGAATTCCCCCTCACATTGTAAAACCTGAGAAGACCAAAGAACTACTGAAAATGCAGATTGGTCTGAGGTTTAATTTTACACACTACATTATAATTTATTCTATCAAAAAAAAAAAAACTGCATTTGACCCATTGTTGGATGCCACTGGGCTGTCAGTAAGAGTGGGTAACCGCAGTGCAGAGCTTGAATGCTTTTCCAGTTTGCCAAAATTGAGGGTGTCAACATCATTAGATGAATCTTAATATTCAGGTCACAATTTAATTGAGGGACAAGAATAACTGTCAACTAATTTTAATTCAAACTTGAAAAGATTAAGTCCATTTTATCCATTTGTCTCCTTATGTCACTTTACCTATAACTGAAATTTAAGATTTGATAAAGCTTTTCATATATCAGAGGAATTGTTGTTCCTCTCAAAGTACAATTGGATATTGTAGCAAAATGTGCACATTTTAGGTTGATGGGTGCAACTATAGTCATCCCCACCAAGATACAGTGAAGGAATCAAACCCGGGACCACCTTGTAAAAATCTCATAAGCTGGTGTTTTTTCCTTTTTTTAAATTATATTTTTGTGTGTAGAGATGGCCTGACTTGACCTTCCTGTGCAGCTCATTATTGAGACTGGACAAAGCAAAATGAGAGCGGACAGGGAAGTCAGATCCGCTTTGCCTCTGTCTCTCTCCAAGACATTAATACAGACATACATAAGAATGACGGCCATTGTTCACAACATTGTCACTACGCTACTTAAGGTCATACTGGTTTGTCAAAGCCTGATCTCGTCATATCTCAGAACCCAAACAGGGCTGGGCCTGGTTAATTCTTGGATTGGAGACCTCTGGGAATTCCAGATGCCCCATTAGGCGTCAGTGTGTCTTTAGGCAAGACACTTCACTCACATTGACAAGTAAGAATGTGGGCGTGTGAGAGTGTTGGTGGTGGTCGGAGGGGTTGATGGTGCAGATTGGTAGTCTTGCTTACGTCAGTCTGCCGCAAAGCATTTGTAGCTACAATAGTACCTTACCACCACCGGGTGTGAATTGAATGAATAATGCTCTGTAAAGCACTTAAGGTATCTTGAAAAGTGTTATATAAATCTAATAGTTAAAGAATTAATTAACTACCAGCCATACAAAGTGATGGTTTAATCTTTGTTTAGGTCTTTAACAGTGTTTATTTATTTATTTATTGTTTGTATTATATGATTTATTTAAATTCACATTTCAGTCACTTTTTTTTAATTTAAAAACCCATATATTTTGACAATGATATGTTACCATATATCATCATGATCCTCTGCTCCATAAAACTGTTGTTATGAAACACCTCTAGACATTAAACAGTAACGCAAGAAGCAGATGCTCGGTTGGGTATTTGGGTTATTACATTCTACAGTTCTCGAGCAGTCTTCCCATAATACTGCAATAAATAGCAGGCGTATCCTGTGAGTAGTGGATTTAGTAACATCACAAACAAAATACTTTCCTGCTGTGAATCAGTTTGACGAGTCTTTGATTGCAAGACTTTTTGTGGATATCTTTAGAGTCACGTTTGAGGTGCAAAAATGCCCTGTGGTTACCAACATCTCCACAGGAGGAGCCACAGCAGGAGACAAAGGTAAACAGTGAAATTTCTGACCATTTTTAGTCTTAGTCTGGCTGCAGTGATGCTGTTGGATCATACACGACGTGGTTAAGTTGTGAGTCAGTTCACCCATTAAACCAGTACTAAAACCTCTGCTGTTAAATATGATCTGTCATGCATTTATTTGTCTTTACACAGGGGTTTGTTTATGGGTATGTCAGATACAACTACTCTGTCAGGGTTTAACATCTGGGTGTAATACAACTACAGCTTCAATAGTCCAGGACATATAATAATGCTAATATTATTGTATAGTAATGTAATGATTGGCTTTTTGGATTGGACCTTTACTGACTCACAGGTTGATTTAAAATGATACAGGCTTTGGACAAACTCAACAGATTATAATATAACATATTATATTGGTTTGTAAACTCAAGTAATTTTATTATATTGATATATGTAACAAAGAAGTGAGGACATTTGACTTAAAAATAACTATGCAGGCCAGTCCCACCCCACTTTTGTAATCAAGTCACTGGAGTTTAACACATGAATAAAAATGTGTCTGTGTCTACATTTGCAAACATTCATGCCATAAGGATATGGTAAGTATTTAATCTCCAAATATGTGACTGCTTGAAATATTAATGAACAAATACAAAGTTGTAACAAATTAAAAAATAATGACAACACAATTATTTTTATATGTAGAAAACTAAAGTTTGTGAGTGCTTGGCAGACGCTGTTATGCACAGACTATTATGATTTTACTTCCTGAATTCCCAACACTTGGAACAAAAAGCTGTGCTAAGAGCTGTGCTAAGAGCCCCTCCAACCATCACCAATAATATGATTAAACTGACAACATCATCAGTCAGGCAAAGTAGGGTGCAGTGTTGCATCCTTGGACATAATGAACTTCTGAAGATCGGGTTAGACGGAAAATGTTTTCTATAAACTGAGTTACAGCTGCCCCAATTTACAGTCTGACCTAAGTGTCCTGACCTGTATCTCTTCTGCTTCTACAACAAGCAGACCAAGACCTTTAAAATGTGAAATGTCAAAAATAAAACTCCAGTATTTTACTATGATTTCTAGGTCAGCTAAACTCAATATGCCAGTCATGTATGAATAAACAGCTCTGCAGCAGCTGTAAGCCACTGATAAGGCAGATCACATCGAACCAAAACTGTGTCCAATGCAGAGAAAAGCGCTCATTTGAATTCCCATGTGTTTTTTCTGGGATTAGAGCCCCAAGTCAGAAACTCAATTTGATTTACATTTAAATTAGACGGATTCTGGCATGTAATGTCAAGTGGTAAAGGGTGTAGCACACAAGTGTCAAACAGAACTCAATGAAGGGCTGCTCTGTGAATGAGGATTGCAATGAGAGAACATTTAAATTATTAATTGGACTGGCATTAATTAACTGGCAAATATATTTAAATGTTTGCTATGTAAAGTGCCATATCCATGTAGATCCTTAGTATATAAGTAATGTCTAAAAATGAAATACTGATGCAGTGAGTTAAAGAGCCTATATTATGCAAAATGTAATCTTGGAACCTCATAAACATATTTCATGGAGTTGTGTTGTATTTCATTCACATGTGTTTGAGTAATCCTTTATTATTAGTCTGTCTCCATATCTCGACTGGTCTGATTCATCAGTTGGTTTCACTTTGTGGAAACCGCCTGACCTTGCAACATTAATTCACTTGACAGTAGGCGGGTACTTTTTTTTATTTAACCAATCGCTGCTATTTTGTCCTGACATATGTAATGCGCTGCTAACAGGGCTTAAGCTTTTCCCAAATCCCGTAGGGAGAAGGGCAATAACGTCTTTCCCCTTGATAAAATTCACCAAACATTTTCTTTGTTCTGGCTTTAAATCCTCGATCGAATCGTTGCCAGCACAGAATGTATGGCTATCATTTTTGCCCTGCACAGTATACATTTAGTTTTATTTTCATCAAATTACTAAAGGGAATGCAGCAAATCCATATCCATCTTGCCCTGAATGACAAAGGGTTCCAAGCCACCGATTATATTTTTTACATATTAATAAAAGGCTCTCACTCACCCACATACCCGGGGGTCCCACAGGCGGTGGACATGACGTCTCCACTGCCCTCCATCTTGGACAGACCAAAGTCACTGATCATGATCTTAGACTCATCCTGAGGGTTGAAATACAGCAGGTTCTCTGGCTGTGAAAATAGAAACATGTACTAGTTGTATTATATCAGTATACCAGGTGCTTATAAGCAGATTGTTAAAGATGCATTGCGTAACTTTTATGGTGGAGTGCATGCTACCTACTTGTCTCTATGGAAAGGTTTCTGGTACATTATATGGCACTGAACTTATCCATCTCTTCAGAGACACTTACAGGTCAGATATTGTGGTGAGGTCTAAACCACTTTTTCGGTTCAGTACAAACATTTAAAACCTGTCTTAAACCATAAACATAAAGAATGATCTAAAATGGCATGATAACAATAGATTTTAAACCCTTGGATTTTTGTGACATATTGAAATGGTTGACAGTGGCCTATATGGTATGAGGTCACACTTTGTAACAGCCTCATTAAGCTGCAAGCCATAACACTTAATCTCAAAGCTCTCTAAATCACCACATTTACAGCCTTCATGTTGAACACACATGAACATTCACCCATGTCCTTGACTGCCAGAGGTATATATATAGGACTTTTCCAGGATATATTAGACCAGAATCCTGTCATCGCTAAACACAGAGGAGGCAGTTCTGACCAATGAGATTGCTCCAAACATCTGCCACATGCTACATTGACCCCCAGTGCACTATGAGTGAGGAGCAGGGGCTTTATTGAGGTGGTAGATCACAGGCTGTCAGCACAGAATGAATGCCAGGAAACAGTATACAGGGCAGTGGGGGACCTGCCTCCCATTGATGCAAACCAAAATACTACTGTACATTCAAACATTTTCTGTCCTTCATCAGTTATATTCTAAAATGAACCTGAGACCAGAGAAATACACTACCAGTCCAAAGTTTGGACACACCATCTCAATCCTTTTTTAAATTTATTTTTTACTACTTTCTACAGTTTAAATACATATACTAGACATCAAATATATGAAGTAAGATATATGGAATTATATAGCAAAGACAAAGGTAAATAACTCTACTCATTGTTTTTTATGCAAATCCTCATAGGAACCACTGTTGGCTTTAAGGCTGTGCAATTAAGTGAATTTTTATCGCAATTTCGATTTGTGTGTCAAACGATCTCCAAACTCATATAAAAAGTTGAAACGATTTAAAGCTTAACAAAGTTTATTTAGGGATATTTTTATATAAATAAGTACCGATATATTTATTTTATTTTTTAAATATAGAGATTGTAGAACAGCTGAATATATAGCTTATTTTGGATACATTGATGTTTTTCTATACCTTATTTCATGTTCAATGTATTATATTTTTATAAGTATATTTTATTAATTTTATGTTTTATATATAGCAAAACTGCTCTAAGGTACATATTTGTAGCCTATATTTATTTTCAGTTTGAAAGTTTTATGTAAATTATCAATAACAAAGTTTTTTTTTAGTTTTTTTTTTGAGAGAGAGATAAATGCTGAATAAATGCATCATGAATAATTGTGATTTCAATATTGACCAAAATAATCATGATACAATTTTATTTCAAAATCAAGCAGCCCTAGTTGGCTTTGTCGAAAGCGGTTTAGCTGAGAGCTATGACATCTGTTTAACCTCCTCTGTTGTCCAGGTATGATCCATTGCAAGAGAAAAATATCTATTGGACAAAAGTTTTATACTGAAGATGTTTCCCCACTCATCCAAGTGGCTACTTCAGTTCTGATCTCTCTTGGATATAGTAGAAAAAAAATAAATAAATAAAAACACTGTTAGACGATAAAGGGGTACTCAAAAGTGTGAGACAACATGAGACAAAAAAGGTTGGGAACCACTGAATGTAGACAGTTAAGTGTTATACCTTGAGGTCTCTGTGTACAATTCCCATTCTGTGCAGGTAGTTGACTGCGTCCAGTACTTGTCTGATCAGAGTACTGGCATCTTTCTCTGTGTAAAACCCTTTCTCCACAATTCGGTCGAAGAGCTCACCTCCAGATACACTGCAAAACAAATCAGACAAAACAACAGCATCATTCAAAGTGCTTTCAAACTGTGTTTTTTCACATTACACCTGGCACTGAGCAGTAACAGCCTGGAGAGGGCCATGGGGTCAATGTTTCTGATAATTTATGAGCTGTACATGAGTCAAGCTGTACACACGCAACACACACACACGCTCACAGAAACACACACACACTGAACAGCCTTGTAGCCTGCAGCATCTAAAGCAGATTGCAGAAATGTGGACCAAACCGAGCGGCAAATGTTACAGACTCTGAGTACAGCTTGCACCAGCGCTTCACCTTTGACCTATGCTTCCAGGCAGACATAAAAAGGTGAAAAAAATCCCACATGACCCAATTGTTTCAAACAGACAAGCAGCACCTCTAGTGAATAAATAATTAAGGATGTAAGTAAAGAGAACACTTGTAGTTCAGTCTATCAATTTAGCTTTTGCTTTTATAACAATACTGTACATAAAATGACGAATTGACCCATTCAGGACAAATATTTGAAGCTGATTGGGTGAAGCGTCACAGTAGCTGAGAGAAAATGTGCTTTCCTCTTCACATTTTTCAAAAAGAAAGTAGTCTGTATTTAAGTTAAAGTAAGCTGAAGTATGTATGTCTGCGTAATAAATATATAATTAAATAAATGTAAGTTAAGAAAATTTCCAGGCAGAACATTAACATGTCTATGGAAACAAACAGGAGGCAGATGTTTCACCAGAAAAGTTGCATAGGACAGATTTAAATATTAATACACTAAAGTCATAGTAGAATGTGAATGATTAATTATACGATAGAGAATGGTGCAGAAGTGAACATTTATTTTTGATAATTTTGCAATAATCACTACAGTAGTTGTGGTGGTAATTATAATGGGTAAATGTACAACACTAGTACTAGACAAGGTGTGAAGCAGTAATAGTTGTATTCCCTGATTGTTTTGTGAACTTTCAAGCTAACTCTTCAAATGTAACTTTTAAGGCTGCTTTGTTTTAGGAGTAAAACATCTCATCAATGGACAGCTCTCTTCAATACAGAATTCAGAATCTTGTCCACACCTGTTCCACAACATGAGCCTACACCTTAAAGCAACACCTCAATCAAATTCTTATTAAAAGTTTCTCTTCTGAGGGAATAAGGTCAATATGAATCAAAATACACCTGTGAATAAATTGGATTTGGCTGAAAAAATGTATCATGTGTCATCTGCCAAAGGGAAGAACCTTTGGCAGATTCTTTCAATTGATATTTTATACTGAAGGGAAGCAGCATGAGGTGACTTGCTTTTGCACATTAAATTGCACATTTGGTCATTATAAAATGCATATGCAAATAGCTCCCTCTAGTGGGAATTTACTGCACAATTTTAGCAAGTCACAACAGAGGAATTCATGTCAGCTGTTGGCTAATTTTTTTTAACAATAATAATTGCATTTTGAGATGCTAAAAAAGTTAGAAAGAAATGTTTGTTGCTTTCAAATGTTGCATGGATAATAAGAATTTGTTTTAGCAGTAGTAGTAGTAGTTGTTGTAGTGGTAGCAGTAGTAGAAGCAGTAGTAATAGTAGTAGTAGTGGCAGCAGTAGTAGTAGCAGTAGTAGTAGTAGTTGTAGTGGTAGCAATAGTAGTAGCAGTAGTAGTAGTAGTTGTAATAGTAGTAGTAGTGGTAGCAGTAGTAGTAACAGTAGTAAGTAGTAGTAGTAGTACTAGTAGTACTAGTAGTAGTAGTTGTAATAGCAGTAGCAGTAGGAGTAGAAGAAGCAGAAGCATAAACAATAGCAGTAGCAGTAGGAGTAGTAGTAGCAATAGTAGCAGCAGCAGTATTAGTAGTAGTAGTAGTAGTAGTAGTAGTAGAAGAGATAGTACACTACTAAAGAAGTGTTTAATCCATAGGGCAGTGTCTGAGAGGCAGAGGAGTCCATTGCCATAGTGACAGATTGTATTACATCTTGAGGAAGTTGGACTCTAATGAAGTTTGTGGAGAAAAGAAAGATCAGAATAAACTGCTAATCCTCTCTGAGACTGTACAAAGAGAGCAGCGATGTCCTGGGACCACTGGAAAAGGTCAGACAGAGAGGAGGAGAGCTGCTGTAGTCAAGTATACAATTACAGGAAAACTAGCTTAAAGAACCATTTTAAATTAGGTCAGAGGAGCAGAGAGAAGAGGGACAGTTGCCAGTGACATTGTGGAAACAAGTACAGAAAAGGGTGGAGTACCAAAAGCACATTATGAAAGATGAATACAAACTATGGGAGCTTAACTGTTTTTGAAAAAAACCTTTTATCATGTATTGTAAGGGATTTGATCTAAAAACCTGAACATGTTAGTGCAGTATAAATGCATAATGACAGATTTTTTACCTTGTGCCAACGGAATATGCCAGGGTTTGTTTCATTATAGGAGGCCCAGTACATACAGACATATCTCCACTATGGCTATTAAAGGAGCCCTATTATGATTGTGTCAGTTATATAGTTTCAATCCACAGCACCGTTGGATCATTAGGCTATAATTTGTACATTTTAAATCGCAATGTTCATCTAAAAGGACTTAATTAAAGAAACAAGTCAGTTGACTTTTGCATTAGAAAACTGCCATGCCCAGTGGTGCCATAAATGTTACCACAACAAAGAGTCAGCTCCTCCAATGGATAGGTTTTTTTTTTTCATTTGTGCCAAAATGACTATGTGCCGCTGCTGAATCCTACATGTATCACCGATTAAGAAAATGATAATGGAGAACAGAGTACAGAGCAGGTGGATTATGGCAGTGGCGGTGAAAATGGGGATTAATGAAAATGAATATGAATATTGCGTCTTGAAAATAAGCGATAAAAGATTGCGTCAACATACACGAATCACTCCAAATACAACTTCAGGTGAGTAAATGGTGAAGGGAAACGCCTATAACATGGTTAAAAGCTTTAAAAAATGTGTTTTGCATAATAGGTCTGCATTAATCAAAAATATGTTTTTGATTTCTGAGCTGCCCCACCTCAATTTTAAATCTAGCACAATCTTTTCATGGGATAATGGTGCTTCTAAAACTGTAGTTATCCTGTGATATCTATGTAATTCTAATATGTTTGACCTCCAGCTGCATTCATTTGACTTCCACTTTGATTTTTGCATGCCTTGTAATACATTAAATAGATAACTGTGTCATCTGCACCCCTCTTCCAAACAAACAGCTTCTTATTGCGATAACCCATCCAACCCTACACTCACTCTGTCAACAGCCCCTGGTCTGTAGGAATAGTTTTGTTGCATCAGCATTTTGGCTTGGACAGATACGGCTGCTGCCCTCCTCTCCATCTTTGCTCTGCTCCTGTCTCCTCCTCACGCCTACAGCTACCCAGAATCCATCCATCCTAGAGCAGATCAGGCAGTGCATCATGACCTGACAGCTCTCTGTGGTGAGTTTGTGAGAGGATGGATGAACTGTTCACAAAATCAATACAGTATGAATGTCACAATGAATATAATTACTACTGTTATTACTAATGGGAGCATGTTCTAACAAATAGTATTTACATTCACAGTTATAACCTATAGAACTTATTTACTCTCAGCCTATCTGACAGTCCGTAACATTTGTATGGCTCTATAATCAAATTTTATTGTGAAGTGCTAACATAACATAAACATATAAAAATGGCTTGAAAAAGTGTTTTTGAAAATAATTACAGTAAAGATGAATTACTTTTAGAGCTTAAGGGGTAAAATATACAGGGGCTTTAGGGAGTTTTATAAAAATGTGTACTTTTCTGAATGCTACAATCCCAGAAGATCTTAAAGTCTTAAAACAAAGTACAAATTATGCAACAAATTTAAGTAACCTCTTGTTATTTTGGTGTCTTTATTGAAGCATTCTTCTCTCTTCACTATCCCCACTTTATTCATTTCCAAATTATAAAAACTTTATCTCCAGACAATCTAAAATTACCTCTTCAAATAAATGACTGCTCTCTCATCTTGTCCATCCTCATCATGAACAAACATCACTATCTCTTTTTTTCTTTTTTCACATTTGCTGAAAGATTTGTGCCTGCTAGCTGTCCTGGTGTTGATCAAATTGAGCATCCAAATGCAACTGCTTCCAATGCGCATGAATTCACAACTGGCAGCGCCCACATTACACTGGGTTGCATGTGATTGAGTCTGTTTCTCTCTCTCTCTTTCTCCCTCTTTCTCTCACCCTCTCTCTATCTTCCCATCTATTTCTCAATTTTCTTCCTACTCATTCTCTTTCCCATTCTCCCACTCTCTCTACCTCTTTACCTCTCCCACCACTCTTTCTCTCTCTCTTCTCTCCCCCTCATTCGTTCACTCCCCCTTTCCATTTTTCCCTCTCCTGCTTTCCATATTCTATCAGTCCCCTCTCTCCCTCTTTGCCTACTCTTTTTCTCTCCCATCTCCCTCTTTCACTCTCTCCCCCTATCTCTAGCTCTCTAGCATCCTCTCCCCCTCACTCTCTCACCCTCTCTAACCCCCCTCTTTCACTCCCCTCTCCCTCCCTCTCTCCTCTTTCTGAGCTTACATAAGTTGAACTGTGATGAACCCGCAGATATTGGCAAGCCTCATTGATTTGCCACTTTGTAATCACTCGTTAAATATTCACCAGGCCGACATTAATTGGACAAAACTCGCTTTCAATCACACCAAATGAGTGATATAAAGTGGTGCCATTATATGTCATTTAGCACTCTGATGTTTCCAATGGGTTGATGGCCAAAGATGCTTGATAATTAGTAATGAGATTTGAGATTTAGGTTCTAAAATCAAGGGGTCCTGCTTGTCTCCATGGAGAGCAGCTTTTCCCAGAATGTTCCACAGAATGGCTTTCTTGAGAAGAAATTAAGCCTTGTGCATTCTTATCATGAATGAAGTCCCCTCTCCACTGATCTAACCTGTAAAATGGCCTGATGACATCCCCTGCTTGTCTCCTTGGAGATAGATAAGTTTAATGCCACAATATGTAACATTCTAAGCAGGTGGCAGTTCGTCCATGAGAAATCTTAAGTACATTTAAGAAATTTACATTATGTGGTCTGCCTGCTTTATTATAAATTGTTAGAGTATAAAGACTATTCCCTAACAATTATTACTTTAATATCTAACTGAACAGAGATTGTAATTTGGGAGTGATTAGTGATTCTTGAAGTCCTTCTTGATACTTGAAGCCTTTTTTGATATGAAATATAAGAGAAATAGCCTGCAGCGAATAGCCAAATGAAAGCAAGTCTGAACCCTTTTATTCTCTATCCTCGTTTATATTTTAACATTGGGTATCTTTCTGAAGCCTTTCCTCTCATTACTGGTCTGAGCACGTAGCAGCAAAGCACAAATTAAAAACAATTAGAGCGCAACAAAAACACATAAAAGCTTTGAGTAAAACAGCTTTGTGTGGCAATACATGATGTCATATTATAGTTGAGTTATGAATGAAGATGAAATCCTTGCTGGTACATGTTTGAATGAATGAAGAGATGGAGAGTTGCTGTTATGCACAAAAATCAAAACACTGTGGTGAGTTGAGTCATATCAAAAGCTTGCAATGCTGCAGTCAGTGCATCTGCTGGGAGGCCTCCACCAGTGGTAGTCAATGGGGTCAGTGCTGTTTTAAAATTCTCTTTGTTTATTGCCTGCAAGATTTAAAAATAACATTTAATGGTGGGAATGTAAGTCTGTTTTTGCTCTACTGTGTCCTAGTAATTCCCCTTGTAAATCAATAAAGTTTGTTAAAGTAAATATATGTTTTTATAGTGTTTTCAATGTTATGTTTGCCCTGATTTCATTTCTGATAAGATTGAATTTGATTTTTCAGCTTTGTTTCCAGCTCCAAAAAAAAAAAAAAAAAATACTCCTCTCATGGATCTTCACAGAACCTGGTGTGTTTTTGAGCTGGGACAAGTCCAGTCCTAACTCTGTGTTTGTTTTGAAGTAGCTCCCATCACCTGGATCCACACACACCTCACAGTGTTTCATTCTTCCTGGAAATTCTCCATTCAATTTCAACAAGGTGTAAAATAGCACTTTTTAAAATTCTTCATATTCAATACAAGTAGTCTCACATCCAGTAATGGGAAGAAGTATAAGAGCTTTATTATAGTGGCAATCCAATCACAGTTGTTTATTTTGTTTTAGTCTCACAAATGTGATTTTTTTCCCCCCTGGAATATCCATATCTATCTGAACAAAATAGTCCTCCTCTTTTACATCTGTGTATTCAGTGCCTCTTCAAGTCTGCACCACTCTTTCTTTCTCTCTTTTTTTTACTCATTACTTAGCATGTTTTTTTTTTTTTTTTTTTTTTTTTTAATACTCTGATAATGTTTGGTCAAAAACTCTTTATATATCATAGGAAAAGTGTGCGTCTTGACTGGTTAAGGTGCCGGGGACTCTTTTCACACTGCAGGTGAAAAGATCAGAGTGACATTCTCATATAGATACTATTATGCCGATCTGCCGACAGGGGACCACATACTGACATTTTAAAGTCATCATCTATAATAACAGGGCACTTAAGAAATTTCTTTATTTGATTTCAGATCTAATATAAAACTATAGCCGTAGCCATAATCTATAACCATGAGATCTGGTGGAAGCATTAAAGAAAGATAATGACATTCATCGCACTATAATCTTACTTTTGGCCAGACTAAACCCAGATACTGAAAAGGTGGATTTAACTTTTTGACTTCTCCTTTAAAGAATTGGTCTGGTTCCATGTTGAGATTGTCACTTGTTTGTGGTGCGACACACAGATTATTTCATTTAAGCCTAATTGATTTAAAGGGATTTTAGGTGGCAATGGAAGAACAGGTCATCCCTCTTTTTAAACATACAGCCAGAACGAAACATTGGTAATTTTTTACTCCAACTTTACTCTGTATACTGAGTGGTTGTACCTTAGTGTTGTGAAAAGACCCCTCTTGATCCACTAAGTACTAACCAAAAATATAGGATATTATTGCATGTCGTCTGTTCACTCAGAACATATCAGAACAAACAGGGGGGGAAAAATGGTAAAAGAAACTCATCAAGTGTCAGCATTTCACTGGCAGAGCATTTGGCCACTAACATGAAAGCTGCTGAACTCGGTCCTTGTGCAATATTATTGGAACCTGTTGTATTCTAGTCATCAAATAATCTGTGGTCATCAAGTAAATAGAGTCATATTATGTAATCTCAGGATGCGATCCAAACCCAAACAAAGTATTATGTAAGACCTGGTAACTGCAGGAGGTCAGTGGGACTCAAGGAAACTCAACCTGAGGAATCTGCGTAATCAGAAGAGTCTAGAAGACAGAGAGATAGAGAGCGAGGGGGGGACACAAAGAGAGACAGACACAGAGAGACAGAGAGAGATATAGAGAGATAGAGAGAGAGAGAGAGAGAGAGACAGCAGAGACAGAGAAAGAGAAAGACAGACATAAAGAGAGAGAGAGAAAGAGAGACAGACAGAGAGAAACATATACAGAGAGAGAGAGAGAGAGAGAGAGACAGACAGACAGAAGAGGCAGAGACAGAGAGACAGACAGGGATAGACAGACACAAAGAGAGAAAGAGAAAGAGAGACAGAGAGAGACAGACAGACAGACCGAGACAAAGAGAGGGGAGAGAAGGATGGGATGGGGGTGTTCTTATCACAGGAATGAAAGTGTGATGAGATGTGTGAGTGGGCCACTAAATGACATTAATTATCAGGTATAAGGGGTTTCTGTGATAAATATGGGACAATAAATATTCAAGTTTTGTTCTTACATAATTGATGGAGTGAATGTGAAACCTTCTCTAGAATTCAAATCAAGCTGCATTGTCCAGATAGAGTACAAGGCCATTGCACTTCATTCTTACTGCAATTTCTGCCCTTAATTTGTGAGAACAATTAAAACCTGATAGACTGTGATAGCAAAGAATGTTGGTTGTAAATTGAGCATTGTGGACTATTTGGTATTAGTCTTGATTAAATTAACAGTATTCGACTAAGTAAAGAAAATGTATAGAAACTGCAGAACTAAAAATAAAAGTTAAAATAATACATTTTGGTATCAATGGGTTCCAGAGTGATGAAAAATCTGCATTATTGTCGGAGCAATTTGAGGCCTATTCAGCAGTCAAAAGTCCTCAAAATGTCGCCATGTAACAGGATGCTGAAGCCCATGAATGGGGCAGAAGTTGTACTCACAGCTGCATGATGAGATAGAGGTGGTCAGGGCTCTCATAGATGTCCTCCAGTGCCACAATGTTTTCATGCTTAATTCTGAAAAGCAAACACAAAAACAAAACATGTAAGAAATACATTTTCAATCTGTAAACGAATCAAAACCCTGCGGTTTGGAGAGGCCAGGTTTGAGACAAGTTTACAATGAATTTGAAAAACAACTGAAAAACCTACTGTTTCTTGCACTTTACTTAAGCAACCAATTTCACATAACACTTACTGAGATTTGAGAGATCTATTACGAATTTTGTAAGGGGCCATAAGCAGAGCCAGAGTGTTTTGGTCCCCATCCTCTGCTTTAGGCACTAAGAGAAAGTAAAACAAATTTGCCTTTTTATTAAAATTTAATTAGTGGCCTAGATTTACTCAGTGTAATGCCAAGAGTAAAAGTTTAATTCTTCAAAGTGGCAGTTGAGTGAAGGTCGTTGGTCGTCAGGGCATCTGGCATAAAAAAACTGTTAAATAAATCACCATGGAACACTTCTACTGCGGTGACACTGTGGAGCAGCCAAATACTGAAATCATATTAAATAAATCACTTCTTCAACAGCAATCAAATAATCACTAGCATGTTGTGCCTTGGGCTGCTGTTGCTCCAATAATTTTTGGCGTAGAAAACATTTTACACTTTGCTTTATGACTAAGCCAAGTTAGCAGCAGGTGAGATTACTCTATAAATACCCCTCCTACCTTCTTTATTTGGTTTTGTTAAACAGAAAGATTAACTCAAAATATCCAACCACTATTTTCATCTTGTTTTGGCTCGGTCTCATATCTCCATGGTTAGAGCACCATTGAGTTGTCAGACTTCAACATGTACAAACTTTATTGTCAGAGCTCTTCCTTTGTTGAAAAGCATTGAGGGTCAGTAATATCTGCATTGTGAACAATGGGTAATTATCTATCATTAACATTGCACATAAGGTGGTGTTGATTCAAGACAGGAGTGATTTGTTAATTTGTTAATTAATTATGTAAAATATATTTGTAATATTTGTATAATAATAAGAGGTGGGTGGATATTCAACCAGGAATACTTAATTTCTTAGCCCTGATACTTCTTGCAGCCCACGTTATGACCAGTAAACCCCCTCTCCCATCTCAACCCCTTCATATTAATGCTCTCCATTTCCCCTTTATCATCTTGTGTTACAGACCTACTCTACCCCAATCTGAAGTGTCCCCATCTCCTCCTTTTGAGTCTAAACCCAGGGGGGAGATCATTTGTTAAAATGTATTCTCTACTTTGTGTGTACCAAAGTCAATTCAAGTAACAGTCACACTTAAAAATCTGTGTTTGTCTTTGCCAATATGTATTTATTTTTCCACACTTCTCCAATATGACATTTCCTCCTGGTGCAAAATAATCCAAATCTTATTTTTAAAATGTTTACATATCGACAATTTGACATGTACACAACTGTCATATTCCTAGTAAACATTAACTCGCTTGAATGAACTTGAAACTAAACTGTACCATCCTCTTTAATCCAGACAATGTGCTTTATATGAAACTAGATTGAACTGTTGTCTTTGGAGCTTGTAACAACACAAGGGAGTGCCGTTCACTCAGAGACCCATTATGCTGCTCCATCCACTTACCCACTGTCATTTTAATGTAATGGCTTCCATTTGTATAATTGGGCAGGGAGCAGTTCTCATTTTGTCTGATTTGCACAGTGCAGTTGAATTAGCTAAATGACTGTATTTAATAACATAAGGCTGTTTTGTCATCGCTCACAAAAGCCCTGCAGCAGCTGTGGCAGTATGGACATATTAAAATGCATTAGACCTTTGCCCCTTTAGAGCCATTTGCCTTTGTGTAAACAACATGCTAAGTGTTTTTCCGACAACTAACAAGGCTAGTCATATTACAGCAATATGAAATGTTCACAGTGGGTAAAAAGCTTTGTAACAGATGATGATATAGACTTGGCAACAGGTCATAAAATTCTTTTGTTAACTCATATTTTGAGTTCAAAGTTTAAAAACATTACAACACAATAAGTTTAAATCAAAAAGGTTTTTAAGCAAACAAAGCCATTATAGACTTGGCATGCATAGGCTTTTTGAAGTGCGATATAATAATGAAGTAAACATAAACTATAAAAGACCATATTGAAACTAATTATGTCTAATTTATGCCACTGCCACAAAAGCCCAAGAGCAGTAATAAACCATAAAAACTATTGTAAATCTACAATATTGTTAAAAAATAAATAAATAAATAACATGAGCAGTAAATGAATAGCAGAATGAAACACTTAAGCACTTAGTTTGCATCTGTAGTGAGTCATAGAAGTTATTAATTCAACCTTTTAAGTCTTATTGTATTGCCAAGAAATAACCAAACTACATAATTCCAGTATCATTGTCATGACAGGCCTAGGCAAGACTTCTGTTTTATGCCACTAAATACAGGTTCTCTCTGAACTTTTATAACTTGTCTCAATTAAACATGTTACAATATTTAAGAGGCCAACATGTTCAATAAATAGGTAGAACAATAATATTTGGGGATCAGTGTTTACTGTGGGTAGTTATTTTTGTACCACAATTGGACCAGACTAGAGGTTTAACTAAATAACTTCTATGACTCATTATACAAAGCAATTTCAACTTAATTCTGCAATTTATTTATTTATTTGTTTATTACATTTTTCACATATACATTTTTTGGGGGATAATCCAGTTTAAGGGTGTAACATAAAATTTTCCTTAATTATAATTGTTTATTGTCTATATTTCTTGAGCAATACAAAACACACATCATAAATTTGTTTTAAATAAAACAAATAATAATAAATAACTTATATCTCGCATTGAGTTGTTAAAGCTCAAACAGACCAGACTCATGCAGAGGGTGAGACATAAACTGTGAGTGAGACCAGACCAGCGTCCACAGGAGGCACAAAGCCCAAACAGATCTTATCACGGGTTTGTGGAGCGAGAATAAATTATGTTAACAGCCTCTTCACCCTGTGCAGTCCGAGTTCACTGTATGGACTATGCAAATACAGACATTAAAGACAGGTCTGTACAAGCAGAATTAATACTTCGCACTTCCAAAACATGTATGATCTTATTTTAGAGATGTCACAAAAACTATTGATTGTAATATTAAGGATATAATATTACCACGTGGTCTTATACTAGTTCTTATATAGATCAAAAGAATTCTAATACTATTCAGGAAATTTGTTGTTCTGTGAATACATGCTCAAATGTTTACAAATTTTGAAAGTACTCATTTTAGTATCCTAATATCAAGAGGATGAGTGGTATAACTTTAACATTATTATATTTAATCATATTTTCTGTAGCCATACACCTCACTATTTGTCTTGCCAATTACAAATACCCCACAGGAGAAACACTGCTACATGTTTTATAGTACAGACTCCAGAGCTCGTCTTTTCTCTCTTCTCTGACTCTTGTTCCTAAAATGTTGTGCTCTGAAGTTGCAGTCGTGATGTCTGGTTTGGTGCTGGTGTGGCTCTGGTTGGTGGGCTGTGGATCGTGACCCGGGGGCGGACCAGGTTTTCGGACGGAGATGCTTGGTTGCCGCGGTAACGAGGTATTAGTCGCATCATGTGTGTCTCCACGTTTGTGAATGAGAAGAGTGTGTGTGTCCATGTTTATCAAGTTATGTGGGGACTCAAGCAGCCACTTACAGGAAACAGTGATTGTAATGGAAATACAGTCCCTGACAAAAGTCTTGTCGCTTATCCATTTTGTAGAAACAAAAGCTTATAACCTGACTTTAAATTAATCGATTGGTTTTAGAAATGTCTCATATGAAAGCTAAAACCCTCCCAAATTATGCTCAATATACTAAAATAAATTTGCTTCACTGAAGAAAGATTGATCATTTAATGAACACAGAAAGGGCAGATTTTGGCAAGACAAAAGTCTTGTCGCCTTGTCATATGATGCACCCAGTCCTAGATTACAGCCTCATCTGTGATCAGTTACTGATCAATCAATTAGTGGGTGTGTATAAAAAGAACCCCAGCACACCAGACCTTCACATCAACTGCAACTTGACCTCTGACAACATGCCTAAGATCCACCCTGAGACCAAAGCGTTAATTATCAAGAGGCTGAAGACCAGATCCACTGCTGAGGTGGCTGACACCTTCAATGTGTCTCAGTGTCAAGTACAAAGAATAAGAAAAAGATCTGAAATGACTGGAGATGTTTTTGACAAGCCCAGGTCCGGCAGACCCCGCAAGACAACTGCTCGGGAGGACCGTTTGTTGATTCGAAAATCCAAGGCCAGCCCCTTTTCCACTGCAGCAGAGCTCCACCAGGCCTGGTCACCTCAAGTCTCTGTGTCAACCACAACAGTTTGTAGAATTCTGTCTCGAAATGGCCTCCATGGTCGAATCAGTGCACAGAAACCAGCACTAAACAAAAGGCAATTAAAAAACCGTGTGGCATTTGCCAAGGCCCACAGCCTGCTAAAAGGATGGACACTGGAAAAGTGGCAGAAGGTGGATTTCTCAGATGAATCCTCGGTTGAATTACATCACAGCCGCCGCAAATATTGCAGGAGACCTACTGGAGCCCGCATGGATCCAAGATTCACCCAGAAAACAGTTAAGTTTGGTGGCGGAAAAATCATGGTCTGGGGTTCCATCCAGTATGGGGCTGTGCGAGACATTTGCAGGGTGGAAGGCAAATATCAATAACCTAAAATATCAAGAAGTATTAGCTACCTCTTACATTCCCAACCATAAAAGGGGTCAAATTTTGCAGCAGGATGGTGCTCCATCGCATACTTCTGTCTCTACATCAAAGTTTCTCAAGGCGAAGAAGGATCAAGGTGCTCCAGGACTGGCCAGCCCAGTCACCAGACATGAACATCATTGAGCATGTCTGGGGTAGAATGAAAGAGGAAGCACGGAAGGCAAAACCAAAAGAATCTTGATGAACTCTGGGAGGCATGTAAGACGCTTTTTTTGCTATTCCTGATGACTTCATCAACAAATTGTATGAATCATTGTCGAACCGCATGGATGCGTCCTTCAAGCTCATGGAAGTCATACAAGATATTAAATATGGATCTCACAGCACCACTACTTAATTCACTGACGTTATGCAACATATTTTTGTATTTGAAGTAAATTATTTGTTCAAATTTTCTGTAGGCGACAAAACTTTTGTCTTGCCAAAATCTGACCTTTCTGTGTTCATTAAATGATCAATCTTTCTTCAGTGAAGCAAATTTATTTTAGTATATTGAGCATAATTTGGGAGGGTTTTAGCTTTCATATGAGACATTTCTAAAACCAATCGATTAATTTAAATTCAGGTTATAAGCTTTTGTTTCTACAAAATGGATAAGCGACAAAACTTTTGTCAGGGACTGTAGGTCTGGGTGATGTTTATCGCATCATCCATATGTGTATTATGCATCATTTTAGCTACTTTGGACTTTGTTGGCCCTGATATTTCCTGCAGTGCAATTTGTGCTAATACACTGACCGGCATCCGGACCTCCACGCATGCAGCAGATAGAGTCTTTGTGGAGAAATTTTCACTTTTTAATTCATATTTAAAGTTCCTTGATTGAGTAAATTCTATTGTGCAATTAGTTATACTTATGTACTTTATTTACCAAAGAAATTAGCACATTATTACTTACAAGAGTATGTACTTGTTCTGTGTTTCCAATGTAGTTCAATGTTCAATCTGCAGTCATTGTTTATAATAATGGTGGTGGTATTTATTTATTAAACTTTTTTAATAATTTACTATTTTAACTTTAATGTTTGGTGTTAATAAATAAAACAAAGGGCACTGATAAATTCTGAATTATTGTTCATTCTGGGCAGGGTGGAAGTGTTTGTGCTTAGGGCGCTCAAATGGCCTAGCAACGACCCTGAGGCTGAGGAGAGGATGAGAAGTGTAGGTGGTGCTGGGGAAGAGGTGGGTGTGGCACAAACCAAATTGGCCATGCATCTGCAATGTTAAATTGGGCAGACTGGGCATTGAGTGCACGAGGAGGAGGTGAGTAGAGGGGAGGAGTATTTGGAATGAGGTGATGAAGGCTGAGGAGCAGATAAACTCTGGCTGAATTTACATTAGCTCCATATCTGAAGCTGTTTAATTCATAATAACAAATACATTCTTCATAACATAAAATTCGCACATTTTGTATTTTGATTCTCAATCAGAGAGCTGACTGTGTCACGTGTCATTTACTGTGGGTTGCCAGATCTTATAACAAAAATGACCATGTTTTGAATAATTCATGTATGTTTGAGTAATCCTTTGGTAGTTGCAGCGCTTAGAAATGTTCTGTTTTCACTTACCCCTGAACCCCCTCTGTGTATTTATTTGTGATTTATTAGAAAAAGAAAATTACACTCTAGGTTGTACATAAATTCTAACAAAAAAATGTTGCCTGGTCATTTATCAAAAATAAAAACACTGTAAATCAGAGCTTATTTCACAAAAATGTCACAATGACAAGGCCATACCAGCCACAGTGAATCATTTTTAGAACAGGAAGTCAATAAACCCATTTCTATTATTGCGTTGTTTTAGTTCAATATTTACAATGAACAAAATGTAATGTTATATTTTATCACCAAATCCAAGAATAATGGCATAATATGTCTTAATTACTAAACCCAAAATTGTTCTTTTTTCAAGGGTTCAGCCTGTTGAGATATAGTGCCATTTTGAGGACGATAGACCATTCAAAAGATAGATCATTTTTGGTCTTGAATTGTTAATTACTATGACAACGATACAAGTATGTGACAACTAATGACATCCAAAGTACAGTTGTGATTGTATTATTGATTTAAGTTGCTATGCGTGTTATTGTGGCTACAAGATTAATCACAATTGAATCAAAAATGCTATTTGAATGGATACAATTAGCAGATCACATAAGCTAATATTTTTAAGAATCATAATTTACTCCACGAAATATCTTGTGCTATTCTGCATAAAAATTGCCAACTCTGTAGTTTAGATTTGTTCAAACAGTGTGATTCTTGTATTAGTTTATCAGTTCATATTTCAGTCTTTTTATCAATTCTTCAAGCCTGATCACAATCACAATGTTTGTCAGAAAAATTGCAATTAGATGTTTTTCCCAAATTGTTCAGCTTGTTCAAAGGTTACAGCTGTTTCCTTAACCTTTAACTTATTCATTGCTGTTCATTGATTTTACTGACGGCAGCTAACTCTCTCAGAATAACCCATGTCCCATCTGCTTTCAGCCCTGTGGCCCTCTCAAACTGTACTGAGATTTACTTTGGTGCATGAACATTTGTTTTAGTACCTCCACTGTCTCCTCAGGCTCACGCTGCTCTTTTAGAATATGGACCTGTCACTTCATTGTTGCCCATTCACAATAAATGCATTTTATCTTATCTTTCCAGTTTCCAACACACGCATTTGAAACAATATCTATATTACATTTTGTAAAATTAGATTATTAAAGAGATGTCACAATGTTAGATTTCATTTTATGCTTGTGTAACTGACTTTTATTTAGTGTAGGGAGTGTCCAAGCAGTAGTTCTCCACCTACCACAATAAATACTATATCAATTAATACTTCACCACATGACAAATGGAACAATATTTTTTGGGGGGTGAATATTTATCATGGGCACTTTTTCTGTAGTACAAGACTTGAGTTGAGTTATGAACTTCTATGACTAACACATTACAAACTAATTATTTAAAGGGATAGTTCAGAATTTTGGACATAGGACCTCTTTTCCTCGTGAGCCAGAGTGTTGGAGATGTATGGAGACACTTTTTAAAATATTCCACCCAGTCCTTGTATTTGCAGAGGTCGCTAGTGCTAGGCTAGTGTATGTCAATGGCCATAGTTAGTTAAACAGTCTTACCCACTCCACTAAACACCCGAAGCAAATCTATTATTATTCCAGACTGTCGATGTAAATGTCTGTGTTGATAGAATAATTTTAGAAGTAAAACCAACCTTGCATTTGAAGGATTTATGTCTGAGCAGCAGTAGTGAGTTGTACTTCCTGCTAGAAAGCTTGGCAGCGGCGGACTGATATATGAAAAAATAGTCCCTCAACATGCGACGATTCATGCGATGCAAGGTTAGTTTTATTTCAAACATTATTCTATCAACACAGACATTTACATCGACAGTCTGGCATTATGATTGTTTTGCCTGGAGTGTTTTGTGGAGTGGTTAAGACTGTTTTTAGTGGCAGGATAACTATGGCCATTGACATGCACTAGCCTAGCACCACCGACCTCTGCAAATACAACGACTGGATGGAATTTTTCAAAAAATGTCTCCACACGTTTCCAACACTCACTCACGCTCACTAGGAAATGAGGCCTTATGTCCAAAATTCCGAACTGTCTCTTTAAGTATGTAAGTGTTTTATGCAGCTTTTTTCTTTATTCTAGCTCATATTTTTAACCATGTTCTACAAGTTGCTCCCAAAAGGATTTACCAATTATACATATTACGCAGGATAATTCAGATTTGATTCCTCACATGGCTAATACTATTGAAAATACATACTTAAGATGCCTAATTTTGTGAACTATATAATCGAGAATGGTTAATGTTTTGTAGTCATCTAACTGTAGTTCATCTAGACTAGTTGTCACTGTTACATGGACTCTTGCAACGGCTAAAATGGAAAAAGGTTAGAGACCCCTCATATAAAATGCATGAACAGCGCATCAGAAGAACTTGGATTAAAACTCTCATATATGCATGATAAAACCCATCTGGTTAAATGGACTTGTCAGATCTGTCAAATCAAATCATCATCAATAGGCAACTTCGGTCATGTAAAGATAACAGGTTAAAAAAATGTTGTTAATCATATTTATAATAATTTAAAGGTGCATTGTGTAACTTTTCTGGTGGAGAGTCGGTTAAATTCTTTTCTCCATGCAGATGTTATTGCTTTATCTGGAGAGTTCCACAGCATAGTTTCTAAAAGTTTCTATTACCATGGCGACCAAATCATACCAAGTTAAAGATCATATCTGTGGAGAGGCAACCCTGCTTATAGCCAGAATGTCTGCTTTTCTAGGTATTTTTGAGCTATAAAGCCTACCTGCAATTGAATAAGTGTAAGGTAGAGCTGTTAAATGTCTTACTGGGATATTTCAGGCAGAGCAATGACATATCCAAAGAAACAAGCAGGTGATGGACCAAACCAAAAAGCAACATAGTGCACCTTTATAGTAATAATTTTGACATCCTCACCAAAGACTGGTTGAAATCTAAATATTATTATCTACCCGTTACCAGCTTCTTTAGTTTGGATTTTCTCAATGAAAATATCGACTTCAGTATGATGATTTGTGAAAAATTACTCTATTTGGTGTCTCCTTTGTGGACCCTCTTGCCTATTTTAAATTCTTGGCAGGAATATTGAAATTCATTATCATTACTTAGACCTCATTAAATTGAAAAGAAGCATCTCAACTTACTAATTGGTTCCAAGGGGGACGGTGGGATGAAAAATAAGCTATGTAATTAATATTGGGTTTATCAGGTTGTACGGCACAATCCGTTTTTTCCTGCTTTTATAATACCTCTGTGGTGCGCTATGAGTCGACTTGCATATTTGCACTATATCAAATTAGCTTTCCAAAAGAGTGCCATATGTGTGTGTAAAAAGTAAAAATGCAATAACATTCTGGCAAACATCGGGATCGTGAAAACTAGATGAAAATTCAGGTTTNTTACTGTGGGTAGTTATTTTTGTACCACAATTGGACCAGACTAGAGGTTTAACTAAATAACTTCTATGACTCATTATACAAAGCAATTTCAACTTAATTCTGCAATTTATTTATTTATTTGTTTATTACATTTTTCACATATAAATTTTTTGGGGGATAATCCAGTTTAAGGGTGTAACATAAAATTTTCCTTAATTATAATTGTTTATTGTCTATATTTCTTGAGCAATACAAAACACACATCATAAATTTGTTTTAAATAAAACAAATAATAATAAATAACTTATATCTCGCATTGAGTTGTTAAAGCTCAAACAGACCAGACTCATGCAGAGGGTGAGACATAAACTGTGAGTGAGACCAGACCAGCGTCCACAGGAGGCACAAAGCCCAAACAGATCTTATCACGGGTTTGTGGAGCGAGAATAAATTATGTTAACAGCCTCTTCACCCTGTGCAGTCCGAGTTCACTGTATGGACTATGCAAATACAGACATTAAAGACAGGTCTGTACAAGCAGAATTAATACTTCGCACTTCCAAAACATGTATGATCTTATTTTAGAGATGTCACAAAAACTATTGATTGTAATATTAAGGATATAATATTACCACGTGGTCTTATACTAGTTCTTATATAGATCAAAAGAATTCTAATACTATTCAGGAAATTTGTTGTTCTGTGAATACATGCTCAAATGTTTACAAATTTTGAAAGTACTCATTTTAGTATCCTAATATCAAGAGGATGAGTGGTATAACTTTAACATTATTATATTTAATCATATTTTCTGTAGCCATACACCTCACTATTTGTCTTGCCAATTACAAATACCCCACAGGAGAAACACTGCTACATGTTTTATAGTACAGACTCCAGAGCTCGTCTTTTCTCTCTTCTCTGACTCTTGTTCCTAAAATGTTGTGCTCTGAAGTTGCAGTCGTGATGTCTGGTTTGGTGCTGGTGTGGCTCTGGTTGGTGGGCTGTGGATCGTGACCCGGGGGCGGACCAGGTTTTCGGACGGAGATGCTTGGTTGCCGCGGTAACGAGGTATTAGTCGCATCATGTGTGTGTCTCCACGTTTGTGAATGAGAAGAGTGTGTGTGTCCATGTTTATCAAGTTATGTGGGGACTCAAGCAGCCACTTACAGGAAACAGTGATTGTAATGGAAATACAGTCCCTGACAAAAGTCTTGTCGCTTATTCCATTTTGTAGAAACAAAAGCTTATAACCTGACTTTAAATTAATCGATTGGTTTTAGAAATGTCTCATATGAAAGCTAAAACCCTCCCAAATTATGCTCAATATACTAAAATAAATTTGCTTCACTGAAGAAAGATTGATCATTTAATGAACACAGAAAGGGCAGATTTTGGCAAGACAAAAGTCTTGTCGCCTTGTCATATGATGCACCCAGTCCTAGATTACAGCCTCATCTGTGATCAGTTACTGATCAATCAATTAGTGGGTGTGTATAAAAAGAACCCCAGCACACCAGACCTTCACATCAACTGCAACTTGACCTCTGACAACATGCCTAAGATCCACCCTGAGACCAAAGCGTTAATTATCAAGAGGCTGAAGACCAGATCCACTGCTGAGGTGGCTGACACCTTCAATGTGTCTCAGTGTCAAGTACAAAGAATAAGAAAAAGATCTGAAATGACTGGAGATGTTTTTGACAAGCCCAGGTCCGGCAGACCCCACAAGACAACTGCTCGGGAGGACCGTTTGTTGATTCGAAAATCCAAGGCCAGCCCCTTTTCCACTGCAGCAGAGCTCCACCAGGCCTGGTCACCTCAAGTCTCTGTGTCAACCACAACAGTTTGTAGAATTCTGTCTCGAAATGGCCTCCATGGTCGAATCAGTGCACAGAAACCAGCACTAAACAAAAGGCAATTAAAAAACCGTGTGGCATTTGCCAAGGCCCACAGCCTGCTAAAAGGATGGACACTGGAAAAGTGGCAGAAGGTGGATTTCTCAGATGAATCCTCGGTTGAATTACATCACAGCCGCCGCAAATATTGCAGGAGACCTACTGGAGCCCGCATGGATCCAAGATTCACCCAGAAAACAGTTAAGTTTGGTGGCGGAAAAATCATGGTCTGGGGTTCCATCCAGTATGGGGCTGTGCGAGACATTTGCAGGGTGGAAGGCAAATATCAATAGCCTAAAATATCAAGAAGTATTAGCTACCTCTTACATTCCCAACCATAAAAGGGGTCAAATTTTGCAGCAGGATGGTGCTCCATCGCATACTTCTGTCTCTACATCAAAGTTTCTCAAGGCGAAGAAGGTCAAGGTGCTCCAGGACTGGCCAGCCCAGTCACCAGACATGAACATCATTGAGCATGTCTGGGGTAGAATGAAAGAGGAAGCACGGAAGGCAAAACCAAAGAATCTTGATGAACTCTGGGAGGTATGTAAGACACTTTTTTTGCTATTCCTGATGACTTCATCAACAAATTGTATGAATCATTGTCGAACCGCATGGATGCGTCCTTCAAGCTCATGGAAGTCATACAAGATATTAAATATGGATCTCACAGCACCACTACTTAATTCACTGACGTTATGCAACATATTTTTGTATTTGAAGTAAATTATTTGTTCAAATTTTCTGTAGGCGACAAAACTTTTGTCTTGCCAAAATCTGACCTTTCTGTGTTCATTAAATGATCAATCTTTCTTCAGTGAAGCAAATTTATTTTAGTATATTGAGCATAATTTGGGAGGGTTTTAGCTTTCATATGAGACATTTCTAAAACCAATCGATTAATTTAAATTCAGGTTATAAGCTTTTGTTTCTACAAAATGGATAAGCGACAAAACTTTTGTCAGGGACTGTAGGTCTGGGTGATGTTTATCGCATCATCCATATGTGTATTATGCATCATTTTAGCTACTTTGGACTTTGTTGGCCCTGATATTTCCTGCAGTGCAATTTGTGCTAATACACTGACAAGTGAAGTTGTTTTTAAGATGCTAAATATAATATATAAAACCTGTACCCATTTACAAATAAATCTGAAATTAACCAAAAGATAAATCCCTCATTCATCCAGTCCAGTTGACTACCAATAGATAACATTGACTCAAAAAATCTGATTGTTATCTGATATATGGAGGTTTTTCAAATGAAATGGTGTGTAAATTGTTAAATCTAATGAGAGTTATCAGATACAAAGATTAAGAAATACAATGAAAGTAACTTATTATTTTGACTACCACAGTCTGAAAATCCATTAAAGAACTGATACATATAATCACATCTAATTATCTGGCTCAGATTACTCTGTAGGTATATAAATCTACCCAACAGTTTGGATTATTTGTAGATTTTTAAAATAGACATATTTATATGATCCTTTGCTGGATAGGGAAAAGAAATTGCACCAAGGGCAATTTCCTTGTAAAAATGTTAAGTAGCTTTTTTGTTTATTTAAAAAGTTACTATTGATGCTACTGCATGTGTAGATTTCATTTCTGGAAAGGGAAACTAACTGAATATGTAGGATTGTAGGAAATGTGTGCAGTAAGAAGAAATCCAGGTATGTTTTCATCAAAAATATTATAATAAAATAGAACCATTAGTGCAAAGTCTGGTTAGGGGTCTTGTTAGGTGAACCAATGTGAAGTCCCCATATTAGACACAAACCCAGGACAAGTGTTTGAGCACTCACTTCCTCAGAACGGCGATCTCGTTTTCTATGCTGCTCTCTTTTCCTTTCAGTGCTTTTTTGGGGATGCACTTCACTGCAAACATCCGCCCGGTCAGCTTCTCCTGCGCCAGCACAACCTCAGAGAAGGCCCCTCTGCAGACACAAGACAAGATGAGTTACAAATGCATTTAGATTAGTGCAGGTCTCCAACCACCCTTCAATTATCCTAAAAGTTTCAGGGTGCTCACTGAGATACAAATTGCTCAGAGTAGAGAAGCCAGCTTAGGGCATCTGTTTTGGTAATGGACTGTTTTCCTTTGAGAACATGTTTCCTGTTGGAGGCGTCTGGGGAGATGACATTCCTCCTATATCAGTTATATTTTGTGAGTCAATCAGGAAATCACAAACGCGGCACTTACTTAAATAGTCCTCTGCAAACAAAATATCTTATTGACTTATGTAAAACACCTGCACCAACATTGTTGTTTTAAATTGTGCCGTGTAATAGCAAGCAGTCATAAGTCTAATGTGCTCATGGATGTGTTTATCGTGTGCACTGTGAAATTGTTAATAAAAGGTAAATTTATACGCAGTGGCAATATTACAATTTCTTCCCAAAATTGAAACATTGTGAAGCCCTACACAGTTTCTCTTTAATATCATTACTATAGACCAGGGTGTCAATCTCAAATCCACAGAGAGTCAAAATTAAAAACTGGGACTAAGTCCTGGGCCAAATTAAATATTTATTGAAAAATTTCAACATCTGCATTTTTTCTCTTTTGAAATATGTAATGTTAAACCTTTTCTTATTAAAATAAATGTTTTGCTTTAACACTGAATTCAGATAAAGCATAATATAAAATAATTTAAAAAAAATTTAATAAATAATGTCTCCATAGCCTATCTGTAGCTGGCAGGCCAGCTCTAATACATATTTGATATAATTATATTTGGTCCACGAGATTATATCACGGGCCAAATTTGGACCCTGGGCCAGAGTTTGACATGTTTGACATTTGCTATAGACAAACAACTTTTGGTCAATATTGTGATGCGTCTCTTCACCTGCTTTTTATAAAGAATCACTCGCTGACCATCCACTGACCACTGACGGGGGCTCAAAAGGCATGTCAGCACTTATTTGTTCTTCATAACCATTTTAAGTATTTCACTCAAAACCAAAATGTAAATAGTAGCAGTATTTTAACCATCCAAGTGGAACAGCCGGAAACCATTTCTTCATCAACATAAACCACTGATCCTATGACACCATTTTCTCTTGTGATAATTGAAATTTCTAATTCAGTGGTGTCTGGCTGTTACATGCATGTGTTGGTGTATGTGTGCATTGAATGGAGATGAGGACATTAATCTGCTCGAAATGTGGCAGCTCCTTCATCATGAGCCTGAAGCTTCACTGATGTGGTATTAGAGTAAACAGTCTTATCTCCTCAGTGCCGTGGTCTTCTCTCTTAAGAATCTTGTTCAACTATAACCTTCCACCAGCAAATACACAATCAGTTGAGACCAGGATTACTGTATGTTGATATAAAATGCAATGGCTTTCATTAATGCATTATAAATAGGCACACCATTATGACAAGTACATTAAACCGTTTTCCCTAAACACGACATCCATCAGTGGTCGAGATATTAAACAATCAAGTCTGATTAAGAAGCACTTTCTGGATTACTACAAAGGAGAAGGAGGAGGAATTGCACATTTTGAAGATGCTATGAAGAGGGAAACAGACTAAATATGCAGGGTTTCACAGACCAATGTATGTTTTTGAAAAGGAAAAACTAAATTTAGCATAATATACAACCATTAGAGAGCAGGTATTATGCAAAATCAGCACTATTGTATAATGTTGTTCCCTCATCATCAAAACATGTCTGAAGTGTATTTATGTCATCCATGCCTGTTTGAGCAATCTTGCAATCTCTCCTGGGAACTATTCAAACCCTTGTTACGGTTAGCAAGTTCATAGTTCTTATTCAAAGCTCAACAAAAATGAATTTAATATTTTAATGTTATTTTTGACAAATATTGCATTTTCAAAACAATACAAGGAAACATGGCGATCCAAATGCCTCCTATGTTAACAATTAAAACCCCTGAGAAATGTACTGCCCCGTCTTTAAGCACATAGTCGTAATTCAGTGCTCGATTGGTTTTGTGTTAACATGATAATAAATCTAGCAGGCTGTTTAGGCTGTGCCCTTCAATAGAGAAGAATCCCCACAGTATCAGAGGGGACATGTACACACCACTCAGCCACTCACTACATTCCCCTGCACATTCAAAGATATTATTGATTATTACCTCAGACAGAATGAACATCATAAATTGTACAAACCATTAAAGCTGCCTTCAAGATTTCAATATCCGTCAAGTCTTCTCACGCACACACACACACACACACACACACACAGACACACTATCATATAATTTTTCTCACTCATTGATGCAGTGTGTTGGAGTTGTGTATCTTTGCAGTATTGTGTGTCCCTGGCTGTATTCATTCATGTGGAGGAGAGCAGGAGGCGGTTGTGAATGGTTGTGTCACATTGAGAGAGACCAGAGGGGGAAGGCATTTTCACACCATTCAGCTCAAGACAGCACAGAGATTGAAAAATCATGCTGCTATCTAAGATCTGCAATCAATACTAATACGCTGCAAGATAAGGTTGGATAAGATAACATTTTTGAGAGGGTTTGCTCATTCCATGTGGCAAGCTAATAAAAAGAAAAAATATACTGGGGTCTACCCAAATGCCAGAAGGGTTGAGAAGAGCAAGTAAGGGGTAGGGATGTAACAATAACCAAAATATCATGATATCATATCGTCAAAAGTCTCACAATAACATCGTTGGCTGTTAAAAATATAGCAAATTACAAGTTCCTTTGCTTAAATGCATTGTTTTATAGTAGCAACAGCTTATGAACATATGGAACTACATATCCCATGATTCAATTCAGTGCAAGCAACATGAAGACATATGTTTTTTACATGAATTCTTGGGATTATGACAAAAATAATTCACACCAAAACCTTGTCAAGGTGTTCTGAAAGCAAAAACGTGTTCTATCTACAATTATATTAGCCACTTCAAAATATCAAAATAAATATCATACTGTGAGATGCATATCGTGATAATATTTGGATATTATTACATCCCTAAACATTAGCATTGTAAGCATTGTTTTAGCCCATCACAGCAGAAATCCAAGACACTGCTAAACAGATATAATTGAAAAAAAAAACATTTGTCAGTGGACATGTTATTGCTTTTTGCTGGAATGTTCCACATTGTATGGCATTAAAATGTTCTGTTCCAAGTTACAGGTCATATCTGTGGAACGTCAAGCCAGCTCACAGGAAAAATGCATGCCTGTAATTAAATAAAAACAAGATGGATATGGTCATGTTGTACTGATTCAGATTCAACTTTATTGTCATTATACTTGGCCTAGTACAGTGCAATGAAAACTGTCTAAACTGATCTAACCAATGTGCAGTCAGCAAGTACTAGATAAAAATGTACGTGTAACAGAATCTTATGTGACAGAGGTTGGTATAACATGAGCATGATGACATTTATTACATTAACATTACTTAGGTGTATTGTTACTGTGGAACATTACAGACAAAGCAATAACATCTCCATGGAGACAAGCAGGTGCTGGACCCCCACCCTTTAGCCATAGGTCTTATGTAGCCATAACATAAAGCACAGAGCAGATAACAGCATCCAATCTTCAGTTTTTTCCTACATCTTTGTTCTGTACATCTCTCACGTTACCATCATCTCATCTTCCACATCCACGACTGATCGCACGGCCCGTTGCCCTGGTGATTAAGGTGGACCTCCTTTTCTGACCAATCGTGTACCCTTATTTCTGAACGACACACACACACACACAGATGCACATACGCACACACATAACATGCACATACAGCAAACACCTGCTTGTACTGATAATGGCTGTTGTAGTTTTAGTGACGTCAAAGCCAGACAAGATTAGCGTGCCGTGCTGTTTGTTCAATCCACACACGCAAAATGCACCCACAAAACACGCATACACACACACACAATTGTTCATTCATGCTTTTGAGCAGGAAAGGGCATCCATTCAGAAAAAAAGGAAACTCCGTCAGATCCAAAAGGACAGCACACGGCAACGGTGAGATGACCCCTAATCTCATAGTCTGTCCGTAATCCCACTATTAAAACATGACGATCTAAACCATGTAATCCCAAAATGTCTATCTGTTCATTTGGAAAATACCTTTTTTTAGATCTATTTTAACACAGCATTCATAAAATTATTACAGATAATAATTAGTTACTCTTATATAGTGCTTTCCAGGAACTCAGTCATTTTAAAATGTTGTGTGTTATTTTTTCATTCCTTCCTCGGTACTGGTAAACTACTTAATCTAGGTTTCCAGCCTTATTTGTCTCACGTACCCCAAAGCATATTGTGTTTTGTTGTTGCTGTTGTTGTTTTTTACTATTATATCCTATAATGGCCCCGATCAATCTGCGCCACCTGCCCCTCCACCACATTCATACTAGGTAAGGGGAGTGAAGTGTCTTGCCTGAGGACACAAGAACAGCATGCACTAGATACACTCTACAGCCCCACTGCGGCACCTGATATTCCCAGTGGTCTCCTATTCAAGTATTGACCACGTTCAACCCTGTTTAGCTTCTAAGATCTGACGAGCTCAGGCTTTGACAAGAAGGTACAGGCCAGATACAGTATATGCCATAGAGTTTTGGAAAAAAAATACTGTTAATTTTTACTATAACACTAGAAAACTTTAATTTGAGCAGGTTGAAATGGTGTATATTGTATATGCAGCAGTATATTGTAAAATACCAGGAACAGAATCTGGCTAAATCCTATAGTGTAGAATTAATTAGTTTATAAATCCATAGGCCGTCTTTAAATGCCATCGGTTATTACTAAGTCTGTTCTGTAGGTGAAGTGAAGTTATGCAGATCCAGAAATAACATTTGAAAATATGAGAGTCCACTATTGTACTCCTGACCAAGGCAAGCACTGTATAGTAACACTAACCTATATTACACAGTTCATTTATTTTGATAAAAATTCTACAATACTACCACAAATAAAACCTGAAACCAGGGGAATTGTTAGATCTTGGGAAACTGGTGACTGATAAAACTGCTTTGTTTTTAGGGATGCATGTGTATGTTATATGTTAACATATAGTGTTGTGTGTTCTGTGTTAAGAGCAGAGCTTGTGCTGTGCCTGCCTCTGTTTCTTTCCTATCTCTACCAAGATATACAACATTCTGAGCTATGAAAAGAATCATATTTTTGTTCATATGGCCCAGCCCTACTGTTGCAAACCTGATTAGTGACTCATTAAATGAAATGACACCAATAGGCCAACAGAGTTATCATGAAATGCTGTCTGTTGTACTCATTCACATTATTCATACCTGCTGCTGTGAATAAGAGAAAAGATAGGGGATTGTATTGTAAAGGTCAGGGGGAGAGGGGGAGCCGGAGGTGGGTAGGATGGAGAGAGAGAATGAAGAAAGAGGTACTAGAGATGGATAGAGCTAGGACAAGAGAGGTAGAATGAACACAGGCAGGGTAAGGGGTAATAAAGTGACAGAGAGAGAAGGAGAGAGAGAGAGAGAAAGGGATAGAGACCGAGGTGGAAAGTGTTAGCGCGAAAGACAAAGAGCAAGAGACAGAGAAGGTGGAAATGTAAGAGAGAGGGAGAAAAAGAGAGAAATAGAGAGAGGGAGAGAGAGAGACAGAGAGAGAAAGGGATAGCGAAAGAGAGGTGGAAAGTGTTGGAGTGAGAGAGAAAGAGCAAGAGACAGAGAAGGTGGAAAGTATAATAGAGGGAGAAAAAGAGAGAGAAAGAGAGAAATAAAGAGAGATAGCGAGTGACAGACAGACAGACAAACAGAAAGGGACAGGAACAGAGAGGTGGAAAGTGAAAGAGAGAGAAAGCAAGACAAAGAGCGAGAGAGAAAGAGACAAAACAAGACAAAAGAGAAAACAGGAGAGTGACCGATTGAGTGAGAGAAAGTGAAGGATAGAGAAAGAGAGAGAGAGATCATATGAGTAGCAGCAGCACACTGGGCAGGTGCACATTGGACAGGTGCACATTGGACAGGTGCACTAGTGTCTCTGCGTGCACGACAACAGCATATTAAGTTCAAACTACCAGCCCATCACTGCCAAGGCATTATTTCTTTATTCGATCACAGTTTGTACAACATCTGGCTCCCTGCACGCCTCACTGTCAATACCTCACCACTGCTGCAGCTCCTCATACGGCACAAGCAGATTGGATTTCCTCTCATATGAAGTCATGTAATTGTGTCAGTCACACTTGGCTGCCACTGAAGAGGAATGTATTGAGATTTAGAGTTTAGAGAGAGAGAGATTCTTCATCAAGGCCTGCTCCGGTGGGGAATAGTCCAACACAAAGGGGAACAAATGAAAAGAGACCAGAATAGGATGAGGAGGGGACACTGACACAATTAACACAGAGCCAGCAGTAGATTTCAATCACGTAAGAAAGTGCTGAAGTTTTATATTATGCGTCTTTACACATCTTGTTCTTTAGAGTCAGATAGTTTGGGTAATCATAACTGAAAAAAAGGGACTCAAGATTGTTGAGACCACAACTTACCAATTTTACCTGGACCAACTGCAATATTTGATGTTAGATGTGAGAGAAAAATGTATCAACGTTTTGTTTTGGAGGTATAAAAAATAAGAATATAAAGTTTTAATGAAGATTCAGTCATTTCAGACTTAGGAATGTGACAACTTTTTATTTTTATTTGTTTTAATAGAAAGAAGGAAAAACTAGAGGAAAAAAAAAAAAATAAAAATCCAGATACATTTTTGAGTCATATCACTCAGACCTAATATCAAGTCTATTGTCTAGTAATAGAGAAATTAATTATAATTTAACAAGTTAAACTTTTGCACTTTTTTGGTGAATTTTACAGTCCACTTTTTGTGCTTTCATGTACCTCAGATAAGATATACAAGTGAGCCTTTGCACATTTTGGGTGGATTCTATAAATGTTGTGTGTTATCAGCATAATAATCCAAAATATTAAGATACTATGTAATTGCCAATATCGCTTACCTCCTACTTTGATTGACTGCCATAAAATTTTGCAAAAATTTTGCAAAAATCCCTATTTTCAACCAAACCTTGTTCCTACATAAAATGCCAGATTTAAATGATAACATCTGCTATAACATTTTTACAATTATGAAAAAAACAACAATAAATATTTACCAGTTACCATTTGTGTCATTATGCACGTGTAAATGAAGCTCATTTAACACATTCAGTGATTCGCCATTAGCAGCCTTTTGACAACCCACAAAGCATTCAGCTGAGGACAAAACTCAGGGTCTGCCTTTGCTCTAATGAAACATAATTAGACCCATTTACTGTGGCACTGTGAGCCAGGGTAAAACAGCATTCAAAGTCAGGTTGAACCAATTCAGTTTCATACCAAACATTAGGTTCCCTGCCCTCATTGACAGTATTCACATCAGGACCTAGTGAAAAAGGCTTACCCATTTTGATACAGATGATAATGGCATTTTCAGTACGAAGTGTGAGAAAAATCAAGATCATTGTAAAACTATTCAAAAAAAGTCCAACTTTGTCCTGTGTAATTTCTCAAGTTTTTAAATCTACTCAAATAAGTATCTAATTTCAACACTAGTTTCAGTATCGATTAGTACAATATTTGAGTATTGATTTATTGGCAACTCTAATATAAACACAAGCTTACAAATCAAACATGCATTGTATAAACACAATTTATTTATAGCAAAATAAATATGCTGTCAGCTGAAAAAAAAAAACACTTTTGAATCTATTTATCTATCTATTCCAGTAGCTGCTTCAGTTCTGACAGGGTTTTAATTCACTGTCTTAAATATCTGTTTGAAGGGAGGAGCTAACTAGTTGTATACAGTGAAGAATCATTTATATTGCAAGATGACATATCAGGCAAACACACACAAAAAATGAAATAAAAATGAGGACAACACCAGCCACACAACTATTCATACTGTATTATGTCAGCATGTGCCTAATCAATAAAGAGCGTAGAGTGTAATCGCTGACAGAAGCCTTTGGACCTGAACTCTCATAGAACAGAGCAGTGGTAATGACACAGCACCAAGGGCAATTAGACAAGGACCAGCTAACGTCATCACATCCTCCACTGCAGCTCTGTACAGACACAGCTCCTGTCCCACTGTCTTCAGCAAAATGTCACTTACTGAGACAGACACAAAAGGCGATGACAGACTCAGAATGGGAACAAAAGGGAGGAAATAAAATCATTCAAAATTTGATACAATATAAATGATGAATTCGTGGGCAGTTTGATGACAGCTGGGACTTCTTCCAGTATTATGTGGTGTATGAAACTTGAATACACATAATCTGGATTGAAGTCTGACATAATAGGCTATAAATTAAAGTAACTCCAAAGACAGTATAGTAGTTAATTAGTAAGAAAGTCTTTTGGTGTATTATTGTGATACTGCTAAAACTACAGCTATTTTTGCCTTAACTGTGTCTATTATTAGGTATGCAATAGTCCAAAAGGGTCATGATCTTGGTACGATTTCACATACATTTTAAGCCTTAGACGTTTTTCTTATCCACCGATTTGATACTAGCTATTCTGACATTACTTGAGAGATAAATCACAGTGGCGTTGAAGGATGGCTCAAATTCAGAAGGCACATTACCCTATAAAAACAATATATATACATACCTAAAACATATCTGAAATTACTTTTGCTTTGACATAACCCATTACATTTTTGACTTGCACAATTATCTTATCTGATATTCTGTCTCAACTTATAATACTGACAGTAAACCCTTGAAAAATGCATACAAAAACAGATCAGGAATTTCCAATTACTTTTATTGAAATAGCAGATTCAACAGCCTAAACACCAGTCTGATCTGTATATTTGTACTACTTGTACTTGTACTTGTACACTTTGTCATTCTAAAATTGGCATAGTGTTTAGTCAGTGAGAGCAACTCAAATTTAAAATCCAAAAATATAACCATGATTAATGAAAGGAAAGTTCTTCATACAACTCCAGTGTTGAAAAAAATACACATTTTAAATTATAATTGCTCCGAGACTTGTAAGTGACATTCCCACATATATTAATAGAATAGTGTTTGCTGAAGTAAAGGTGAAGGTGTGAAAGGGAGAGATCTCACTCCTGCCGAGATGAAAAGGATTTAGATCACGCAGGGGCACTACAAGCTGTTGTGGGTATTACAACATTAGTACGTTACCTGCTTTACATTATGTTCTTGCAAATAGTTAGATTTGATGGCAGCAGGTGCATTATGGCAGTGTAGAATTGTGAAAAATTTGATCTGACATAATACCACCTTTCTGTGTATATTTTATGTAACCATTTAGACCAGAAAGGCATATTCTGTTTAACCTTTCCATGCTCCCATAGTCTGCTTTAACCTCGCATTAGCACTATAGTTGGTTAAAGAAGACTTATTGTGCTTGTGTCTGCTGTATAGTTATAATCTAACACCCGTAGGTCATTATGGTATAATTTGCACATTTTTAATCACAATATTCATCTAAAACAACACTAGTAATAAAAATAACAAGTCTGCTTACTTTCAGAAAATAAAATTGGAGAAGAAGTAAACCCGGAGCAGTGGGCAGATGCTGGTGGCAAGGAAAACTGAAGTTGTTCGGCAAAAAATGGCGTCTTGTAAAATAAGCGATTCAAGATTGTTCAAACATGCACGAATCAAATACAAATTCGACAGGGTAAATGAGAAGAGGAAACAACTATGACATGGTTAAAAGGACTGAAAAGCCAACTTTGCATAATAGTTCTGCTTTAGTCCTCTCAGCTGTAGGTTCTTCTCACACAGCCTGCTGGGGCCTGCATGTTTGCTGCTGATCCTGCTGTTACCTGTCATACCGTGAGAGTGTGTTGAAGTGAGAAGTGTTGAACTGAAACAGATGAACGTGCAGCGGGAGGATTCTTACACATCACCATGGCAACGTCAACAGCATTTTATCAGACTTTAACACTTTGGTTTAAGAGAGGCTGTTGAATTGATTGAAGAGTATGCTTCTGAAATTGCTACAGTCTGATTATCAGCAGTTCATCTCATTAACTTTGTGAGTTATTTCTGTCCATAGCAGTTTATGAGGCCTAGAATATGCCATAGGGAAGCTGGAACCCCCATTGCCCACATTAGTAATACTCTATGGCTGAATGCAACAGGGGAACTATAAACAAGTGAAAAGTACAACAAAAACAAGAACCTATTTTTATTCCGTTCCCTGAAATTTGAATGATGTCACTGTAGAAGAATAATAGCCTGAGTGGAAAAAAAAGACTATTTCTAAAATGCTTATTACTTGAGTAACATTATACACACATTGTGACTTTACTGTATATTCACCTGTGTAGTGAGTGAATCAAAAGTTAATGGGGTTGTTCTAGAGCTCTAATCTTTACTTTTTCTATTGTTTTGACTAATGCATTGATTTTTACCTGCTTGCAACAAAGACGGTGAATTTTACCAGTAACATTATTATTTTGACACTATTCTGATGAATGAGTGGATTTCTCTCAGTTTTTCCAGTCCATCTATAGCAAGCACATTCCACGTGTTTCTGAATGATGAGAACCATTACTGTAGTGATTAACAATTTAAAACACAATATTTTATTACTAGAATGGAGAATAAGTCCTCAAAATGTTGTGAATAACCAGAAGTTGAAATTGAAAAATAGACTAATCTCCAAGTCACTTCTGGCCCAAGTTCTTATACAAGACTTGTAGAAAGGGCCCAATTGAGTTTGCAGTGACAATACACTGGGGGTGTTCTACATATATCTCTGATGGTGGATGGTGGAATGTTTAGGAGTTACCATGGTGACACAATGCACACATTAGCGAACATTGAGAAAAACGTTTTAAGATTGTCTGAAAACTCAAGAAAAAAACTAATGAAATGGATTTTAAAAACACATTTTCAACAATACCCAAGTCTCAAGATACGATATTGTCATGGTATGAACCTCACGGTACAATATTTATTGCGATATCGTGAGAAAGTTCACGATATACTGGGGAGGCTCATGATTAGGGATGCAATAATATATAAATCTCTTGGTACGATACTTTCACAATATACATCTCATGGTACGATATTTAATCCAAAGAACTAAGACTTACAAGTGCTTAGAACTGTTATTTCTTCTTGTAGACTACACTGAAATGGAGCAAAGGATCATGGTCTATATAACCATAACTCTTAATTTAAGAAAGTGGACTTGCAATTCAGTATATTGTGATGGTTCACGATATTATTGTGAGAACTTTGACGATACAATATCACAATATTTCAGTTATTGTTACATCCCTGTCAGATTGTGTTAAAATAAAGCACATATTAAAATATAATAAAGCCTCAGACAGAGCAGAACCTACAGTTACCTCAACACCCCCAGGGAATGTTGATGACATCAGCTGGAAACTATACTATACTATATATACTATACTAACTATATTATGTATAGGTATGGATATGAGGGTAGCTCCAGAAAGATTGCCTCAGGGCTCAAAGATCAGGTGCAGAGAGAGGTCAAGTTATTTCCCTATAAAGACAAAGAACTAGGCTTAAACCTGACCTTTAACTTTAGATCTATAGTCTCATTTCTGTACCCGTTTACCCCATCAACTCTCTCATGCCCACAGGCTGGATATAAACTCTGACCTTATTCTCAAGCATGAAGCCTGTTGTTGTTTTTTCTCTCTGAGACTAAACTTGCTAATGTGAATCACCATGGGAACTGCAGACAAAATGCACAGATCATGAAAATGTTGAGTTAGAAATAATGTCACCATAAACTACAAGACCAGAATACTTTTGATACAGAGGAATCAGCATTAAGCACCAAATATATTGTCAATAATTCAGTTCTACCTGGTTTTCAATAATCAATCACCAAATCAGACAAATGAGAAAAAATAGATCATTCCTAGAAATTAAGAATGAAAGTTACTCTCACATAGTAGTAGAAGACTCTGTACCTCTGGGAGTGTACAGAAGTTCTCAAACTGCACACAAAGTACCACATAAGTAATACTTGGGTTCCTGGATACCACCAGATCTAAACCAAGTTTAAACCAAGTTTAAATCAGGTCTAAACAAGACTCAACCATTGCAAAAGTAGTTCTAAACAAGCACAATATGAATGTGAATAAAATTTACTTAAAAAACAAAACAAAAACAAAAAAGGACCTCATGTACATCTATAAGAAGTCCATTCATCCATGTGCAACAGTTCAAGAACTGCTGGGGTAGAGCAAAGAAAGCACTGAAAGTTAAGATGAGGCTTTCATCAAACAAGACTAGATCATGGATGAGCGATATCTCCTTGAAAACGTGCCCTGTATGCCATTGTTACGGGCTGAAATAGCACTGTTGCCTTGGCAGCAATTAGGCTCCAATAATAGCCTGTATTCTCACTGTGGATCCATGCACACATGATAAAACCGATACAAGAGAGATGACTGTATGCTGTCTACTGTGTAATTAAGACCATGTAGTCCACTGCATGCCAAGGCCTGATGTGCAGTGGAGAAGCTGTGGGGAACCGCTATTGAACCTGTACTTGGCCGTCACTCCCAATTAAAATAAGACTAAACACCCAAACTCCACCCACAACCACATTTCAAATAGATGTGCTAACCTGAGCAGTACCTGGAGGACTAAAGAAAAGTGAGGGGGGAGAAGGGGCATGGTCTGGGGGTATGAGGAACCATGTGATTGGTCAAACAGGTATCTACACTTGAAACTCTGCCCCTGCAGCCAGGTATTTGTAATTAGAAACACCTGACTGTAATCAGGGCAGTCTTTTGTGATGTCACCAACTACTGGAAATTGCAAAGGCCAAATTAGACTGAAGTGTTTTTGACCAGAAAGCTGCATATTTATTTAAAACAAAACTGACAAGAACCGCAGATAATGAAATCAAGACACCATATACACAACACATAGTTTACTATTGATTGATTATTGATAATTTATTTTGGTCTCAGGTATATTTTGACATTAATTCACAGACAGTCATATTTAACATACACAGACCGAAAAGGTGTAGGCTGAAGCTTAAGCTTATTATGCCTACCCTTTATTCCTTTGTCAGAGCGTCATCTTAAGACCAGTTCATCTTCATAAATACAGCAAGAGGAAACAAACAAATCAGAAATAGTACATCAAAGTACTACAGCACAAACTAAGTATCATAATTCATGTATCTGTCCAGAGTTAAACATTTAAACTCCTTTGTAAAGTGAAAGAGTGGTACACAATTTTAGGTTTTCTGTATATTTGTTCCAGAGCTCCACCCCTTTAACAGATATTAGATATTAGATACTAGAGAAAAGAGGTCAATTTAATGTTTACAGTTTAGCTTCTACTTTATAAACAAAATATGCTATTTTATGAATGGTGAAAAGTACTCAAAATGTCACCTATAAAGATCAAGCTGCTTGACATAAAGTGATGTGTATAGACAGAGGGTGCTCATTATGACAATATAAAATCAAACTGGGATCTGACCTTGTGATGAACTGAGACTGGTATATTATAATCAAGGACTTTTCTGTTTAATTATGCAACGTTCCCCGCCCCCTCTGGTCAGCCTCAGTCATGCCCTGAGTGAGTGACAGGTGGACTTCATCAATCATGGCAGGGTGTGAAATCAAAAGAAGCAGAAGGCTTTAGTTATCAATGATAATAGAATGATACAAGAAGTGCAAAAAAGCTGTGATGAAACATTTTGTGAATGTTGCTTAATATATTTGTCAGTTATTGACCAATAACCAGTTAACTGTTTGATTTTCTTACTGTGGGTTAAATCAACAGTTGTGTAAAATCCTGTGAGGCTGTTGCATTTGGGATTTTTGACAATACAAAAATAAATTGAATATCTATGTTTTTGGTTATAACGCCCACTCCTAACTGTGGAATAGTGTAAAACCACACTCAAAGCTTGTCTTACTTGCAAAAAGAATTCCTAAAATCCTTCAAAATCTTTGTAAAATCTTTTAATCCAGACAACTCAAGCTGCAATAGAGAGATCCCAGGATCAGCACCTCGAGGCTGGGGAGAATGGGCAGTTTTCCCACCAGTGATGGCAGAGCAGATGGAGGAGCCAAGGACAGCACAGCACGACAGAATTAAACATGAAGACAAACACATGAAGGCCCACGCATTCAGGCCACTGGGTAAATAATATAGAGTCATGGAGCGGAGAGGGTAATATGGGAAATCAAGGATGGACTTGGAATCTGTCAAGTTATTTGGAAGATACCATTTCTGATAGCTTTTCTAATAGAGGGAACAATATTTTATGGGACCCAAAAAGCATTGTGTACCTTTTCCTTGCACAATTAGGACTTTTTTGAAGTGTTTTTGTGTTGTTGTGAAACTGCCATAAAGTTGTTTCAATACTATAGTGTTTTGTGATATTTAGTAGCAGTAGCACTGTATTGCATTTCAAAATTAGTTCTGAAGACAGGTCAACATATGCAGCCTGTACATACTGTACATAAAAACATTCTAATAATTACTAGTAACTAATAGCATTATGAGTTAACTCAACTTACACCTGGTACAATGAATGTATACATTATAAAAACTGTATATAGTATTGATTGAAGCTAACATAGGCTAACCTAACATGTCATTGTACTCATTAAATCCTACTATTAAAGGGCCCATATTGCGCTATTTTCTGATCTATGTTATGTTGTTTCGTCACCACATTGTGATATGGTCAAACTATTTTTGTATTTAATATTATGTTTTTATGTAAATATCTAACTGTTTTTTTCTTGTTGTAAAGTGGGTTGATCTCAGCGACCTCACTTTGGGAGCTCCCATTCGTTGGAGGGGTATATGAGCACCTGGTCTGGCAACCATTTTGTGTACTCTGGTCCAAAGCAAGAAACATTATTCAAAAACAAATAAAGCTTTTGGATACCAGCCATCTGAGTGTGCTATGCATTTTTCCATTTTTATTTTGCTGTTCCTTGCATTTGCTCCTCTACAAGAACTTTGGTGGGTGTTTCCTGTTTCATTCGATTTTCCTCATCACAAACAAACCTGGAGTTGTGTATTGTTTCATTCACACATGTTTAACACACAAACCAGAAAACACTCTGTTCCAGCTTTTGATGTCATGTGGTAATACAGGAAGTGCTCCACTGTGTGATTTGACTCCACCTTCATTAGAATCATGTGGATAATTGCAGTCCTGGAATTGCTTCTCTCCACTGAACAAAATGTAAAAGATAGCTATTAACTGACACTACATGACATCACAAGGTGGAACAGAACATTTTGAGCTTTCCAGATGTAGACAGTAATAATAAATGATTACTCAAGCATGTGTGAATGGAACAAAACACAATTCCAGGTATGCTTTTGATGAGTTAACAGCATTATAACATAACTTAAAGCACTCAAAGAGTAAATTTTGTATAATATAGGCTCTTTAACTATGTACTCTTTCATATCTTGCTGCATAAAGTAATTCTATGTTGCTGTTTTAAAACACATGAAATTAAGTATGTCACTTTTCTTTCCACATAAATTATGGTTAAAAGGTGTGGATATATTATCTAATAAAAAAAATCTTACAGATTACTGATGAATGATATATTTTTCGTAAATAGTTTAGGCCTAATTACTTCTTATTTTAAGCCTGAAAGAAAAACATGCACTGGCCTTATTATAAATTCATGAAACCACCCTTACGTATAGCATTATTGACAGGTTTTATAGCATACAGCTCACATCCCAAGGCTGTTTCTTTAGTAAGGGTTTGTCTCACATCCGTGTATACCGCGTCTGCTTTTTTCTCACCGCAACAATATTTTATGACTTCTGTGCCAATGAAACGTGGTGTGAATACCAAGGAACAGGAATAAATCAATGTTTTTACAGCCAGTTGAGTGGAGAATAGAGAGGGGTCTTCCGGTTTTCGTCCATAACATTATTGTATCCGACGCGTAGAGGCCCAGGAGAGGTGGAGGTATGGATTCACCATGGAAACCTGCCTGAGACTTCGTTTACATTAGTCACCATAGAGACAGCCATGTGGGGATGACCAGCGGTTTGCTATCATTCAAGATAATATAATACAACAAATATGAAAATATGAAAGCTAAATCAAAAACTAAGTAAAAATAATCAGCAATGGCCAACTACAACCGTACGACTAGCGACAAACCTTTGTACATGTGGTCTATATGAATATATGAAAATATAAATTATTTTTGGTCGACTAAATGTGCTATAAAACAAGACAAGTTAACTTTAAAAACATAATTCGTCATAAATTTGAAATGAACAGAATGTTATGTAATTGGAAAGAAAAAATATAAAATAATGTACAAACTCTGGTATATTTAACAGATAGACCACAAAATAATAATATTTGATGGAGTGGTGCAAGAAACACAACTGTTCAAAGTACTTCATCTTGTATCATAAAACTTGTAAAAATAATGTAAAATCTGATCATAATCTGATTTCTGGGCCTAAAAATTATTTAAACGACAGGAAAACCACAAAATCTGTTGTACGTAATATAAAGGTGATCAGAAAAAAATGAGATGATTTTGCTTTTTATACGTCATTTTAAATATCTTATAACTCCAAGAAATCGAATAATAATCTGATTTAGAGTGTGCATAACCATAGTCAGTGTAAAACATAGCACTCAACAGCATGGTGGTATGAAGTGTCTCATGCATGACTACTCCACTCCAAGAAGTACAATTTTATTAAAAAGATACTCAAGTAAAAGTACCTAAGTGAATATAGTAAACAAGCAAACAGCTCTACCACCTCTGCTGGTACATAGCGTTGTTTTACTCACTCATGAATCATCTATGAGTCACACTGAAAGCAGCTGTAATTGTCGCAGTTGGGGCAGTGCATTTCCATGACAGACAAAAGCATGAATCAGCGTTTCGTCCTCTGACCTTGGAGGTTTGAGGATGGGTTTGTCTGTCTGTGTTGCTGTAGTATCAGAGAAAGCAGGTGAATAAACAAGAGTCAGCAGAGGGGCGTCCAACAGCTCCAAAACAGCTGACATCAGGGCCAGCACAGCACAAAGCCCCTGGGACGAGACGCAACAGGGGGCTAATGTCAGAAAGACTATTAAGGTAAACGGTAGGGCTGCTAATGCTGTTTAAAGAGTCAGCAAGAGTTAAACCATCAGGTGCAAGTTAATTTGTATGCTTCTGTTTGTGAAAAGCAGATTGCAAGATTAGCTATATAATTAAAGTCGCACATTGTACGTTTTCTTATGTAATCTTAAACCCTCCATCAGAAAAGTTACATTGTGAACATGATTATAAATGTCACAATATAAGCTAGGGATGTATCGATTCAGCTCTGATACCCAATATCCACCAGTACCACTGCAGAGACTAAAAACAACAAAAGTTTAAACATTTTGAGATTTCTGGGCCGACTACAACCAGCATATAGTCTTAACATCCAACTGTATGCACAACCAGGATATCAGCTGATACGATATTTGGAAGCTGATATTTGGTCCAGCAATATTTTCAGTATCAGCCACATTATTCAATACCACTATCAAATCTATGCTCCCTAATATATATGCTTAGTTAGAAGAATAGCTTTACTGGATGAGCTAATAAAATGTTTCCTTTGAAAATGTTTCTTTAAAACAACAATGTCTGTAACCCAAACAAACATTTATGCTATCCATCATTCAGGATTCAGGTTTAATGTTGATGAGCGATTAAGTGTTTACAGTAAGTACTCATGTCTTTATAATAAAGACATAACATTAATATGATGTTACGCTCACTTGAACACGCCTAAGGAAGTATGTAACTTCCTTTGTTATGTCAAAATGTTTCTTTCAAATGCTCTTTTCTGACACTTACACGCAGGCTTAGACATGTTTTGTTATATTGACAGTAACTCCACGTCAATGGGCGGGGCCAGGGCGGGTTTCCTCTTCTGTCAATCATCGGTCTTTTGTCTGTGAATAAACCGTTAGATTTTCAATAAATACAAAACAATGTGATATATACAGATTTAGGCCAAGCTGAGGTCAAATTTTGCTTTATAATTATGACAAGTGAATATCGTTTTTCTGTAGTGGCTAGAGACTTGTAATTGTAAAAGCGTGATTGTGATCTTTACTGTAATAAAAGTTTGCAATGGTCCAAAATTATTCCAAATTTACCTTAAGGATTCTGAGCATCTTCACTATACCCCCACAATGAGTTTCTAACATCTTTTCACAACTTTTAGAGGCCAGAGTGAAGTTTTGCACTATGGTAATTCTAACAAAACCAAATGCAGCCTCAGAATATTTTTTCTTGACCACTTAGGCTTCCAGGTGAATTGGCCCATATTACCTTTTTAACCACATGTTTCTGAAAATCTATATTTATAAAAGCAAATAAATCAAATATTTAGAGTGCCCTTTTGAGAATCTAAGCCCTCGATCATCCCTGAATTAGATGAAGACAGTACACAATTGATGTATTTTGACCTCAGCAGCTACTAATACGATATATCAAACTGGCTCAAATACATGGGAAAAAAATAATCTGCAGGCCCTGTCAGTTATAGTGATTGAATGAACAATTATGGGCTTTGATATCTATGTCTACCGAAGTCTAAGTACTTGGCCCTTTCCCATTGCAGCACCTTTTTTACCTAAAGCCAAACAAGAATGCATAAAGAATATGAACAACTCTTATTTGAACACTCATATGTGGTAAAAGATTTTTGTGAGTGAATTTGTAGTAATTTCAAATCATATAAATTGGGGAACATGATCAAAATCAGCCCTACCTATCAAACAACAAACAAACAATATACATATTCATATACAATATACCTGTACTGGGGCACAAATTGCCTAAGAAACACAGGGAAAAAAATCAGATACAGGCCCTTTCAGTTATAGTGAAATTAATAAATAATTATCATAATGATGTCTATGTCAATGCAATAAGTCTACGTAATAAGTACTTGGCCCTTTACCATCGCCGCACCTTTTTCACCTAAAGCGAAACAAGAATCAACTTTCTCATGTACTTAAATGTTTGACAAACTCTTGCTCAGCAAAAAACAGGTGTCACAGTGCCTTTAACACAGCAGATTGTTACTCATTAAGCTGTATCTTGGCCCCATTCAGTAGATTATTAGACATTCATTTAATCGGCGCTAACGTCACGGCGTCAGGATCTAGGCACACAGTCAGACAGGGAGCAAACAGAGCAGAAGGCCAAGCACACCTGTTTGAGAAGGACACGAGCTCCAAGCATGTCTCCAATGGAAAAGCACCACACTGACGTCAGATGAAAGCGATTCAGGGGAAAATGGGACACACTTTATGGGCTTTCTGTGATGTTAAGACATGTTTACGAAGTGAATAATGTGGTTGGAAATGATAAGGGGATAGGTCACTGTTTCTGTGGTGTATGTTTCTGTGGTATAGATGAAAAGGAAATAATGGTTCACAAATGTCAGTGTTATTTTTCGTATATCTGTGTGACAATCTTTATTAGCTACCAGCTGTATTTATTTAAATTAACCACAGAGACAAATATGTATAGGGTAAATTAGCTTGTACCAAATTCATGGACAAAACAGGTCCGTAGAAGATATGAAATGTGTTTGAACCTGTGTAATATTTTCCCTTTTTATAATTTTTAAAACAAAGCTAACTTAACAGATGGGTGACATGGCCAGCATTTCTCCCTCAAACTGGTACAGATTTTTGATTCAATTTTACATTTTTCTTCTTTTAATAATAATTTCAGACTTTGAATCCATGTCAATAAAAACAAAACAAAACAAAAAAACACGTTTTTACTGACAGAGGATGGTCTAAATACCTCTCGATTTGAAAGCCTCAGACTTAACACTGACAACATTTTTTATCTTGATTCTATAAAAAAATAGTCATTACATATCTTTACTAACAGGTGCTGTGACAGTCATTTGAAGAGGATGAACAGGCTGGGACTGAGTACGTCAGAGGACTACAGCTCATGTTAAATGTTTTGGAGATGAAGTCAGATGTGTCTAGATTGAGATGGCATGAACAGAAGGGAGAGAACAAATATATGGGACCTGGTGAGGTTACAGCTACCAGAAAAGGAGAACAAGAGAAAAATGTAGTGTGTGCAAAACTGCTGTGATCAGCTTTTCTATGGGCTGTACCTCAATTTAAAAGGTCCTATATTATGCAAAACTGAGCTTTTAACAATTTAGAACATTGTCATCATCAAAAACATACCTGGAGTGTTCCGTTTCATTCACACATGTTTGAGTTATCCTGCATTATTAGGCTGTCTCCATCTCCATAGCTCAAAATGCTCTCTGATATCATGAAGAGGCAGTTTTCAAGTTATCATCTACTTTTACCTTTAGCTCTGTAGGGATTGGCAATTCCTGAAACAAAACACAACTCCAGGTATGTTTGTGATGAGGAAACAATATTATAACAGAACATAAAATAGCGTAATATAGGCCCTTTTAAGGACCACTGGACTACTACTAAGAAATCCAGTGAATTAACATGTAATGAAGACAAAAAACAATAAATACAAGTACAACTATTTGCTACCACAGCACCACTAATGCCATTATGCCTTCTCCAATACCAGTATGTTGAATCTATGGTGTTCCTAATATTATGGCAATCCAATTTCAGTCCCTGAATCCTACTCCGTCTTACAGTGTGTGGGTGTATTTTGCATCATTTATTGTGCAGGTCTATATTTTATGTGTGCTTGCAGTCTGCTCTGAATTACCTGTCCGAAAGATAGAGAGAGCGTGGACTTACTGCTTCTATTAAGAGCAGCCATCACTCACAGTTTGACAGGCAACAGCTCAATGTAACAGAAGTGTGAAGCTGCGGCCTGTCTGCAGCTATGTCAATGCACCATCACTTATCTATGTGATCGCATGGAAGTATGTATGGATAGCATATTACTGGTGGTATTCATTAAACCTTTCATGATAAATATATTGAAATATATGAAAAATGGAACAATATTTTTTGGCGGTCCGTATTTATCTTGTGGACATTTTCTTTGCACTACTGGGAATTTTTTGGCAATACAAAAAGATTAAAATCGTAAAAGGTTGAACACATAACTTCTATGACCCAGATGCAAACCAAGTACTGCTGTTTATTTATTGCAGCTCATGATTTTTTAACAATATTGTAGATTTAGAATAGTTTTTGTGGTTTAAATCTGCTTTAGAGATACTGTGTCAAATTAGTTTCAATATTAAAATCATCCATGTTTACTTCATCAGTACACCGCATGTCAAATTTTTTGTATCGTGACATCCAGTGCACTTAAAAATGAAAGGAACAAAGAGATGAAAGTCAGAGAGGTAGCTTAAAAAAAAAAAAAAAAAAAAAAAAAAAAAAAAGAGTTATGAACATATTCCATTTAATTTCTGTGATTGTTGGGTGTATCACAATTCATCTATTATTTGAGTAATTGCAGAACACTAATTTAGAGGGAGTTATTTACACAGGCAATATGGCATTCCAACCGTGACATTTATTTTCCAATTGCACTTTTAAAGGATGCACAATTCTGAAAAAAAAAAAAAAAAAAAAAAAAAAAAAAAACAGTTTTGCTATCAGACTTGAAATTTCATGTTTAAAAAGTAGGATTCTCTTCAAACTAGTACACATTTTAAACACGTCCAGAAGCAGTAACATTTGAGAAAAGAATGAAATATTAACTATTAAAATAATACAAGAGTCCGATGCATTACTAAACACGTTTTCTAACTACAGATGAAACAAGACCTTTTGTTTGTTGCAGACATGACATAATTGACAATAATTCGATAATTACACCTTCTCGGGCCTGTCACAATAACAAATGTTGAACTGTGACATACTGCCGAGGTAAATATAGACGATAAAACGCTAATATTGAAACTAATTTTGTGCTTTAAATCAGCTCTTGAGTTATTGTGTCAGTGGCATTAAAGTATTTTAAATGTACCATATTACAAAACCATGAACTGCAATAAATAACACAGCAGAATGAAACACTTTAGTACTTAGTTACATCTGTAATGAGTCATAGAAGTTATTCATTCAACTTTTTACTGTACATCTTAAGTCTTATTATATAAACAAAGAAAACCCCACAAACTGCAAAGAAATTGTACACAAGATAAATACTGCCCCCCCAAAAAATACTGTTTCAGCTTTTATATACTGAAAGATAAGTTGATATAGTAATTATCAGGACAGGCTTACCTTCTCAGTTTGATTCAATTTCAATAATAAGCAGCCGTACTTTGTTTCTGGTGAGATTACTCTTGTAGCCTTATCATTCATTCAGACATTTCGCCTCTACACTGTGGTCCATCTCCAGTATCTATTCAACCATCAAAACACCGGCTTCGTTACCTCACCCATTCAATCCAAGGTCAAACCATTCCACCTCTATAACACTTGAGCACACACAGAAGAATACAATCTCACCCGACCATCCTCTGACATATTTCTCCTTTGTGACAGCCTTATGGCCCCCTGGAGCTTCCTTTGGCCTAATACATGCCTCTACCCCCACCCCAACACTTTCAATATCATTTTGTATGCCCAATCTCTCTAGACCTCCTCCCACTCCTCCTCTTTCTCCTTTTTCAATATTTTGCTGCAGTTTGCCGTAGATCTCAGTTGGAAGCAGCGGAGCCTTTGGGGAAATATGCTAAGCCTCTTTGAGACTATTTTCTTCAATGTTACTTCAGTACACAATGTGTCAGCAGGTATCACAAACATCACAATTTTGTTTTCTTTTTAAAATGTGAATAGAAATAAACTACTGACCTGGCACAGCATCAGACAAGTGCTTTCTTCACTCTTGCATACTGATTAAACTCCAGAGAGCACAAGACTGCACACACACACAATGTAATCTAAGGGGAAGTGGATCTTCTTTTAGAAAAGTGGAAGAACAACTAAGCTATTTACTTTTACATGGCCCAAGAGATTCAATTTACAAAGTACAAGACTGTGCCGTTTTGTAGAGTTGTACAATGTGTTAAAAAAAATAAAAATAATGTTTTCCATTACCCATGGATAGAGCTTGGCAATTAATCTATTTTTTAATCAAATTGTTCGAATGGTTGGAAGGGTGCTAGAGTGAAGAGGGCTTAATGTTTTTAATCGACATGTCTACAGCTAATCCTGTTGCAGTAATAGCACATATTTGTACTTTTGGTTGAAATTGATCTATAATGCAATATATTATACAAAGACTACTTTTAAAGCTACCATGTGCAAGTATATTTGTTTAGTTGTTTTTTCACCAGTAGATGCAGAATTGAAACCCTCTGACCCTCACTGTCTTTGCTCAGGCTCACCTGTACATTCTGGACCTGAAAGTGTCGATACAGGAATGATCTAACAGAAAAAATGAACTCGTAGGGGGAAGTTCCAGCATGGTCAGCTTTGTAATTATTGTTTAAACAACCTCAGGATGTAAGAGTAGTTGCATAGGTTTTAAAGTATAATTTTGTTTTATGATTACACTAGACTATTATTATAGGATCTTAAGATAATGTTTTGGGACTTATATGAGGTTTATCCATAACATTATCAGTCAAGAGCGGTTTACACATGGGAAATAGTACAGGCTGTGTAGTCAATCTCTACCCTCTCTGCTAATTGTTTCATTTCAAGTTTAATACACCATCCAATACACCTAGAGTGATCAAAATTGTTTATGCAGAAAATTAAGTCCTATATTGCCTGTGATATATCCTGGAGACCAAGTTTATTTTCAATGAACTACATAATATTAGGTCATAAATTCATATTAGAATCTCAGCACAAGATTAAATTACTAAAGTACAATGAAGAGACTCGGATCATGATCAGATTCTGCCTTCTATGCCTGTAACATTATCCGAAGCTAACCCCATTCTATTCAGTGAGCCCAAAGCAACCATTCTACCAAACTACAACATTAAAACAAGTCATGTTTTGTCCTTTGGCTTTGATATTCCCTGTAGCAGCACATGGGGCTGTACAAACTATTCAAGACTGTGCACCACACCTGAAATTGAATCTTCAGTTGAAGAAATACAAGTGTGTAGTACCAATATTGTGTCCAGTTTCACCGCAGTATCCTTTTGTCTAGTGTAGTATGCTAGAGCAGGGCAGTCAGGTTTAATCAATTTGAAAATTAATTATGATTATATTAAATTGTAAGACATTTAGAATCAACCTGAGGTGTGCAAAAATATCAAAATATCGATATATTGTGATACTAAATTACATGATACTGTATTGTTATCGTGGGTTGCTGTATCGATACATACCACCAAGAGTATTTTTTGGTATGTTTTACCAGTTTTGTTGTTTACTTAAGGGAAAGAAACCTGTATATACATTTATACACACATATTCACTGTTTTGATTATTAAAATAGAGATAGAGTGGTTATTGTTGCTGTTTACAATACATTTTAGCAATATATCAGAGTATTCTGTGCAATATATCAATTATCGCATGGATCATGATAATAACGTATTGTGAGTCATGTTTCATGTATGATGTCAAATTGTGAGGAATCCTGTGATTCCCATCCCCAGAAGAAATACAACAATAAACACAATTTTAAACACAAACTACAATGAATACAAGCTCTTGTGTCTTTTTCTAACAGTTACATTGCCATGTTTCTCTTAATAATAATACTAATAATAATGTAACACTCAAGTTCGACATGATGTGGATCAGATTCACGCTGTACGGTCAGAAAGCACACATCTTTGTTTGTTTGTGGGTCAAGAGGAGGAAGCGTTTGTCACAGTGAAGTCACTGAGCAGAAGACACAGCAGGACTACGGGACATGGTGACCTGGACTGCAACTGAAGGACTGAGGAGGAGGTTATACACACAATTTAAGAGGATGAAAATGTGAAATGGTCTATGCTTGTTTCCTTTTGGTGTTATGAATGGAAAACTATTTGGAAAATCAATTTTACAAAGATGTATCTAAAAACATTTGTCTGCTATTTGCCATAGTAATAATCAATGACATTCGAGGATTTTTATTTTATTTCAGACATTTTAGATCGCAATACTCTAATAATATATAACAGGTTTTTCCTTGACCCTTTATGATACATCACCACACAACACATTATAAACACAACAAAGTGTCACACCATGATGCCGCTCATTCAAACCAACCAACCTCCTGTCTAATAGAAAAAAAGGAGTGTATTTATGAAATCCAAGCTATACAGGTGCAGTACCACTAGTAATGAAGAATTTTAAAAAGGTCTTTTGATGAGAGGTAAAATGTCTTCTCAAACTGAAAAAGCAGTTGACTACCTGTTGAAATGTTATTTTTGCTATAAGTTTTCTTTAAAGGGCCAATATTATGCTGTTTTCTGAACTGTTATAATGTTGTTTTTTCATCAAAACATACCTTTAGTTGTATATTGTTTCATTCACACATGTTTAACACATAAAACTTTGCATATTTTTAGGCTCTGTTCTTCTTTTAATTGGAAAACAGTCTGTTCTACTTTGTTTTGTCATGTGATAAAACAGGAAGTGCTCCACTGTGTTTTTAAACTACATATAACTTCACTACAATCATTTGCATCATTTCAGCCCTGCCAATTGCCAATCTCTACTGAACTACAAGTAAAAGGTAGCTGTTAACTTGAAAACTACCACTTCGTGACATTACAAGGTGGAAAATAGCATTTTGAGCTTTGGAGAAGTATACAGATTAATAATAAAGGATTACTCAAACATGTGTGAATTAAACAAAACACAACTCCTAGTATGTTTTTGAAAAGGTAACAACACTATAGCATGGCTTAAAACTCACAAGAGTCAATTCTGCATAATACAGGCCCTTTAAAGAAATCATGCACATAAATTTTACAGTCACAGTGCTACAGGTAATGCTCAAAATGCTCTTCAGTAATGGGATAAAACTGCTACAAGGGCATCCCCCACATGGCTACAGTGTTTCCCTGAGTCACCTTCACTGTCCCACTGCTGCTGCTGCTGATGTTATTGGAGAGAGGAGAGAGGGAGGGAGGAGGGACAGAGGAAAGAGAGGGAGAGGGGAGGAGGGGTGTGTTCAAACTGTCCACTAGAGCACGTGCACCACTGCTGTCTCTGAGTCCAGGGCCGAAGGCTTAAAATAGATCTGATCCTATAATGGACTCAGGTTTATGATCATTAATACTCAGCACAGCAGCACACGTGTCACTCTCAGATATGATATCACTCTCCCTGCTATACACTCACAAAAGGGACCAACAGGGACCAATGTCAGTAAAGCGAATTCCTGTAAATGCTTTAACCAACAATTTTCGAGCAGAGAAATTTGATTATTTTGTTTCAAATGTGATTGCAGTTTCAGATTCTGGCACTGTTTTAACGGAAACAATTTACACAGCAAAAGCTGCACCAACTGGACCACCACACAATCACGTCATTATTTAGACTAGGTGGAAAAAGTTATTTGTAACAGCCAGCCCCTATAAATGATCAAACTTTTCAGTTGACCCTGAAAGATTAGGAAATAGGTTATTTTTAGCTTATTTGGCATGTTTTGTGTTGATTTAGTTTGCCATAAGAAAACATTTAAACACCGTCAGGTACAAAGAGGTAGGCTTGAAGGCTTGAAGATTTTTGCCTTCTGAAGATCCATAGTGTTAATGTACAACATATTGATGAAATTTACATTTTGGGATGATTAATTATTAATGCCAATAGACAGACAATATGTTAGCAAACCATTAAAAAAGGGGGAAAACAGCAGTGTATGAGAATTTGCAAGAAAGCAAATGGACCATAAATCAACCAAAAAGTGTGAAAATACCACTTCATACCTTTGTTTGAAAATTAACACTGCAAGTTTGTTTTGTTCTTCCACTTCTAGTTAAAAGCCACTCTCCTTTTAATAGAGCTAACATGAGAAAAAATTGCCCCAGACAGGGTGTGTGTATGTGTGTTTGTAAATGGGAAGGGTTGGATTTTGGACTGGTTTAAAATTAGATTAAGATAAAAGAACTGTAACAAAAGAAGACAAACAAAAGTCTGACCAACGTCCTGTTTTGACCACAACAGCACCAGACCTTTCACTTTTCCACTTCTATTACAGTTACTATGTTTAGGGATGACATTTCCTTATATACTGGCACATGTCCCAATTAGATTAACCCCACCGTACCACAAGTCTTAAGTGAATGAAATTTGCTTGTTGTCATGGCTATGTTCCAACTATTCCATATGCCCTATTGAAATATACTGATTCTGTTAGGCCCTGTAGTTCCAGTGGGATAGCTCTAATAAGAGAAGGAATGAGAAAGACTAACTGAATTTGTACACAGAATAAGAAGTATAAGTATTTTAAATATTAAGAAAATAGTGGTATGGAGAGTCCATATTGGTGGAGCTGAAGTTGGCGGGATAGCGTTAATAAAAATGTGTTTATGTGCTTCTGTGGGCTAGTGTAGGATGCACCAATACAGATACCGATACTGGTATCTAATATCAACACCGATACTGAAAAAATGGCTGGATCAGATATTGGTTTCATAATATCGGTTAAGACGAGATTGTGATAGGGACTATTTACAAGTAAATTTTAGCCTAAAACATCTCATATTTGAACTTTTATTCATGCAAAGCTTTTCAGTAATTATTTGAAAGATAAATAACAGTTGTATAAGATAACTGGATATCTTGGGTAATAAGTTAACTGAGTTTTAAGGAAATAAGCATCATTTTCAGTCTCTGCACCGGTATTGATTCATATCAGATATCAGCAAATACTTTTAAAGTCAAAGTATCAATATCGGAATCAGAACTGAAAAAGATGGATCCCTGAGTTAGCGTGATCGGACTAGTTTTGTATGGCAATAAAAAATAGCTGTGTGGCTTGTCAAACAAACTCAACTGGATTCAAGAGGTTCTAGGTTTTAAAACAGTATGTCCATATTATCAGAGCTGAGGTTTTTTGTTTTTTTAATGTTTGTGGCTAAATGGGGGTAGTTAGGCCTACTAGCTCAAATCACCAGAGAAAAGAGGTGAAATTTTGACAGATGGCTGTTGTCTCAGGAGACTCCAAAGATGTCCCTCTCGTGTTGTTCTCTAAATACATGTCTGTGTGTTTTTCTTTCATGTTTTCACTCACATTAACACCACACAGTAAGGTTGGAAACTGCCATTTCTATAAGGCAGTGTGAGCAGATCTGATCTAAAAGCCAGACATTAAACAGGAGTTCAAAGCACAAACTAAAGCAGAGACTTGTTTACAGATAACCCTACAGGCTAATCTATGCCCTTAGAATAGTAAATAATCCGGCTACACATGCACACAACACATAACAAAGCAATGCATATATTTATGAGCTGCTACTACAGAAAAACAGTGATAAAAGTGTCACAGACTGCCAGCAGCAAAAAACAGGACTTTCAGAGATTCACTGAAGCTGCTTTGATCTCAACAAATAAAAATCCCTTTGTCAGTGAATACGATGATATTTATAACAGGGATCAAAGAACAAACATGAACAAATGGACCTCATTCCACTCAATAAGAATATATCTCATTTTGCTATTCTTTTTCGCTTGGTACATTTTCTAATAATGCTGAAAATCTACAGAGTTAAGTAGTAGTATTAGGAGTAGTAGTAGGTAGTAGATAGTAGGTAGTAGTAGTAATAGTAGTACTACAAGTTGCAACTGAATATAGTGTAATTCATCTTGAGAGTATTATTTCAAAGTTCCAGTACTTTTTTGGAACTTGCTTAGAGTTTTCCTCCCACCTCGTGTGGACAGCAGGAGGGACATCTTTTTGAACATATTTGGACAGAAGGCTTTGTGTTCAGTCCCAGAAACAGTAAAGCAAAGAACAGAGCCAGCAGCAGAAGTAGAGCATCAATTAAGGGCACGGTAACCTCAGTGGTACTGTCATGTCCCACAATGCATCACTGCAACAGCTTCTATCAGAGGAAACTAATATGAACTTTCACTAAGTCAGGACCCTGTCTAACCTATTGGACTAGATCTTGAGTCCCGATGATACTGCAAAAGTATGTACGGTACACCCATATCAATTTTTCCCCAGGCATTTCTGAGTGGTGTGTGCATTTGATGTCTTTCCAACAGTTTATCAGATTCAAATATTTTGTCTGTGCCAAATCTCTTTTCAAATCTCCTTACATATTACAAAATACAAAGCCAATTCAATCACAACAAAACAACTCTTATAACATTTTGTGCTATAATTTCAGAACAGCTCTAAATTACAGATGGAAATTACACAGATCTATTCAAAAAGGTTTCTGCAACATCAGCAAAATAAAGTGAATATCCAGAGTAAAGTTATCAGAAGTATAGGAAATTACTATTAATCTTATACTTAATACTAATTTGAACAAATATCAATGTTAAAATGAACAAAAAAAATCACACAGAAAAATCACATAAACAGGACAAATATGACCTTTCCTGAACAGTTTTAAAATCAACTTGAGCTTTATTAGAACTAGGCTACCGTAAGACTACATGGTAACACAAGAAAAGTGCTTTTATCTTGTGCTGAAGCGAGTCTATTGTCTAAAAAATTGATTTTTAACTATCACTGAGGAATTGACCAACTACCAGTAAATAGTCTTGTATAAGTATGTCCAACCAGGAGGATATCAGCTGAATCAATATTTGGAAGCCAATATCTTTTTTTTTTTGTATTGGCAGGGATATCTGATGCCATTATCTGAACAGTGCATCCCTACTTTAATTTCTGTAATATGTTTCAGTATTTCCACACCCTCTGGAGTCTATAAGTCCTATATACACAGAAGCCAGTTAACAAAATCCTCTCCCCTCACTCACTGAAGACGTCTGTTGTGTTTTTTCCTATCTCTTCTGTACTTGCACATACAGCACCTGTCTCCCGCTGAGGTCCACGACTCACCTGACACTCAAAGCTCAGGCCGTTACTGCTGAATTATTGAGAGACAAACACAGACACAAGGTGCACTGTCCCATTAGAGGAGCGAGGAGCACAGGGAACCGGACACCTGCCTGCCCCATAGGATAACACAGAGGAACTACCATAAAAGCACAGACACTGTAGGAGGCAACGAGACTTTAGGGTTAAGTAAGTATTGGAATAAGATAACATATGGTTAGAGGTTGATATTACAGAAATCTTCAAATAGAGCACTGATATTTTAACATTTTTATGATTAATTAATTGAATTGTGATGTTTCAGTTATGTTTTCTAATGCAATAAAATTTTACAAAAACACACACCAAAGTTCTTGTAGACAAACAGTGAAAAAAATGCATAGCACACTCAGATGGTCGATGTCCAAAAGCTTTTTTTTTTTTTTTCAAATAACGTTTTGGCAAAAGGTCTTCGTCAGATCATTTTCTTGCTTTGGACCACACCATATTGTGTTTTTTGCTGAAACATTATTTAAAAATTTTAAAAAAGCTTTTGGACATCGGCCATCTGAGTGTGCTATGCATTTTTTTTTCACATCAGAACTTTGGTGTGTGTTTCTGATTGCAATAACCAAAAAAAAGTTTACACACCTTCTTCATTGATATTTCTGGACTAGAATATAATCAACACTTTAAACACATGGTAAGAAGGGATGGTATCAGTTATCTGCAATATTAGAGAATTTCCCCAGATATCATAACTAATACATCTAGTATTGAAAATTTAGCAAATATTTAGGACTGATATTTTTTCTGCACTGCGCTAGTCTCTGTGTGCTCCAGTGTCATTCCAAGTTTGTCCTCAGTGCATCAGAATTGTGTTTTTGAGTGGAGAAAATTAGTGAAAATATTAATTAATTCATATCCTAGATAAAATTTCATATAGTAATAGGTTAATTTGGAAACATCACTATAACTTGACTATGGGACTATATAGTAGATTTTAAAAGCTTAATATGGGTACCAGCAAAAATCTGCCATAACAGCATGACGAATAGCAGATTTCAGTATCAGCTCCATAAAAATCCGTATCACACCATTCTTATGACAAGGCCCACAAATTGTAAAGTAAAGTTCAAGCTAAGTAACTTCACCCTCCTGTAAACATTATAACACTGACTGAGATTCTGCAAGATCAAAGTCCCCAATTACTCATTCACAATAAAATATACATACAAAGTGGGTTGCTCACGAGCATATCGGTAGGGATACATTTCTACTCTACATGATTTTTTTCCTACATGATTGTTATAATATCATTTATTTGTTCTAATAAATAAGATTTTGACTACATCACAAGCCCATATGGTGTCATGCTATTAAAGTAGTACTACCATTTCCCCCATATGTATATGTCTATACACGGACATGCTCAGACAGGTGAGAGTACAATAATGACTGTATTTTTAGCTCCTTCTGTCAGTTTCCTGATGGAGTTTGATGACAGCACTGAACAGGCTGCATGCATTTGTGTCCATATTAACACAATGCATGGGTTATGTAATTTCTTTGACTTGGTAATAGCATGGGCTGTGTGAGTATTATGGAAACTGAGGATCTATCCAGACTGACACATAGAAACACAGAGTTTGTATGACAGAAAATACCCAGTACACATTTGTACAATAAATAGGCTTGTCATGATAATTACAATATGGGCTTTTCATTCAATATATGAAAGCTAGAACAATATTTTTGGGGGTTTAATATTTACCATGTGTATGTTTTCTTTGAAATAGTGGGAAATTTGTGGTTGTTATTATAAATAAATAACTTCTATGATTATAGATACTAACTAATTACTAAAGATCATGTTTTTTTTTTTATATAGTACATCAAGATTACATTTTTGGGGATAATTCCGCTTTATTGTTTGGTTTCAATATTATCATTTAATATTATCTATATTTACTTCAGCAATATATCGCAATTCAAAAATCGTGACAGGTCTAGTGGTAAAAAATAGACAAGACATGGGAGTGAAATAAATTTATTTGTCTAGGTTTGTCAGGATAATTATTATGTTAACTTCAATTCAACATCAGTCATTCAATAAATCATACATGGAACAATATCTTTTTGGGCTCAGTATTTATCTTTGTAAAAGTGTGGAGATTTGGGGTATTTTTGTGATTAAGTGACTTCTATGGCTAATTATTAATGTTATTTATTTGTGTATATGATAAGGTCCATTTAAAAATGGTTAACCAGGATAATCTTGCATTTCTAATCAGTGGCATAAAGTAGTTTAAATTTTATTGTTTATAGCAGTATATACTTGTACCAATATATTCAAATTTTGTTATCATGACAGAGCTGTCTTGTGCATTATCTTTACAGGAAAAGAGTAGCGCAATAAATTGAGTGTTTACCCACCGTGAATAATGGGACATTGGGGAATAGGAAAATGGTTTATACTAAAATTTCATGCAGGGAAAAGGTTTAATACAATTTTGACATCCCAATGATGATTTAAAAACAATCTAGGAAAAGGTCCAATTTTGTCCTACTTTTTTTCCATCCTAGTTTCAGTATTCAGTATTGCTTTTTGACAGCCCAAGCATGCTCTAAGGTAAATAGTGAATGAATGGGACTGGGTAATTGAAATTTGTACCGGACACTGGCTCGTGCTCGAGGTGCTGTTACCGGAGGCAGCCATGTTGAAAGCACACATTAACTACAACTGAACTGTAAAATCAGCAGAAAAAGTAACAGAGCTGATCACTTTGAGGTGAATAGGACACAAAGAAGGTGAAGAGAAAGTCCAACTTAGACTGCATATCTCCTACCACAGCCAACAATAAAATCCCCTGCCTATTATTGCCTGCCAATCTTTGCCTGCTACCATTGTAATCTACACTAGGATCACTGACATCTCCAGCTAGCAGGCTTAAAGGTGCACTATGTAACTTTTCTTTCGGTGGTAGGGGCACCTGCTTGTCAACATGCAGATGTTATTGCTTGGGGAGTGTGCCTACGTTCCCTCAGCCAGCCAGTTCTCTCAATTCTCATTTCATCAATTTTTTTTCCCAAAATTAGGCCCTATGTTCCCACCTTTCCTTTATCATCAATTTGCATCAGATTCTATCCCCATTTCTCCCAATTTGGTAGTCAATTACACCCAACCTATTATCCAGCAGCAGTTGACTACAGATGTAATGTAGAGTTCATCGTGCAAAGGACCCTAGGTTGAAATTACTCTGAATCATCCCTTTAAATGGTGAGGAGAAAAATCTGTTTGTCGACTGGACAAAAGTTTGTTTGGTTAACAAACTGATTTTTCTCCTCACTATGGATTCTACTTTGACAACTGAGAGATTCTTCACACATCCCTTTAAATGCAATATAAATATAAAACAATTACTTTACTTAGAGTTTAATTTTGCGAAAAATCTAAGAAATGAGGGCGCATATGGCTGAGAGAACATAGGACTGGGAACACAGGGCTTATAATTTTCAAACTTTTCAGTAAAAAAAAAATAAAAATCTTAAAAAGTAAGGAACATAGGTCTATGGGAAAATTGGGCTGAGGGAACATAGGGCTGACCCCATTGTGGACTAGAATGTTCCATGTTTATGGAATTAACATGTAACTATCACATTTAAATAATTACAAGTGTTACATTGCTCAAAAAATACTTTGAAAAACATGCATTCTCTCCTGTATAAAAAGGGTTAGCTCTAAGATATCCGATTGGTAACTATCAATAGATCAATTTAGAAAATAAATAACATTTCAGCTGATAGTAACAGGTGTGTGACCCTTCACCTGAAAAGATACGTAGTCCACCTTTCATTTTCATTGTGTACATCTAAAGTATATTCAGTCTGTCCTGATAGAAGCTGATAACACACATGTTATGGCTCCACAATATAAATTACAGACTGACAGAACATGAAATGTCACAACAATCAATAAAATACAATGTTAAGCCCCCTGTATGTCAGATTCTGTAGTTAATTTATCATTATGAAGAAAACTATATGGTGCGATACACATTTCAGAATGGACCTGGTTTGCTGGGGTAACACAACTGAATTCACTATTGTATCTGCACCACGGAGAAGTCATGTGAGTCAGGTCATGCTTTGTCTAAGTATGTTATCTCATGATCTGACATTTAAAGGCTAATAAATTGTTTACCATCTCCCTCAGTCAGTTATATGGAGCTGAAATGAGTGCTTTTCATAAGAATTATTACTGTCAATAAACTCTTTTAACTGGTTTTAACATGTGGTATTAACTCATGTACAACCAGCCTCATCAGGGGCCACTTGTGGTATTTTAGTATGTGTATGCTAAAATATATACTTTTAAATAGGTCTTTTTTCCTACACTCAATAGATCAGCCTAAACCCCTTCGGTCTGTAGAATAACTTGGCTGTTATGGGTTATTTTTGTGTTATTCATGAATAACTGTAACTTAATTAATTATCGGGCCAATATTCCAGTATCAGTCCGCACACGTCATGACATCTTTAAAAAATCCAATCCTTATTATAAACAATAGTGATCACAAAAATCCCTGGCCCTTGTCTGTTTTGGAGAAGTACTTCCTTTAAAATATATAACTCAGTCTTTCCCAAACTTTTTTTTCTGGGAACCCATATTTTAAAAGTCACAAACCATCGTGACCCAAGTCAATAAACATTATTAGTAAATCACAAAATAACTGTGGATTTGACCATTATTGAACATTAATGAGGATATTTTATTGTTGACTGAGTGATCGTGTCTCTCTGAACAATTAGTACTACTCAAGTTTAAAACAATGAAAAACAGTAACTGAATCAGCAATAAAAGGATCCATAAGTCACCTATTTGGCCATTAAATGTAGCTCATTTCTTTTTCTTTTCAACATTCAACTGAACCAGCAATACTGGAACAAAATAGTCAATAAAACAATTACAAAAAGATTAGAAATTATACAAAACATGTCTTAACATTTCAGTATTTCTAATGAGATAGGTGGCTGTCTGTGTTTCTGTAGCGTGTGCAGGAGAAAAGTGCAACAGCAGATCGGTGTCAGAAATGTGGATTACAGACCTACATGCAGATCGTGACAAGGCGACCCAAAAAAAATCTCTTGCGAACCACCTGAGGGTTGCGACCCAGTCTTTGGGAAACAATGATATAACTTATCTCTCTTGTGTTGGTTAATGTTTCCTTCCTAAACATAAACTACTGATGGCTCATACACTGTAATTGCCATTGCCATTTTAGTGGCACACAACATTATCCACAATGGCCTATTTACACTCTATGACCCTATTAGATATTAAATTACTTACATCAATACAAACATGTCTGGATTTGCTCCGTTATTTCTTTGATTACCACAGCACACACATCGTACTCTATTAGTGCCTATTATAGGAATAGAGCAGTTGGCAGATATTTTTTCGTGTAACAGCTTTTATTGCTATGGAAATTTTCTTTATTATACTTTATTATACAAAGTGCTGCCCTGTAGTAAGTAGTTAGTTAGCTATTGCACATCATATAATTTAGGGGAAATTATCTAAACTGTCACTATATATTACCCATTGGCCATTTGCCGGTTTAGTAGGGCTGCACAATGAGTAGTCAACATAGTCAAACTAAATGTATTTCAATTATCAAATCGCAAAAATATTTGAAAAATCTGCCTTTTTATCATCTTTAATCTTGCGGTACCACTGATTTAGACCACTGCAAACATATTCTGAAATATATGGGATTCTTGTATTAGTTTGTCAGTTCATATTTCCGTATTTTCTTAAATCACAAATTACTGCTTTCATTTAGGAGTTGTAAAATGCACACTCTGAGCAGAATCCAAGTTCCAGCCTATTTTCCAATCTAACTGATGTTGCAATTACAATTTCAATTTCCAAAATCATGCAGCCCTACACTCAAAAACATTGGTATCTGAATCAACCATAGAAAACCCCATACTGGTCAATCTCAAGCATATCAAGACAGCACTATTGCAATGAGAGAATGACTGAATAGTAGGGCTGGGAGTCGCCGAGTCTTTCACGATCATAAAACACAATACATGTATCAGGGTATCTGGGTTTTCACGATATGGTAATACATGTGATAATCCATATATTTCACATGATTCTCTGTGATATATTGCTGTTTTTTAAGAACCAAATGCATTTAAGAAACAATATTTCTCTGTTAAACCACTACTTGTGCAAAGTTAATATGAAATTAATCTAATTTAATCATCAAAAAAGTGAATATGTCAAGTTTATTGCATAAACAAGTTCCCTTCAACTAAATAAGCAGGCAAGCAATGTAGTGCAATTACAGAAAAAAGATGCTAAAAAATACACAAGAAGATACCCCCTGGCCAGGGGTGCTCAATACTTCGATCGCGATTTACCAGTCGATCGCCAAGGTCGTGTGGGTAGTTCGCCGTGTCTCGTCTCGGACTCGCGTTTGGACTCGGTCTTGTCTGTCACTCAAGGTCTGACACTCAACAAGTGCGATCATATTTCATTACGGCCGCTGCTGTTGGCAATAAACTTGTAGTGGGGTGCAGGAGCGTGTGGGGCGTCTCAGTGCAGCCCGCGGAGACTCTACGGCACATCACAAACACACACGCTCCCTATGCACGGCTCGTCTGCAACAGCGTGTGCCCTCGTGTACCAGCGTGCATCACAGGGCAGGTTAAACTTCCTAAACATCCTACCTGTCCATCTGCCTCACGTCAGCAGGCCGCCCCCGGCCTTCTTACGCTCTCGCTCCTTCCTGCGTACAGCGAACACAAGCCCCTCCCACAGTGCGCGCTGATTAGAAGAGCAAGACCAAATGTGAAGCAAAAACGAGACTAAATTTGTGTTACAGTGTTGACACAAAGCAGGCCTACAGCATAGAGCGGATCTACAGAACAGGCCTACTGCGACATTTGGCTGAAGTTCGCCTAACAAAAGTGCACAAATGCATCTGCCACGATGTGCGTTTGGTTTGGTAAACGTGCAGAGGCTGGTAAATAAAGAATGCAACTCCAGTTTGGAACTTTAAAAAACAGGTTTAAAAATCTTCCTTCACTTTTTTCACAGTTTTGTGTAAAGTGCCAGAGGAAGTTCTCTTAAAGAAGGGCTTCTCAAACTGTGGGTGATGGTCCAAAAAAGGGGCACAGAGTGTTTCAGTGCAGTTTGCTTGGCTTTATTAGGTAGATCTTTATGACTTATTCATTTTGTAAGTAGCTCGCATGCTGAAAAAGCGTGAGCACCCCTGCTCTTGGCAATATATATTGATACAGCTATCCATAACAATACTGTAACACCAAATTCAGTCTCACAATTTATATTGACATTTCAATATTTTTGCACACCCTCATCAAATAGGGTGAAAGAGATAAGTGCTTTTATAAAAAAATGTTCTGAGAATCCACTACATCCATCCGACACAATATTACACTCACCTATGATTACTGTAATCCAGTAGCAGCCTGTGAAGTGATTATGTGAGCGTGCATGCACCTTAATGCAAAACGCCAGTCCAAGCACTCATATGGCATGGCTAGAGTGAGATGAGCCTGTAAAAATGATTAGGGGACATAGCAGAGGCTTTTATATTCAACAGAAATATCATTGCTAGGTGAGCTAGGGATAAATGGACAAGAGAAATAAATGGTAGTATGAATGGTATAAGCAAAATAGAGTAGTCTCAATAAAAGGTTCATTTCAGCAGCTACATTATGTTCTCCAGTCACCCATATCCTTGTCTTTCACACAAACCACCTTCACTATACTTCCCCTCCACCTCCTGTTTCCTGGCAGCTCTAATCTCACTCAGCATCCCTCTACCCAGCTATATACAATGCACTGTATACCACTGAATATGTTTTAATAACGCACAATACTTAAACACAGTGGCTCTCATACATCTCACACCAAGTACCATATTCAAGATTTGGTTTTCTGAGCACCACCAGATCTAAATCAAGTATATGCTGGGATGTTTCCAGGTGTAAACTAGGGCTAAACCAGGTCTTAAAAGAGACTGCACCATTATCACTATAGTTCTGAACAATAAACTATCCGAAGGAGGAAAAAAATGAATAAGATTTACTGTAAATTACGCAGATATTGAGGAGCTGTCCAAGTAATACCTGAAGGAGCTTGCATACCATCAGTGGTACAGGTACAGTTTGAGAAACACTGCTTTAAGATAATGTGAACCAGTACAAAACTCTGCTATGTTCTACTGTACAGAAGCATCATAGCCTTTAAATGTATATAATTCTTTTGTATTATATTTTTACTCGACAATATTGTAGATTTAAGTATAGCTTTTGATTTTTAATAGTTATTTCTTATTTTTCATTGCATTTCTTTGCTCCTGCATTGCAATATGGGAACTTTTCCATTGTGGGAAAATACTCATTCTGTAACGTAACTATTCTTATAGAAAACAAAACGAAAACCAGTACACCATTCTAGGACAAGCCCCAGCAAACATCCACCTGCGACTGTTTGAACTATTCCCATGAATCTGGCAGGACATGACTTTGTTGCTCTTTCGTCTCTCATCAGGGGGCATAACAAACACCCACAATCTCTCTAAAGCCAAAAATATTGTCAGAGATTTTCACACACCCAACATACTCCTTCTGATTGCTGCTGTAGGTCGCTCAGACACGCTCCAACAGACATAATTAAGAAAATCACATGCAGTCTATAATGGTTCACTGTTATGATGTGCATAACTTAATGAGGTTCAATTTGGGCACGAGTATTTGTAACAGTATTAAAAAAACATATGAAATGCATAGGAATGTAAATGCCTGTGACTTCTTAAACTTGGAGTAACCTCTTTCCTTTAATTCAAATAATAAGTAGCAACATTATATGAATAATACAGAATAAGAGCTGTGTACTCTGGCAATACTACAAAATATCACACTGACCTTAAGTTATTTCACTATATGCAATCTAAATCTACAAAATCAGCACGCCAGAGTAAAGCACAGCAAATTAGATAATAAAAGCTGGACATGTGTTGGGTCATTTGATAAGGAGCATTTTAAAAAGGAGCTACGGTGATGGGGACACCACATCTGACACCTTTATACACGCTCAAGTCCGCAGTCCCGTGCACGCACTGAACCATGCGGTAATTGTGATAGTGTAGAGCCAGAAGTTGCAGCCAGTGCGTACTCACGTGCCCAGGACTTCTTTAAAATCAAATATCTTCTTTATGTCGTCGACTTGTTTCTTCCACGTCTCCCCTCTACCGATATCTCCGTTCTCCCGAGCCATGGCGCGAGGAGGCGGCGGAGGAAGGTGAAGGGATGCCGGTGAGAGAGCGCAAGGGCACCAGCGGTAGACACACACACACACAAGCGCGCAGACAGACAGGAGCGGTGTGTGTCCGTGAATGAACAGCGGAGGAGTGGAGGAGAGCCGCAGCAGCACCACGAGAAGCTCCTCCCGCGGTTACAGCCACGCTCTCCCGCCTCTCTCCTTTCTGGCACGCCCCCAGGTACCTCCACTGCGTAAATGCCATCAAAATTACGCACAGAAATATGGTTGGTTCCTGTCAGGGTTGTTTTACCAAATGTCAAATTTGCATGTGACTAAGTCAGAATTAATTAATTTAGTTGTGTTTTTGTCCGCAGACGCTGCATAAATAGCTGCAATATGTTTTATTAAGTTACTCCTTAATAAAATCCCTGTAAAAAAGCTTGCTATTACCTGTCAGTCTTAATGCTAACACAAATAGCCTAATAAAAATAGGAATTCAGAACAATTAGCTATTTCACAACCCGGACAAATAGGGTTAACCTAAAACAATCACTTTTTACATTTTCAAGTTGTATCCCTTAGAAAATGTATTTATATTGCCCCACAATATGAACAGCATTAATTTGTTAGTCAAGAAAACTCCACTTAAGCTGTAACTACAAACTAAAAAATTAATAATTGAGAATTGATGATGAATGATTGTTATGTTTAGCTAGTTTATTTTGAAAGGCAATCCATGGACTTCCCTCTTCACTTTGTATGCAGCAACTTAACCAAGACCTGCTGCCACCTGCGCTACAACCAACACAGTTAATTGGCGCTAGTTGGTTTGCCTTGATTTCTCATTGTTTCACGTAATTGAGAACGGGCTTAATTTATTTACCACATTAAGCCCTTGACTTTGCACATTTACCAGGTAGATCAATGTGACAAGCGTTTAAGCTCCTCGCTGCTGTTGTCCGGACAGAGGTGTGGACAGTCTATCCCTGTTTGGGACGAGGCGACCGTAAATTCGCACTGCGCCACGGCGATGACAACAGAGGGGACAGGCTTCAGAGGTGACCCGGAGCAGAGGCATGTGTTCCAGGTTTAAAGGCCGCATAACCCCTGGATTATACCGGAACAGCTGCGTTGAAAGGCCAGGACAGAGCAATGGAAAAGCCCTTGAAAACATAGCCATAAACAAAACATAAACCTGCATGGGTAGAAAGTGTGCAGGATATACACGATTAAAATGTCTCAAATTGTGGTAGACGATGGGATAATAGACGAATTCCAACTTTTCTTGTTTACAATTTCTAAAATCGCAGCCTACTGGTCCAAGAAAATGCATTTTAATTATCTATATGTTATCCTTTTATATGGTCTCCCCACCACCTTACACTACACATATGGATTATTCATAACATTATCATAAAATAAGGGGGGAAACAATATAGTGTCATGTTTATGTTGTTTTCCAATATTTTTCCACTGCAGTCTTTGTGAGCACAATTCTGGCATACCTATAACCTAACCTGCTGTGAGCACGTAATCTCTACAAGCCTCATTTCCACATTTTAGCACTGCCTTCCCCTTTCCCTATCTCCTCTATTAGTCCCAGACATTGAGGTAAAGGAGAGATAGTGTAGTGCACGTCTGTTGCAGCCTGAAAAACTCATGAGTATTCTGTCTGCAAACTACTGCAGGGAAACTCCACTCCATTTCTCTCCCTCACTCCCTCCTCTCCCCTATCCGCTCCCTCTATGCCTGAGTCAGCACATTTGACCTACCGCTTATAAAGATGATTAAAAAGAGAGAGGGGGTGGAAAAAGAGAGAGAGAGAGACACACACACAAACACACACACACAGAAAGAGAGAGAGAGAGAGAAAGCAGAGCAAAGCAAAGCAAGCCATAAAATTACATCTGAAGGTCAATTTAGGTGTTGGATTTGCAGGGTGTTGGTAAAGTCTTTGTTGAGAGCAGAGTGACAGGTGGAGGAGGTGGAGCCAAAATAAAGAAGATATTATAAAATATTATGACCTTGTAAATGCATTTAAACATTATTGTTTTGTTATTATGGTCAAAAGGCAACAGAGCAAAGAGGACAAGCTGATAATTTGTTAAGGGGATAATTTCTGTATCAAGATCATAAGATAAGTGTTAAGGGCATGCATAATGGAAAACATAGCAGAGGCAAATGTGTTTAAAATGTATATTGTAAAAAATATAATAAATGATAATTAAATTATCAAGTATATTTTTAATTAAGAATTACTACTGTTATTGAAAAAAATAGTAATAGTAGTGTGTAAATGCAACAGCTTGATTTAGGAATTTAAATGCATTTAGATGCTACTCAGGTGAAAGTACTGCAAGTAAATAAATAGACTTTAATGGTAAAATACAAGTACAATGTATGGTGTGACAGCGCTATCTCATATGGGTGATTTCTTCAAAGTTATGTTGTGTCTTACACAACATACTTTGATTACTTACATAATGGTCTGGGAATTGAAACAGGAAACCAATTTGTGAAGTACAGAATGATTTGCGATGCGATCATATAGCTAATTACTGCTGAACTGCGCTGAATTTTCCTCTGGCATTATTTGTTGAAGCCATTACAGCACATGGATCATACTGTCCCCAAACTACTTTGAGTTTTTATTGCCCATAACAGAAAATTGCAGTCTGCAAACTGTATTGCCTTTCAATATTTGATAACCTTCAGCTTGCATTTAGCTTTTTATGACACATGGGTCACTGTAGGATGCCTTATCCAGGTCTGAAAGATGAAGGCCCAAACATCATTTTGTAATTTCAAAATAGTATTTAATATTCAGCAGTGCCTCGAAGTGACTTGTTTAGGTTTTTTCCATTTGCTTCATTTCAAAGTGGGAGCCATAACTTCCCCCAACACAGCGGTTCCTTCCATCCCTCCATAATTGCTCTCTCGCTCTACTGAAAGGAAGAAAAATATAAAGTAATAAAGAGCAATGCCATTTAGCTCCTAGCCTAATGAGAAGTGTTACGCAAAGGCACAATCAATTTCTAATGTGCTAGTTTACAGCCCCCGACAGAAAGGCAGCAGTCGATACAGGCACAGCAAGTTTAATAATCAGTCTACAGTCTACAGTGTTGCATTATGGGAAAATAAGACCGCAGCTCGAAGAGCAATGAGTATGTCAGAACCACTCGGAGGAAATTGGTAGAGAAAGATGGGGTAGCACTGAGGCTCTTGAAATATTAACAAGATTTGTGGTAAGTAAGGAAGTCAAAAACATGGATCAATTACAGTAGTTGGGATTTGCAGTTTTGATTTAGACTTAGTTACAAAATAATAAGAAGATAGTAAAAAAGAAAGTAATTTTACAGTTAAGGGGACTGACATCAACAAACTCATAGAAAAGGCAATGAACAAAAAACAAATGTTCCAATAGAAATTACATGATGTGATACACTAAACTAACACAAGAGTAGTTCGATAAATAGTAGATCTTGCATTAGCATATTATGGGGCATATGGGTGAAGTTAATATTAGATGAGATTTTGATTCAATGTGGTGCACTCTCGTCTTGAGCACTCTCGTCTTCCTCGTCCTCTGACTCTTCCTGTTGGCTTTTTGTCTGCAGAGAAACATGAAACAAGTCAACAGGTGTGTCACTACTTTTGGTGAATATATTTTGGCAAATAAAAGCCCTGCTTGTTTCTGTGGAGTTGTTATTGCTTCACTTGGTTGGAATGTTCCACAGTATGGCATTAAGTATTCATCTCCATAAGCAGGTGAAACCACCAGGGCTGACCTGAGAATTGACCCCACTGACAGTAAGAATGCATGTATTTCAAGGGATGTTTGAGCCGTAAACACAATAGTAAATACATAAATACTAGATAAATTCAATGCCTTATTGTTGAACATTTCAGGCAAAGTGATAACATCTCCATGGAAACAAGCAGGTGGCAGACAATCTGGCAGAAAAGATGCATAATGAACATTTAAGCACAAGCCAGATTTTTGTAAGTCAACTGAAAAGACAATTATGTTTAGGTTGCAAATTGATTTTTACCAGTTTAAGGAAGTCGATGAGTTTGTATGCGTCTTCTCCAGTTGAGAGGTCCACAAAGTCCCGAGGGATCCTGTAGCTGAGACAGGGGCTGGGCTGAACTGTCACTTCACTGGTGGTGTACCGAAAAGCAGGGCCCTCCTTCAGATACAACACAGTAAACTTACACATAGATTTTGGTGCTTATAAAATCTTTGACACCAACAAATGTATTTGCCTTTCCAAAGAGAGAACTAAACTTGACCAAAAGAACCATAATTTAACCAAAACAACCAAAACAAAATAACAATGGGGAAAATCAGGTCTAAACTAGTTTTAAACCTGACTAAGATAAGATAAACCTTTATTTGTCCCACAATTAGGCAATTATAGTGTTGCAACACAAAGATCAAGAACAGCAAGAAAATGCAATTAAAAGCAATGTAATTGTAATTAATTAGACTATAAAGATTTAGAACATACAAAAACACAACACTGTTTATACTTTAATATTATATTATTTGTACAATAAGTGGTTATTAACTACGGATTATCTACCATACAGCATATATACAGATTAAACAGTTAAAGGTTGTATGGAGGATTTTTTTTTGTTTCAAGTTGTCAATGATAGCATTATAGAGGTGCAGTAGCCTTGTAATTATGATGACCAAAAAAAAGAGAATAAAAATTCATCAACTCTGGACGTGGTGGGGCCAGCTAAACATTTGCCAATAGATAACGACACTGCCTCGTTATCTGTTAGCTGACAGGCTGTCAATCAATCTCCCTACGTTTCTAGCGTAACTGACTTGCCTGCGCGCCGCCGGTACGTGGTTTACGTACGCCTGTCACGCAGTCCACAGACGCAAGATGCACAGACGCTGTTTACTCCACCAACGCAACAGTTCTTAGCGGCTTTTTTTTACCTATATCTTCCTCGCAGTTAGCACAAAGTTTGTTGCAATGGCAGACAAGAATCCAGGAGCAGTTAGCCGCAAAAGAAAGTCCGTTTTTGAGATCGCTGAAAGAAGAAGACAAGGGGAAAAGCAGCGAAGCCAAACTAAGGTGATTCTTATAGATTCATTCCAGCGATGGCGCGACTGAAGCAGACGCAGGGTCTAAAGACTGACGCATTGGTCGCCAAAATTACTCCTGGACAGGTCACTTCTGCTTATTATGAAAACGTACTTTATTTCCAAGAGCTAGACAAACGTTTTTCAGGACACGAAAGCGATATCCTATGTCTGAAAACGTAATTTTCAAGGCAAAGAAAGAGTCCGCTTGCTGCTGCGTGTTGTAGCTAGTTCATTCGCACAGAATCTCCGCGCAACCTTCTCTGCACCCCTTTCCTGCTCCTGTCCCCGCTGCCCGTTCCGCTCTTCCCCCTGCTCCTCACTTCTCCGGGCACGGAATCTCCGCGCACCGCTCCCCTCTCCTCTCTCCTCTCCCTGCTCTGCTCCGCTCTTCTCCCTGCTCCTCACTTCTCGTCCGCAAACGAAATGTCCGCACACCCGCTCCCCCCGCTCCTCACTTCTCCGCCTTGCCTAACCAACACTGTAGTTAGTTGTTTACAAGTCATGTGCAGCGCACCGGCTGTAAACAAACCTGTTTCTGGCGTAAAGAGGAGGGAGCTGTAGGGGAGGGGGGGTGGTTTCACGCATGCGCAACATTTGAAAAAGGACAAACAGTCGCTGGATTTCTCGTTCCTTGGAAAATCCTCTATATAACCTTTAAATAAAAGAGCACTAAAAAATATACTTCCTAAACTATAAAAAATAAATAAATAAAAACACATACCATGAGCTCAACATCATCTGATTAGTAAGATTTTAAACATTGCAAACCTGCTGCTGTGTAATTTCTCCAGAGGACAGCTCGTCCCAGGTGAACAGGAGTGAGTCGGTCACTTCACCAAATGGGTTAAAGTCAATGAGCCACACTCGCCCCTGCAAATAACAAATATTATTCATACATATAATTACTAATTCCAAAAACATAAAAAATTTGATTGAATTTTTTTGTCTTTTTTTTTTTTTTTTGCCTGATGAAGGTCTAGTGCTAAAATCTTTTTCCAAATTGAATGTTTTTACCACTATCAAAATTCAAAATTGTGGCACTTGCCTACATGCAGTAAAAGCTTTGTTTTTTTTCATACAGTTGGGATTTTCAGGACTAAGACTAAAATTTTAATGAAAAAGGACTTACCTGGCTGTCTCTGTAGGCGTCAAAAACAACTGTAACACAGCACAGCAAATAGTCCTTAGCATGTATATGACACATACACTCTATCAGTAATGTATTGCGCAATGTAAGCTACAGCTGAAAAAAACAACACATAATGTTCTCTGGCAAGCTCAATAATTCAGTCCTCATACACAGTTGTTAATAATGTTGGAGTTACTCACAGTCCTCGTCTAAGAAATTGTATTGAATATTTTTCCTGAAGAAGTCCTCAATGGCATGAGTGATGAGGTCCTCCTGCTTTAGGATGTGGTGGTAAAATTGAGTGTAGTCTCGCTGGGAAATGGCTGTTAAAAACAAGTAACAGATATAAGTCACAAATAACATCATAGAAGGGATGTTACAAATCTGAGTGTTAATATTATTTTGTGTAGAGGAATTATAACTTAAAGATTTTTCAACATTGTTAACATCATGAGCAAAGAGCAGTGAAATCCTACTTCACTTTTATTCAGAGTGTCATAAATTAGACCCTATGAAAACACATTTTATTATTTACCTTTTGAATATTTAGCTGGAGGACGGGACTATTGTACATGAACTACAAAGAACTCAGCCCACCAAGCCATGTTTTTGAAATGAGGACCATATTTCTTTGAATAAAGCTAAAAATTACATTATGACTAGCCATTATAAAACATACTCTTCAGATCATAACTGAAATGTAATACAGGTGCAATGCTTACCAATGAGTTTATTCTCTTTGACAAAGCAGCGAAACTCTCCTCCAGGAATCAGCTCGCTCCACTTCCTGAGGACAAGCTAAGGACAACAGTAAATCAGATCAGTAAGGACAGAACACACAGCTCAATCATCTGCTCCATTCATAAAACTTTAGGCACCTCATAGCTGATGACAGGATTTGGAGAGTCCTCGTCGCTGCACTGGAGAAAACTATAAAGACAACAGCGAAAGTGGTAACAAACATCTATGACTTACAATAATTATGAATCTCAGTTTGAATAAACGGTATGTTATAGGAGTATAGCTTGTATGTAGGCCTGGCACGATATTTACTATATCAACAACATATTGTTCAATATATCAAAGTTGGTTCAATATTTTGTTTGTGTTTGTGTGTGTGTGTATTTTATTTTTTTTTATTTTTTTACAATAGTGAGAAAGTGTCTGCTATTTTTTATGTAATACGGAAAGATCTGAGCTGTAGATGGATGAAAAAGTAACTGCCGGGACTAATTATTGCTTCATTCTGCCATTTATTTGTTCAGCTCAGGCCTTTAAATGATACTGTATATTTAAATTTAAATTGGTTTACTAGGATCATACAGCTTTATGACACTGGCATAAAGTTGTTTCAATATGGACATTTATGGTAATATTTCTCTGTAGCAATATCTTGTGTTCGTTATCATGACAGGCCTATGTGTATGCATTATAATTACATTTTGGGCCACATTACTAAAAACATGTGGATCAGGTTGGCTCATAGTGGCAGCAGCTTAAGATGTTTAGATTCACCTGATATAAGCAATGTATGTTTAATGTTTAATGATAAATAAAAAGTTTAGCCTTTTATTTCTAACAGTTATACGATATACATATGTGTGTGTGTGTGTGTGTGTGTGTGTGTGTGTGTATATATATATATATATATATATATATATATATTTTTTATTTTTTTGTATGAATTTAGTTTCAATCGTGTTCATATTTTTTGGACAAATTAAAATGTAAAGTATAGGTATGATTTGGAAGAATGTGAAAACTACAAACAAAGAGCTTGTACACAGTTTGGTGGAAACTCACTGTAAAACATAACGGAACACAGTGCACATCCAAACTTAACATGTCTAAACTAAATCTAGTAAAAGTAGATGCACTGTAGTCGCGGTGGAATCAAATTACTTTCCATCTCATAAACATTTGCAGAGAGCTGTGCGGTGCAATAAATCATAGAGGGTCAAATGACTGTAATTCTGAGCACAAAGTCTGGAGCATAAATTCAGGTCTCAGAGCTGTCTGCAAAATGCCTGTTGTTATTTTTTCACGGCAAAGTCCAATCAGTGCCTCCTGCCAAAACCTGGTTATTTTTGATATTGGCTGTCATCAGAAAGTTGAATTGATGTGTGGGTGTATTGCAGAGATGGGCTTACGGTTGAGTGAGGTCGTGGGTGATGAAGTCTGAACTTTTAAACAGAAGAAAAATGTCGCTGAGGCTACTGCACTGAAGAGAGCTATTCAAGGCAATCCAGTTAGCATCCTGAACATGACAGATAAAATGTGTTTAGTTTACTTTATTTAGATCATTTTTACATCATAGAAAAAAACATCTTTGTACCCGTGGAGAGCTCCAGTTAAGTTTAGGAAACACACTTCCGCCCAGAGCATTTATTGACTCCAACACTTTAGCGGTGAATTCTGGGAACTCAGGAGCCTATAATAAACAAAGAAACCCATTTTAGCCTTTTTTAAATGTATGTATTCATGACTTGATGGTATATTTACAATGTAAAATTAATGTTATTACCTTCATTATTGTAAATTGTTTAAATTATGCAGCAAATGTCATATAACTTGTTAAATAATATGTTTTATTTAGGTTTGTCAGAAGAGATTGCATGCTGATTTGAATAGGATACAATAGGGACTTTAGTTATGAACTTATTTTTGCAGGTTAGTGAAGTTTCACTGGCTAATTTGTATTTTATAATGATAGTTTGTAATATATCATATAGACTGTAGAATATGTATTTCTTTTTACATAAGCTAACTAAATAAGCTTTGGCCTATATGCAAAAATCTGCTCTGTCCAAGTTTATTCATTTTATTTATTCAAAGTTCATATTTTTCAAGAACGCTAAAGGTTGCTCATAGATTTGAATTTGCTCTGTAGTAAACTAACACAGCTCCTTTTGCATTTTGCAGTTCAAACTTTCAATTTCTTTCCTTATTTTGTTTTACTTACAGTAACTGTAGTTGTTGTTTCATCGTCTGACCACTAGAGAGAAGCAAAGACGAGGTATATATTAATAAAACATTTTAAGAACAGAATAACACTAATTGAGTTTTCACTGTTTACCTGGACGTCTTCTTCTGTGTCTAAATCACTGTTAATATTTATCTGCTCTGGGTTATTATCACTAAAGGGCAAAACATTACAGAGGTTTAAAATGAGTTTAACTTTTAATAAAACAATTTAGTATTTTCTTCTTACCTTCCAGACACTACCAATGTACCATCGTCTAGTAAGTAATCTATTACATTTTGAGGCAGTGGGAGGATCAGACTGCACGTTGAGAGACAAAAGATTAAAATAAATAAAGTTTATTAACAAGTAATACCAAAATCAACGTTTAGGCATAAATGACTACTGAGGTCAAGATGAAAAATCAACTGGTTCATTCATGGTTTGAGTGCCAGTGATGCTAGACAACATTGGATGCTAATCTACATTAACAGACCACCCAGGTGTCTTTTACCCACGTGAATGCAGTATTGTTTTTATCACAATATGTACGTTTAAAGGCACTTACCTTTTAATTGTATGTTTCTTAAATAATGGATACCAGACCGAAAATTGACAGTTGACAACTTGCTCCTTCTTCATGCTGCAATATCCTGTTACGGAAGTGTGTCCGATGGGAAAATAGTACCCCACAGTCGCGGAAAATTAGCTGATAATAATAATAATAATAATTTGTTACATAGTATTTTCTTAAAGAATAACACGTGCAACTGAGCTTTAAATAACACTAGTAATATTATAAATTAATATTATGAAGAAGCATAGATCCATGATTTTAGTCAAGAAAACACGGAAGATTTTTTCTAACGTACCACTAGGTGTGACCAAAGAATTACAAAGATCGTTTATGGTTAAACATAATTATTTTTTACCAGGTATTGTATGTTAATTGTGACTGTATAGCTGCCTATATTATCGGTATTTTATTAATTCTTAACAAGTTTTTAATCATTAATCTATTAATAGACTATGAAAACTATTTGATTTGTGTTTTTCCAAGAGGAAACCAGAGATCAGAGTGGATAGCTTTGCATCCACTTAATATCTTTGCCTCAACTTACACTGCGCTGGACTTTCACGTGAGTTAAATTTTGTTTTCCCAAATGTAAATATTTCTAAAATCTTCCGTAAAACACCAGTGTGAGTTTTATTAAACGGATATCTGTAGCTTGAGATGATGTAAGTATTTGAAATCTAATTTTGATTTAGTAAATAATGCTCTCCACTCACCAGTCGAGCATCTTAATGTTAAAAAATGAACTAACCAAATACCCCTCGTGAAAATGTCTTTTTGAGTACTTGCTAATTTTATCTTTCTATTTTTCACGTCAGGGATTCTATTGCAAAAATGAGTAACGGAGAACAACCCAAGGTGACCACTGAACCCCATGTAGTCAAGGAAGAGGTGGGTCAAAACACATGAATTAGTCTAATAAAGTATATTCATGATCATGATTTACTAGGGATGTAACAATAATCAAAATATCGTGATATCCTATCTCCAAAAGTCTCACAATAATATCATGAGCCGTCGCAGTATTTCAAATTATCTCTTTGCTTAAATTCTTTGTTATGGTGCAGCAATAGCTAAAAGAAAACTGTGAAAACTACATAGACCATGATCCTTTGCTCTGTTTCAGTTCAATCCACATGCTGAAATAACTGTTATAAGCACTTTTAAATCTTAGTTGTTTGGATTATGATGAGAGAAAAGTTGCATACTCACAATTTTGTATTATTATTTTTTGCCTCCTCAAAATATCGCAGTAAATATTGTATCGTGAGATGGATATCTTGAGAATATTGTATCGAAAGGGTTGGATATGGTTACATCCTTATGATTTACCTTGCTTTTGATATTTTAGGTAATAGCATCGGGAAAATGGGTGAAGCTGGAAAAGACCACTTATGTTGACCCAGTTGGTAACACTAGGTACAGTATATCTCTAATATAAACACTACCAAATCTTTACCTTTTTAATAGCATGTTCTATCCAACAGAATATGGGAGACTGTGAAACGGACCACTAGGCAACTAGGCACACAAGCAGATGGTAGGATTCTTACTAGTAGTATTTACAATAGCATATTTTCTTTCACCATGATGCAGTGTTGAATTGGCTCTCATGCAGGTGTTGGGATCATTGCTTTGTTGAAGAGGACTCTCCACAAAGACTGTGTTGTGATGGTGAAGCAGTTTCGTCCTCCTATGGGATCATACTCACTGGAATTTCCTGCTGGTCAGTACCACCCACTTATCCACTAGTGCACTAAATTAATATTTTCCTTCTTCACCACTACCAACACTTAAAGTTTAAAGACAAAAGAGATGGGAGTGCATCAATGGGTCCTTGTAGTAAAAAGTAAAAAAAAAAAATAATAAATCAAATGTAAATAATATTACAATGCTATAATAAGCCTCTCGAGCAGATGTTCTTTTTAGGGAGCATCACTAGAGAGAATCATGTGAGGCCAGAACACAATAGACAATTGAACAATCAGTTCTATACTAATTAGTTAGAAAATATGGGTACCTCAGCTCTGTCATGGTAATTTTGATTCATATGTAACTTTTTCACCATATATTATTAAAAGGCAATTTTGGCAACAAAATAGGAGCAATGATGGCTTTGTTATTGAAAGCAAATGCTAGAGAGAATGTTTGACTTTATGTGTAACACTGAAGTCTGCATATGTTATCAGTACATGCCAGTAATTTTAACTTTTTTTGTACAGGGCTAATTGATGAGGGAGAGACTGCTGAGGTGGCTGCTCTCAGGGAACTGAAGGAAGAAACTGGCTACAAAGGAGAAGTTGTGGGAGTCACCCCAGGTAAAATGAACTGTATATTGTCTACAATTTGATTAGACATTACTGGTTATCTGTTATAGTAGTTAAGACTTTATTGTTAAATTGAAGAGAAAATATAGCTATGCACAGAACAGAATAGCCATTATGATGCAATAGAAAATTTAAAAAACTGTCTCACGCACAATTATTCAAATAGTCACAACGGTGTAATACAAACTATATTTAAAAAAAACACCATTATTTTAAAGTTTATACTATGGTAGAGTAAATTACCAAACCGAAAACATTTTACACACGCTTTTGGTTATTTCTGATACAAATGCAATAGTATTGTGTAAATATGTATACAGGTTATATTGACTCCTAACCCCATTGTGTGACTTTATCAGTATCAACAATCAGAGTACATCCAATACCTTATAATGCTAAATGAGTTTGTGATGCTGATTGTGATGTCATTGCAGTGACATGTCTGGACCCTGGACTGTCCAACTGCACCACTCAGATAGTCATGGTAAACATCAATGGAGATGACCCTGAGAATATTCACCCAACTCAACAGCTAGGTTAGTAACCAAAATAGTCACCACATCTTTTAAAAATTGACTAAACTATTGACTAATCGGATTTGTTTGTGTTTCTTGCTCTTCTGCAGGTGAAGGAGGTATGCAGTATTTTGTTTCTTTACTGTTAGCAAAGTTAGAGGTTAGGGTTAGTTCTACAAAATTTGCTACACAAATGCAAAAAAAACCCCAAAAAACATTACACTAATTCACCTGATGATACTCGAAATATTGTTAACTAAATATTGATTGATTTCAAAAAGTTTAATTTATTATAAAATGTGTACTCCCTGTATATTGTTGTTTTTTTATGTCTCATCTTTTTCAGAGTTTGTGGAAGTTATACTCTTACCTCTTGATGAATTTCAAGGCAAAATAGATGGTAATGGAGTAATTTAGCTACATATAGGCCACACAACAATTTTTTTATTAATAACATCTGTTTTGTTTTCTCTAGAGCTGATGAAGAAGGACAAAATCATAGTAGATGCAAAAGTATACATCTATGCCATGGGGATGGTACAGGCTTTCTTCAAACCAAGGGAGCTTCCTGTTCTCAAGCCGTAATGCATTGAAACTATGTTGTATATTTCAGGCTTGAGGTCTTTCTGTTACAGATGACAGAACAGAATGTGATGTTATATCTAAAAGTTTAGCCATGCAAAGGGTTTGCTAGGACCACATTTCAAAAACTCAGTATCATTAGAAAACAATTTGTTAAATAGGACCATTTACAGTGCAAGATTTCACCATTAAGTCGAAGTTCCAGATTCATGCTTTTGCAATGAATACAATTTGACAAGCACTTGGTATGAAACAGTGC